>NC_137091.1:40568960-41197279 GCF_951640355.1 Cnephaeus nilssonii
GCGCAAATGCCAATTTTTTACTTTGAATGTGAGACCGGCCAGTAGGCCAGTGGAACAGAGAAACAGACAGATGGCTGAACAAACCCAGAGCAATTTACAGCAGATACAGAAGGTCACCTCCCTACAGATAACATCTAGGCCTCAGTTGTATTTCAGCTCCAGACCCAGAAAAGCAGAAGAACCAGGTGGGCCACACCAGGACCAGCTGCCATGACTGACGGCCCCGCCCTGACACTGACCCGTCAGTGGAGACCAGGACCCTGGAGGAGCCCACCTGAAACAGTGATGAATAGTCTGCTGTAAGACTCCCTCCTGTGCGCCTGTGCGAAAGAGATAAAAGCCTCAAGACAAAGGACCAGGGCACGCTCTCCTTCTGGGGAGCAGTCCCTGCCATTCCTTTTCCCTCTCCCCCCACTTCTTCCCCCACAGGCATGCACCGCCTAAACTCTCAAGGACCCCACGAGGCTTGTGACCAGGGGAGCAATGGGCAACGGCAGCTCATCCCAGGCTCACCCCCGAACCTGCCCCCAAGGCCCCTTTTCTCTGACTTCCCAGAGAGCGAGGCGATCCAGTTGCTTCTTCTATGCTAAGCCTTTTCTTGTTTTGCCGTTCCCTCACAGTCACCTGGACTCACGTTTTGAAATTTTTCCTGCGTGAAGTCAAAAACCCACACACTACCGCTGGCCCTGGGCAGACCCGCCAAGAGCCAAGCCCTTTTCCCGGGAACAGATGAAGCAGGACCTGGGAGGGGCTCCTTGTGAAGTCACAGGAGGAGCGGGCCTCTCTTCAGTGGCCTCTCCGGTGTGCCTGCCCTGGAATAAAATTCCAGCCTCTCACTTAATCACCCTCCCTTTCCAAACGGGGAAACTGAGGCTCAGAGAAGACACAGGCTTGTCCAAGATCACACAGGAAGGATGGAAAAGCCCCCTCCCACCCCCACCCCTTTCCAGAGGCAAGAGCATTTATTGCCTTGTGGGTATTTCCTGAAATATCTACAAACACTCACACCGAGATCATTTTTTAACTCATTGGTCTCAATGGTGGCACACTATTCTGCATCTTGCTTTTTTTTTTTTTTTTTTTTTCATGAACATCAAAATCTCTCCAGATGAGTATATATAGATGTGCCTTGTGGGTTGTTGTTGTTTTTTTTTCATGTGTTGCATTTATTTTTTTATTTTTCAATTATAGTAGGCATTCAATATTATATTCATTTCAGACGTAAGTGATCCTGGTAAGTCTAGTACGCATCTGACACCATGCATAGTTATTACGATATGATTGACTGTATATTCCCGATGCTGTACTTTACATCTTGTGACCATTTTGTAACTGCCGGTTTGTACTTCTTAAAGCCTTTGCTTTTTTTCACTTAGCCCCCAAAACCCTCTCCCCTCTGGCATCCATCAGACTGTTCTCAGTATTTATGAGTCTGTTCCTGTTTTGTCTGTTTGTGTTTGTTCTTTTGATCCCACCTATAAGTAAAATCATATGGTATTTGTCTCTCTCTCTCTGACTTCTTTCACTTAGCATAATACCCTTGTCTTGTTTTGTTCAATGTCCATGAAGCATCAGACTGTCTAAACGTACTACACTTAACCAGTCCCCTCTTAATAAACCTCTAGGATATTCCTAGTTTTTTGCCATTACCAAGACTACTGGAATTCAGATCATTTGAGCAGACCTTGTGTCAGCCATAGGAACCCATCTCCCACGCTGAATTCCTCGGAAGAAAACTGCCAAGTCAAAAATTATGCACGTTTGTCCCTGTGAAAAGCATTTCCAAATTGCGCTCAAATTCCCCCTCTGCCACTGGCTGACTGCCCATTTCTCACTGGGGCTTTTTGCTCTCTCTCTCTGGATGGCTTGAATGTTTGTTTCACAGCGAGAAGGTTTCCACGTATTTCTTATGTAATTAAAATGAAATGAGACCTTCCTTAAAAACACAAACCCAGAAGAAGAGAAACCAGCAAGGCCAGTTCAGGCAGACGCTCCCACCTGTCTCCTGCCGGCTGCCTTGTCCCCGGCCAGCCCTGCCTGATGTTGAAATCCATTTCTCAAGCGTAAACATGGACCTCAAAGATCAAACTTTGGAAAAAACATGGGCAGCAGATGAGGTCATTTTTCTCCCTCGGTTGCTTTTCACCTGCCTAGATTCCCCTGCCCCTATGTCCTTCCTCCATCTCCTCCTTTCTCGTCTCTCCTCGGGCTCCTGCTTTAGTGAGTGCTGTGCCGAAAACATTTTATTTATTTACTTATTTATTTTTAAATATATTTTTATTGATTTCAGAGGGGAAGGGAGAGGGAGAGAGAGATAGAAACAGCAATGATGAGAGAGAATCGTTGATTGGCTCCCTCCTGCATGCCTCACACCGGGGATCGAGCCTGCACACCAGGCACGTGCCTTTGACCAGAATCGAACCCAGGACCCTTCAGTCCACAGGCCAGCGCTCTGTCCACTGAGCCAAACCATCTGGCGCTGAAAACGTTTTAAAGCTCTGTCCAGTTCAACAAGGAACACTGAAGTTAGGCAGAATCTTGCATTTTTTAACAAGAAAGAGGAAAGGAAAGAAAGCACAGCTAGGCGTAGCAATTGGAAGAGCAAAACAAAGGTCTGTGTGAAACACATTAAGCTCTTCCTTTGTCGTCCTTTCTTTCCCTTCCTGAACAGAAGCAAGTAGGTGTCTGGAAGAGGGTAGGAGAGGGGGGTGCAGGGCTCAGAATAGGGTGGGATGAGCAGGCGTCCACCCAAGGGGCTGTGGGGTGTGGGCAGTGGCAGCTGTAAAAGACTGGCTGCTGCCGAAACCGGTTTGGCTCAGTGGATAGAGTGTCGGTCTGCGGACTGAAGGGTCCCAGGTTCGATTCCAGTCAAGGGCATGTACATTGGTTGCGGGCACATCCCCGGTGGGGGGTGTGCAGGAGGCAGCTGGTCGATGTGTCTCTCTCATAGATGTTTCTAGCTCTCTATCCCTCTCCCTTTCTCTCTGTGAAAAATCAATAAAATATATTAAAAAAAAAAAAAGACTGGCTGCTTTCAGGGGAATTGAGCACAGAAATAAGTATATCAAGGACATTGAGAGCCAGACTTCTCACTCATGGACTACAATTATGCAAAGGGAGACAACTAGAATGAACCCTAGAGTGAGGAGTTGGAATTGGAGATAGAGTAGCCTCAGGATTTTCAAGATACAGAGGTAGATGTAGAATAAATATAGATGTACGTGTGTGTGTAAATATATCCATATTTCCTGCTTCTGCCCACTGAGAAAGCCTGGGTGCAGCAAGAACCCAATAGCAACCACAGCTATTGGTCCCAAATCGTGGTTTTTACATGTCATCCTCCAGCCCGAGCCAGCTTGAGCATCGGCCCTCTGACTGAAGGGTCTTGGGTTCCATTCCAGCCAAGGGCACGTACCTCGGTTGCCTCCCCAGCCCAGGTCAGGGAGGGTGCAGGAGGCAGCAAATCTATGTCTCTCTCACATCGATGTCTCTCTCTCTGTGTCTCTCCCCCCGCCCTTCCACTCTCAAAAATCAATGGAGGGAAAAAATATTCTCGGGTGAGGATTAACAAAAATAAAAAAATAAATGTCATCCTCCAGTGAAATATCCCAGGGCTTCCTGGAGTAAAGCCTAATTCTAGGACGGGCACCGTGAAAGGACATGGTAAGCCTGGCAGGTCTTGTTGTGCCAGGAAGCAAAAAAAAAAAAAAAAAACATGCTCAAAGAATGATGGGGACAGGTTGAAAGGACTCAGCGACCAGCTCACAGGAGCTCCCGCAGGTCAAACTGGGGACAATTTGAACATGAGAACAAAGCATGACTATGATAGATTATAATCCACCGATGCTATGAGTCTATTCAGATATAACTAAATAAATTAATAAATAAAACATCTGATGAGGAGCGCTCTCCCACCTTTCTTCCCACTCAGGCATGTATCTCCTAAACCAGTGATGGCGAACCTCTGACACGCGTGTCAGTGCCATTTCTGATGACACGCGGCCGCTGAGGTGGCCGCATGCCGAGGATGAAACATTTATGTTATTTAAACTATAAATATCACGAAATAATGTTTTTTCCTCAAAGTGACACACTACCCGAGTTATGCTCAGTTTTTTGGCGAAGTTTGACACACCAAGCTCAAAAGGTTGCCCATCACTGTCCTAAACTCTAAGGGTCCCCACAAAACTTGCAACAAGGGGAGCAATGGGCGGCAGCAGCTCATCCCAGGTTTACCCCCTGAACCTGTCTCCAAGGCCCCCTTTTCCTCTGACTTCCCAGTGAGGGGACAGCAGCCCCCCTCGGCTCCTTTCTGTCACTGTGACTTTTACTTCCCACTGGGTCCACCCAGCCCCACGTGGCTCACTTTCCTGTCACGTGTCTGGGCTCTCTTGTTCTTCCATCCTCAGCCCTTCCTGGTCTCCCTGCCCCCAGCTTTAATAAACATACTCTCAAAATAAAAATAAAAAAGCAAATGTGATGAGGAACGGGTATTTACACAGCCCCTAAATGTCTCCCCGGAAAACACATTCATTACAAAGCGGGGAAGGGTGACTTCCCGTGGAGAAGCCTGGAAGACTCCGCCTTTCCCAAGCGATCAAAGCGACTGTCCTGAAAGCCACCATCCTGGGACCCTCCTGCCCGAGATGCATAACCGGGATCTGATCGGGAGAAGATGCAGACCAAGGCAAACGGGTGGACATCCTGCCCCCAAACTGGCCTCTACTGTTCACAGGAGTCATGGCGGCCAAGGGAAGAGGGAAGAATTTTCCAGTCTAAAGGAAGCTAAAGGGACAGGACAACTCAGTGCAGTGACAGAGTCCAGCTTGAACCCTTCACTGTTGTTAAAAAGAAACAGACCCCAAGTGCAGGTTAGTCTCTCCCAGGAAGGGGATCGTAAACCAACCAGTCTGGAATTTCCTGATCCACACGCGTGAGGTAATCTGCCTATAAAACCTCCCATTTTGTACAACTCCTGCGAGCTGCCTTCTGTTTGCTAAATGGGACGCTGCCCCATCGGTGAATCATCCAATAACGTCAATTCGTATTTAAATTTTCTCGGCTGTCGCTGTGGAAAGCCCAGTTACCCAGGTGGGGCTGCTGTCAGCATGGAGTTATCTCAAAAAATTAAAAATGGAACTGCCTTCTGGCCCAGCGATTCCACTTCTGGGAATGTATCCAAAGAAACCTGGAACACTAACTCGAAAGAATACATGCACCCCTCTGTTCACTGCAGCGTTACATACAATAGCCAAGATTTGGAAGCAGCTCACCGCTACGGTACATTTACACAATGGAATATGACACAGCTGTCCTAGTAAAAAAAAAAAAAAAAAAAGGAATTCTTACCCCTTGCAGCAGCATGGATGGACCTGGAGAACATTATGCTAAGTGAAATAAGCCAGTCAAAGAACGGCAAGTACCATATGATTTCACTCACATGTGGAACTTAATGAGCTAACAAGCAAAATAGACACAGACTCATAAATACAGAGCAGGCAGACAGCTCTGGTTGGGGGTGGGGTGTTGCAGTGTTGGGGAGAGGTGGGGGATTGAGCAAAAAAAAGAAAGAACTCATGGGCATAGACAACAGTGTGGTGATTGTGGGGAGGTGGGGGCTGGAGGTGGAAGAGGGTATGGAGGGATAAATGGTGATGGGGGGAAAAGTAAAATTTAATTTAAAAGTAAAAACAAAAATTAAAAAGCATGTATTGCATGACTAAAAACTAAAACAAAAAAACCTGCATGACATAATTCTAATAAGTAAATTTACTCGGCTGAATTTTTGTTCTTTAATACTGTGAAGGCCATTTATTGGGACAACTGGTGATACTTGAATGGAGTGTGAGGGTTAGATAGTAGAAACTTACCAATGCTAATCTTCTTTATGTTTGAAGTTATCCTTTGGTTACGGGGAAGGTCCTTGCTTGTAGGAAACACACACTAAACATTATGGGGCGTAACATTGGCAACTTACTCTCATATGATTTAGGAAAATTAATTTCTTTGTACGGTACTCACTTTTCCGTAATTTTGAGATATTTCCAATTAAAAAAGATTAAAGCAGTGCTTTTTTTGTTTTTGTTAATCCTCACCTGAAGATACTTTTTCCATTGATTTTTAGAGAGAGTAGAATGGAGGCAGGGAGAGAGAGAGAGAAACATCAATGTGAGAGGCACATCGATTGGGTCCAACTGGGTTGGGGATCCAACCTGCAACCAGGTACGTGCCCTTGACCAAGAATCGAATCCAAGACCCCTCCGTGTGAGGACCGATGCTCTAACCACTGAACACACCGGCCAGGGCTAAAGCAGTGCTTTGAAAACTTGTTTGAGCACATAGGAAGTAAGAAAGGTTTTTTTTAATTTAAAAAAAATGTTTTTATTGATTTTTAGAGAGAGAGGAAGGGAGAGGGAGAAAGAGATAGAAACATCTATGAGAGAGAAACGTCATCAACTAGCTGCCTCCTGCACGCCCCCCTCTGGGGGATCGAGCCCGAAACCCAGGCATGTGCCCTGACCGGAATCAACCAGTGACATCTTGGTTCCTGGGTCGACGCTCAACCACTGAGCAACACTGGCCGGGCAGGAAATCTTCTTTATATCAAGACCAGTACAAAACATGTTTGTGAACCTGAAACAAGAGCAGCACAAAACAAATATCCTTGCTTAAAAAGATGATATCAAATACGGTTTTAAGAACTGGACTATAACACAGAAAAATAAATCCCAAGAGAAACAGTAAAGAGATCAGCCCCGACACCACTGGCAGAGACTTACTGAATTGATTTCCTGACCTGCCATCTCTGCCCAGTCTTCTTGCGAGGATAACAAGAGCAAACACATACTATATAGGCTGTATCACACCCCAGGCTCCACGTACTGTGCAGATATTGCTTAATCCTCATAACTACTGTAGAAGGAAGGTAATGTTCATGTCCATCTTAAAGTTGCAGAAACTGAGGCCAAGGAAGATTAAGTAACTCGTCCAAGGTCACACAGCTAGAGAAAGGTGGGGCTGGCTGGGAACTTCAGCCTGACTTCACAACGCCCTGCAAAAGGGATATTATTATCCCTCACTTGACAGTTGGGAAACAAAGGCTCAGAGAAGCAAAATGGCCAGCCCATGGTCATGCTGATATTGAAAAGCAGAGACTAGTCCCCGAGAACAGTCCTGCACAGTCAGGGGGAAATGCTGTCATGCTTAGATCCCGAATCAGGAACCACTATTTGTTCATTGAACCCAATTATGAGAAGACAGCCCTCCAGTTTGGCCAACACTCCAGCTGTCCATCTAACGCTTTGCTGTCCAACATGGCAGCCACAAGCTAATTTAAATGGAAGCCAATTCAAATAAAATTAAAACTCTGCAGTCTCACACCCATCACTTGTGCTCAGTGCTCCCGGCTCCCACAATGCACAGCACACACTGTGCTGGGCAGGGAGGAGTCTGGAGATTGTTGGCCAGGGCTTAACAATCACTCCTTCTAAAGGGGGCTGCGATATTCCGGATATCCTTTCATTCCATGCCAAACGCACAAGCACGATATCCCATCAGATATCTTGTTAACAACCACACGTAACTGTGCTTTTACTGAAGTGGCACTGTCATATTTTCATGTAAATTAATTCAGAAAGAAAAGCCCATTAATTAGCCCATAACCCCCAACTTGGGTTTTAGTCCATGGTCGTGACAGCTGATGGTACCTATAAACTCTCACCTGGTAGATTTCTTCTCCTGAATGGATTCACCTGGTCAAAGCCAGCCCAGGAGAGACGCTGATTCCAGCACAATTCTGACTCAGCCCACTGGAAAGCTCCTGGGTTATGACATTCATCAAAGCAATTAGGATTACAGTACGCGAACAACTGAATTCATGCTCCTGATAGACAGGTCAGAGGCAGGGTGGAGACGAGGAAAGAATAACAGGCAGATGAGGGCAGTTGAAAGGGTTTTGTTTGTGTTTCTTTTTTTTAAAAGATTAAAGATAAGAGCAGGGGAGGAAACGCCAGCTGGCTAAATTTTCCCCCAATCTGTTGCTGACACTCACTCTGACCAGGCCTTGGGCTCACCACCAACACCCGGTGGATTAAAATCACAGGTCTTGCCCTAGCCGGGTTGCTCAGTGGTTAGAGTGTTGGCCCTCAGACTGAAGGGTCTCAGGTTCAATTCCGGTCAAGGGCACATACTTTGGATCCTGCGATGGAGCCCCCTCTCTGGTCCAGGCACGTGCGGGAGGCAACCAATTAATGTGTCTCTCTCGCACTGATGTTTCTCTCTCTGTGTCTCTCCCGCTCCTTTCCACTCTCTCTAAAAATCAGTGAGGGAAGGAGAGATAAATAAATAAAAAGATCAAATCATGGGTCTTTTCTCTGTTACACCCTAGAGTCCAGAGCTGAAATAATGGAAATTTCCATATCTGTACCGTCCGTACAGTGGCCACGTGTGGCTACTTGAGCGCTTGAAATGTGACTGAGGAACTGAATTTTAAATTTCATTTAATTTTAATTTTAATGAATTTAAACTTAAATGTGTACAGCAACATGTGGCTGGTGGCTACCATATTGAACAGTGCAGCACTAAATGGTGAGCAGTAGATCAGGGCAGGGCCTCCCCATCTGTGTCCCACAACACCTAACATGCAAACTAGTGGTTTTGGGGGCACCCTCTAGGGCAGTGGTCGGCAAACTCATCAGTCAACAGAGCCAAATATCAACAGGACAACGATTGAAATTTCTTTTGAGAGCCAAATTTTTTAAACTTAAACTTCTTCTAACGCCACTTCTTCAAAACAGACTCGCCCAGGCCGTGGTATTTTGTGGAAGAGCCACACTCAAGGGGCCAAAGAGCTGCATGTGGCTCGAGAGCCGCAGTTTGCCGACCACTGCTCTGGGAAAGCTTGAGAAAGTGACTTAATCTTGTCTGTGCCTCAGTGTTTGCATCTGTAAAATGGAGCATGAGTGGACCTCACAAAATGTTCCAAGTTTGGGGACCTCAGTGGAGGGCAAAGGGAGGTGCATCGCAGGATCTTTCCAACTGGTCTGTAGGTGTGACATTTTTCATAATCAAAGTTGGAAAACAAAATGCTGATACTGTAATTACAGGAAGGCTGTAATAGTCAGTGGTGTGTGGAAAGTGCTTGCCACAGAGCCTGGAACCAGAAAACAATGGGTGCTTTTAAAAATACCTGGCAAGAACATATATGCATAGCCCATGGACACAGCCGGCAGTGGGGCTAGGGCCAGAGGGAGGGGAGGGCGGTCTGGGTGGAGGGAGCAAAGGGGGATGGGGAGTGGGGAACATCTGTAATAATGTCAACAACAAATAAATAAATAAATAATCATCTGGCACCCGGCAGGGTAGCTCTTCAAGCACTGTCCCAATGCACCAAGGTTGCGGGTTCGATCCCCATTCAGAGCACAGACAAGAATCAACCCATGAATGCATAAATAAATGGAACAACACATCTCTCTCTCTGTGTCCCCCTTCCTCTCTCTCTAAAATCAATCAATAAAAAAATTTTTAAAAAACAATAATAAATAAAATACCTGGCAAACATCCATTCTCTGAAAGGCGTCAGAGACAAAAAGATAAAAGAAATAACAGCCCGGCCAGTGTGGCTCAGTGGTTGAGCCTCAATCTAGGAACGAGGAGGGCATGGTTCGATTCCTGGTCAGGGCACAGGCCCAGATTGCAGGCTTGACCCCAGGAAGGGGCATGCAGGAGGCAGCTGATCCATGATTCTCTCTCATCATGGATGTTTCTATCACTCCTTCCCTCTCCCTTCCTCTCTGAAGTCAAATAAAAATATATTTTAAAAAAATAATGAAAAAGAGAGGAGTTCAACCCAGACTCCCGCCTGGGCTATCTCAGCTCCTCCGTTAAAGGTGTTGGCCTTTCCTCCCTAGCTCAGCTTCAAGGCGTTATTGTAAGAAAGGAGGTAGAGGTGACTCCTTCAGAACACTGTACAAAGCGATCCAACTTTTATTGAGGCCTTTCTGTTCCAGAACCGGACCGCACAGAGGCACAAGGCGCGGTCCCGGCCCTTGAGGAGCTCACAGTCCAGTGAGGAAGACGGCGGCTGAGACAATGCCCACGGGGGTGCGGGGCGGGGCCCGCAGAGGAGGGACCCGCTATCCCACTCTGCCCCCCACCTTCCAGCGCGGCTATGGGAAAGCTCCTCCTTGTCGCTCCCGCGGTCCCTGTGACAATGCTAACTACTCTCGTCGCCATGACGACAAGGGGGAGAGTCGGAGGAGGGGGGATACATTCGCAGCCTCAAAAAGCTAGAAGGCCCAGGAGGATATGTACAAGGGTCCCTTTATTTCCCGAAGCCGCAGACCAGCGCAGCGGAAGCTGGGGACTGAGGTCAATGGAAGAACGGGGGGGGGGGGGGGGGGAGGCTGGGCCAGCCCAGTCCAGTGGCGGGAGAGGGAGGAGCGGGGCCCCAGGGCGAGGGCAGGGGGGCAGGGAGGAGGCTCCCCGGTGGAGAGGCTCAGAGGAGGCTGCCAGCAGCCACAGCCAGCAGGAGAGCCGCCAGCCCGGCCGAGGGCGCTGCCGAGCCTTGATTGTGGGCCCACGTTTTTGTGGGGTACTGCTCCTTATTGCTGCGGTCCTGGTGGCCGGCAGCGCCTCCGGCCGAGCTGGACCCCTCTCTGTGCGCGGTCTTGGGTTCCACTGCCTTGGCCGGAGTCTGGCTGGCGGAGGCGGGGCTGGATTTGGTGGTGGAGCCGGTGGAGACGGTGGAGACGGGCTTGGTGGGTGCTTTGGGGGCGGAGGCCGTGCCCGGGGTGGTGGTGGCCGGAGCGGTGGTCTGAGGGACGGGCAGCAGGACCAGGGGCGGGATGCGCGGGGAGAAGAAGGTCTTGTTGCGGAGGTCTGCGTTGCAACGGGGCCCTTTGCAGCAGGAGCCGCTGAGCGTGAAGCCGGGGCCCGTCACCGCGTCCCGGGTGCAGAACTCGTCCTGGACGCAGCCCCGGACGGGCAAGGACACGGTCACATTGGCTGAGGGGGGGAGACACACACAGGCCGGGGTTGAAGACAGGGCCGGGGAGGCGCCCCCAGAGTGAAGCTTAGAGGCAAAAAAAACCTCCAAAACAGGGGGCCGAGGGTTCCCCTGAGCCAACAGTCTCAGCTCAGGCCCCACTTGGAGAAACACTGCCCCGGTCCTTGGCATAGGACTGGTCCCACTTCCTATGGCAGGAGAGCAAAAGTCCCCTCCCCCCCTCCTGCCCCCCATTACCCCCCCCAATATTTAGTCTTAGAGTTAGAGCTACATCTCATAATACACCTGGCAGAGGCGGCGGGGGGGGGGGGGGGGGGGGGGAGGGAGGAGGGGGATTGAAGAACTTGAACTCCCATGATGCCCCGAGGCAGAGGCCAGGAGGCTGACCTGCACCTCTCCTATGTGGTTTAGGGGGGCACCCTAACCCCTCGAGTTGTAAGGAGTCAGAACCACATTCCCCCGCAATGCCCGGGTAGAAGCTTGAAGGTTTGAAAACATTTCCCACGGCCCATCCCTGCGTTCTGCCCTCGCCAGGCCTCTATGGACATGCATCTCCCAAAACAACTGGGACAGAAAGCATCCCTATCCCCGGTGCCACAGGACTGCATTTCTCAAGAAGCTCTGAACACGAGACCAGAACTTAGGCCGACAGCGCCCGGAGTGCGTTGTGGGGGGAGGGGGGGGACCCTTTGCGCAAAGGGCTACGGTCGCGCAGGAGGCCTCGGAAAGGCTGCAAGTACCGCGGCCCCTGCTCCGGGCTCGCTCACCTGCCGTCAGGGTGACGTTGCCGTCGAAGCAGCCCTTGTAGACGCGGTCGCTGGCGTTGTAGCAGCTCACGACGGGCGGCGCGGCGCCCTGGCACGCCTCGCGGCTCAGCCCCACGCAGCTGTAGCACTCGGCACCGTTGGGCTCGTACGCACTCTCGTTACCTACGGGGGAGCGGGGTGTGAGGAAGGGGGCCAGAAGGTTCGGGCCCTGGCCGGTGTGGCTCAGTGGACAGAGCGTTGGCCTGCGGACTGAAGGGCCCCGCATTCGATTCCAGGCAAGGGCACATCCCCAGGCGTGCAGGAGGCAGCCAATCAATGATTCTCATCATTGATGTTTCTCTCTCTCCCTCTCTTTCCTTCCTCTCTGAAATCAATAAAAATATATTTTTTAAAAAAAAAATCTTTTTTTAAAGATGGTTCGGAAAGCACACTTCGGCCTGGGGTGGCTCCAGCCCCCCGTCTCCCCACCTCGTCCGACCCTGGTTCAGCCTCTAGCTCCGCCCCACCCTGCGGACCCGCCCCCAGCGCCCGGCCGCACAGGTGCCCCCGCGGCGAGGCCAGCGGGGTGCCTCCGGGCCCCGCCCCCGCCCACTCCGCGCTCTCAGGCGTCGGGCTGGGGAGCACCCCTAGCGGCTCGGGCCCCACACGCTCCGCCCCCTGGGCCTGGGGCCCGCTCCCACCCACCCACCTGCGGGGGTGAGCGCTCGCGTGGAGAGGTTGAGCTTGGCGTTGCAGCGGTCCTGGGCGCACTGCTGCAGCTGGATGAAGGCCAGAAGCCCGAAGAGGTCCAGTCCGCGGTCGTTCTTGCCCGGCAGTCCGGACCCGCAGCCGCGCACTGCCACCGAGAATTGCCCGTGGACTGCGGGGAGGGAAGGGGGGCGATCAGAGGAGGCGAGACCCTCAGAAAGAGCCGATCCGAGGAAAGAATGACCGACGGAGGGGCGGGACTTCAACAAGCTGAACCCCAGGGGCTGCCAGGCGGACAGATGGACCAGAATGGGGGGGGGGGGGGGGGGGAGTGGCTATAAGAAGGGCGGAGCCGCCGAAGGCACCCTCCGAAGGAACTGGGTCAGAGAGGGGCGGGCCTCCTGGGAGCTGTGGCCTCGGACCGGGCTGGGATGCGGGTCTGAGCGTCCGAGCCTCCGCCTAGGGCACCTAGAAGTCCCCTACAGAAACCTCCCTCGCCAGGGCCCCAGGGGATAGGGGAGGCTGGGTTGGGGAGGAGAACATTCTGGCAGGGGCAGCAAAAGGCAGGGAGATCGTGGTGGCGCAGAAATGGATAGGGTGTGCTCCAGAAGGGGACGGGGTCCCAGATCCCGGTCCTTCCTAGTTCACCCACCCACTTCTCAACTCTCAGCCCGCCCGCCTCTAAGCCCTGACGGCGCGGCGGTGGGGAAGGGCCCGGGCCAGGCAGAAAGGGAGGGAGGGGGCTGCTTGGAGGGGTGTGGCCAAGTCCAGGGGGCGGGGCTGGACTACAAGGGGGCGGGGCCTGGCTGGAGGAGCTTGGAGGAGCAGGCACGTGGGCCAGGGGGCCCCCACTCACTGGTCTCCACCGCCCCCACGGCCTCGGTGCAGACTTCCACGCCCGGCGCGCACTTCACGGTCTTGGTCTTCTGCGGGGAGCACCCGTCGTCGGCTCTTTGCACGCAGCTGTAGCACTCCAGGGCCTGAGCTCCTGGGGAGGAGGGCGGAGCGGACCGCTGCTTGAGCCTCCTCCCGCCCCTCCCCCAACGGAGGGCGCCCCTTCCCCCGCCCTCGCTCCCCCAGGACGAGACCATCCTGTGGCACATCCTTTTCCAGGGCAGGAGTAAGGAAAAGCTTCCCACAAATATGGGGTCGTGGGAGACATTGTGTCCCTTTCCTTCAAGCCCCCTATGCCCACCGTGGGAGCATCTTTCCCACGGCGCCTGAGGCCCAAGGTGGGGGATCCCTCACCGGAAGCCCTGGGAGAACTCTGCCATGAATGGGGAGCACCTTCCCACACTTCTCCGCTCAGGATGGGAGAATTTTTCCCACAGATGAGTAGGCTCAGCGAGGGATCCCTTCCCACAAGCCCCCTCTGACCAGAACAGGGGGTCTTCCCACAGCCCCCCTCTGCTCAGGTTGGAAGAGGTTTTTCCCACAGCCCCCTCCCCCAGGGCAGGAATCCACCCCACCCCCTCCTTCTCTGTAGGGAGTGAGGGGACCCTCTTCCCTGGGGCCCCACTCTGCCCCCTCTACTCCTCTCCCCAGAAGACCCACCTTCTTTTTTATTTACTTATCTTTTTTTAGAGAGGGGGAGAGAGAGAAACATCGATTTGTTGCTCCGCTTATTTATGCATTCATTGGTTGACCCTGACATGTACCCTGACCAGGGGTGGAACCCACCTCCTTAGCTATGGGGACGACGCTCTAACCAACTTAGCGACCCAGACCTACCTTGAAGCAGCATGGGCAGCAGCAGCAGCCAACCGGTGGTGCAGATCACTGCCTGGGCACCTGCTTTCCTGGCGGGGTCCATGTTGCGATCCTGCTCCCTCAGAGTTCCCCCTCCGTGTGCCGCCTCACAGCCCCGGTCCTCTTACCTGAGCTCGGGATGAGTAACTTCCCCCCAGGCAACCTTGGCCTTGCCCAACCAGGCCAAATCAGCGTCTGATGTGGGGCGGCAGACCCGCCCCTGGGTGCGTCACCCACAGCTGCCAAGGAGGGAAATGGCGGGAGTCCAGGTTCCCCTGACAAGTCCCAAAAGAAAGTCTGTATGTTTGGGGGGGAGAGGGGAGAGTGCTGAGGTTCACAGAGGGGTCTACTCAACACTTGGCACTCACTGAATAGTTAATGAGTACCTGCGGTGTGCCAGCTGTGGTCTGGAGACTAAGACAGAACCAGTGCCTGGCCTCACAGAGCTCACCGTCTGATGGGGGAGACAGATATTCACCAAATAATCATACAGATTGTTATTCACTGGAGGACACTGAAGGAGGAGTGGGAGGGAGCTGCAAGGAGGTGTGGGCCCTAGAAGTGGGGCCAGTCGGTGAAGCTTCCCTGAAGATGTAAGAGCTGTGTGGTCTCAAGGACGTGGAGGATTTAGCCCATGAAGGAGGTCGGGGTGGGGGGCAGAGAGCATTACAAAACAGAGGGAGCAGCAGGGGCCAAGACCTAGAGGTGGGAAGTAGCAAGACCCATTCAAACTCGGCGGAGAGCAGCGCACCAGGAGCTCCGAGGGCGAGGGAGACGCGTGGAAAGTGAGACGGAAGCTCCACAGGGGCCAGACCGTTTAGGGCGTTACAGGCCCTGAGAAGGGATTTGAATGAAATCTGAGGAAGGTGGAGAACCTCTGAGAGGGTCTCAGTCAGCTGGGGACACCATCAGATTTACTTTCTGATATGATCCATCTGGAAGATAAGGCAAATATCCATCCGGAAGTGAATGGAAAAAGCAAGAGTAGTTCACTAACCCTGTGGAATATTGCACAGCAGTGAAAAGGCCCACCAATGGCCTCGGCGACATGCATGAATCTCAAAAATTTGATGTTGAGCTCCCGAAGCCTTAAACAAATAAAGCACACATTGTAACTCCACGTGTATGGAGTTGGAGAACAGACAAAGCTGAGCAGCAGTGGGAGAAGTCTCAGCAGGGGCCACGTGTGGCTGGGCATTGCCCCAACGACGCAGTGGTGAGAGCCCACACTCGTCCTCTGGGAGGTAGCTACACGTGTGTGCAAATATGTAAAGGATCGCCAAGTTATATACTTACACACGCCACTGAACGTACATCACTATGAAAGAAAGAAAGGCAAAATGCCTCTGTGTAGAAAAGGAAAAGACTCTAGAAGGGGAGAGAGAGAAGACCAGGAGGCCGGCGAGGGACCTGGGCAGTTTCCCAGGTGAGAGAGAGAAAGGCAGTCCCTGACGGCTGGCCAGGAGTTGGCCGGGCACTCACAGTGCGGTCATGGTGTGTGACACAGCAACACACCACCGCTAGCAGACAGGGCCTCACAGCGGAATGGAGCGAGACACAGTCAGGACCACGGCGCGATCACCACGTCTGAGCACGGAAACTAACAAGAACACTGTGCAAACCACAAAACGACTAAGCATTCCCATGTCCTGGCTACTATATGCGACTGCTTATGTATTATATTATATTATATTATATTATATTATATTATATTATATTATATTATATTATATTATATTACATTACATTATATTTATTATACTAGAGGCCCAATGCACAAAATTTGTGCAAGGGTAGGCCTTCGCAGCCCCGGCCGCCTCACAGCCCCAGCCCCTCACAGCCCCAGCTTCATCTGGATGGTCGTCTGGAAGAATGTCCGGACGGTCGTTCTGCTGTTCGGCCGTTTGATCGATTTGCATATTACACTTTTATTATTATAGATTATATTATATTATATTTAGTATACTCTACTATAACGTTACAGCTTTACTCTTGCTTGCTTTCTCTTGGCTCATAGATGAGATTTACCGATGGCAGTAAAAAGAGCAGCTGTGTTCGTAAAGATATTATTTGTCTCCCAGACCCCATTGCCCCCCCCCCCACCCCCGCCCCCGATTCCCATCAATGACTAGCACCTCAGTCACAGGGGTGGGGTCACTGGGCACCATGATTCGGGAGAAAGTGAATGACTGCCGGTGAGGTCATTCAGCACTGGCCCCCGCCTCCCCGCCTCCCAGCCGGGAATCCCAGCCCCACTTTTGCTGTGTGACCCTGTGCTAAGTGTCTTCACCTCTCTTAGCCCCTGAGGTGTCTGTTTTACAATAAGGGAAGGAGTGCTTCCATGGTGGAGTGAGGCGGTGGGCAAAGTACCAGGTCTGGGATCTTAAGCCTGCCTCTGCCATCGTCCTGCTGTGTGACCTCAAGCAGCCGCGTCTCCTTCTCTGAACTTGCTGCCTCCTTTGCCAAGTGGGCCTGAAAACCCCTCTCTTGCGGGGTGGAGGGAGGCCGGCGGGGCATGCTATTATTACTGTGTGCTCAGAAGCAGGAGGCCCTGCAGGCCCCAGCCGCGTGGGAGAGTTTCAGGGAGGAACCCTAACTGGCTGGACCAGAAGAACTAGCGTCTTGGGAGGGAACGGGACCCAGGGCGGGGAGCCTCCTCTTGCTCAGGCCTGCCCGGATTCTGGGCGCTGACCCCCACCTGGCCCCAGACCAGAGAGAGCAGAGGGAGGTTTGAACGTGGGGCCTCTGTTCAACCTGCTCAGTGACTCCTCCCGGCTCTTCTCCTCAGAAGTCACTGGGAAAAGATTTAGAATCTGGTCCCCGGATGGACGCACGGAGGGGTCAGTGTGGAGGCAGTCCCCAGCACTGGAGTTCACGCCGGGCCTCAGACAAGCCTGGGGCCATCTCCACTATGGGTTTCCTGTCCCCTGGCACAGGGCAGGCTCAGCCCAGTGACGTGCTCGGCCTGTCTCAGACCCAGTCCCTCTGGGAGGTACTGTCTGGGATGTGTTAGAGAAGGGGTGGGGTCAGGGCTCAGTGCAAAATGAAAATACGGGGATCCAGTGCCCTTAAAAGTACTAAAAATAGCCCTCACCGGTTTGGCTCAGTGGATAGGGCGTCGGCCTGCAGACGGAAGGGTCCCAGGTTTGATTCTGGTCAAGGGCATGTACCTTGGTTGCAGGCACATCCCCAGTGGGGGGTGTGCAGGGGGCAGCTGATGGGTGTTTCTCTCTCATCGATGTTTCTAACTCTCTATCCCTCTTCCTTCCTCTCTGGGAAAAATCAATAAAATACATATATTTTAAAAAGTACTAAAAATAGCCGAAACCGGTTTGGCTCAGTGGATAGAGCGTCGGCCTGCAGACGGAAGGGTCCCAGGTTCGATTCCGGTCAAGGGCATGTACCTTGGTTGCAGGCACATCCCCAGTAGGGGGTGTGCAGGAGGCAGCTGATCGATGTTTTTCTCTCATCGATGTTTCTAACTCTCTATCCCTCTCCCTTCCTCTCTGTAGAAAATCAATAAAATATATTTTAAAAAATAAAATAAAATAAAATAAAAAGTACTAAAAATAGAAATGCTTTCTTCCACCACCGCTCTGGGCCCCTCGTGGTGTTGAATGTCATGTTCCCTTGGGCACAGGGTTACTTGTGGGGTGAGCACAGACCCTCACAGATGGCTAGAGACCCTGCCCCACAACTAGAGCAACCTGGCTGTGGGTCCTCCTCCCACCAGCTGCCCTTTGCCACGTCCCACGCTGAGATGCCATCAGGCACAAGTGCCTGACCCTGAGCGTCCCCATGTGCACCCAGGCCCTGCCGGAGCTGGAGGGTGGCAGTGGTGAGAGGGAGGGGCAGGGCAGGGGAGGCAGACGGAACCCGTTCGGGGGGAGGTGGGAGATGGAGCCGAGGCTCCAATTCCCCCCCCAACCCGGGCTTCACGTCCCTTCAGACTTCACGCACAAACACACAAATTCAAATACAAAATTAAGACTTTCCAGACAGCAACCACAGAGCATTAACCCTGAGAGGGCCCTTCTCAGGAGGGCTGACGGGGACCTGTCAGCCACACGGGTCACAGGCCACGAGGCTGGCCCAGTACGTGCCATAGGCAGAGGGGCTGCGGGATGAACTGACCCAAGAATGCAGACGCCTCCCACCTGGAGGTGGGGCTTAAGGGCCACCGGGGGTCACTGAGGGCCTGGGGACTAGGGTGCCAGCATTCCTGGAGCTCAGAAGTACCCATTCTGGAGCCGCAAGGAATCCTGGGACAGGACAAACAGGAAACCCAGGTCCTGAGGAGATGGAAACCAGAGGGATTGAATTCCTCGTTCCAGAGGAATTTGGAGGGGGGGGATGGAGGGGGGACGAGAGGAGACTGTCTCCACACAGTGACAGCCTGGAGTGGTCACTGGGGGGGGGGGGGGGGGGCCTGGGGGACTGTGGAAGCCCAGAATAGACCCTTGATGCAGCCCAGGGAGCAGGGAGAGCTTCTTGGAGGAGCGGACACCTGGGGTCAGACCTAAAGCATAGAGTTCTACGTCTGCCTTGTTCCCCAGTCTCAGCATCTCTTTCCCATCAATTGATCCAACCATTAGGCATTCCCTCAGCACCTCGCCTGCGCTAGGCCCTTTGCGGTGCATCAGAGACTCCGCAGTGACCGAGACAGCCCGCCCTGGCCTTCCGGAGCGCCCATCCAGCTCGGAGACACTCCTCAGCGGTGATGCCCCGGAGCAGTCACGGCTGTGACGAGTGATCAGCGCTGGGACGGGAAGCCCAGAGGAAGCCTCTGACTCAGCCAGGAGAATCAGGGAGGGCTCCCTGGAGAAGGAAACATCCGAACTAAAACTGCAATGACGAGTAGAAATTGGGTGGAGTGGGGAAAGCTGTCTAAGCAAAAGCAACAGTGTATACGAAGCCCAAGGGGTGAAAGGGAAGTTGGGTTTTTTTGTTTCCGTCTTGTTTTGCTTTCATGGAATGAAACGTGCCCCGTGGTGCTGGGGGCACGGCAGGGACCAGCACAGCCCTGGCTCTGCCCTCATGGAGCTCCCGGTCTATAAGGACATAAATCCATCACCAGTGATAACCTAGGTGTGTGGAGACGGGACAGGGGAGCTCCAAGGGGTGCCCGACCCAGCCTGGGCAGTCAGGACCAGCTTCCCAACTAAGACCTGAAGAATGAGGAGCAAGCTGGTTAGGGCAGGGCAGAGGGAACAGCATGTGCCAAGGCCTGGGGGCAGGAGCCTAGGAGCTCCTAGTCATTGCCAAGAGCCCAGCCAAATCAAAAAGGGTGGAAACAGGTGGGCCCACAACTAAAAAATAAATAAAAATAAAAATCCCACAGGTTAAGAACCCATGCTCCTCCCCGCCCCTCTTCCAGCCTGACCCTAGTTGAAAGCCTCGGTTTTTAAAGAGGGGAGAATCGGCTGTGGGATACTTGGCTCTCAGAGGGACCTATAACTCGGATGTCCTGCCCAAGGGGCCGAGGGACACAAATGCCTGGGTTGGAAAAAAAAACCACCACCAATTTTTCCTCCATGTTTAATTCGGTATCACAGGAGCGCCAATAAATAGTTCCTTCCCGCCCCCGCAATCTCGCTCCTGCCCGGGACAAGGCCCCAGGGCTGGCTTCCCGTCTTGGGGGAAGGCACCTGCAGCCCAGAGAGAACAGCGCATGCTCAGGCCAGCGGAGCGCAGCGCCTGCAGGATTCCCAGCTGAGTTCCGAAGGGGCGGGGCCAGGCTCCCGGAGTGGGCGGGGCCTCGCTGGCCGTCCCCCCACCACCACCACCACCAAGGGGGTGGTGCCGCTCAGGGGACGTGGTTCTCATCCGCCGCGGTCACGATGACGTCCATCCAAATACGCATGGCCTCGGGGCTGGGTGCCACCATGTAGAACAGGCGTTCGTAGGTTTTGACGCAGAAAGTCAGGCGAGGGTTGGGGCTCTGGGGTAAGTGGTGGAGGGGAGGTGGTTCAGAGAACATGCAGGTTGGAATCCCAGCCTTGGGACCTACCCGGGCCGCGTGGCATTGGACAAGTTATTTCAACCGTTTCCCCATCGGCCTTCCTAAATAATGCTGCCTACCTCATTGGGTTAGGAGGAGTCGCTGAATTAACACATCTAAGGGGCTTAGAATTTGGGGAGAGAGGAATTTAAAAGGAGGAATCCCGTGTTCCTTTCCCCCCAGCCTAACTTTTCCTATATTAGAAATCTAAGCATTCAGATTTCCAAATGGTAGGTCTCCAAAAGGTAGGTCTCCCTGGTTTGTAACTGGGGAAAGCTGGTGTGTTCTACAACCCATTCACGGAGTTCTTACTTGCCAAACCCGAATTCAGTAAATCCCTGACATCCATCACCTGTCTTTAACTTTTTGACCTCTGAGGAAATGGGCTGAAGTGTGCTCGTTTCGCAGGTGAGAAAACTAAGGCTGGCAAAAGGAAGTTAGTCACTTCCCTGATGTCCCAACTGGCTGCTTTCCCCACCCGTTTCTACACACTGTACCGGTTCCCAACATTTAAACTGGTTGGTGGCTCTGCACTGTCATAAAAATCTGAATTCCTGTGTCCTCTAGGGCCGTGGTCGGCAAACTGCGGCTCGCGAGCCACATGCGGCTCTTTGGCCCCTTGAGTGTGGCTCTTCCACAAAATACCACGGCCCGGGCGAGTCTATTTTGAAGACGTGGTGTTAGAAGAAGTGTAAGTTTAAAAAATGTGGCTCTCAAAAGAAATTTCCATCGTTGTGCTGTTGCTATTTGGCTCTGCTGACTCATGAGTTTGCCGACCACTGCTCTAGGGGGAAAAAGAACTGATGTGACAGGGGGCCCAATCCCATTTGGCAACTTCGGACCGAAGCTGGAGCCACGGTCTCCTCCAGATGCTCCCAGGCTGCCCCAGCCCTCACCCTGCCGTCTTCATTCATGTATCTCCAGCTTCGCCTCAGAGCTTGCCAAATGTTTGCTCTAAATCTTTTGCTCCAAGAAGAGTAACAGTGGCTGAGAGCCAGAGACTGCACTCTTAATGTTTGGCCCCTGCAGTGAAATGACCTGTTGATCCCGTTCTGGATGGAGTACCCCGATAGTGGGGGCCGCGGAGGGCCTTTCCCGGGAACTCGCTAAGGCCTGACGGCAGGGGCTCAGGCCAGGCCAGGGTTAGGAGCAAGGGGGACTTCACCTTGAAAGCACAGCGTAGGTGGTCATAATAGACTTCTTCGATGGCCTGGAAGTAGATGACGCCTTTGAGCTTGGACTCTTCTTTATCTGACAGAGGGAGGTGGGAAGAAGCAGTTAGTGAGGTGTGTGTGTGTGTGTGTGTTGGACAGGGTGGGGGTCACTGGGCCCAAGTCTAGCGTTGGAGGGTGAATGAATGGTGATGCTAAATGGGAAACTGGTGTGGAGGCCGGACAAGACTAGCGAATGGGGTTGGAATCCCAGGTCCCTCAATGCCTTGGCCCCTGACACCCAAGGAGAGGTCAGCTTCATTGGTTCCCCTACAGAAAAAGCGAGAGGGGCCTGGACTCCTGGTGATGGAGTGGCGGGGGGAGGGGAGCACGGAAAATGTGGGTCTGACTCCTCCTGGGTATCTTGGGAAAATGGGGTGTGGGAGCCAGAACTGTACAAAACTGTTATCCATGTGACTGAGGCAGGCTGTCTATAGGAGGAAGACGAGGGTGGAGATGTGGACTCCTGGGTCCCGGGGGAAAGGGGCGGTGGGAGCCCAGATTCCTGAGTTGTGGTGGGTTAGGAAGGAGTAGGGACCAAATTCCTGGGCCCTGGGGGAAGTGGGGAGTGGGGGGTCTAGACTCCTGAGTCCTGGGGATCCAGACCCATGGGCCTAAGAGAGAAGGGGGGATGGGCGCTGGGACCCCTAGGTGTCTGGGGGGAAGGCCCCTGAGTGTGCTGTCCCAGGGCCCTGGGCCCGCCGCGGCCAGGCTGGGTTTACCGGAGTAGTAGGCCAGACGGCGGGCCTGGCGGTCAAAGCAGAACCACCGCTTCCTCCAGGTCTTGATGCGGCCACCCATCTTCACCAGGGCCCCGCGGCAGGAGCCCCCGGACACCTGGACATGTGGGCAGTTTTCGGGGTTGTGGCCCCAGCGTTCCAGGTGCTGCCGGAGATCCAAGACCCGTGGGCCAGGAGGGCGGGGTGGGAGCGTGGGCGGGGCCTGGGAAAGAAGAGAAGGGGGCAGCATGGGGTCAGGAGGGGGTCCTGAAGCCTGGAGCCACAGGGAAGCTGCTCACAGCTGCACACGCATAGGCCTGTGACAGCCTTTAAACGGATTCATTAACAGTGACCCGTCGGTTAGAATGTGGTCCCCATACGCCAGGTGGCGGCTTTGATCCCGGGTCAGAGCACATACAAGAATCAACCAATGAGCCCAGCCAGTGTGGCTCGGTGGTTGAGCGTTGACCTATGAACCAGGAGGTCTCGGCTCAAATTCCCAGTCGGGGCACATGCCCGGGTTTCTGGCTCGATCCCCAGTAGGGGGCGGTTAGGAGGCACCTATTAATGATTCTCTCTCATCATTGATGTTTCTATCTATCTTTCCCTCTCCCTTCCTCTGTGAAATCAATAAAAATATATTTTTTAAAAATAAGTGGGACAACAAATCAATGTTTCTCTCCCTTCCTCTCTCTAAAATCAATCAATAAAAACATTTTTTAAATGACAATCATAATGATGAACCTGACAGCTACATTTATTGACTATGAAACTGCCAGAGATTTACCAGCTTCAACTCCTTGACTCCCCACTGCCGCCCCTGGGACAGGGCTACTATGAGTCCCGTATTACAGATGAGCAAACTGGGGTACAGACAGAGATGAAGAAATCTACCGGAAGTCACCCAGAGCTTAGGGGGCAGAGCTGGGACCGGAACCCAGGGTTTCAAGACCTAACAGCTCACCCTGAAACACCAAAGGCATGTCAGAGAGGTGAGGATCTCCACAGTGGGACCCTCATACTCCGCCCGTTAACCAGGGACCAAACAGCAAGTGATCAATAAACGAGAGCACGGATTCCATTATTATTGTTGCTGTGATTAAATTACTGACCATTCCCTATGCTGAGCACTTTGTAGGTGTAACTCCTCTGCCCACTCACACCCTCTGGGGGGTAAGTAAGCACAGTATCCTCCCCATTTTTGCTTTGTTTTTTTAGACAGAGCGGAAGAGAAACATAGACTTGTTGTTCTCCTTATTTATGCATTCGTCAGTGATCCTTGCATGTGCCCTACCTGGGGATCAAACCCACAACCTTGGTGTACTGGGAGGATGCGCTCACTAACTGAGCTACTTGTCCAGGGCTTTATCCCCATTTTAAAGAAATGGAATCCAAGACTCAGAGAGGTTGTCACCGAGCCCACGTCACACAGCCAGCGCTGACCAAGACGGGACTCCCAGGCAGGGGTCGTCTCCCGTGGCCAGAAGGGGAGAAGAATTAAATTAAGGCCCCGGAAGTGTCTACTGTTCCCAGGTCCAGCCCATCAGACCCACTCTGCCCGAATGTTCCCTGCAAACAACGATGTGACCCTGTAGTCCTGAGGCTCTGGGCGTGGCTCAGCCCAGCGGGTAAGCAGCGCCACGGGGGCGTTTGTTAACAGGCTAGCTCAGACTCAGTCACTCCAGGTGGGGCCTGGGGTGGGGTGAGGTTCCGCACGTCTAACTAGCCCCGGGAACGCTAATGCTGTTGGTCCACAGGCCACACTTTGAGTATCGAGGGCTGAGAAGACTAAAGCGAGGCCCGAGCAAGAAGGGCTGAGAAACAGATGAGACCCACAGGAGGGAGACAGGGAAAGCGAGCAGGAGAAGAACGGGGAAATGAAGAGAAGCAGAGAGAATGCACAGGAGGGGCAGAGACCGTTAAAAGGACACCCACTGGGACCTGGAAGCCTACGGGTCATATCGCCAAATCCACACGGTCATACTACAGGTCGCCTATGTGTATGGAAGGCCCATCAGTGCGCCCAGACCATACTGAGTGGTCACAGCCATCACCTCGTTTCCTCTCCCAAACCACCCATTACTGTCCCCGTTTGACAGATGAGAAAACTGAGGCTTTAGAAAGGAGGTGACTCACTCAGGTAGGACGTGGTGGAGTCGGCCCTGATCCAGGAGAGCAGGATGGGCTCTGGACTCCCGACTCTCCTCCTGCCCACCTGTTCACCCCCACAGAACCCCTGCCCCTCTCAGAGACTGTTTGCCTGAACTGAACCTCGGGGTTACCAGCACCCTCCTCCGGGGGCTGCTTCTGTCAGGCTCTCCCACCCGGTGATTCTCCGCTTGGGTGCGAACCCGGGGACACACTAGTTAATAAGTGATGCTGCCACGAAGAGGGTGCTTCATTTTTAATGAGCTGGAGCTGTGCCCGACAGCGGGATGGCTCTGCCACCCCTCGGGCTCTATCTACTCCCTGGCTCTTACCAGCCCGACACGCACTGAAGCATCCATCTTATATAAAAACTGCTGTTTGAAATGTTAACCCTGCTATTCTGGCTTCTGTAAACGCTTGCTTGCTTAAATAATAAGGAAAATTAGACTACTCCCATTCCAGAGAGGCCATAAACTATGCCCCAGACAGAGTTGTCAGTGCTGGCACCAGGCCAGACCTTGAGATATGGACTCATGGCCCCTGTCCCAGCACACAGGACCTCTTTCTCAGAAGGCCCGGAAGTCTCATTCCAAATTTGGGAGACAAAGAGCTAGAAAAGATATAAATAGGAAAAGTTTCCTCCATGTTGGGGGGGCCCAGAATTTGAAAGGCACATTTTTCTCTGGGCCTGCGCACAATTAAAATGTAACGCCCTTTCTCTAAGCGTCGCTTGGCTTTCTCCGGTCTTCTGTAACAGCACCTTATTTTACTGACTGATGCAGCTTCCTGTCTGTCCCTCCCAAGAAACGCCGGCTTCCCCGAGGGCAGGGGTTGTCACTTCGGTCACGGTTGCCACCAGGCCCACTTCACGGCAGGCACCCCCTCAGCGGGGGAGAAATGAGTAAGGAAAGCACCCGTGGTGGGGAAGCAAAAAGCAGGCCGGGAGCGACGTGCTCATTTCCAAGAAAAATGAGTTCACAACACATGGCTTCAGCAGGGCGTTTGGGAAAGTGTAAGAAAACTCGAAGGCTTTTTAACCACAGAAAACGTCTGCGCCTCTGGAGCCGCAATGGGAGGAGGGCTCGAGGGTGACCTTCACTTTCCCTCCCTGTCGCGTTCTTTACAACAGAAATGTATTAATGCAGAGGCGGAAATATCATTTTAATATGGAGCCTCGCAGCTAAATCCAGAGTGTGAGAAACTCTACAAGATAAATGACTCGATTGTTTCCCATTAAAAGATGGCATTTAAAAAAAAAAAAAAAGTGGGGCCCTAGCCAGGTTGGCTCAGTGGATAGAGCATCGGTCCACGGACTGAAGGGTCCTGGGTTCAATTCCGGTCAAGGGCATACACCTCAGTCGCAGGCCCCATCCCAGCCTGGGTGGGGCCCATGTAGGAGGCAACCAATTGATGTGTCTCTCACATCAAGATTTCTCTCTCTTTGTCTCTCCCCCTCCCTTCCACTCTCTCTAAAAATCAATGAAAAAATATCCTTAGGTGAGGATTAACAAACAACAACAAAAAAAGTGGGGCACAGCTGTTGTGGCTCAGTGGTTGAGCATTGACCTATGAACCAGGAGGTCACGGTTTGATTCCCAGTCAGGGCACATGAACCAGGTTGTGGGCTCAATCCCCAGTAGGGAGCATGCAGGAGGCAGCCAATCAATGATTCTCTCATATCATTGATGCTTCTCTCTCTCTCTCTCCCTCTCCCTTCCTCTCTGCAGTCAATAAATATATATATATCACTGAGTGGCCAGATTATTATGATCTCTGAATGCATAATAATCTGGCCACTCAGTATATATATATATTATAGGCCCGGTGCATGAATTCGTGCATGGGTGGGGTCCAGCCAGCCTGGCCAGGGGGAGGGGACATGGACGGTTGGCCAGCCTGCCTGCTGGTCGAACTCCTGGCTGAGGGGACAATTTGCATATTAGCCTTTTATTATATAAGATATACACTGAGTGGCCAGATTATTATGCATTCAGAGATCATAATAATCTGGTCACTCAGTGTGTGTGTATGTATGTGTGTGTATATATATACTTTTTTTTTTTAATATATATATATACTTTTTAAAAAACCGGGGCCCTGGCTGGGTGGCTCAGTTGGTTGGAGTGTCATCCCATACACCAAAAGGTTATGGGTTTGATTCCCGGTCAAGGCATATGCCTAGGTTACAGGTTCAACTCCAGTCGGGGCGTGTGCAGGAGGAAACTGATCAATGTTTCTCTCACACTGATGTTTCTCTCTCTCTCCCCCACCTTCCTCTTTCTCTAAAATCAATAAAAGAATATAGCCTCAAGTGAGGATTTAAAAAAAGTGGAAATGGAGGACTTTTCATCTCAGCAATTTGAGACATTTAAAAAATGTATTGTGAGGGCTTTGTTTGGATTCAGATTTAAATAACCACAGTCCCTTTGATATTTTGGAGACAATTAGGGGAATGTGAATATGGACCAGGTATTAGGATGTCACAGAATTAATAGTCTTGATAAGTATGACAGTGGAATGTTTATGTTAAAAAATACTTATATATTGGAGATACACAGTGAGGAATGGGTGAAATGATAGGATATCTGCAATTTGATGTAAAATATTCCACTGCAGAGAAGGAAGTCCATGAAAGCTGGCAACTAAAACAAGACTCAATACCGATCATCACTGAAGCCACATGGTGGGCATCTCGGGGTTTATTCTCTCTACTTTTGCATATGCCTGAATAGTCTATACTAATAAAAGGGTAATATGCTAATTAGACTGGACATCTTCCAGATGTCCAGTCCGGACAAAGCCATGGTGGCGGGGGCCGAGGCAGAGGTGGTTAGGAGCAATTAGGCCGGCAGGGGAGAGCAGTCAGAAGCAATCAGGCTGGCAGGGGAGAGTGGTTAGGGGGTGATCAGGCAGGCATGCAGAGTGGTTAGGGGAGACCAGGCAGGCAGGCAGAGTGGTTAGGGGCAGGCAGGTGAGTGGTTAAGAGCCAGTGGTCCCAGATTGTGGGATCAGGCCTAAACAGGCAGTCAGACACCCCCCGAGGGATCCCAGATTGGAGAGCGTGCAGGATGGGCTGAGGGGAACCCTCCCCCCCATGCACAAATTTCATGCACCGGGCATCTAGTTCTATAATAAAAAGTATTTTAAAAGAACCAAAAATAAACACAAAAAATTTTAAATGATTTTTAAAAGCCCCAGGATGCAGTTGCCCTCATTTTGCAGTAACTGCTGACACTGTCACCCACTTACGGAAGAGGAAACTGAGGTACAGGGAAGTGGAGCATGCTGCCCAAGGACATGCTGTGGGTACAGACAATCACAATGGGACGGAAGTTACGTCTTTTTAGTTCCCCTTCCCTTGCCAAGCCCAGGAAATGTTTCTGTACCACTGAGAGGAAAAGGCGAGTTAAGAAAGGGCAGAGGTCAGGGGGCGAAAAGGAGCAGGGGACAGGTGGGGCGAGGGTAGGAGACTGACCATGATGGCAGGAACAGTGGGACCTGAGGAACCTTCTGTGGTCCTTCTTGTTCCTTCCTGTGGGTTCAGAAAGGAGTCAATGATGATACTAACCAATAAGATCTGGGGGGGAATGTATGGGACCCCTGGGTCTGAGGGAGGAGGGGCTGGGGGCCTGGACCCTTGGGTCTGAGGGAGGAGGGGTTGGGGCCTGGACCCTTGGGTCTGAGGGAGGAGGGGCTGGGGCCTGGACTCCTGGGTCTGAGGGAGGAGGGGCTGGGGGCCTGGACTCCTGGTCTGAGGGAGGAGGGGCTGGGGGCCTGGACTCCTGGGTCTGAGGGAGGAGAGGCTGGGGACCTGGACTCCTGGTCTGAGGGAGGAGGGACTGGGGGCCTGGACTCCTGTGTCTGAGGGAGGAGGGGCTGGGGCCTGGACCCCTGGGTCTGAGGGAGGAGGGGCTGGGGTCTGGACTCCTGGGTCTGAGGGAGGAGAGGCTGGGGTCTGGACCCCTGGGTCTGAGGGAGGAGGTGGGGCTGAATCTCCTGAGCCTAAGCAGGAGGGTCTGGGGTCTCACCCTGGCCTTGAGCAGCCGCTCCCGCTCCGCCACGGCCTGCTGCAGGAGCCGCTCCATGCGGGCGATGTCTGGGTAGAGCGTCCCACAGCTAGGAGGAGGGGACAGAGGCCGGGGCAGGTTACAGTGGCCCTGCCTCTTCCCCCATCTTCCCACCTTCTCCGGGATGTCTCACCTATTCCCAGAGCCGCAGTTCAGCAGCTGATAGAGTGGGTGTCTCCCCGAGTCTCCTGCTGCTGGTGCGAGGGCTGAGGCCTCCAGGGGTCCTGGGCGAGAAGAGGTGGAGCTAGGAGGCTGGGATTCGCCCTTGTCCACTCCCTCCACTTCCGCCCCAACAGGCATCCAAGCCAAGTTCCTCCACCCTGTGCTGCAGGAAGGCGGGGGAGGGTATGCCGGGACAGGGGGTCCTCACCAGTACAATGGAGGGACAGAGGGCGGGGGGATCCCCTCTGGCTCAGTCTCTCTCCCCTCTTCCGGGACAGGCTTCCATTCCTTTGGAGGCCGATGGAGCCCTGGAAACACACAAGATGCTCAATCTCGACCAGAAGTCCGAGGACTGACTGCTGAGTAAAACCACCATCTGACTGGCACAGATCAAAACGCTCCCCCGCCCACGATGCTGAGGGAGCGGCCAGTCTCAGAGGACCACACGGCATAACGTCCAGGCAGGAAGTAGGTGAGTGGCTGCCAGGGACCTGGGGAAGAGAGGGAGCTGAGGGGTGACGGACAGGCCCCAAAGTTGGGGTGATGGTTGCACAACTCTGTATATACGAAAAGCCACTGAATTACACTTTTTAACTGGGTGGATTGTGTGGTGTGTGAATTACATTTTGATAAAACTATAAAGAAAAAACCCACCGTGTGTGGGCACATGGGAAACCCAGACACTCCCACAAATTAGGGGGCGGAGGGGGGGGAGGACAGGGGGTTCTACTAGAACAACCTTTATGGAAGCCAATTTGGCTCTTTTATTTTTATTTTTTAATATATTTTATTGATTTTTTACAGAGAGGAAGGGAGAGGGACAGAGAGTTAGAAACATCGATGAGAGAGAAACATCGATCAGCTGCCTCCTGCACACCCTCTACTGGGGATGTGCCCACAACCAAGGTACATGCCCTTGCCCGGAATCGAACCTGGGACCCTTCAGTCCACAGGCCAACACTCTATCCACTGAGCCAAACCGGTTAGGGCTCTTTTATTTTTTTTAATGACAAATGCATAAATCTCTGAGCTCCAGTTCCACTTGTAGGACTATATCCTATGGACATACTCATATATAGGCAAAATGACCTGAGTTCAAAGTTATTCCCCTCAGAAGCCTGGAGGCCGCCACAGTGCCCACAGAAGGGGGCAGGGGAAATAGAGCAGGGATCTTCCTCACCATGGAAAAGTCTGCAGTCCATACAGTAAACGGGGGGGATGCTCTTTATATCCAGAGAGAAAATAATCCCCAAGATAAAAGCATAGAGCAGGCCCTGGCCGGTTTGGCTCGGCAGATATAGCGTCGGGACTGCGGACCGAAGGGTCCCGGGTTCGATTCCGGTCAAGGGCATGTACCTAGGTTGCAGGCTTCTCCCTGGCCAGGCCCTGGTCGGGGTACGTGCAGGAGGCAACCAATCGATGTGTCTCTTTCACATCAATGTTTCTCTCTCTCTGTCTCTCCCCTTCCTTTCCACTATGTCTAAACATCAATGGAGCCCAGCCGGCCTAGCTCAGTGGTTGAGTGTCAACCTATGAACCAGAAGGTCAGGGTTCGATTCCCAGTCAGGGCACATGCCCAGGTTGTGGGCTCGATCCCCAGTGGGGGGGCATGTAGGAGGCAGCCAATCAATGATTCTCTCTCATCATTGATGTTTCTATCTCTCTCTCCCTCTACCTTCCTCTCTGAAATCAATAAAAATATTTTGTAATAAAAATAAAAATCAATGGAAAAATATAACCTCAGGTGAGGATTAACAATAAAATAAAATAAATAAATAAGATAAATAAAAACATATTTAAATAAATATGACAATTAAGTGCAACCTGGCTCTGCGGTGTGGCTCAGTAGGTTAGAGTGTCGCCCCAGTACACCAAAAAAGGTTGTGGGTTCGACCCCCAGTAGGGGTGTGTATGGGAGGCAAGTGATCGAGGTTGCTCTCTCACATGGTTATTTCTCTCACATTGACGTTTCTCTCTTTCTTCCGCTCTCTAAAATCAATAACCATACCCTCTCGTTAGGATTAAAAGAGGGTCACCTTCCATCCTTCTGGACACTGACCCAAGGTCCGAGGATGAGCGTTGGCCAGGGGAGAATGGGCCAAGTGCAAAGGTCCTGAGACAGGAACGGGTACCGGCTGGTCAGTGCTCCTGCAGCTGAGCCGAGGAGTGGGGAGCGTGGGGAGAGGTGGGCAGGGGCAGACCATGCAGGGGCTGGCAGACCAAGGTGAGGAGGCCCCGGGGCCACTGAGGGCATTTGATGGGGAGGATTGAAGTCGGAAGACGGCTGTGTGGGGATAGATCGTTGGGAGACAAAACGTAAGATGAGACATCAGTGAGGAAGCAGGAAGCCAGGATAGGGTCACAAAAACCAGAGATGGGGGTGGAAGTGGATAGAAGAAGGATGCTCATAATTATACTACTAATCACTGAAATTGGGATCAGAGTACCAGCAGCCTCATTCACTGAGCATCTACTTTGTGCCGGGCACCACGCTAAGCCTTTAACCCTGTGGTCGGCAAACTCATTAGTCAACAGCCAAATACCAACAGGACGACGATTGAAATTTCTTTTGAGAGCCAAATTTTTTAAACTTAAACTTCTTCTAACGCCACTTCTTCAAAATAGGCTCGCCCAGGCCGTGGTATTTTGTGGAAGAGCCACACTCAAGGGGCCAAAGAGCCCCATGTGGCTCGCGAGCCGCGGTTTGCCGGCCACCGCTTTAACCATTAACCAGTGGGTGCTGTTATTATTCCCATTTTGCAGTGAAGAAAACTGAGGCACAGAGACGGGTCTAAGTCCAGCCAGCTGGGAAGGGGTAGGACAGGTATCTGAACCCGAGCAGAGGCCGTCCTCAGACATCACATGATGCTGGAAAGACCGGGTGGAATTCGCGGATCTAATTGCACTTGGAGTGAGAGAGGAGAAGGGGCGAGGAGGAGCAACCTGCTGAATCACACGTTCATTTGTCTATTTGGGTATGTTTACCTGCTGAGTAAGGAAATACTCCCTGGACTCTGCTGTGCCCTGCAGCCTCCCGTTGCTCCCTCTGACCCAGTGCTGACCACGGTGCCCACTGGATCCTGAAGGATTCCAAGCAGCGCTAGTCATCCAAAAGGCACAGGCCATGGCAACCGACAGACGTGGCTCAAGCCCGGCTCTGCCACTCACCGGGCGTGTGACTTTAGCAGGCCACCTCTCTTCTCAGGCCAGACTTCCCTTCTGTAAAGTGGGCGACGACCCACTGCCCGCTGTGGCTGATGCAAGGGTTAAACGAGTGACCTCGTGAAAAGCACACAGAAGCGTGCCTGGCCTTCCCCCCCACACACACACACACCCAGGGGCAAGGTGGGGATGAGACCCTATCAGCAGGCACAGGGCCCACCTGGCCTTGGAAGCTTCTGGTCCACCGGGGCCAAAAACTCAGGAATCAACTCCATAGGCATGGACACAGCTTCCCGGGAAGTGTTTATAGATAAGCAATTCACTGAGAAGGGCCCTATTTACTCTAAGTCGGTTGCCTGGCAACCCAGCTGATACTCCACCTTTATCAGGCTTCCACGGAAACTATCTGCAAAGTTAATTTCCCAGACGTTATCTGCTCACCCTTGACCCAGTTCCTAGGACCTACTTTTGGGGGTTCTTCTGAGCACACAATGAAATAGTATATTTTCATTATATACAGGGTGTCCCCCCAAAAAATGTATACACACTTGAACAGCGGATAGCTCAATTTTGAAAATGAAATGTATTTTAGCCCTGACCTGTTTGGCTCAGTGGATAGAGCATAAGCCTGTGAACTGAAAGGTCCCAGGTTCGATTCCGGTCAAGGGCATGTACCTTGGTTGTGGGCACATCCCCAGTGGGGGGTGTTCAGGAGGCAGCTGGTCGATGTTTCTCTCTCATCGATGTTTCTAACTCTCTATCCCTCTCCCTTCCTCTCTGTAAAAAAAATCAATAAAATATATATTTTTAAAAAATGTATTTTAGTAAACACTGCCTTGCCCTGACCGGTTTGGCTCAGTGGTTAGAGCATTGGTCTGTGCTCCCCAGCCCTGTCCAGGGCGCGTGCAGAAGGCAACCAGTCAATGTGACTCTCATATCGATGTTTCTCTCTCTCCCTAAACTCAAAAAAAAAAAAAAAAAAAGACAGCCCTGGCCCTGTGGCTCAGTTGGTTGGAGCTGGTTGGAGGGTATCTCGCGTACCAAAGGGTTGTGAGTTCTATCCCCGGTCGGGGCATCAGGGGGGTTGGGGGGAGAGGACATGCAGCTGATCAGTGTTTCTCATATTAATGTTTCTCTCTCTCTTCCTCTCTCTCTAAAATAAATAAAACATATCCTGGGGTGGGGATTAAAAAAAAGAGAGACATAATAGAATTGTTTCTGCAGGGAAGCCCGGGGTGGGTGAGAGCGCAGGCTCTGAAAACAGAGTGCCCCGGTTCGAATCCCAGCCCTGTCACATGCCAGCTAGCCAAGTAACCTCACCTCTCTGCCTCAGTGTCTGCGCCTCTAACATGGATCTAAGAACCTAGTTCGTAGAGCTTTTGCAAGACCAAGTGAGTGAATCATGTGAAGCATTTAAAACAGTGTCTGGCACATGATAAAGACTCAGTCAATATCAGTTGTCGTTAGTATTGCTGTTATTGTTTATATTGTTGTTATTAGTCATTAACAATGGTGAGTCAGCTCTAAATACTTCCATGGAAAACAATCTCCATGATAGAGTATGAAGTTATAAAATAAAAGCCAACTTCGTCGCTAAGACACACATTCCTGCACAGTTTTACATGATATAACAAGAGCTACCAATTTCTAGTGCTTACCACAACTCCATATCCACACAACGCAAACAAAACTACTGTCACCTAGCGTTCACCCACCTCAGGCACCACACTCCGCCACCGCCTACTCTATCTACACTAATAAAAGAGAAACATGCAAATTGACCATCACTCCGCTACACCCACCAGCCAATCAGGAGGGAATATGGAAATTAGAAGAACAAAGATGGCTGCCGCCCAGCTACTCCAGGTGCGGAGTGGCCAGGTGGGGCAGGACACCTGCTATGAGAGGGAGGGCGGGGAGCGAAGGGATGTACAAGGAGTGGCACTCTGGCCGCTGTGAAGAAGACGGCAGACTCCGGCCGGATCGAAGGCCTGGGTCCCAGGTGCCAGAGGAAAACCGGTGTTGGAAGCCAAGGGAAGGAAGGCCTATTGCACGAATCTCTTCGTGCAACGGGCTGCTAGTTTCATTAAAAAATCAGTAGCAACCATTCAAAAATCTTTGTCCCATTAATAAGGTGGGACTCCCACGTCTAAGAAGATCCAGAAGGCCCTAGCTGGTTTGGCTCAGTGGATAGAGCATTGGCCTCTGGACTGAAGGGTCCGGGGTTCGATTCTGGTCAAGGGCACATGCCCCGGTTGTGGGCTCGATCCCCAGTAGGGGGTGTGCAGGAGGCAGCCAATCAATGATTCTCTGTCATCATTGATGTTTCTATCTTTCTCTCCCTCTCCCTTCCTCTCTGAAATCAATAAAAATATATTTTTTAAAAGAAGAAGATCTGGAAAGGATACTCAGGAAACAAGAAGTTGTGCTGCTTCTGGGGTGGGGAGAGGAGGCCTTCTTATCAATATGCCCCCTTCTGAGGCTTTTAGACTTTATTCCGGCCCTGGCCGGTGTGGCTCAGTTGGTTGAGCATCGTCCCGAACACTGAAGGGTCACTGGTTCGATTCCCGTCAGAGCACATACATGCCTGGGTTTCGGGCTCAATCCCTGGTGGTCAGTGGCGGGGGGGGGGGGGTGGCGAGAGGCAGCCAATCGATGTTTCTCTCTCTCCCTCTCCCTTCCATCCTCTAAAAAATCAATGAAAAACGTTTTTTAAAAAATAATAGAAAATAAAATGTACTCCTGGGTGCACATACATGTTCCCATTTCTCCAGGGGAGAGAAGGGGGTTAGGCATAAGGAAAAAATAAATAAATAAAGCTGGAGTCTGATCAAACTAAAACCAGAAACTCCCCTTGATCAACCTTTTCTGGCGCCCGTGGCAGAGAAGACCACAGTGGGAGTTCTAAAGACACAGCGCCCAGTGGGATTGGAGGGAGGGGAAGGGGTGGGGAGGGGGGGGGAGGGGAGGCACCTGCAAGGAGCTGTGAACGGAGAAGAGGCAGGAAGAGGCGGGGGCAGCCGTGTGCGCAGCAGGGTCCTGGAGCACCAGCAGCTGGCGGTCTGTCTTCTGCGTGAACAGGAGCTGTGGGAGGGAGAGGGTGCCGATGAGCAGGAGCCGGAGGGACCGCAGGGGACCCACAGTTCCAGGGTGCTCTGGCCAAGGCCTCCAGCGCCAGCCCATTTCTCAGTGGAAAGAACAAAGGCCCAGAGTCACAGGGGGGCCGGAATGTGGGCTTGCTGTCCAGTCTCCCAGCGTGAGTGAGGACGGTGGGCAGACTGAGGAGGAGGAGCTGGGGACCCAAATTCCTGAGGCCCTGGGGGAAAGGGGATTAGAGGCCGAGAGTCCTGGATCCCGAGGGAGGAGGGCTGGAGGGAGGAGGGGCTGACAGGTGCATGACATCCCCGTACCTTAGTGAGGGCCTGGCTGGGCTCAGAGAAGTCTCCATCGGGGTTTCCCTGAAAGCAATTCAGCTCAAGCAGTCGGCTGCGTTCCTGGGGAAAGGCAACACATCACAGGCCGCCACACCTCCGAGGCAGAATGGGCCTTCCCAGCCTCAGGGAGGCGACGGGGTGCCCCGGGGCAGGGGGGCAGGGGGAGTAGGGCAGGCGGACTGGGGGCCACCTACTTGTGTCAGGGCCTGAAGGGCCTCCTCCTTCTTCTGGCTCAGCCCCCGGCTCTCAGCTGCCATCTGTTCTCCCAGCGACTTCAGCTGCTCCTCCAACACCTGAATCCGGCGCTGCAGGACCCCCCAGGGCCCCCGTTACTCAGCTGCCCCAGCGTCCCCAGCGGCTCCCACAGAACCACCCCGTAACAGAGCCCCTGGGACCTGGGAGGGGCTGGGGGGACTCAGAGTTAAGCTCCCTGGTGCCTTCTTCCCGTGGGGGTGTCCAGCGAGGGGATGGAGGATTTGATACACGGAGAGACCAAGGGACACGGAGACCCAGGGAGAGTCGCCAGAGAGAGAGAAAGGGACAAACAGAAAACAAACCGGAAGATACGGGAAGAAGGACCCGGACAGATCCCAAGCGGCAGAGATGCAGAGAAAGAAGACGGGGCAGAAACAGCATCGAGGCGGACAGAGCTGTGTGAGACAGAGGAAAGGGAGAGAGAGAGAGACAGGAACCCAGACCCAGAGGCGGGGAACTCTGCCATCCAAAACTGCAGGGAGCTTTGTGTTAAGTAGAAACAGACATGCTGCCCTGACCAGTTTGGCTCAGTGGATAGAGCGTCGGCCTGCGGACTGAAAGGTCCCAGGTTCAATTCCAGTCAAGGGCATGTACCTTGATTGCAGGCACATCCCCAGTGGGAGGTGTGCAGGAGGCAGCTGATCGGTGTTTCTCTCTCATCTCTCTCATCGATATTTCTGACTCTCTAGCCCTCTCCCTTCCTCTCTGTAAAATATCAATAAAATATATTTTTTTAAAAAAGAAACAGACACGCTGCTTTCCCCAGCGGCCTTGTCAGCCCCTAGGATGGGACGCTCCCAGAAAGGACCGGTGGGAGGCCTTTTTGGACTGGGGTTTGACAGGCACAGAGTGTAGTGGCGAAGACCGAGTAGGTTCAAATCCCAGCTCTATCCCTGACAAACGAAGTGACCTTGGAAAAGATGACATGAACACTCTGAACCTCAGTTTCTTCATTTGTGAAATGGGGGGGGGGAAATACGCTTTGCCGCCTAGGACTGTTGTAAGGATTCGATGACTAAATGCCCATGAAATGTTACAGCGCAGGCACACAGTAAATGCTCAGTCAACAGCAGCTATTGTTGTGACTGCTGCGAAGTGACACAGGCAGGCAACAGAGAAAGGGCCCCGACACGGAGCGGAAGAGCCAGCAGGGGGGGACGTGAGGGAGGCCGGCTGGTCCAGCCCAGCTCACCCTGTGCTGTGCCACGCTGGCCTGAAGCTCCTGGACCTTGGGGTCCGGCCCCCAAACGCCGGGGCTGTCCCGGTGATCCTCCTCCTCCCGCCGGCTCTCCCGTTCCAGCTCCTGGAACTCCAGGTCCTCGTAGGCACGCTGGGCCACGTCCAGCTGTTCCCGAAGCTGCGGGCGGAAACGCAAAAGGGCTGGGCCCCCGGGGCTCAGGAGGGGAAGGGGCTGGGCCAGGACTCCTGGTCAAGGAGCACCCAGACTGGAGTCCTGGGGGCTGAGGGGCTCTGGGGAGGAGGGTACGGAAGGCCTGTACTTCTGGGTCTTGAGGCGGGAGGGACCCGGAAGGTCCACGGGGCCCTCACCTCCTGCACGCCCTGCAGAAGCCGCTCACGCTGGTCCTCCGGCTGTGAGTCCAGCCGCCCCTGGGCTTCCCGGAGTCTCTGACGAAGACCCTCCACGCGCTCCCTCTCCTGGCTCAGCCGCCTCTGCTCCTGAAAGAGAAGCCAGGCTTTCCGTCTTCCCCCGAGCACAAGGGGCAGGCACGGAGGCCAGCAAGGGCCAGGCTGGCTGGACCTCAGACCCCTCCCTGCCTGGGGACGGCTCCGTGAGGGCAGGACCCCGTGCGTCTGGTCCACTCTTGTACTGGCCTACCCAGAGTAGGCATCATCCCAACAGCCATTCAAGAAATGAATGAATGCAGCCGAAACCGGTTTGGCTCAGGGGATAGAGCGTCGGCCTGCGGACTCAAGGGTCCCAGGTTCGATTCCGGTCAGGGGCATATACCTTGGTTGCGGGCACATCCCCAGTAGGGGGTGTGCAAGAGGCAGCTGATCGATGTCTCTCTATCATCGATGTTTCTAACTCTATATCCCTCTCTCTTCCTCTCTGTAAAAAATCAATAAAATATATTAAAAAAAAAAAAAAAGAAATGAATGAATGAATGCAGAACACATCCATGCCGGGTGACTGATACTGGGACCCAGAGCGGGGATGAGGCCTGGTCCCTGGGCTCCAGGTGGGGACACCACCAGTTACCGCCTGAGGCAATGGGGGCAATGAAATGCAGAGACTGTCGGAACCCAGGGGGCGGGGCAATTTTATTGGGGTAACCCAAGGGTTCCTGGATGAAAGGATTTTAAGGTGAGCCTCGAACATTAGAGAGCATTTAAAGACCTGGGGAGCTAGAGGGGGCTGGAAGGGCATTTTGGGCAGAGGGAACAGCATGTTGCAAATGCGCCATGAAGTGGAAGAGTATGGGAAGTTTAGGGGCAACCTCTGGTCGGGGAGGCAGAAGATGCCGTGGGGTAGAGACAGTGAGCGCGGTGGGAGACCGGACTGGAAAGGCGGGCACAGCTCACGTCCAGTCTGGCCAACCAGGCTAAGGGTCTGAGACTGGACAGCAAGCCCACATTCCGGCCCCCCTGTGACTCTGGGCCTTTGTTCTTTCCACTGAGAAATGGGCTGGCGCTGGAGGCCTTGGCCAGAGCACCCTGGAACTGTGGGTCCCCTGCGGTCCCTCCGGCTCCTGCTCATCGGCACCCTCTCTCTCCCACGGCTCCTGTTCACGCAGAAGACAGACCGCCAGCTGCTGGGGCCATGGGGAGCCGTGGGAGGATCGAAAGGATCTTTGGGAGGTGGATTCGAGGGGTGGACACCCGCTCCTTCATGAGTCCTCCAAGCATGAAGATGAGACCTACACTGGGCCCGGGCAGTAGGGCTGCAAAGGACACAGACTGGAGAGAGGATCAGGGAACAGAAAGGACAGGACATGTTGCTTGACAGGCTTGGGTGTGAACCATAGAGAGGTGTGCAGAGCAAGGTCCCGGACTCTGGCCTGTGACTGACTGAGGGAGGGTGGGACAGTGACAATGTGGAAAAGGGAGTTGCTGAGGTCAGCTTTGGTTATGGGGACTGAGAAGGGCCAAGACTCCTGGGTCTGAGGGAGGAGGGCTGGGGGCCTGGACTCCTGGGTCTGAGGGAGGAGGGGTGGGGGCCTGGACCCCTGGGTCTGAGGGAGGAGGGGTGGGGGCCTGGACCCCTGGGTCTGAGGGAGGAGGGCTGGGGGCCTGGACTCCTGGGTCTGAGGGAGGAGGGGTGGGGGCCTGGACCCCTGGGTCTGAGGGAGGAGGGGTGGGGGCCTGGACTCCTGAGTCTGAGGGAGGAGGGGGCTGGGGGCCTGGACTCCTGGGTCTGAGGGTGGAGGGGCCTGGGGGCCTGGACTCCTGGGTCTGAGGGAGGAGGGCTGGGGGCCTGGACTCCTGGGTCTGAGGGAGGAGGGGTGGGGGCCTGGACCCCTGGGTCTGAGGGAGGAGGGGCTGGGGGCCTGGACTCCTGGGTCTGAGGGTGGAGGGGCTGGGGGCCTGGACTCCTGGTCTGAGGGAGGAGGGGCTGGGGGCCTGGACTCCTGGGTCTGAGGGAGGAGGGGCTGGGAGCCTGGACTCCTGGGTCTGAGGGAGGAGGGGTTGGGGCCTGGACTCCTGGGTCTGAGGGAGGAGGGACTGGGGGCCTGGACTCCTGGGTCTGAGGGAGGAGGGACTGGGGGCATGGACTCCTCGGTCTGAGGGAGGAGGGGCTGGGGGCCTGGACTCCTGGGTCTGAGGGAGGAGGGACTAGGGGCCTGGACTCCTGGGTCTGAGGGAGGAGGGACTGGGGGCCTGGACTCCTGGGTCTGAGGGAGGAGGGACTGGGGGCCTGGACTCCTGGGTCTGAGGGAGGAAGGTACATCCAGGAACCAGTATCTTAAGAAGCAGGACACAGGTCTAGATTACAGGAGGGAAATCAGGGCTGGGAGAAATACAGGCTTTTTGAGGGTGAATGAGGACCCTGGACCCAGCCCAAGGAAATTACAACATACAAGATAAGGGCAAAGAGAACAACTGATAGAATTACAAAGTTACCATTTTCTAAGTAATAATGTTAACCAGTGCAAGCAATGACCACCAATGCATGGGTGTTAAAGCCTTTAGGTAAACGATTATTAGGACGAGATCAGAGTGAGCTCACTGAGGTCTGGGCAACCAGAGGTGACGCCCCCTGACCCGGCACAGCACGGGAAGCACGCAGCACACGTGAATCTGACCCAGCCTGTTCTTCTAACCCACCACCTGCGGCGGGAAGAGGAACACGGCAAAGGACACGGGCCACATCCTGACCATGGGACAGAGACTTGGTTTCTCCAGCAAATAACATGGAACGCAGCAGCAGGGGGGACGGTTAGACGTGAAACAACACACACAGCATTCCAACCCTTTGGGGGACCTGATTCAAACAGCCAAGTGGCATTTTTGAGACAATCTGGAAACATGAAAACTGGAAATAAAACAATATTAAAAATGGAACTGCCATTTGGCCCAGTGATCCCACTTCTAGGAATATATCCTAAGAAACCCAAAACACCAAACAGAAAGAATGTATGCACCCCTATGTTCATAGCAGCACAACTTACAATAGCTAAGATCTGGAAACAGCCCAAATGCCCATCAGCAGATGAGTGGATAAAAAAGCTGTGGCACATTTATACCACGGAATACTATGCAGCAGTAAAAAAGAAGGATCTCTTACCCTTTGAGACAGCATGGAGGGACCTGGAGAGTATTATGCTAAGCGAAATAAGTCAGAGAAAGCCAGTATCACTTGATCTCACTCATATGTGAAATCTACCGAACAAAACAAACTGATGACAAAAGAGATCCAGAGACACAGAAGCATGGAACAGACTGCTAAATCTCAGAGGGAAGGTGGGGTGGGGGCCTGGGGGAGTGGGGAGAGGTTAACTGGGAAACTTATATGCATAGATGCATAGCCCATGGACACAGACAATAGTGTGGTGAAGGCCTGGGAGAGGTAGGTGCAGGATGCAGGGGGTCAATGGGAAAAAAAATAAAGGTGGGGGGGGACATCTGTAATACATTTAACAATAAAGATAAATGTTTTTTGTGTGTGTGTTTTTTTTGTTTGTTTTTTAAATATATTTTATTGATTTTTTACAGAGAGGAAGGGAGAGGGATAGAGTTAGAAACATCGAGGAGAGAGAAACATCGATCAGCTGCCTCCTGCACACCCCCACCGGGGATGTGCCCGCAACCAAGGTACATGCCCTTGACCGGAATCAAACCTGGGACCCTTCAGTCTGCAGGCCGACGCTCTATCCACTGAGCCAAACCGGTCAGGGCAAAGATAAATGTTTAAAAAAGAAATAAATAGCCCGAGCAGTTTGGCTCAGTGGATTGAGCATCGGCCTGCTGACCAAAGGGTCCCGGGTTCGATTCCGGTCAAGGGCATGTACCTTGGTTGCAGGTTCCTCCTGGCCCAGGCCCTGGTCCGGGCTCCTGCAGGAGGCAACCAATCGATATGTTTCTTTCACATCCATGTTTCTCTCTGTCTTTCCCTCTCTTTTCCACTCTCCCTAAAAATCAATGAAAAAATGTCCTTGGGTGAGGATTAACAAAAATAATCATAATACTAATATGATGCCTGGGATGGGCTTTCAAAACTAGGGATAGGGAAGCAAATTGAGGGATATGAAACAGGAATGGGAGTTAATCACCGCTGAAGCTAGGAAGTGCCCTAATATGGCGGCCACCTGACTCTGCCATGCTTGTTGGCTGAATGTTTCCCACAATGTGGCATTAAGGGACCAAAGAAAGTGGGGCAGGGAAGAGGCCCCCACATCACAGTCAGGGAGGCAGGAGAAATTAAGGAGGGCATCTGTTCCACCACAGCCTCCCCGCCCAGCCCAAGTGTCTCCATTTGGGGAACAGGGGTAACCCTGGTCCTAGCAGCCCCTGATCCCAGGACCCCAGCAGGAACATTCTCCTGACAAGGCGGGAAACTGATGACGAAGACCCGGCAGGACAGACAGACCTGCTCCCGCTGCTCCCGGCTGCCCTGCTCCGCGTCCACCTGCTGCTCCAGCAGCGCCCGGAGCTGCTCCTCCTCCCGCCTGGCGGCCACGCGCTCCCCAGCCAGCTCACCCCGCAGCAGGGCCACCTCCACCTCCATCTGCAAAGAGAATGCAAGGGCTGGGGCCCCGAGGGCTGGAGGCCTGGAGCTGGATCCCCTAGGAGGAAAGGGCTGGGAGGCTTCCCGTGAGTCTGCAGCCTCACCTCGATCCGCAGCTCCTTCCTCTGGCGCTGTAGCTCCTTCACTCGCTGCTCCATCAGGGCCACTCGAGTCAGGGCCTCCAGCTGCTGCCCTCGAAGCCGCTGCGCCACCCCTCGCACCCCTTCCTTAGCCTGGGTGGGTGTGGGGGGCATGGCTGGGATCTGTTCAGGAGGTGGGGCCTCCCCCTGAGAGAGGAGAGGGTGTGGTCAAGTGGAGAGCCCTGGACCCCAGCAGTCATTAAATGGGTGTATTCCCCACCTCATACCCCATCAGGGGTCTTAATGGCCTAATGCAGACACCACACTTTTATTCAAGGGAGGGGGAGGGTGCAGGTCCCAAGACCACCCGGCCCCAGGAGGAGGCCCCAGGGGCCCCCTGCAGTCCGGGAAAAGGGTATGAGCCAAGTCAAGGAAGATGTTTTTCTCTAACCAGGTCCTATTCTCTGGGTGTCAAGCCTGGATATCTCTCTTTCTCCCCAGGTCTCTCTGAGTCCCTCCCCCCCCCCCCCCACCACCACCACCACTCCCTCCCCCATTTCTCTGGGCTTCCTCTCTCCCACTCAGTATCCATCTCTTCCTCGGAGTATCTCCCTCTCTCAAGGTTCCTCTGTCTCTGTTTTTGTTTCTCTGAGCATCTCTGCCCTGTTTCTGGGTTTCTGTCTTTACACCCATCTCTCCGAGTCTCGGTCTCTGGGTCACTCTCTCTCTCTCTCTGGCCTGCCTGTGTCTCTGACTCTTCGGGGTCTCTGTCTCTCCGTCTCCCCGTCCCTGGGTCTCTGTCCATCTGGTCTCTGCACACAGGTCTCTAGGGGTCTGTCTTCCCCTCGGGCTGAGTCTCTCAGGAGTTTCATTATCTCTGGGGCTCTCACTGTCTCTCCGATCTCTGACTCTCTGGTCTCTCCAATACCGGTCTCTGGCTGCCTCTGTCACCTGCCGGGTCCCCCGAGGTCCCGCCCTCCCGGTCCCTCACCGCGTCCCGGCTGCTCTCGGTGCTGCTGCCTTCTCCCACTTCTTCCTCTTCTTCCGCCTGCTGCTCAGCTCCTCGGCCGCTCGGCAGCCCCGCCAGGACCTCGGGAGCCTCCAGCTGGCGGGGGCCCTTGGGGTGCTCCCGGGGCTGGGATACGCCCAGCGGTTGAATCTTCACATCTTGTTCAGGGACCGGCGGCGGCGGAGTCCCTTCCTGGGGGCGGCTCGGCGTCCCCATGGCCGGGGCGCTGCGAAGGTGGGCGGGGCCCGGCGTTCGGGGGCGGGGCCCGGCGTTCGGGGGCGGGGCCCGGCGTTCGGGGGCGGGGCCTGGCGTTCGGGGGCGGGGCCCAGGAGCTCCAAGCAGGCGAGACCTAAGCGATCAAAGGATGCGACTGAGCATTCCGGGAGCGTGGCTTGGAGTTTTAAGGGGCGGGATTCGCGGGCTCCTAGGGCTGCCACGCCCCCGGAGGCGAGACCGAAATTTGAGTCCGGGTCCTAGCTCGCCCCCTATAGGTTTCTCCCTTCTATCAGGTGTGGCGCCTTGTACCCTCCCAGCAGCCTCCCACCCTCCCCAGCCCTGGACAACCTTACAGCGACCCCATCTCCTTCTCCCGCGGGGACTCAGGAGTCCGGGCTCCCGTCCCCTGCTCTCCGGAACCTCGAAGACTTGGCTCTGACCCCAATGTAGAGAGTGTCGCCCATGCCATCTCATCCAGGGACCCAGGAGTCGGGGCTCCTAGTCTCCCTCTCTCTGGACAAACCAGGAGTCTGAGTCCTCAGCTCCTCCTGGGAGCGAGATGCCCGAACTCCAGCCTCCTCCACCCCCGCAGCCCCAGTCTCCAGCCAAGTCTCCAGCCCCCCACTGCCCGGCCACCCCGACCCCCTCACCCGCTCAGGATTCGGCGCGCTCCCCTCTGTACTCTGGGCGCTGCTGTTACTGCCTGCGAAACAGGTGGCTGGGAAGAGGGAGGAGAGAGGCTGCGCTGCCTCCCTCCCCGGAAGTGGGGGGGGGCACAACAGGTCCAACAGCTCCTGAGGGAGGAGGGAGCCACCAGCTTGCCCCGCCCGCAGCCACGGCATCCGGGCATCCCGGCTCCGCCCTTGGAAAACCCAGCATCGTGACCCGCCCCCCCACCCCCGCCCCCAGCCTGCCTCCAGCGCCCCCATTCCTGCCCCTGGGAGGGCCAGGTGTCTCGGTCACATTTGTATAAGTGCCTCCCTAATGCCCAGACCCTGGGAATCCTGAAAGGAAGAAGGGAATGCAGAGAGGGGCCTCTCCCCTCTAATGAGCCCTTTAGAAGGGCCCTGACCGGTTTGGGGAGCTGGGCAAGGGTAAGGGGGTGCCCTGAGCTGAGTCAGAGACCCGCCCAGAAACAAGGGGAAGTGTGCCCCCCCACCCCCGCCCCACTTTGCTATGGGGTGGAAGAGAGAGGTTAAAGGTGCATGGGCCAGACCCTTTCCTCTCTGGGCAAAAACAGGAAAATACCTGGTGTGTGAGAAAGTGTTATTGGATGTCAGGAGCTGTGCTAAAACTTTGTACACACGTTATGGTCATTTAAGTTCACCCTCACAGCCACCGAGTGAGGAAGAGATGTCTGTCTCCACTTTATAGTGGGGAAACTGAGGCGGAGAGGCACAAGTGGACCCAAAGTCTATCCACGTTCTTAATGTCAGCGCCAGATAGGTTCTCTGGAAGGTCTGTGGTCTCAACCATTAGGCCTACTGTCACTCCAAGCCAGGAAGTGCCTGGAAGGTCATTCCACACAATAGTGACAATAATAGCTCACACTCATCCTCACCTCCCAAGATTCTATGCTGCATCTGTGATGGAAACTACTTGGGAGGCCCTGGTGGTGGGTGTTGCAGCTATGGAGGCCAGGGCGTGGCTGTCCTCGTACTCTGGGGGCCTAGGACAGATCAGTGGGTGTGGTTAGGGTGGGCATTCTATGGCTGCTGTCATCCATTGTGCTGGCAAAAGTCCTATGGCTTCGTTTGAAAACCTTGACCTTAAAACAATTTCCCAGAGATTCATCAGCTCAATTTCAAATGATTAAGAAATCCGCTTCTTTCCACCTATCTATACTAATAAAAGGGTAATATGCAAATTGGTCACAAAGCCCTCACAGGAACAACCAAACAGCAGGCTGCATGGGGCAACCAGGCCGGCATGGGGGGCAGTGAGGGGCAACCAGGCCAGCAGAGGGAGGCAGTGAGGAGTAACCAGGCCAGCAGGGGGGGCTGTTGGGGGCGATCAGGCTGACGGGGGGGCGGGGGGTGCAGTTGGGGGCAACCAGGCTGGCAGGAGGGGCACTTATGGGGCAACCAGGCTGGCGGGGGGGGGGGGGCAGTTAGGGGCAACCAGGCAGGCAGAGGGGGGCAGTTGGGGGTAACCAGGCTAGCAGGGGGGGCAGTTAGGAGCCATCAGGCTGGTAGGCAGAGGTGGTTAGGGGTGATCAGGCTGGCAGGTACGCAGTTAGAAGTCAGTGGTCCTGGATTGTGAGAGGGATGTCTGACTACCGGTTTTGGCCCAATCCCTGGGAGCAAGCCAAAACCGGCAGTCAGACTTCCCCCGAGGGGTCCCAGATTGGAGAGGGTCCAGGATGGGCTGAGGGGATCCCCCCCCCCCCCGCACAAATTTCATGCACCGGGCCTCTAGTAGTTTATAACAGATGATCATCCACTGCTTGTCACTAGAACACAGGAGTCAGCCTGTGTCCATCACACAGATTAGATTTCCTGGGCATCTTAAATAACTGAGCACTTAAATTGCAAATGTCAACTTCTCATTGTGGCTCCTCTTGTCAAACTTATTTTTAAATCTAATATCAACTATTGTCCTGTATCCCATATCTTACAGTGCTAACATTTTCACTAAAAAAAAACAAAACAAAAAAAACATCTTTATCTTCCTTTAAAAGAAAATAGTGGTTAACACTGTGCCAAGGACCTCACACAAATGGACTCATTTTACAGATGAGAAAGTTGAGGCCTGGAGAAGAGAATTGCCTTATCCTGGGTCTCACAGAGGGAAATGGCTCAAACTCAGGATGGTGTTCTAACCCAAGGAGCGAGAAGCCCTGCCCAGGGATCTGTTTGCTTCTGCCCTTGTGAGTTAAAACATCTCCTCCTTGGGGCTCTCTGGACCTTCACCCTGCCCTGCTCTCTGGCCTCTCCAGGGACCAGAACTAACCCCCCTCCAAGCACCTCCACCCAGAAGCCCAAATGGTTCCCCCAGAAAACAGACAGAAGTCAGATTCACAGCAAAAAATATATATTTTTTTATTTTTTTATTTAAGAAGTTTGAGGGCAGGTGAGGGAGGGGAAGAGGGAGGCTCCAGTGCTGGCACCTCTCCCCTCACCCCATTAGTGCATTCATTTTTAATGGCTGTGAGCACCTGGCAGAGATAACGTCAGGAAGGGGGGGTCTGGACCCCACAGCGCATGTTAGCTGGAACAGCAACGTCTGAAAGGAAGAAACCAAGGGTGAAACCAAGGGGCCCCAGGAGGTGCCCTCCCCTCAAGCTTAAATGGGACCCAGAAATCCTAAGGGCCCTCTTTGGAAAACTAGAGTTCTGGCCCTAAGCCTCCTCCTCCCTCAGACCCGGGAGTCCAGGCCTCCAGCCCCTCCTCCCTCAGACCCAGGAGTCCAGGCCCCCAGCCCCTCCTCCCTCAGACCCAGGAAACCAGGTTCCCAACTGCTCACCTATCTGCTTAGGCTTGGGCAAGTTCAGGTTGTCCATGACCTTGACAAACTCCTCACAGCTGAGGGTGAGCCGAGGGTTCAAAGTCCGCTCCTCCTCCACAGTGGACACTGTGAGCCCTAGTGGCCAAGAGAGGGAGAGGAATGTCCATCCTTTGGTGCCTCTGGCCTCCCAGGACTACATTTCCCAGGAGGCTTTGGGGTGCCTCTTTGGCCTGGTTTGTTCCTGAAATTGCTATCCCTCCTCAACAGGCAATATGGGAAATGTCGTTTCTCACAGTCCCCTAGGCTCTAGAAAGAGGTCCCAGGAAAACCCATGCGCCCCGGAATTCTAGGACTTGTGGTTTCTACATCCACACTCAGTACACAGAAGCACATGACCGTCGTTTGGCCAGAGGAATCTCTGGGAATTGTAGTCCCATGCCCCAGAGGATTCGGGCTCCCGGTCAAACAGTAGTAAATTATGTAGGTCCCACACCTCCTCCAGGAAGCCCTCACCGTGGTAATCATGGGCAGGGTAGATCAGACAGTCTCCTGGAAGCGTGAAGATCTTTTCGTGGACTGAGCGGTACAAGGTCTTAGCACAGCCTGGGGAGGGAAAGCTCAGAGGTCAGTGGATCAAGAGGACAAGAAAGAGAGGCCCCTGAACCCCTTCCCTTAAGAAAAAGGTGGGAGGTAGCTAAAACCTCATTTCCTGCCAGGACCCCTTTATCTAGGTAGAGAAGAAGCGGGAAGGGTATTCTAGGCAGGTGGAACAGCATGTACAAACAATTGGAGAATGGTGACAAATTCAGCACGGCTGTAGGTAAGGTTGGGATGAGACCCTGAAGCACCAAGGGACTGGGCCTCACTCTGGGGGTGGCAAGAAAGGGTCTGGGCGGGGAAGATGGAAGGCACTGAAGGCATGAGGCCATGGAGGAGGATGGCGCCATGGTTCCCACAAGGAGCCCTGCGTCCTCAGCTGGGGCGGGGAGAGCCTCTCTGGAATGTTCTTCCACCTTTCATCTCAGCCTAAACCCTTCCATTTCATGACTGCTTTGGGAGTGGAGAAAGAGAATAGGAGCCTCTGAGAGAAAAAGACCGAGTCAGAGATGGAGGGAAAAGGAGAGAGGGGAGAGGAAGAAAGTTACCCACTGCCAGCTCAACATGGCTCTGTCTTTCCCATCTCATCCAGTTTCGCCCTCCTCCCAAAAGGCAGCTAAATCCACCCAATCTGCTGTCAACCCCACATTCACACACACACATACACACACACACCAAAGATCAGCCAAACCCTGAGATTCTGAAACCCCCTTTCCACAGTGAAACTCCTGAATCTAAGTCCCCCAGAAGCCAAACCCGAATGTGACACGGCCCCCAAGCAATCAGAGCACTGACTACCAGTTTCCTAGCAGCTAAACTCCCGAATCAAACCCCGCATGCCCCCCACCCCGCCAGCAGCTAAACCCCTTATGGGGTTTTAAAATATGTCCACAAACTCTTCGACACGCTAAAAAAAATGTAACATGAATTCCCTTCACCTTGATTTAGTGGTTTGGATAAGGGACTTGCATCTCATAAATAAATTATTGCAGAAATGAGAGTTAACTTAGGAAACTAGGTCATTTAAAAAAATTAGGGCCTCTCTCTCTCTCTCTCATAACATCCCTTTAGGGAGAATCCGGCTGTCATGTTGCCGTAACAATACTTAGCCCCACAAAGAGGTCCACTCGGGGAGGAACTGAGGACGCCTGCCCAGAGCCAGGGCCAGCTAGCCAGCTATCTGAGTGAGCCTCATGGAAGCAGATCCTCCAGCCACAGGCGAGCCTTCAGATGACTGAAGCCCAAGCCCATAGCTTGACTGCAACCTCCTGGGAGATCCTGAGCCAAAACCACCCAGCTAAGCTGCCCCAGCGTCCACACTCTCAGACACTCTGTGAGATAATAAATGGTAAGCCACTCAGCTCTGGAGTAATTTCTTTCCCAGCAATAGATAATTAACACACCCCTGAATCTACCTGTCCCCTAACAGCTAACCCCCTCGACCTAACTGTTCTCTCATCAGCTAACCCCTGAATCTAACTCTCCCCCCTCCACTCCAGCAGCTAAATGCCTTGAGTTTAACCCTGACTCCTTAAGAGTTTAACATTCCTTCATTCATTCTTCTGATACTTAAAACCCTGGCACACACATAACTACACTAAGACCTCAGGTTGAGGAAAGGGGCCTGGGACCTTGCTGGAAGTCCGTCCGCCCACACCCTCGGATGAGCAGGGCATCTCCAGTGAAGGCCATGCTGTGATCATTCAGGACGAAGGTGACACAGCCCGGGGTGTGGCCGGGGCTGGCCCGGATCTCCAAGGCCTGCCAGGGAGGGAAAGTACAGACAGTCACCCAGAAGCCAATGGTCTGCCCTCGTGGCGCAACTGACCCCAGGAGCCCCGCCCCACCCCAGGGTCACCTCTAGATTACCTATTTTGTAAAAAGTTAGATTTCCAGGCTCAAACCTCACACCAGCATAAACTCCAAATGGATTAAAGGCGAGAAAATAAACCATAAAACTGTGACAGCCACGAAAGTACAAATGCATATATGACCTCTGGTCAGGGAAGAACATGCAAATCTGATCCCTAAAGTCACACATGGTTATGGACAAGATCAATGGTTTGACTTAAATCAATTTGAAGTTTTGCAATGTCAAAAACACGCTAAACAAAATCCAAAGGGAATAAACAAGCTGGGGACTACATTTGCAACTCACATACCACATGGTCAGTATCCTTCATACACAAACAGGTCTTGCAAATCAATCAGGAAAAGATAAACATACTAATATAAACATAGAATGCTAACAAGTCACTAAAAATTACCATTAAAATAAAATTTAACGATAATATACACAAATATTTAATGACACAAAAATATGTTTAGTATCCAGTAAGTGCAAAAAGCAGGTTACGAAGCCCCTATACAGTATTATCTTTAAGAATGTATTAATTAACTCTAAATATATGGTTTGTTCTTTAGACTTTTCCTATAACATCCTTTTTTATTGATTGATTTGAGAGAGAGAGAAAGAAACAACAAAAACATCAATTCGTTTTTCCACTTGTTTATGCATTTATTGGTTGATTCTTTACTTAAATATATTTTTATTGATTTCAGAGAGGAAGGAAGAGGAAGACAGAGGGAGAGACAGAGACAGACAGAAACATCAATGATGAGAGAGAATTATCGACCAGCTGACTCCTGCACGCCCCCTACAGGGTATCCAGCCCACAACCTGGGCATGTGCCCTGACCAGAGATCGAACCCACAACCTTGGCTTGTTGGGACAAACACTCCAACCAACTGAGCTACCCAGGCAGGGCTTATATCAACCTTTTTTTTTTTTAAAAAAAATAGTGAACATGCAACTTTATAGTTAAAAATAAAACACAAAACTCAGGATACACTAAATATCTAAACACAAAAAAATTAAAATTCTGGAAATATATATAGGAGAATATATATATATAAAATCTTGAGGTAGGAAAGGTTTTTCTAAGCATGACAGGAAATTCATAGGCCATAAGAAAAAATGGTAACAGATGTGGCCACATAGTTTAACTTCACTATAGAAAAGAACAAAATCAGAGTTAAAAGACTAAAAAGAACCTCAGAGACATGTAGCAGCATGTATAAACAGCTCCTAAGCATCAATAAGAACCCCCAAAAGAAAATGGGCAAAAGAAAAAAACAGGCAATTCATGGGAGAGGAAACAAATAGTCAAAAAACAACATGTGAAAGATGTTTACTCTCCTTAAAAGGAAGGGGGAGAGTTAAATTTAAAAATCTTTATTTTTCACCTACCAGACTGGCAACTGTCAGTTGCTTAGGGTGTTTGAGGACAGCGTTTACATTTCCTGGGATGTGGGTACAACTCATATAGTCCTGTTAGAGGACAATTTAGCAGTGTCTGTCATCTCAAATGTGCACGCTTTCTGATCTACCAAAGCCACTTCTAATACTGCCATTAAGAATCCTGGACATGTCCTGACCTGTTTGGCTCAGTGGATAGAGCATCGGCCTGCAGACTGAAAGGTCCCGGGTTCGATTCTGGTCAGGAGCATGTGCCTTGGTTGTGGGCACATCCCCAGTGGGGGGTATGCATGAGGCGGCTGATCGATGTTTCTCTCTCATCCATGTTTCTGACTCTCTATCCTTCTCCCTTCCTCTCGGTAAAAAAAAAAAATCAATAGAATATATTTTTTTTTAAAAAAAAGGATCCTGGATGCCAGCCCAGGGAGTCCTCATTATGTAAATCCCCACACTTAATTCAGGGAAGCAATTGTCAGGAAAAAATATGTTTCTAATGATCTAACTTCTGAAACTACTTCCATCAGCTAATCCACTCTCAAAGGGGATCAGCGCAAGCCCGCAGCGCACTCACCTTGCAGTTCCTATGGCTCACACTGCCCCCTGGTGGCAAGTAAGCTCTCGGCTTCTTTTCCCTTGGTCTAAGTGTCTTCTTTTGCTCCATTCTTCAAGTATTTGATCTTGGTATAACCATGCATTTTTTCTATGCCCTCTCTACTCAAAAACCCAAAGTATCATTTCCCATTGTAGCTAAATACTCCGAGCCCCCATCAGTTAAACCTTTTGTAATTGATTTTTTTTTTTTGAGAAGGAGGAAGGGAGAGAGAAAAAAGAATCAATGTGAGATAGATCTATCGATTGATTGCCTGTTGTACATACCCAGACCGGGGATCGAACCCACAACCTAGGTATGTGTCCTGACTAGGAATCGAACCCAAGACCTTTCAGTGCAGAGGACAACATTCCAACCAACTGAGCCACACCGGCCAAGGCTAAACCTTCTTTTTTGTGGAAACAAAATAATATGAAGTGATGGATGGATAGAGGTGGAAGCTGTGAAATTTTTTCAACTTGTCTGTATGCTTCAAATTTTTCATAAAATATTTGAGGATAGCCCTAGCTGGTTTGGCTCAGTGGATAGAGTATCTGCCTGCAGACTGAAGGGTCCCAGGTTCGATTCAGGTCAAGGACACATGCCTGGGTTTCGGATTTGATCCCCAGTAGGGGGCGTGCAGGGGGCAGCCCATCAATGATTCTCTCTGATCATTGATGTTTCTCTCTCTCTCTCCCTTCCTCTCCCTTCCTCTCTGAAATTAATATAAATAAACAAATAAACAAATACATAAATAAAATTAACTATTGGGCAGTTTCTACTAAAGTTAAACATGTGTCAGTTCTGTGACCCAGCAAGTCCACTCCTTGGAATCGAGGGTAATATTGACCAAGAGATTTGTACAAGAATCTTCAAAGCAGAACTATTCATAATAGCCTAAAACTGCAAGCAGCCATCAAAAGGAGAATGGATACCGTGTCGTAAATTCACACCATGAAATATTCTATATCCGGGTTGGTAAGCTATGGCCGATGCATTGGGCCTGCCACCTGCTTTCGTAAGGTCTGAAAGCTAAGAATGGTTGATACATTTTTTCATGGTTGAAAAAAATAAAAGTAAGACTGATTATTTCATTGCACATGAAAATTGTTGACATTAAAATGTCAGTGGCCATAAATAAAGTTTTACTGGAAAACAGGCATGCTTATTCATTTGGTAAGAAAGCATCATCTATGGCTGCTTTCATGCCAACAGGAGAATTGAGTAGTTACAACAGAGACCATATGACCTGCCAACCGAAAATATTTACTATCTGGTCCTTTACAGAAAAAGTTTATCAGCCCCTGCTATACAGCAACAGAAGGAAAGAATTATAACCATATGCAACATCATGTACAGCGAAATAAGCCCAGCCCTGGCCAGGTGCTCAGTGGTTGGCGCATTGGCCTGCAGACGGAAGGGTCTCGGGTTTGATTCCCAGTCAAGGGCACGTACCTCGGATACAGGTTCTTCAACCCCAGTAGGGGCATGTGTAAGGAGCAACCAATTGATGTGTCTCTCTCACCTCTCTCTCTATCTCTCTCCCCCCTCTCCCTTCCACTCTTTCTAGAAATCAATGGGAAAAATACCCTCAGTTAAGGATTTTTTTTTTTAAATTAAATACGAGAAGCCCAGCTGGTATGGGTCAGTGGTTGAGAGTCAATCCAGGAACCAAGAGTTGCTGGTTCGATTCCTGGTGAGGGCACATGCCTGGGTTGCGGGCTTGATCCCCAGTGAGGGACATGCAGGAGGCAGCCGATCAATGGTGTTTCTCTCTCATAGATGTTTCTACCTCGCTGTCCCTCTCTCTTCCTCTCGCTCTAAAAGTCAGTAAAAATAAATTTTTTAAAAATAAGACGAAGAAAGAAAAAAGCCAGGCACAAAAGAGTACACACTGTATGATTCCTGGCTATAAGGCCCAGAGTAAGCGGAACTAATCTAAGATTGAGACAGAAGAATGATCCCTTGGTGAGGTGTCAATGCCAGAGAGAGGACAAGGAAGCCTCCTGTGGTGTTGGGCATGTTTTATATCTGCATCTGGGCGGTGGATACTCAAGTGCAAACATGTAAAAATGTACCAAGCTGCACATGTGCACTTGGTACTGTATTATATGTATGTTACAACTCAATTCTAAAAAGTGGGCGGGGCGCCCTGGCTGGTTTGGCTCAGTGGACAGATCATCGGCCTGCGGACCCAAGGGTCCCGGGTTCGATTCCGGTCAAGGGCACATACCTTGGTTGCAGGCTCCTCCCCAGTCTGGGTCCTGGTCAAGGCTTGTGCAGGAGGCAACCAATCGATGTTCCTCTCACATCAATGTTTCTCTCTATCTTTCCCTCTCTCTTTCCCTCTCTCTAAAAAGCAATGGAAATATATCCTGGGGTGAGAAAATAAATAAATAAATGGGGGGGGGGGGCGGGTGTGGATAGCCCTAGCCGCCTGGCTCCGTGGATATAGAGCATCGGCCCTCAGAATAAAGGGTCTCGGGCCCTGACCGGTTTGGCTCAGTGGATGGAGCGTCGGACTGTGGACTGAGGGGTCCCAGGTTCGATTCCGGTCAAGGGCATGTACCTTGGTTGCGGGCACATCCCCAGTAGGGGGTGTGCAAGAGGCAGCTGATCGATGTTTCTCTCTCATCGGTGTTTCTAACTCTCTATCCCTCTCCCTTCCTCTCTGTAATAAATCAATAAAATATATTAAAAAAAAATAAAAAGAATAAAAGGTCTCGGGTTCTATTCCAGTCAAGGGCACATATCTCAGTTGCGGGCTCATCCTGGCCCTGGTCAGGGCACATGCAAGAGGCAACCAAGCAATGTATCTCTCTCACATCGATGTTTCTCTCTCTCTCTGTCTCTTCCCCTCCCTTACACTCTGTCTAAAAATCAATGGAAAAAAAATATCGTCCGGTGAGGATTAACAACAACAACAACAAACGTAGGGGGAGGAAAAATAAGGGAGAGAAAAAAAGTGTGCCCATCTCTAAAGGTGTAAAAGAACTCAGGTGAAAACCAATAACAAAATGCTCAGTATTCATATGACATATAATAACAGGTGTTGACAAGGATGGGGAGGAACGGGAACCCTTTCCTGGTGGGAACATACAATGATGCAGCCATTTTGGATAACGGTCTGGCATTTCCTCAAACTGTTAAACGTAGTGTTAGCATATGATCCAGCAATTTTATCCTAGTATATACCCAAAGAAAATGAAAGCACATGTCCACACAAAAACTTGTACATGATTATTCATAGCAGCATTATTCAAAATAGCCAAAAAATGGAAACAACGCAAATGTCTATTGACTAATAAATTGATGTATAAAATGTAGTATATCGAAACAATGGAATATTAGATAACAATAAAAAGAAGCCGTATGCCCTAGCTGGTTTGGCTAAGAGGATAGAGCATTGGCCTTTGGATTTAAGGATCCCGGGTTCAATTCTGGTCAAGGGCACATGCCCGGGATGTGGGCTTGATCCCCAATAGGAGGTGTGCAGGAGGCAGCTGGTCAATGATTCTCTCTCATCATTGATGTTTCTATCTCTCCCTCTCCTTTCCTCTCTGAAATCAATAAAAATATATTTTTTTAAAAAAGAAGAAGAAGAAGCCCTAGCTGGTTTGGCTCAATGGATAGAGCGTCAGCCTATGAACTGAAGGGTCCCAGGTTTGATTCTGGTCAAGGGCACGTACCCAGGTTGCAGGCTCAACCTGGTAAGGGTGGATGCAGGAGGCAATCAATTGATATGTCTCTCTCACATCGATGTTTCTCTCTCTGTGTCTCTCCCCATTCCTTCCACTCTCTCTAAAAATCAATGGGAAAACATTGATTTTCAAGAGGTGAAGATTAACAAAAAAGAAAGAAGGAAAGGAAGGAAGGAAGGAAGGAAGGAAGGAAGGAAGGAAGGAAGGAAGGAAGGAAGGAAGGAAGGGAGGGAGGAAGGAAGGGGCCCTGGCTGGTGTGACTGAGTTGGCTGGAGCATCATTCTGTGCACCAAAGGGTTGCAGGTTCCATTCCTGGTCAGGGCAAGTATGGAAGGCAACAAATTGATGTTCTCTCACACATTGATGTTTCTCTCTCTCTCTCTCTCTCTCTCTCTCTCTCTCTCTCTCTCTCTCAAAACCAATAATCATATGCTCAAATGAAGATTTAAAAAAAGAAATGAAACACTGATATATGCTACAACATGTTTTCTGTCTCTCTGTTTGTTTGTTAGTCCTCATCCGAGGACATGCTTTTATTGATTTTTAGAGAGAAAGGAAGGGAGAGGGGGAGAGAAAATGAGAAACATTGATCCGTTGCCTCCTGTACATGCCCCTATCTGAGATCAAACTCAAAACCTGGGCATTGCCCTGACCAGGAATCCAGACCTGGACCATTTCGGTGCACAGGAAGAACTCAACCACGTGCCAGGGCTATGCTACAACATGGATGAACCTTAAAAACATTATGATCAGTGACAGAAGCCAGTCACTTAAGGCCACATATTGTCTGATTCCATTTCTATGAAAAGTCCAGAATAGTCAAAGCTATAGACAGAAAGTAGATGAATGGTTGCTTAAGGCTGTAGGGATGAAAGGAGGGAGGGGCTGAGATGACAGCTAAGGGGTATGGGATTTCGTTTTGAATGATGAAATACTCAAAAATTAATTGTGGTGACATTTGCACAACTCTGTGATTACACTAAGTCATTGAATTGTATACTTTTAATGGGTGAATCAGATGATTAATGAATTAAGTCACTAAAGCTGCTTAAAACAGCAAATGCTGAAGCTAAATCTACCTGGCTAAACCCTTCAACCTTCATTCGTTGAAAACCTCATTCATTTAACAACGGGCTGCTCTTGACACAAAATCTGACCATTTCTCCCTCTTCTAAGACTTCTCAACCCAAGAGATGCATTGTAGCACCTGGCTATTGTGTACAGTGTCCATAAATGTACAATGCATTTTGTTTACCTGCTTTCAGAAAAAGGCTTGAAATAAAGAGGCTATAACCATTATAGCTAAATCTTCTGATCCCACACACAGCCCTCCTTTCTGCTGAATGCTCTGACTCAAACTCTCTCCATTTAGCAAAATCCCCTAATCTGGAGGCTGATTACTCACCCTGTCACCTGACATTCTGTCCCCAGGTTCAGCCAAATTCTCTGTATCTTTGGCGACTCCGATCAGAAAAAAAGCCCTGCCAGTTCTCTGAGGGCAACTCCCCCAGCACCCTCCCGCCCTCCACATTAACCCTGGGTTGCCATTATGGCCAGAAACCTGCTGATGGTGCCTGTGGTGAAGGAAGGACAGGCAGGAAGGAGCCTTCAGAGATCATTCTGGTGTGAAGCAATAGCAGGGCTGGGGCCAGGGTGAGGGAAGCTAGTAGACGGTGCCTGGGGCGCCTGGGGTGCAACATTCAAGAAGGAAGTTCACCAAAAGATGCTGACTCTTTTTTTTTTAAATATATTTTATTGATTTTACAGAGAGGAAGGGAGAGGGATAGAAAGTCAGAAACATTGATGAGAGAGAAACATCGATCAGCTGCCTCCTGCACACCCCCCACTGGGGATGTGCCCGCAACCAAGGTACATGCCCTGGACCGGAATCGAACCCGGGACCTTTCAGTCCGCAGGCCGACACTCTATCCACTGAGCCAAACTGGTCAGGGCGGTGCTGACTCTTTAAAAAAAATTATTAATTTGAGAGAGAGAGAGAAACATTGATTTGTTTTTCCACTTACTGATGCATTCATTGATTGATTCTTTTTAAAAATATATATATATATTATTGATTTTTTACAGAGAGGAAGGGAGAGGGATAGAGAGTTAGAAACATCGATGAGAGAGAAACATCGATCAGCTGCCTCCTGCACAAGCCCACCTGGGGATGTGCCCGCAACCAGGGTACATGCCCTTGACCGGAATCGAACCTGGGACCCTTGAGTACGCAGGCCGACGCTCTATCCACTGAGCCAAACTGGTTAGGGCTGATTGATTCTTGTATGTGCCCTGACCTGGGACTGAACTTAACCTTGGTGTATGGAGAGGATGCTCTAACCAACTGAGCTAGCCTGCCAGGGCCCAAGGTGCTGACCGTGAGAGTGAGTGCCTCCTTCAACGGTGCACCCTAGGCCCTCGCTGGCCTCACCCTCGTCCTGAGCAACAGGATGCTACTTCCTCCAACGGTGGCTCTCAGAAGCCAGGGCTGGGCTCCCCCTCGGCCCTGGCCTTGGCCTTCAGCCCCCAATCAACTTTGATGGAGATGCCAGGCCGAAGGAGTTGCCCAGAGCTGTAGGAAACTCCCTACGTGCTGTTGACTTAAAGGGCTCGGCCAGAGACACACCTACCCAGAGCCAGGGGCCCCCGCCTGCTCCCAGAGGTGAAACTCCGGGGGGTGCGGAACCCAGGCCCCGCGTCCCTGCAGCCCAGGCTACCCCCCTCTCGCAGACCCGAGCCTCCAACTCACGAAGCGTCCAACTCACGAAGCGCCCGAAGCGGATGGCCTGTCCGTCCTCTACGTGCAGGTCCGCCTGGGCCCCGCTGCGGCGGGAGATGACGGACCGGCAGCCGGGGAGCAGGGAGCGCAGCAGCCCCGAGCCCGTGACGTGGTCGGCGTGGCAGTGGGTGTTCACTGGAGGGAGACAGGGGAGCAGGTCCAGGAGCGCACAGGGCAGGGGGGTCCCAGCCGCCCCCCCGCCCCGGCCCGGCGGGCGTCCGGCCAGACTGACCGGCGTACAGCAGCCGCAGCCCCAGCTCCTGGACCAGCTTGGCGTCCCGAGGCGCCGTCTCCAGAACCGGGTCGATCAGGACGGCCTCGCGGGCCTCTCGGTCGCCCAGGAGGTACGTGTAGGTGCAGCTCTTGGGCTCGAACAGCTGGGAAGGGGCGGGGGCCGGTGAGAGCGCAGAGCAGAGTCCCGCTCGCGAGCACCGGGGAGCCCGGCCTGGACGCGGCCCCCGAAGATCCAGAAGCAGAACCCCCCAGCCCCCAGAGCCCGGCGGGGTACCGAGACCCCGCTTCCCCGGAGGTCCCCCCGCCCTCTCCGTGAAGAACCGGGAGCCGGCCCGAGCCCAGGGCCCCCAGGTCCCTCCCGGATCACAGCACCGGGACCTCGGCGCCGGCGGCCGCCCGGGCCCGGCCCCGCTCCCGCCGCGCTCACCTGCCTCAGCAGGACCGGCGCCCCCGCCCCGCGGTGCTGGCTCAGCTGCCGCCCCGCGACCCTCAGCGCGGCCCCCGCCATCGCGCCGGCCGGATGGGGACTGAGCCCAGGCAGCGCCCTTGGAGCCGGGTGCACCCTCCCGACCCCGGGGGACGGGCGAGCGCCGGGCCCGCCTTAAGGGGGCGGGGCGGGGGCGGGGCGGGCGGGGGCGGGGGCGGGGCGGGGCGGGGCGCGCCTTAAAGGGGCCGCGGGCGCGGGGCCGGGCCGCACGAAGGGGACCGTGCACAGCGGGCGGGGAAACCTCGTGGGCCCCGCAGAGTCGGGCTGGGGCGGCGAGGAGACCTCGGGGACCCCGCTGACGGAGAAAACGGGAGAAACCGGGGGACACTCAAGGGCGCGGGAGAGACGCTGAGAGCAGCACAGACAGGGGAGAGGCGGAAACCCAACCGGAGGCCCCGGTGCGCGCACAGCCCCGGGCGGTCCTGTAGGAAAAGGGGGTGGGAGGGAGGTGGGCTCGTCACTGTTACGGGGGAGGGGGGGGGGGAGTTTGGTTCCGTCACTTAAGGTGGGTGCGTGACTCCCAGAATACTTGATCCCATTAAAGTTTTTTTTTTAATGTTTTTAATTGATGATTTGAGAGCGGAAGGGAGAGAGAAAAAGAGAGAGACAGATTTGCTGTTGGACGTATTTGTGCATTCATTGGTTGAATCTTGTATGTGCCCTGAGGGGGCGGGGGAGGGATTGAACCGGCCCTTGGCTACTGAGCTACCAGGCCAGGGTCTAAAGTTTATTTAAGCATTGCTAAGAAAAAAAATAAATAGAACGAAAGAAAATAAAAATTGCCGAAACCGGTTTGGCTCAGTGGATAGAGCGTCGGCCTGCGGACTCAAGGGTCCCAGGTTCGATTCCGGTCAAGGGCATGTACCTTGGTTGCGGGCACATCCCCAGTTGGGGGGGGGGGGGGGGGTGCAGGAGGCAGCTGATCGATGTTTCTCTCTCATCGATGTTTCTAACTCTCTATCCCTCTCTCTTCCTCTCTGTAAAAAATCAATAAAATATATTTTTTTAAAAAAGAAAGAAAATAAAAATTGCTAAGTATGTTTTTCAGGGATGTTTCTTTCTTCCCAGGAAGAAATCATTTATAAGAAAGAATGTTGCATTATATCTTGCAAAATCAAGATATCATGGGGCCATTTGGCTTTTGTTGGGATGTAAACCTCTGAAAGGGGGCTTTTGTTCATTTACCCCAGGGACCTGGATCTGAGAGGCTGTGTTGTGTAGCCGGAGACAGTCAGAAAGATTGCTCTTTGGAATCACACCCGCGGGGAGAATGGGACGGCCCACTCTGCCCGGAGGGCCTAAGTCGCTTTGGCACAGAGAAGCCGGCCTGATTTCCAGCCAGGGGCAGGGCTTCCGCGGAAGGGTTTCTGGCAACTACAGTTGAGCCTGGAGGGTCGACTTAGACGTGAATTTTTCTCAGTAAATATATTAGAAATTTTTCTGGAGATTGCGATCATTTTTTAAAATTCACAAACTGCATAGCCTAGAAATATGAAAAAGGTTAAGAAAAAGTTAGAGATGTCATGGATGCATAAAATTCTGTATATATTTTCCTTATGACTTCCTTTTTTAAATATTTTTATTGATTTCAGAGAGGAAGGGAGAGGGAGAGAGAGAGATAGAAACATCAATGATGAAAGAGAATCATTGATGGGCTGCCTCCTGCACGCCCCCTCCTGGGGATCGAGCCTGCAACCAAGGTACATGCCCTTGACCAGAATCAAACCTGCGACCCTTTATCTGCGGTCCGTCGCTCTATCCACTGAGCCAAACCGGTTAGGGCTACTCATTTATTCTTCACATTGAGGTCTTCTGCATGCTTGACTCAAGCTGGGTGAAGCTGGGGGCCCAGAGGTGAGTCCTTAATCTGGATGGGGAGAGAGGACCAGACATCAGGGCTAAAACAAGGTGACTTCCAGGAGCTCAGGGGAGGGAAGGACCAGCAAAATGGGGACCCTCAGGCAATCTTTACTGTGAGGGGTCCCCAAATAAGACCTCTTCACCCCTGGGGCACCCATTCCTGATGTTTTTGCAGGATTGCTAGACCAGTAACCTGTTCCTTGAAGGCTCAAAGGCCTGCCGGACAGGTTGTTAGGATTAAATTCAGTAATCAATGGAAAGTATTTAGAACAGTGCCCAACAAATTAGTCAATTCTACCTCAGGGCCTTTGCACCAGCTGTGCCCTCTGTCTCCAAGGTCCTGCGTCCATCCGTTTGTTTGCTGATTCCCCCTTCAGGTCTCAGTTCAGATATCACCACTGCAGAAGGCCTCCCCTGCCCACCCTCTCTCTATGAGGTAGAACTGACTAATTTGTTGGGCACTGTTCTAAACACTTTCCATTGATTGCTGAATTTAATCCTAACAACCTGGACTGTATACAGGAGGAAACTGAGGCCCAGAAAAATGAAGTGCCTTGCCCAAGGTCACACAGCTAGAAAGTGGCAGAGCCAAGATTCCAGGCAATCTGGCTCCAGAGCCCAAATAACCCCCCAGGGTAACTCCCACAGCTCCCAGGGCTCGCAGACCTTGTGGCTGAACCACCCGTGCAGGAGATTTCTATGGGCACTTCCCGGTCACTGCTCGCGGAAGGCTGCAAAGCACGCCGCTCCGGGAGTGGCACCAGGGGCTCCTACCCCTCCGGAAACACCGGCCTGGGCACCTCGCGACCGCTGCCCTCGGTCACGCCCCTGGGTCCCGCCCCTGGGGTGGGCGGGGCGGAGAACCTTGAATCACCCAATGGCGAAGGGCGCCTGGGCGCTATGCAAATCAAGTGCCTTTTATTGGGCGTTAGCTCCGCCCCGCCCTCTGTCCCGGAATTAGCCAGACTTTGTGCGAAAGCTTTGAGCAGTGGCATTTGCTGGAGAAACTGCCTCCGGAGACGGCTCGCGGGCTCCTAGTGGAATGCTGCGAAAGAAGCGGGGCGCTGCCTCCGTGAGGTCTCAGCGCAGCGTCTCCCTATTAGCACGTTCTTCTTTTTTTTTTAAATTTCTTTATTGATTAAAGTATCACATATTTGTCCTCATCCCCCCATTCCCATCCCACACCCCTCCCCACACATGCCCCCACCCCCCTGTTGTCCTTAACCACTGGTTAGGCTCGTATGCATGCACACAAGTCCTTTGGTTGATCTCTCCCCTTTACCCCCACCTTCCCCTACCCTCCCTCTGAGGCCCGACAGTCTGATCCATGCCTCCTTGTTTCTGGGTCTGTTCTTGTTCATCAGTCTATGTTGTTCATTATTTCCCCTAGATGAGCGAGATCATGTTGTTAGCACGTTCTTGACTCCAGTCAGCCACCGTAGGCCCCGCAAACCTCCGTACACTTTCCTGCTGTCCTTCGGCCCCGCAGCTCTGCGCTTGCTCGCCAACTAGGCTGCCTTGCACCCACCCCTCCTTCGGCTCTGTCTCCCAAGCCGCAGCCTCCGCCGGCCGTGACTGCGCTTGCGTACGGACGCCCCCACCGGCACCGCAAGGGAGGAGGGGTAATGGAAATGAGGCTGGACCCTGCCGCTTTCGAGCGCTCCCTGCCCTGCCCTACGGTCGCTGGGTGCACGGCGTGCGGTGCAACTCCGTCGCATCCGAGGGCAGCGGGGCTGCGACCTAGGCCTCCGCGAGAGGGGCCCGCAGCCCCGCCCCCGGGGAGGTGCAGTCCGCAGGTGAGAGTGCTGGGGCCTGGGCCCAGATGCTTGGGTCTTGGGGAAATGGATTAGAATCTCCCGGAGTGGGGTCGTTTGGGACGCTGATGCATAGGTTCGGGTGGGGCTGCACCGGTGCCCGAGCCTTGGGAGGGTGTACTGGTGTCCGAATGCCATGATCCCGAGGCCCGGACGCTTGGGATCCCGACGCACGCCACATTCTTTCTCTGTCTTCCTCCAGGTCTCCTCTCTGCCCTCTACGGCTTCAACTCCACACCGGGGATGACATTTAGCAAGGAGGAAGAAATTTAGCGGTCCTCGTGGCGTCAATGGACTGAGACTAAGCCAAAAGGTAAAGATTCCTCTTTGACCTGACATTCCGCCGGAGCTCTCAGGCCCCTCTCCTGGGAAAGTTGTGAGAGACACGCCCACTGATATCTTAGGCCCCTCCCCTGGGTCAGAGCTGCCGAGCCGCGGACTTGGGGTCCGATTTGCATAGCTCCGCCCACTTTGGACAGAGGCTCCGCCCGCCCTGCACCCAGGAACGCTGAGTTCAAGTTGTTCAGAGGCCCAGCTACTCCGCGGGAAGGCTCCAACCCTGGGTCTACGGCCAAGGGAATGCCTCTGCGTCCGATTTGCATAGCCCCGCCCATTGTGCTTTTAGGCTCCGCCTTCCAGCAACGCCCATCCTTGCTTAGGATCCCAGATTTAAATAAGACCAGGCTCCTCAACAGACTGGCCCCAGATTTTAGGCCCTCCAGCCCTGTCTCCATTAGCCTAATAATCACCAGCGACGCCCCTCCACCTCCCTGGGCCCTCCTTTAGGTTTCTGGGCCGGCAAGATGCTGGAGCGAGATGCGGAGCCGGAGGCTGAGGCCACAGACCCTAGTCCTGCAGGCAAGGAACCAGTGACCCAAGGCGGAGGTGAGAGCGGCCCTGTGGGTGGGAGGCACTCTCCAGGAATGGGGCTAAGAGAATCACATTTCGGGAATGTCTCAGGGTGAAAGTTTGAGAGCCCAGGGTGATGACCGTTTGGGACCCCCTAAAATGTGACGTTCTGGGGAATCCTGGGTTGGCTTTGCGGGACCCTTCGTGATCATTTCTAGGACTCAGGGAATTACAGGAGGGGCAGGGAGGATGGCATGCAAACATTCAGGGTGATCCCTTGGGAAAATACTAGAAGCAGTTTGGGAAAGCCTTCGCTTTGGGGATGCAGGTAGGTAATGCTGTGGAACCGCTTAGGACGATGGATGGCAGCGGCTGGAGAGCAGAAACATGCCATTTGAGGAATTTCAGGATGACCCTTGAGGTGCCCAGATATATTCAAATATCAAAGTGGGGTGGGGTAGGGGAGCCTGGACCAGATTTAGGGAGTTGGCTGCAGCCAGGAGCCCACCAGCCCTCCTGTACCCTAGCTCGCCACCAGGGTTCGTCCCAGAAGGCCCACCAGTCGGCTCCAGGGCCTGCTGCATCCACAGAGACGCCATCGCGACCCCGCCGGCGACCCCCGCCCCAACGCCCGCACCGATGCCCCGACTGTGACAAGGCCTTCTCGTACCCGTCCAAGCTGGCCACGCACCGGTTGGCACACGGTGGCGCTCGCCCCCACCCGTGCCCCGACTGCCCCAAGGCCTTCTCCTACCCTTCCAAGTTGGCAGCCCACCGCCTCACGCACAGCGGCGCCCGCCCGCACTCGTGCCCGCACTGCCCAAAGGCCTTTGGCCACCGTTCCAAGCTGGCAGCCCACCTCTGGACCCACGCGCCCGCCCGCCCCTACCCGTGCCCTGACTGCTCCAAGTCCTTCTGCTACCCCTCCAAGCTGGCTGCCCACCGACACACGCACCATGCCACGGAGGCCCGCCCCTACCCTTGTCCCCACTGCCCCAAGGCTTTTTCATTCCCCTCCAAACTGGCTGCCCATCGCCTATGTCATGACCCCCCCACCGCGCCGAGCAGCCAGGCCACCGCCCGACGACATCGCTGCTCCAGCTGCGGCCAGGCCTTTGGCCAGAGACGCCTCCTGCTCCTTCACCAACGCAGCCACCACCAGGCGGAGAGTCCGGGGGAGCGGGAGTGAGCCCTCCCCTTGGCTCACTGGCCCCCTCTGCCCAGCTTGGTGGCATCTCTAAACCAGGCTTGCCTCTTGTAGCTGGCAGGGAGGCCTGCCCCTCCTGCGTACCACTGGGCTCTCACTTAAAAGGTGGAGGAACTCTTTGCTCACCCTCTTTGGGGAAGGGGAGGGAATGTGTCAACCACAGAGAGTTAACCGGCCCCAGACCATGGACCTGGAGCTGTGGTGGGAAAGAACTGGCTCCGGTTTTTCCTGAATATTCATTTGGCAAAGGTACAAGGTCTGCTAGCATTGTGGGGTGGTGGGGAGTGTGGGGAAACAGCCTCTCTCCCATTGTCGTACGTTAAATTGGTGCTTCCATTTTGGCCATTTGGCTGTACCTATGAAATACTTAAATGCACTCCTGCTCTTGTCAGCTATTCCACTTCTAAGAATGTATCCTATAAATAAACTCAAGCATGTGAACAAGGCATAAGGACAAGGATGTTCGCTGCAGCCCAAAGATGGAAAGCAACCCAAGTGTTCATCAATCGAGACCAGCTAATTCATTACAATACAGCCATAGCATGGAAGGTGTAGCTGCAGGGGGGAGAAATCAGCTCAATGTGTACCGATGTGGAAAGATTCCCAAGATGTAAATGATAAAAGCCAGAACAAGGGGCATACTGCTGATAGTAGGTAAAGTCCTAGCTTCGGAGCCAGCCCTGACTCACTGTGTATGAGCCGGGGGGCCTCGGACAACCTTGGGCACTTCTCTGGACTCAGATTCTTATCTATAAAATGGGAGTGTTATAAGGCCCTTGTAAGGGTGCAAGCATCATCATCTTGGGCAAGTCAGTTCCCTTCTGAGAGCCAGTTTCTCTCACTATAAAATCAGATGATTGAGCTAACATTGGACTGCTCTTCATCCTACACAGTAAGCACCTACTGTGTGCTAGGACCTAAATAGGGTATTAGGAATACAGCAGTAAATAAGATAGACCTGGTTTAGTGAGGATGGGGGGGGTCACTAGTCAAGTAATGATAAAGAAGCTTAAGTCCATTTTGAAGAACAAGTGGGGAGCTTTGGTCCTGACACGTGACAACCCCCACCGGTAGGTCAGGGGTTGGCAAACTTTTCCTGTAAAGGGCCAGATGGTATATATTTTTAGGTTTTGCAGGCCATATGGTGTCTGCCATGACTACTCAACTCTGCTGTTGTAGTGCAAAAGCAGCCACACTCATGACACATTAATGAATTTGTGGCTGGGTTCCAATAAAACTTTATTTCAAAAACAACAAGTGGGCTGGATTTTGCCTATGGACTGCAATTTGCCGACCCCTGCTGTAGGTGAGTGGGGAAAGGACAGGCTAATATGTGAGTTAGCTGAGGTGAAAAAAAAAAAAATGAAATGGGAGGGACCCTGTGATGGGCAGAATAATGGTCCCCCAAAGTTGTCCCCATCCTAACCCCTAGCACCTATATGTTAGCTTACACATGGCAGAATGGACTTTACAGATGTGATTAAGGATTCTGAGATGGTAATATTATCCTGATTATTTGTGAGCGCAATATAATCACAAGGGTCCTCATCTGGGGAAGAGGGAAACTGAGGAGATGTGACAATGGAAGCAGAGATTGAGTGATGCAGGGCCACAATTCAAGGAACTTGGCAGCCTCTAGAGGCTAGAAAAGTCAAGAAAATTATTCTCTGGGGGGGGGGGGGTGTGGGATGGGAATGGGGGGACGAGGACAAATATGTGATACCTTAATCAATAAAGAAATTTAAAAAAAAAAGAAAATTATTCTCCCTCAGAACCTCTGGAACAGTGGTTCTCAACCTTTCTAATGCCGCGACCCTTTAATACAGTTCTTCATGTTGTGCTGACCCCCAACCATAAAATTATTTTTGTTGCTACTTCATAACTGTAATTTTGCTACTGTTAATAAATCGTAATGTAAATATCTGTGTTTTCCGATGGTCTTAGGCTCTACGCGACCCACAGGTTGAGAACCACTAGCAGGGTCGCATAAGACCATCGGAAAACACAGATATTTACATTACAATTCATTAACAGTAGCAAAATTAGAGTTATGAAGTAGCAACAAAAATAATTTTATGGTTGGGGGTCAGCACAACATGAGGAACTGTATTAAAGGGTCGCGGCATTAGGAAAGGTTGAGAACCACTGATCTAGAAGGTACCCAGGCCTGCTGCCACCATAATTTTGGCCCAGAGACTGAGTTTGGACTGCTGACCTCTAGAACTGTAAGAAAATAAATGTGTATAATTTAAAGTCATTAAGCTTGTGGTAATTTGTTACAGCAACAATAGAAAACTAATACAGATCCCTACCTCACACCATACACAAAAGCTAGTTTCTAGGGAGTTAAGATCTAAATTTGAAGCACAACACTCATTTAAATGGAAATATAGGAGAATATCTTAGTAACCTCAGAAATAGAGAAAGTATTTTTAAGACACAAAAAGAGCAAATTATAGAGGAAGAGACTGGTAAGTTTGACCATAAACAAATCAAGTTAGAGATATGATACAGCATAATAAGAGTGTATACCTAACATATACTATTCTAGAGGTTAGGAAAAGCCTTCTTTTTTAAAATACATTTTTATTGATTTCAGAGAGGAAGGGAGAGGGAGAGATAAAAACATCGATGAGAGCAAATCATTGATGGGCTGCCTCCTGCATGCCCCCTACTGGGGATCAAGCCTGCAACCCGGGCATATGCCATTGACCGGAATCAAACCCAGGACCCTTCAGTCCCCAGGCCAACGCTCCATCCACTGAGCCAAACCAGCGAGGGCAGGAAAGGCCTTCTTGAGCAGACAATGTTTTGAGCTGAAACGTGAAAGGTGTGAAGGATGGACTGAGAGATGGTTTGTGCAGGCTCCAGCATAAGAGGTAGAATCAAGCAGGTAAATGGAAATGAGCTGTAGACTACTCAGCAAGATCTGGAGGGGGTGGGGCTGGGTATAGGTAAGGATTCCTGTCCCTCCTCCAAACCTGACAGCATGACTTGTGTCCATGTATACATACAGAGCTGTCCGGGAAGAGTTCCTCTGTAGCAAACACACCACCTCAAAGGTTCAAGGGCACAAACTCATTTATCTGGTCCAATCTTACAAGATGAGACTGGTCTGCAATCAAACAATAAGGAGGCGGGGCAGGGGTGGGGAGGGCAGCGCTGATTCAGAGTGGACCCTAGGTCTCCTGACACCCGGATGCCTGGCTGCTCCTTGCACATGTCCTGCCAGAGGGTCTTTGCAGTTGCTTTTCCTCTGCCTGGACCAGTTTCCCAGGACCCGTTTCCCAAGGCCCTGCAGAAGGGGAAGTCCCCTAAGATGCCTTCTCCTATGACTCTATCTAATACCTCCACCTGGCCCTGTCACTCTGTGTGCAACACTGCCCTGCTCTCTGCTCTCACAGCATTTGCCCCTGCCCAACACTGCAACACACTCACTGTCTCTCCCCAGCAGAATGTCAGCCCAGGAGTGAGGGCTTGTGTGTTTTTTCACACTGCAGCCCGTGTCCCACTCACAGTGGGTATGGTAGGCAGAACAAGGCCTCCCAAAGATGTCCACATCCTAATCCCTGGAACCGATGGATATGGAATGTGGCAAAGGAGACTTAAGGCAGCAGAAGGAATTACGGTTGCTAATTGGTTGACCTTAAAAAAGGAGATTATCCCAGATTATCCATGTGGGCTCCACATAATCATCCGAGTCTAAATGTGGAAGAATCAGACAAAAGATTCTGGGTCCGAGAGACGATGTGCATGAGAAAGACTTGCCTGGCCTTTGCCTATGGAAGGGGAACGGAATGTGAACAGCTGCCACAAGCTGGAAAGCCAAGACACTGTCTCCCCTGGAGCCCCAGAGGAATGCAGGCCAGCCTACACCGTGATGTGTTAGCCCAGTGAGACCCATTTCTGACTTCAGACCTGGAATATAAATTTGTGTTGTTTTAAGACACTAAGTTGGTAGTAATTTGTTACAGCAACAAGAGGAAGTAATATAGTGAGTGGTCAGTACATGTATGAAATGAATGAAAAAGGATGCAGAATCTAATACCACCTTCACCTTACAGATGAAAAAGCAAAGGTCAACAAAGAGAAAGAATTAAGATTGGTGGCCCTTGGTTAGTTGATGGGGCAAAGCTGGGAATGGGCTTGGAATGTCCAAGAAAAGATTATCCAAAGGGCAGATCTCATACCCAGATGACCCAGCCCTTTGTGCTGCTCAAACCCCTTCCTGACCCCATACCCCCAGGAAAAGTCCAAGATTCTCGGCCTGGTGTCGACAGCCGTGCTTCTGCTGCCCTCAGGGATGGAAACGCTTGTGCTGTCCAGGGCAGTGGCCAGAGCACTGAAGTGGGGCCAGTGTGAGGAAGTGAATTTTTCCTTTCATTTCACTGTAATTTTTTTTTTAATCCTCATCCAAGGATATTTTTTTCCATTGACTTTTAGAGAGGTAGGAAGAGGGGACAGAGAAATATCAATGTGAGAGGCACATCGATCGGTTGCCTCCTGCACGTGCCTAGACTGGGGCAGGGATAAATCTGCAATCGTGGTACATGCCCTGACCGGGAATTGAACCCAAAACACCTCTGTCCAAGGGTCGATGCTCTAACCACTGAGCTAGGCCAGGTCTCATTTCATTGTAATTTAAATAGCCACCTGTGTCCTTTGGCTACCACACTGGACACTGCGGCTGCAAGGACTGTGCCCATCTTTCTAGCCAGATCCGCCCTTACAGCCTCTTCACCAAGGGTGGCAATGCTCTTTCAGCTCCACCCAGACACCAGGCTAGCAGCTCCCACTTTGTCCATGCATGGCCCCTGCCTAGAACGACACCCCATCTTCTGTCCCGATTCTCTAAACACCAGCTCAGCTCCGACCTTAAGTGTATGGAGCCTTGAAGGGGGTTCAGGATTTGGGTGGATTGGTTAAAATGCCCCTTCCCCCATTCTACCTCCCACATGAGGCGATGTGAAACCATGCTGTGAGTTACAGAGCGACTCCTGAAAACCCTGTGGAAAGGGAGAGATCCCTGGCAGGGGAGCTGAGACTTCAGAGAGCATCCAGACCTCCAGCCCAGGACCCACAGAGGGACAACCAAGACCCAGGCACACCCTGACCCCCGAGAGTCAGAACCAGCTGAGTGCCATTCCCAGTTCCCTGGCGCCTGCTCCCACAGGGCTGAAGGGCCAGAGAGAAGTGACCAACAGCTCCTTCCCTACCAGAGCCCTCAGAGAGAGCCCCTCACTCTCTCCAGGACCCCAGGCCAGGAGTCTCAGGCAGCTCAGAGACCTGCCTCTCAGAGGGGAAGCAAAAACCAAACAGAAGACGCAGCTGGGAGCCTCTTAGAATTTCTGGGAAACTCCTGAGTGAGAGAGGCAGTGGCTCCAAGCCATGTCAGCTTTATTAAACGTGTGTGTGTGTGCGCGCGCACATACTTCAGGCCTGGGGCACCACCCCATAGAGCTGGTGAGGAAGTAACTTCTGCTTCTCGTTACAACTGTAGATCCATCTCGGGCGGACGAACACCAGGGAGGGGTTGTCCATCAGGGCCTGCAGGGGGGCAGGGGACACATGTGAGAGAGGAGGGGATAGAGGAGATTCAAGGGAAGTTTGGGTCTCCCTTTCCCGGCCCCTCTGAACTCACCTCCTCAAAGCTAGGGTCCCACTCCTGTGCCGTGATCACAAACTGGACCCGGTCGCTCATATAGTCCTCGAGCTCCCTAGCGGGAGAAGAAAAGAGGCCGAGAATCGGTGTCCCCTCTGCTGACATCCCACTCCCCAACCATTCTCAAAGGCCGTCCTCTCCTGTCCCCACCTATGTGCCCTAGAGGCTGCCTGTGGATCCCCCACTGTCCCAGGTGCCAGCCTCACCACAGCCACAATCCTGACAGCTCCCACTGGGCTAATCCTCTCAGGAGGGTGGCCGGGAGCCTCGCCTTAGAGAAAGCCTAGGGGAAGCTACGCAGCAGGGCTGCCACCGAACTCTGTGGCCTGTGCCCATCCTGCAGGGTTCGCCCTTCCCCACCTCCCAATTGCCTTCCTTCCCACAACCTACCACACCCCTCCTCAAAACTCAGCACCGCCCCCCCCGCCCCCCGCCCGAATCCCACCCCAGGCCCACCCCCAGCGACTGACCCGTTGAAGGCTGTGACATAGCGGCTGAGCTTCCTCCGCTCGTCCCCAGGGAACTCCCCGTACAGGAAGAAGTGTTTGCCCTGGAAGAAGTCTGGGGAAGTGGTAGAAGAGCCAAGGTGAGGCCCTGGAGTGCAAGGCACCAGCCAGGAGCCACGGAGGCAAAGCAGGAGGGCAGGGCAGCGGCTGGGCAATGAGGACAAGCGGTTCAACCGGCCCAGCAGAGCCTGGTTTTTCGTTGTTGCTTTCTTTAATGGTAAAAGACACAACTCCACTGATTGTAATGTGCTCCTTACATGATTCCCAATTCCCTGGCACCTGCCGTCGGCCATCAAAGGGCCGAGGGGCCAGGGAGAAGGGACAAACAGTTCCTTCCCTACCAGAGCCCTCACAGAGAGCCCCTCATTCTCTCAAGTCACAAATGGGCTGTTGCCACTTAATAAGCTTGGCTGGGTCAGCAACTGGCGAACCGGCCACTTCTTCATCTGGTTGGTCTCATTGCTTTTCCACTGCCCCACCCCAAACAAAAACTGAACTGAGGGGTTCAGGGGGAGACTGGGCATCTGCAGATTTTAAAAGCCTTCCAGGTAATCCTGAAGCCTTTCAGGTTTAAGCTCTGATGTGAGGGAGGGGCTGTTCACACCTAGAGTGGAGCCAAAGGGGGTGGTCACTCCTGCCTGGTGCTGGGCTGTGATGGAGGCTGTGATGGGGGACAGAAAGGGAAGGGAACAGGCCTAAGAGAACGAAGAGGTGGCAAAGGCAGGCAGTGGTAGGGAGGAGACAAGTCCCAGAGTGGGTAGCAGCAATCCTAGGCTAGCTGGAGCAAGTCACAGATGAGAACTGAGAGGGACAGATCCCACTTCAGGAGGGAGGGAGGGGGCATTTCCTACCTGGGAGTTCAGGAATTGGCAGGTCAGGAGACTCTGGGGGACTCTCATTGTCTGTGTTCTCATCTGTGGATCCCGCATATGGGTCCTCGCCATTCTCCCCCTGGCCAGTGGGCTGCCTTTGTTCTTTCTGCTCAGCCACCCTGGGGGAGCCAAGAGGGGTGGGGGAAGAGTATGCAGACCAGATCCCCTCTACCCAAGGCCTGGCCCACCCTGACCCCCCAGCCCCAATGCTACCTTCTCAGCTCATCCTCAGTGTCCTCAGAATCTTCCGCTCCATTGTCCTGTCCTTCTGCGAGCAGAAGCTTAGTCAATGCAAGGTGACCCCGTCTTCTGGGAAGACTGGCAACCCTCTGGAGTCTCACACAGGCATCCTAAACCCCAACCTCAATAGATCTCCAGATCCAGTTATCGGGGGGCCCTCAGCCCCCTCCTCCTCCTCCCTCAGACCCAGGAGTCCAGGCCCCCGGCCCCTCCTCCCCAAGGCTCTGACCTGACCACTCCCCCTCAGTGTGGGCATCTTCCTGGGACCCTGGTGAGGCTGGTTTGGTCTCTTCTGGAGCTGCGCGAGTCTGGGGTGAGCTGGATCCCGCTGCCTGGGGGGCCTTGGTTTTGGTCTGAGGGCACTGAGGAGGGAGAGTGGGTGAGTGAGCACGAGACGGGCAGGGCGGGTGGGAGGTATATGGGGAGGGTGCCACAGGAGGCAGGAGTAGACTTTGGGGACTACAACAGACCCATATCCTCCCCCCAGGACATCCTCCCACATCTGGTCAGGGGACAGCGGACCTTTTGGGGAAGCTGTGGGGCTTCATCCCCGCTGCTGCCGCTGTGAGGGCCGCCCTCGTCCTCGCTGCTGGAGTCTGGCCCCGCCATGAGGTACCTGGGGAAGGAATCAGGCCTCAGACAAACAGGATGTCCTGTCCTCTGGGGCCTGTAGGGAGGGTGCTCAGGGTCACACCATGGCCACTCTCCCAGCTGCCTCGCTTTCCCGCTCTGGAAGGCGCCACTGACCCCGTCACCCCAGCCACCCACACAGGAGACCAGAGCTCCCCCTGGCTGCCCTCCCTCCTCTTGCGGAAGAAGTGCCCCATTTCAGAAAGAAAAAGAAAATCAGAAATAATGTTCCCCTTTGAGAATCAAAGTCAGTTTCTCTTTGGGAGAATGCCTAGAAATTAAGGGAAAATTCCCAAAAGCAACTACATTTTTAAAGACCTTGGCACTATATTCATGGTCCTTAAGCTGCTGACACTCCAGGAAAAGAATTCTCCTAGTTCTAATAATAACAACAGCCGACACTTATACGGGATTTCCTATGTGCCAGGCACTATTCCAAACACTTGACAAATGTGGAGTCACGGAATCCTGAGGTAGGTGGTATCTTAGCCCCATTTTACAGATGAGGAAACTAAGGCACAGGGAGAATAACTCCAGCCCTCGAAACAGAGCCTGCCCCTCCCCCTCCCAAACCTTCCACGGCTCCCTGCTGCTCAGAGACCCTTGGAGCCAGGTGGGTTTCAGAATTTTGAAATTTTCAGATTTTAGAGATATATAGATTGTTTCATACCAATCTGTGGGGAAGGAGGAAGTGCCCTGTAAATCAAACCCATGAATAGTTCTGTAAACAATATGACATACTTAATGGAATAAAGGTCATAAATAGCCTCGCATCAGCTCAGGATGATCATGCAGCCAGTGTGTTTGCGCCAAATCCAGAAAAACACTTTTGGCTTCCAGAGGTGTTTGGATTCCCGAGCTGTAGATGTGGGGTCTGTGGAGCTGGACAGAGCCCTGCCCTGGCCCTCGCTAGAAGTCCTTTCTGAGCTGATCCCACCACTTCTCAGCCTCCACCTCCACCTCCAGCTTCTCCCCAATAAAGAGTCTCGCAAATACAGCAGGCACAGCCCCATTCTGAACACACTCAGGTCTTCTCTCCCACGGAGTATAACACAAGTCTCCTTCCGATCCACGGGCCTCACATCTGACCCTGTCCTTCCCCAGCTCCAAAGCCTTCCATGGCTCCTGCTGCCCCGGCCGCATCTTCCTGCCACTTCCTGCCCCCCGCAGAAGCGGAGCCCCCCTGCACCTCCTCGGGGCAGACACCAGGCTGACCCCAACTTTGGCTCCTCCACTCAGCAGGCTCTCTGTTCAGCCTGGTAAACCTCTTCTCATCCCTGAAGACCCCTACACAACTGCGGTTTCTCCTTGGGTCTTCCTCCATATGTTTTTTTAAATCTTATTTTTAAAAATATATTTTATTAATTTCAGTGAGGAAGGTTTACAGAGAGGAAGGGAGAGAGACAGAAACATCAATGATGAAAGAGAATCATTGATGGGCTGCGTCCTGCACGCCCCCTACTGGGGATGGAGCCTGCAACTCAGGCACGGGCCCTAACCAGGAACTGAACCGTGATCTTCTGGTTCAGCGGTCGCCAACCTTTCAGATCTCACGGACCACCAATGGTCCGCGGACCACCGGTTGGTGACCGCTGTCTGGTTCGTAGGTCAACGCTCAACCACAGAGTCATACCACCGGGCATCCATACTGTTTTTTATTTGTTTGTTTTTTTGTTAATCCTCACCTGAGGATATTTTTTCCATTGATTTTTTTTTAGGGAGGGGGAGAGACAGAGAGAGAAACATCGATGTGAGAAAGACACATCGATTGGTTGTCTCCCACAAGGATCCCAACCAGTTCCGGGACCAAGCCTGCAACGAAGGTATGTGCCCTTGACTGGAATCGAATCTGTGACCTTTCATTCCACAGGCCAACACTCTAACCACTGAGCCAAACCGGCCAGGACCCCTACTGTTTTGTAACAAGTCTGGCCCCTCATCAGAGTGAGAGGCCTTGTCAAAGGCAGGACCGGATGGTTGGGTGCCCCGCATCGCATGGGCCAGCCTGGCACCAAGCAGGGGCTTCAGGGTCTTGCTTTAAATGAATCTACCCTCAACAATAAAGATAAATAAATTTAAAAATTACCTAAATTAATCTAAACAAGCCCAACACTCTGTTCTCCGCCCCTAGGTCCTTGCAGATGCTGTTTCTCTAACCTGCAATGTCCTTTCCTTCTCTGCTAAGCGGACTTCACAGAGCCCGCGTGAGCCCCCCAGGCAAGTCCTCTCTCCCTCCTCCACGACTCCTAGCCCATGCCCTTCCTTCTCTCAGAAGTCAGCTCACTCCGGTCCGGGCCCACCTGTGTTCTCCACTAGCAGGCTCCGTCTGATTCCTCTCCGGATCCCTGGCTTTGCCCAGCGCAGGGACGAGGAGCAGGGTAGTATGTGTGTGTGCATATACGTGCGTATACCACAGGTGTGCAGGGAGGCCTCACCTCCGGGAGGGCAGCCGCTGCCGCGTGCGGTAACAGTCCAGCACCCACTCTTTACGCACAATGCGACCTCCGAGGCCTAGGACCTGGCCGTACTTCGGGGTGTTGGCAAAGGCACAGCTGTGGGGAGCAGAATGGAGGGTGTCAGTCAGGTGTGATCTGAGGGATAAAAGAGAAGAGGGAGACAAGGAGGACAGAGAGAGGAAGAAAAGATGAGTAAGAGAGAAAAAGAAACAGATATGGGAGAAACAGGGAGTCAGAAGGAAAGATGTACAAATCAGAGAAAACGAGGCAGAGGATCCATACAGAGAACTGAAGAGACAGAGACACATCCAGGCAGACAGGCAGAGAGAGAGAGAAAGCAAGGTGGAGACAGAGGCGAAGCCGTGGTAGCAGGAAGGTGGGAAGGAGGAGGTCACAGGCCTACATGAGGTGGGTGCTGTCTGGAGTCCAGTCTGGCCGATACTTGGCCCCGAGCTCTAGGGCCTTGTCCCGGAGCTCCGAGCGGAAGGGGTTCTGGAAGCCACTCAGCACCACCACCACGCCCTTAAGGATCTTCCCCATCTCCTGCGGGCCAGCTCGGGGTCCCTTGTGCTCCTTGCCTTCTCCTCGGGGCTTCCCTGGCACTGCCCCCCGTGCTGGGGCAGGGACTGAGGCAGTGGCAGGGGTAGAGGTGGGTGCAAGCACTGCGGAAGCCAAAGAGCAGGTTCAGTTAGCACTGCTGGGACTAAACCCCTCGCCCGTCCTCCCTCAGCTCCAGAGTCCCAGCCCCCAGTCCTCTCCACCCCTACGACACAGGAACACAGGCCCCCGTGGGAACAAGGAATCCACTTTGCTCACGTTTGGGTCTCTTTCGGGCAGGTGGTGAGGGCTGGGCTGACGGTTTGCTGGGGGTCTTCCTTTCATCTTGATTCAAATCCAACTTCCTCTTCCCTTTGGGGGACTCCTGAGGCTAAGCGGGGTGAGATGAAATGAGGCCTCTAGCTTCTCTCCTCCTCCTCCACCCGTCAGGGTCTGATGATCTCACCTTGGAGGTGCTGCCGACTGGCCTGGAGGCTGGAGAGGTTGAGGAGGTGGCACTTGAGGCCTGCAGTGTGGCAGCTGCATAGCTGGGTCCTGCTGGGTCACTGGTTGTGGCTACAGAGGGAGAAAGTGGAACTATAATAAGACTGGGCCCTTGGGCCCTTCAGCTCCTATCCATGTGACAGAGGGGTATTCTCCTCCCCGCCTCAGACCCAGGAGGCCAGGCCCCCAGCCTCCTCAGACCCAGGAGTCTAGGTCCCAACTCTGTACTAACTCAGGCCTCAGGTTTTCCACACTCACCAGTGGATGTCTTATTGATCCGGCTGAAGAAGAGGGCCCCCGGTCTCAGGGAGCTGGCACCCTCATCCTCCTCCTTTACACGGAACTGGCCAAGCTTGGTCACCTTCTAAGATCCCACAAGGTCAGTGCGGTGGGTGTGGACTGTTGGCAGGTGGGGAGAAGAGGTAGGGCGAAGGCTCTGGGGTAGTGGGTAAAGCTTACCTGGGGTGAAGCCTCTACCTCATCTTTGTCTGGAGGGCTGTGAAACCGCACAAAACTCAGGCCATAGGGGGAGTCCTGGGAAAGAAGGGGCTGGAGTCGGGGAACCTGGCCAAGGACTAAAGCCCTTTAACTTAGGGAACCCTCTCTCTGGCTCTTGCCTCATCTAGGAAGATGTGTGTATGACACTGTGGACAATAATAACAGCCAACTGTTATGGAGCCCTAACTGTGGGTCAGCACAGCTCTGAGCCCTTTTACATGCATTAGTCCCGTTTGCCAAATAAGCAATGGGCAAATGGAATAGGAGGGAGTGCTGCCTGCCACTTCGGGAATACAGAAATGCTCCAGGCCCTTCCCCCTCTGCCAGCTGGATGCAGAGCCATAAGATGGGAGGAACCTGGGTCCCTGGATGACCAGTCTAACACCCCCCAGGACAGTTCCCCGCGTGAGGATACCTCTACTGTGTGGTGTCATTACCACTTGGGTCTTGCTATCACAGCTTAGCATCCTAACTCACAGCAACCCATAAGGATCAGGAAACTGAGACCAGAAAGATTACGTCACCTGCCCAGAGTCACGCAGTAAGAAGTGGTGAAGCCATCTTAAACCCAGTGTCTGACTTCATTCTCTTGATGTTAGCTCCAAGGCCCACTCTCCTAGACCACCGCTCCAACAAGTCAGCTGTCCCCCTCCTCCAGTTCCCCCCTGAGGTCCTACAGTTCACTTGTCCAAGACATCGTCCAGGAAACAAAGCCTCATATGAGGGGGAACTCAAACCCATTTCAGGGAAAGCCTCCTCATGGTCCCATGGGGATACCAGCTGTCCAGTGCTCCCAGACCTCTGTGACTCAATATTGGCCCCTCAGCTCTCTCCTCACCCACGACCAAGGACCCTGCACTCCCAGCTCCCACCCTAAGTACCTTGCTATAGGGCTGGCTGCAAACAACTTTGACTCGGTCCCAGCGCTTCTCAGCTGCTCCCCGGACCAACTTGTCAGGCCCAAAAATGCGAACACGGTTGGGGTTGGAGCCACTTCGGCTCTCAGAAGGGGACATGAAAGACGAGGTGACCAGAAGGACCTGGGAGAGGGCACAATAAATGAGGCTGGCTCCTTTAAATGATGCATCCTAGGGGCTGGGAAGAGGGCAGGGTGCCTGAGAGAAAGCTAGGGAGTCGCCAGATCCAGCTCAGGCCCTGACCTGCGTCAAGGTCTTTAGACTCTTCTCTTGTTTCTGGGCCTCCGGTCAGTCCTTCCCTGACACAGGTCCCAGAGGAAGCCTTCTATGTTCAGATCTGAATGATCCTTCTTAAATTCTTGCATCGAGCCTTCCATATTTGGCCATATGGCAGGGCTACGCGACCTAAGGAACGAACCCTCCCAGCAGAGAAGATTCACAATGACTGGCACAGTATTCAAACACCTTTTGGAAATGCAAGGCTGGGCCAATGGGAAGGCGAGCAGAGTTACCAGAGGCCAGAAATGAGAGAGCTGTGCCAGTTACTAAGTGGTTCTCGCAGCTCAAACCCACCCAGTGGAGCCTGGACCTTTCTGCTTCTCCAACTGCTCCTTATCGGGCGCTGCCAGCAGGGGGAGCTAGAGACAGGCTGCAAGACTGGAGGAGGGTGGAGGATCTGCTCCTGGTAGATCCTGTGAGCATCACCCCAGGCACACCTCTGCGTCTCCAACTGCTCCTTATCGGGCGCTGCCAGCAGGGGGAGCTAGAGACAGGCTGCAAGACTGGAGGAGAGTGGAGGATCTGCTCCTGGTAGATCCTGTGAGCATCACCCCAGGCACACCTCTGCGTCTCCAAGTGCTCCTTCCCGGGGCAGCAGAGCAGTCCAGTTCGCAGCTTCCTAGCACTTGCAGAACCCGCCTCATCCAGCCCCTCTCAGGGTCGGAGTTTCAGCTCTATGGAACCCAACCTCCAACATCTCTGTTTCAATCATTCCTACCTTTTCCTTTTGTTCCCCCAACCCTAGGGGGAGCAAAAGGCAGCTGCTCCCTGCACTTGCTTCTTCATCACACCTTAGTCTTCTTGCCTCATCAGTTACTAATTCCCTGTTAACATAACTGGTGTGGTTTCAGTCTCCTGGTAGGACCCTGACTGATACGGTGGGTGGCACTGATGTGGTTTTTGTCCTAGTGCTGACCCTGGGTGGCACACAGAGCTTGATTTAAAGGGCCCTTGGGGGTGGTGGCAGCGGGGAATAGAAGACCAAGCCTGCGCTCCAAGCAGGGAAAAACAGTATCTCAGAGACCACCACCAAATCACATAGAGCTGGGCTCCTCCTCCATGAGATCAGGGGAAATATGCCTAGGGAGAGAGGGGGAGCCTGAGCTCTGGAGGACAGCAGAGAGAAGATGAAAATTTATCTGTGGACAACTCCTGATCGTGAGTTTGTACTCTCAAGGATTTGGAGCAAAAACTCATACTAGCTATCTGCATGGAAAAACACAAGCCGAACATTTTAAGTGGTCCCATGTACACAGTGTCACCTGACACCTTGGCAAATACTCTTTGGAGGAATGTACTTCAAACCCAGTCCTCCAAGATTTCCCATAGATACGTTCCCAAAGAACCGAAGTTAACACACACACACACACACACACACACACACACACACACACACGAGGCATGAGGAAACAAGCTGCCATGACATAGGATCAGCAGAAACCACAAAGTGCAGATCAGACCCACAAAGGCTGCATATATTGAAAATATCAAACATACAATATAAAATTATTTTTAATAGTTTAAAGAAATAAATGGACAGGATGATGAAGGAACACATAATAATCAAAACTGACCAGGCAATTTTGAAAAAGAATCAAAGAGTTCACACCCTACACTAAGGGATGAATCATGATTGGTCAAAGCAATCAAATTCCCTCTGCCGATGGCTGGCCCGAAGATGTACACGTGACCCACTTCTGGCCAATGTGATATGAAGAGGGAGGCTTGTGTGGGGACTTCTGAGAAAGCTTTTTCCTTCCTCATTAAAGAACCAGAGGATGGGGAGAGCCACTGAACCTCTGCCATCCCACTTTCCCCAATTCCTGCTTTGGACGCTACAGGTGATGGACGGAGCAGCAGCAATCATATCGCAATTGTGAGTGCAAGTCCAAAAGAACCAAGACGTGCCAACCTAGCACTCTTTGTTAAGCTTCCAGATCAGCTCTGGGTCAGCCTAATGCCGGCCTTCCCGCTGAGGAAACAATAAACAGGCTCATGCAGTGAGCCAATTTTAGTTTAGTATATTGTTACTTAGTCTCTTTCTAACTGACAAGCTGTGAAATTAGAAAACAAAAGCCTATTGCTAAGAAAAGCATAGGCTACGACTAGATGTCTTTTTGTGCTCAACTCTGATTATGAAAAGGGAACAGCAAAGACAAAGAAAATTATACAGAAGAGAAACTTTCTCTCTTGCCTTGACTATAATTGTTTAAAAAGGCCTGATTTTGAGCTGATAGAGGAGCCGAGTTTATCATCTAGTGACTAAAAGTAAGGGGCAACTCAAACTGTGGTTGGTGGCTGCTACCCATACCAAGAGGTAGATTTCCTCTGAATATACTCTCCTCCCATTCCTTGTAAAAAGAAAACTACTCTGTTATCAGGCTGTTTTGTTACCCAACACTATCTTTAAGGTTCCAGGATTAAGCCTTTACTCTCTGGATGTGTTAGCCTCAAATGCTTACACATCTTTTGGAGATGTGGAAGCCTTTGTAGAATTTGAAGGGCGAAAAAAAGAATATGTTGTCCTGGCTGGTTTGGCTCAGAGGTGAGAGCGTCGGCCCACGGACTGAAGGGTCCCAGGTTCAATTCCGGTTAAGGGCACATACCTCGTTGCAGGCTCCATTCCTGGGCACAAGTGGGAGGCAACCAATAGATGTTTCTCTCTCTGTCTCTCTCCCTCCCTTCCACTCTGAAAATCAAAGGAAAATATATCCTCTGGTGAGAATTAAAAAATAAAATAATATGTTGATTTTTGTAGAAAATGGCATTACCTATTACAATGTGTGCCTTACACTTGACTTGTACAGCAGGTCTTCGAATAACATTGTTTCTTTAGAATGTTGATGTGTTGCCAGGGTCAATGTACTCAAATCTCAGAAAACTGTCTTTGATATCAATTAGCCTGTGGTAAAATTGGTTTTGTTACAATGTCATGTCCTTTCGCTTATAGTCACAGAATCTATTGACTAGGTTAAGTGAGGATTTACTGAAGTGACATCAATACTTTCCCCCTAAGATCAGGAAGACTCAACACTTTCCCCCTAAGATCAGGAACAAGACCAGGATGCCCACTCTCAGCACTTCTCTTCGACACTATATTAGAGATACTAGTCAGTGTGATAAAATGAGAAAAAGGAAAAGAGAAAAGCATGAAGCAATGAAAGGAGGAAAACTGTTGTTTTTTTTTAATATATTTTATTGATTTTTCACAGAGAGGAAGAGAGAGGGATAGAGAGTTAGAAACATCGATGAGAGAGAAACATCGATCAGCTGCCTCCTGCACACCCCCCACTGGGGATGTGCCCGAAACCAAGGTACATGCCCTTGACCGGAATCGAACCTGGGACCTTTCAGTCCGCAGGCCGACGCTCTGTCCACTGAGCCAAACCGGTTTTGGCAGGAGGAAAACTTTTTATTCACAGACAATATGACTGTCTATGTAGAAAACCCCAAGGGATCTCCACAAATCCCAAGGGATTCTCCTATAAGAATTAACAGTGAATTTATCAAAGTCACAAGATACAAGGTCAGTATTCAAAATCAATTGTATTTTTATTATGCTATCAACAAATGGAAACTTTTTTAAATACTAAACAGCATCAATAATTTAGGCAAGAATCAATAATAGGTGTTAAAACTAGTAAGTACAATTTGAGGAGTAACAAGATATTTATATAGTCTCAAAGTATTTCTTCACATAATACAACCTTAACCAAACGATCAGTTAGCATCATCAGTAATGAAGCAAGTAGCATGTGCCTCACAATCTGATGCACTGAGAAGAACACAACATCACTTTTGTGGTATTCGGACCCAAAGTGTATAACCTAATTTAATCATGAGGGAACATCAGACGTTTTGTACAATGAGTGACGTTTCACAAAATCCCCTGACCTCCATTCCTCAAAAATGTCAATGGCGCCTGGCTGGCATGGCTCAGTGGTTGAGCGTCGACCTATGAACCAGGATGTCAGGGTCAATTCCTGGGCTTGATCTCCAGTGGGGGCGTGCAGGAGGCAGCCAATCAATGATTCTCTGTCCTCATCGATGTTTCTATCTCTCTCTCCCTCTCCCTTCCTCTCTGAAATCAATCAAAATATAGTTTAAAAAAATGCCAATGGCATGAAATACAAAGATAGTCGCAGGAACTGTTCCCAATGAAAGGATACAAAGAAGATGTGACAAGTCAATGCAATGCATGATTCTGAATTTTCTCTTTTAAATTTTATTATTATATTTTAACTTTTTCACTTACAGTTTACATTCAATTTATTTTATATTAGTTTCAGGAGTACAGCATAGTGTTTAGACAATTATGTACTTGACAAAATGTTCCTCCTGATATTTCTAGTATCCACCTGGCACCGTGTGCAGTTATTAGAATGTCATTAACTATGCTTCCTATACTGTACTTTGGATTTGCTTTGCTATAAAGATCACTATATTGGGATAATGAAGGAAATCTGAATAATGTCTAAGATCAGATGATAGAATACTATATCAATGATAACTTCCTAATCTTGTACTGAGATTAAGTTAGAAAATGTCTTTGTTTTTAGGAAATATCCACTGGAGTGGGATAAAGGGATAAAGGAACATCATGTATGCAACTTACTTTCAGTAAGTAAAAACGATGTATAAAATAAATACATACAGTAGTGCCTCTTATGCATGGGGAAAACATTCCAAGACCCCTAGTGGATGCCTGAAACCTGGATAGCACCAAACCCTATATTTCTATGCATACAAAGCTATGATAAAGTTTAATTTGTAAATTAGGCACAATAAGAATAACTACTAATAAAATACAACAATTATAACAATAAAGGGTGGGGCAAAAGTAGGTTTATAGTTGTGAGTATGCAAAATAGAGTTTATTATTATTATTTATTATTGTATTATTTTCCAAATAAACAACTGTAAACCTACTTTTGCCCCATCCTGTATACTAACTATAGTAATATACTTAACATAGCAAAAGTTATGTGAATGGCTTTAGGCCCATTAAGGAAAATAAAGGTTACTTGAAAACAGTACAGAATACCTTGACCGCTGATCTGATAACCTGGAGGGCTACTAAGTGACTAACGGACAGATAGCATACTCGGCATGGAGACAGTGGACAAAGGGATGACGCATGCCCTTGACAGGACAGTTGGAGATTTCACGAAGCTACTCAGCGCACAATTTAAAACTTATGAAGATAAGAGGTGACTACTATACATATGTGTTAACACGGGGAATCTGAGTAATGGGAATATGGGAGTCTTTTGCACTACTTTTGCAACTTTTCTATAGGACTGAAAGCTACTGAGAAGCTGGTTTTATAATTTATATGGAAATAAATGCAAAAGATCTAGAATAGCCAAAACAATCAAGACTAAAGTTTGAAGTCCAACACAACCTGTTTTCAATATTTTCTATTAAGACAGTGTGGTACTGGCATAAAGATAAACGTATAGCCCTGGCCAGTGTCTCAGTGGTTAGAGCGTCGCCTGCTCACCAGTGTCTCAAGTTCAATTCCTGGTCAAGGGCATGAACCTAAGTTACAGATTCGATCCCCGGCCAGGTCAGGGAGCATGCACAAGGCAACCAATCAATCTCTCTCTCTCTCTCTCTCTCTCTCTCTCTCCCCCCTCCCTTTCTCCCTCCCTCCCACTCTCTAAAAAAAATCAAAGGAAAAAATATCCTCAGGCGAAGATTAAAAAAAAAAAGTTAGCCCTAGCAGGTTTGGCTCAGTGGATAGAGCATCAGCCCACAGACTGAAGGGTCTTGGGTTTGATTCCAGTCAAGGGCACATACTTTGGTTTGATCTCCAGACCGATGAGGGCGTGTGCAGGAGGCAACCAATCACTATGTCTCTCTCACAATGATGTTTCTCTCTCTCTCTCCCCCTACCAACTCTCTCTCTAAAAATTAATGGAAAAATATCCTTGTATGAGGATTAACAACAACAAAATAAACATAAATATCAATGGAACAGAGAACACAGAAAAAAAATCTCTACAGATATGGTCAATTAATTGTCAACAAAAGAGCCAAAACAATTCAATGGGAAAAGGGAAGTCTCTCTCTCTCTTTTTTAAAAATATTTTTTTATTGATTTCAGAGAGGAAGAGAGGGAGAGAGAGATGGAAACATCAATGATGATAGAGAATCATTGATTGGCTGCCTCCTGTATGCCCCCCACTGGGGATTAAGCCTGCAACCTGGACATGTGCCCTGACCAGGAATCAAACCATAACCTCCTGGTTCACAGGTCAACGCTCAACCACTGAGACACGCCAGCCAGGCGGGAAGTCTCTTTTACAAAAAGGATTTAAAAGTAAGTAAGTAAATAAATAAATAAAGGATTTTCAACAAACATGAAAAATGCACGTCATCCCCTACTTCACACAATATACAAAAATTCATTTGCAATGGATCAGAAATCTAAGTGTAAAACCTAAAAATACAAAGCTTCTAGAAGAAAACACAGGAGATGGTGGAAAGCAGAATAATATCCATCTCTCCTCTCCCCGCCCCCCGCGCCCCCAGCAAAAGGTTCCCACAGTCTAATCCCTAATCCCTGGAACCTGTGAATATGGAAAAATAGACTTTGCAGATTCAATTAAGGATCTTGAAATAGGGAGATTACCTGGGTTATCCAGGTAGGTCCAGTGTCATCACAAGGATCTTTATAAGAAAGATGGAGGCAAGAGAATCAGTCAGAGAAGAAATGAAGAAGCAGATATTAGAGTGATGTGATTTGCTGGCTTATAGCGGTCGCCATCCGGTGGTCCGGTCCATGAGGTCCGAAAGGTTGGCGACCGCTGGCTTAGAAGATGGCGGAAGGGGCCACAAGCCAAGAAATGCAGGCAGTCTCTAGAAGCTGGGATAGGAAGGAAAATGGATTCTCCCCTGGAGCCTCCAGAAGGAATGCAGCCCTGCCATCTCCTTGGTTTTAGCCCGGTGAGAGTGATATTAGACAACTACCTCCAGAACTGTAAGATCATAAATGTGTGTTGTTTTAAACCACTGAGTTTGTGACAATTTGTTACAGCAGCAATAGGAAACTAATACTGGCACTATCATCATTACTTTGTGACAGGAAAATATCTCTTATAGGACACAAAAGGTACTAAGTATTAAAAAAACAAAACAACCCTGGATAGATTGGACTTCATCAGAGGCACTGTAATGAAAAGGCAAGTCACAGACTTGGGGAAAAATCTGCAATACATATATCTGAAAAAAGAGACTGAAAAAAATACAGAGTTAATGCCCATGACAAAAAGACAAACAACCTAATAAAAAAAATAAGATAAATGAACGACTAATAAGTACATGAAAGGTACTTATTACATGTCATAAATGGTTGGGAAAATGCACATGAAAGCCACAATAAAATACCACTACACGCCATCTGAATTGCTGAAATTTAGAAAATTAAAAAGACCGGCAATATCAAGAATGGGTAAGGATGTGAAGCAACTAGAATTCTCATATACTGCTGAAGGGAATATAAAATGATACAACCACGGTGGAAAACTCAATTTCTAATAAGGTTAAAACATATATCTACCCTAAAACCCTGTAATACCACTCCTAGGTATTTAACCAAAACAAATCTCCAAAGGAAGCTTGTACAAAAATGATGCAGCAGCGTTATTCACAATGGTCAAAAAGTGGCAAGAGATCCCAACAAGAGAATGGAAAACAATCGTGGTCTATGTTTATAGTGGAATACGACTCAGCAATAAAGTGGAACAGACCACTGGCATAGTCACAATATGGGAAAAGTCTCCAAAAACCATATGCTGAGTGAAAGAGCCACGTACAAAAGAAGTACATACTGTGCGATTCCATTTATATGAAATGTTAGGACAGGCAAATCTAAGCTATAGTGACAGACAGGAAGTCAGAGGTTGCCTGAGCTGGGGGTGGGGGGAGGAAGGGCATGGTGGGAGGGAGGAGTGACTATTAAAGGGACACAGGGCACTTTCAGTGATGCTGGCAGTGCTCCACGTCTTGACTCGGGAGACAGCTGCACAGGTGCATACATTTGTCAAAGACTCTTTGACCTCGACAGTCAGATCTGTGTATTTGATTATATGCCAAATATACCACAATTAAAAACAATCTCTGCCCTGGCCAGTGTGGCTCAATTGGTTGGGCCTCCTCCTGTGCAAAAGGAAGTTGCCAGTTCCATTTCCAGTCAGGGCACATGCCCGGGTTTCGGCTCCATCCTTGGTAGGGGGCCTGAATGAGGCAGCCTATTGATGCTGCTCTATGTTGCACTCTCAAATAGATGTTTCTCTTTCTCTCTCCCTCCCTCTCCCTTCCTTTCTCTAAAAATCAAAAAACTATTCTTTAAAAACAAAAACAAAAAATTTCTCACTGCAAGAAAAAAAAAAATCTTGTAGAAAACTGGTTTGTTCACTTAAAATTATAAACTCTCTTTGTCACGGTAGGTCTATTTTTACCCAAAAACATTTCGTTGATTAACTAGCTGGCTAACTATGATCTCATCGATCCAGCTCTAATTAATTCAACCAGAAAAAAAAAAAAAAGGATTGTGCCAACTTTTAAAAATATTCGTAATAGAGCAAAAGGCATTCCTTTTTGGAAACATCTGTCACAAATCAAGTGACTACCAGAGGCAACCCACACAATTCGAAATCTCAATTGGCAGGGACATCTGTGAGAGCCCCTGGGGCTGGGTAAAGCAGTTTCACTCTCCAGGCGTGACTGAATCTTAGAACAAGTGTGTGCCTCTGGTTGTTTATGCCACCACAAGGCAACCGGGTCCCTTCCCTGTTGTGCACTGTTTATAACTATCTCCTCTGTACACCGGCTCCTCCAGAGGGCAGTGGTCAGTGCGACTCATGTCCACCCTCATCTGGCACCCAGGGGAAGCAGTGATGGGACATCTGGGGCAGAGATCAGCCTGGGGCCCATCGCAAGTCCCTGCTTACCTCATAGTCTTGCTCTCCAGCCCCTCCAGCCGAGCTGCCCACCAGCACCTCCACAAAGGCCGAGCCATCGTTCCCGATGTCCACACTATGTATCTGCTCCTCCTTCTCTAACTGCAAGAGAGGGGGAAGCCCACTGTTAGTGCCCGCTCTGCCCCAGGGCTCACTGTGGGACCTTGGGAGTGGGATGACCCGCATATGAGCCACCATATCTCCTTGCAATGTCAACTCTGGGACAAGTAGGTGGCCAATACTGAGTGGTGCCACCTTGTCCCCAGCATGCAACATTCAGAGCTCAAAAAATATTCACTGAATGCACAAACCCCCACATCCTCTTCCCCGGCGCCTCCAGACTCTGCCAGATCAGCTTATAATCTGCTCTCCTTGGCAGCACTCGCCAGTTTCCACCCCCAATCACACAGGATTCTGGGGAAGTTCCCTGAGGGTATGGCCCTGCTCTGGTTTTCTCACCACTGCTTCCTGCTCTGCCAAACACTAGCTATATGGTCTCTAACCATTCGAAGCCTCAGTTTCCTCATCTGTAAAATGGGGATGATAACCATATCTTTACACGTAAATACTATGGCCACAAGGCCCATATGTAATAGGCACTCTACCACTGTCAGTCAGGAGGCATTATTAGTCAACTAGAGACCCGGTGCATGAAATTCGTACAGGGGGTGGGGGGGAGTCCCCTCAGCCCGGCCTGTGCCCTCTCGCAGTCTGGGAGCCCTTGGAGGATGTCTGACTGAAGCCATCAGTCAGACAAACTTAGTGCTGCCATAGAGGCAGGAGAGGCTCCCACCACCGCCGCTGCACTCACCAGCCGTGAGCCCGGCTTCTGGCTGAGCGGCACTCCCCATTGAGCATCTGCCCCCTGGTGGTCAGTGTGTGGCATAGTGACTGGTCGTCTGCTGTTGGGTCGATTTGCATATTAGCCTTTTATTATATAGGATGCTCAGTAATTATTTGTCAAAAGAAGGAAAGAGCTACCTGTAGGACCTGCCACCCCCTTCTGACAGTTAAGGGTGCAGAAAGCCAGGTGGGGGTGGAAGGCAGTTGGGAACCGCTGAGGCAAGTCTCCTGCTTTCTAGTTTGGGACTCCTGTATTTGGATCCTAGAATGACAATTTAGACCGCTGGTGTGGCTCAGTGGTTGAGCATTGACCCATGAACGGTTCAATTCCTAGTCAGGGCACATGCCCGGATTTCAGGCTCAATCCCCAGTGGGGGGTGTGCAAGAGGCAGCCGATCAGTGGTTCTGTCTCATCATTGATGTTTCTATCCCTCACTTCCTCTCCCTTTCTCGCTCTGAAATCAGTAATAATTTTTTAAAAACCACACATATAGAATGACAAGTTATTCCAACCCTCAAAGGTACCTAGTCCACCACTGCTCAGATCATCTACCCCCACCGCTCGGATCATCTGATGCTCCAATCTGCCCTGTCACTTCCCAGTCAGGAGTTCACACAGACATCACCTGCACAGGGCTACACACAGGAGCACCCCGACATGGAAGGAAGGAGCCTGGACTTGGGATGAGTCAAGCCTGGGTTCAAATCCAGCCCTGTCATTTCTAAGTGTGCAACCCTGGGTGACGTACAACCTCTTTGAGAGGCAGCGCACTCACATGTAAAAGGGAGGGTCCTCATAATAACCCTCCTTCTGAAGAGAGCCGAGATGACACAGATACTAACAACCATAACAACAGCTGCTGTGAACATCTAAGGGCCCACGATGTGCCAGGCACATAATGCGTGCATCTTCTCTCCTCACAACGGCTTTGCAAGGCAGGGCTATTATTATCTTCATTTTATACATGAGCAAATGGAGGAAGGAAGTGGTTATGTAACTCCCTAAGGTCACACAGCTGGTGAGTGGCAGAGCTGGGACCAGAGACCGTGCAGGCTTGCTAGCACTGGTTAGGGCTCCTTCCCCACCAGGTGAGCAGGCTGAAGAGAGAGGAAGTGATGAGGGAGGGGCCTCCCCAAGGTTGAGCCGTGCTGGCCTCCTGACGACTCTGCCCGCCTCCACCGCTGCCCCCAGCTCAGAGCCCCGCACGGTGTGGTGCTGCCCAGGCACACAAGTCCCAGCCGGACTTCTGGGCCTCTTGCCGCACGTGGTGGCTCTCCTCCGGCCATGCTGCCTTCCTCCTGGCCTGAGAACAGGCTGGCTCCTTCCCACCGCAGGGCCTTTCCACCTGCCTCCCCCGCCTAGTCTACCCCTCCCCCAAACCTTCCTGCGGCTGATCCTTCCATCCTTCAGGTCTGCTCAGATGCTGCTTCAGACCAACCAAAGTAGCCTCCCACCTCCTACCAGGTGCTTCTCTATCCCCCGTCCCTGCTTTATTTTTCTTATCACCACTTGATATTATCTAGTTATATTTTTATTTGTATTTGTCTAGCATCTGTCTTTTAAGCTCCATGAGGACAGGGGCAATATGAGTCATTCCCTACTGTGTCTCCAGTGCCAAGAACAATGTCCGATCCATCCCAGCTCTGCTTCCTTACCGCTGTGTGATCCTGGAGCAAATGGTTTCATGTCACCCCATGGGCCTTAGTTTCCTAACCTATAATATGGGGACAGCAACAACTTCTACCTCATACAGTTGTGAAGATTCAAATGAGGAATACACACGAAGCCCCCTGAATAGTGCCTGCCACAGGGCAAGCATTCCATAAATGTCAGCTGATCCTTTTATCACCAGAGGCCTTCAGTACATTCCTCATGGATGAATGGACAGGAAGCTCCCAGGGACCATTTGCTGAAGAAACAAATGCCCTGAGTTGTAATTCTGACTCTCCTCTCTCTGACCAAGTGGCTTTGGTGAGTCGCTTGCCTCAGTGCTCTCATCTGTCACAAAAGAATCGCCATGGCTAACGTTTTTAGATTCTCACTGAGTGCTAGGTGCGTAGTATATTCGTTTCCTGCTGCTGCTATAACAAAGTACCACAAACTTCCTAGCTAAAACAACACAGCTCACAGACCTGGAGGTGCGAAGTGTGAAAGTTGGTCTCACTGAGCTAAAATCAAGGTGTCCGCAGGGCTGTTTCTTCAGGAGACTTTGGGGGAGAAGCACTTCCTTGCCTTGCTCCTAGAGGCCATCTGCCTCCTTGGCTTGTAGCCCTTCCCTCCAGCCTCACAGCCAGCAATGGCATCGCTCCAACCTCTGCTTCCATCACCACATCTCCTGTGACTAGTTCTGCTGCCTCCCTCTTTCCCTTATAAGGACCCTTGTGATCATATTGTCCTCTCCTCCCCTCCCCCCAATAATCCAGGTTAACCTCACCATCTCAAGATCCTTAACTTCATCATATCTGCAAGGTCCCCTTTGCCATGTAAAGTGACATATTCACGGGTTCTGGGGGTTAGGATGGGGCATCTTTTCGGGGGCCATTATTCTGCCCACCACAGTTGACAAAGCTCTTCCTGGGCCAGGCATCACTGAATCCTCACAAGGGTCTGTTACGATCCCAGTTCTACAGATGGGAAAACTGAGGCTTAGTTTAAATAAACAGCTCACATGTCACAGAGAACTATGACTAGCAAAGAAATGTGGGCCCTACTTTCTGACTATAAACTAACACTCCTTCTCAACTCCCCTTCAGGTAAAAATGCAACATCTTTACCTCTCCCACAATATAAAGCAACAGGCCCCACATTTAGTAGGATGTATATATTTTGTATTTTAAATTATTTTAAATGAATGAGTCTTATAACTACTTCTACTTTACACACACAGAGATTCCCTTGTATTTTCTTTTCTTTTTTTTATTACCATACTAGTGGCCCGATACACGAAATTCATGCATGGGGGGGGGGGGGGGGGGGCGGTGTCCCTCAGCCCAGCCTGCACTCTCTCCAATCTGGGACCCCTCGGGGGATGTTCGACGGACATCCCTCTTGTAATCTGGGACCACTGGCTCCTAACCCCTCACCTGCCTGCCTACCTGCCTGATCACCCCTAACCACTCTGCCTGCAGGCCTGCTCGCCCCCAACTGCCCCCCAGCTGACCTCCTCACCCCCAACTGTCCCCCCTTGCCAGCCTGATTGCCCCCAACTGCCCCCCCGCTGGCCTGCTTGCCCCCAACTGCCCCCCCTGCCGGCCTGCTCACCCCCAACTGCCCCCCTGCCAGCCTAATCGCCCCCAACTGCCCCCCTGCCGGCCTAATCACCCCCAACTGCCCCCCCTGCTGACCTTTTTGCCCCCAACTGCCCCCCTGCCAGCCTGATCGCCCCCAACTGCCCCCCCCCCCAGCCTGATCACTCCCAACTGCCCTCCCCTCTTGGCCTGATCGCCCCTAACCGCCTCTGCCTCGGCCCCACCACCATGGCTTTGTCCAGAAGGATGTCCGGAAGGTCTCCCGGTCTAATTAGCATATTACCCTTTTATTAGTATAGATACTTAGCTTAAAACACCATACATTTATTATCTGTTTCTGTAGATCAGAAATCCAACACAGGATGACCAGATTCTCAGCTCAGGGTTTTACGGGGCTGAAATCTAATGCTGGCTAGGTCTGTGGTTCTCATCTGGGGCTCAGGGTCCTCTTTCACAAGGACTGGCTATTGGCAGAATTCATTTCCTTGTGGCTGAAGGACTGAGGTTCCCATTCCTAGCTGACAGTCAGGGCACAACTCTCAGTTGCCACATGGCCCCCACAGGCTGCTCAGAGCATAGATGCTCGCTGCTGCTTCCAGCCAGCCAGAGTGTGTTTCTCTGACTTCCTCCTCTGTTCTTTCTTATTTTTGATAAATAAAAAATTTTTGATAAAAATGTGTATACATGGAAACAACCCAAATCAAATGTCCACAGACTTATGAATGGATACACATTGTATGGTCTATCCAAACGATGGATTATTACTCAGCTCTAAAAAGGAATGAAGCACTGACACATGCTACAACATGGAGGAACCTCGAGAACAATATGCTAAGTGAGAGAAGCCAGGCACAAAAGGCCACACATTGTGTGAGCCTATTCATATGAAATGTCCAGAATAGGTAAATCCAAGCACGCATTGGTGGTTCAGTGGTAGAATTCTCGCCTGCCAGAATAGGTAAATCCATAGAAACAAAAAGTAGATCAGTGGTTGCCAGGGGCAACCTGGGGAAAGGAGAACAGGGAGTGACTGCTTAATGGTTATAGGGCTTCTTTTTGGGGGTGATGGAAACATCCCCAATGAGGGGTGATGACTGCAAAACACTGTCAATATACTAAAAACCTCTGAATTGTAGACTTTAAATGGTTACAATGGTGAATTTTATGTTATGTGAGTTTTACCTCAGAAAGAGTGTGCAGTGTCAGCTGTTAACAGAAGGACTTAAGCACAAGATGACTGTCATCTGCAGCCAGGTCTGTGTGCACCTTTCGCAGGAAGTCATAATTCATGACAGTGAAACAAATGGCGCATGGAGGTTTGCAAAGTTCCTAAGAGACATCTTATAAAAACTGTTTCACATCCATGAAAGGCAATGTTATGTATAATTTAAAAGAATGAATTTTAAAAGGTACAAATTTATGCAATGGCAATGGATCTCCAAGATATAATCATCTGAAAAAATACTATGTAATTTTAATGTTTTAATATGCTTTTATTGATTTTAGAGAGAGAAGAAGGGAGAGGGAGAGAAACATCAATGAGAGAGAGTCATTGATAAGCTGCCTACTGCATGCCCCCCACTGGGGATCGAGTTCCCAACCTGGGCATGTGCCCTGATGGGGAATCCAACCATGACCTCCTGGTTCACACTCCACCACTGAGCCACAACGGCAGGGATCTCTCTCTCGCTCTCTCTCGCTCTCAACCTCTCCCTCTCTAAAACAAACAAACAAAATCAATAAAAACATATTTAAAAAAACAAAGCATACTATGGAGAGCAGCCAGACCCAAAAGTATATACTGTCTGATTCCATTTACATAAAATTCAAAACCAGGCAAAACAAATCGATGCTGTTAAAAATCAAGATCATGGTTACCCTTCCAGGGGGCAGTGACAAGAAGGAACACAAGAAGGTCTGGGGGGGGGGGGGGGGTGGCGGGTGGCATGTCCTGTTACTTGATCTGAGTGTGGAGCAGATGACAGCTGCGGTCTGTGAGGATTCACAGAACTGTGTGCTTTGCTGTACACATGTTACACATCAAAAGAAGGTGAAAACCAATTTAAAACCAACTGATTTGCAACCACTGAGCCCTGGCCGGTGTGGCTCAGTTGGTTGGAGTGTCATCCAGTACACCAAAAGGTTGTGGGTTCGATTCCTGGTCAGGGAACATACCTAGGTTGCAGGTTCGATCCCCAATCAGAGTGCATCTAGGAGGCAATTGATCAATGTTTCTCTCTCCCACACTTCTTCTCTCTCTAAAAATGTCCTTGGCTGAGGATTAAAAAATAAAAAGAAAGAAGAAAACCACTGAAAAACAAAAGAGAAACGTGTGCCACCTTGCTGTTCAACATTTCTCCTAAACAACCCACCTCCAGTGGGGCACTGGAGTTACACCTGGGCTGTGTCCCACCATCCCCTCTGGCCAGAAGTTAGCAAACAGATGGAAACTCCCCTCCTAAGAGGAAGTGATGGGTTGGCAACAGAGATTCTATGGCCGTGGCAAGCAAAAAAGGTATGTGGGCTCTCAAGAGCACAGGGCTGAACCGTATGTGGTAACATCCAGATGTAGATAATATTGTTGGGAAGGGAAAAAACACAGATTAGTCTATGTGTCTTGATGTCCAGAAATTTTACCCTCATCACTTGCTTGAAAAGAACCCAAATTAGCATTCACTGACTATGGAGGCACCCTGCACATTGGCAGCTGCCAAAAGCAATCAGATTTCCCAAAGGATCTCTGACATGAGATAAGTTAACCACGGCAATGCCGCTTGCTCAGACACTTGCCTCCTGCAGTTTATTCTCAACACAGAAATCAGGGATCTGCGAGAGCCTAAGTCAGATTCTATTTCTTCTCTGCTCAGAACCTTTCAGTGGCTCCCCTCTCAACCAGAGTAAAAGCTTAAGTCCTTACAATGGCTTTCAGGCCTTAAGTGTCATGGGGCCCTCCATCCGAACCCTATTAGCTCATCTCCAACTTCTCTCCCCCTGGCTAACTCCACTCCACCCCCATAGGCCTCCCAGCTGCTCCTTTGAGGCCGGCATCAGCCCGCCTAGGAGCCCAGAAATCTGCATAGCTCACAACATAGCTCACTCTGCTTAAATGTCACCTCAGGGAGGCCTTGCCTAAGTCCCTATTTAAATAAAAACCTCTTGCCCGGCCAGTGTTGCTCAGTGGTAGAGTGTTGACCCATAAACTGGGTGTCACGGTTCGATTCCCAGTCAGGGCATGTGCCTAGGTTGCGGGCTCCAACCCCAGTGGGGGGCGTGCAGGAGGCAGCCTATCAATGATTCTCTTTCATCATTGATGTTTTTATCTCTCCCTTTCCCTTCCTCTCTCTGAACTTAATAAAAATATATTTAAGCCCGACCGGCGTGATTCAGTGGTCGACCTATGAACCAGGAGGTCACGGTTCGATTCCCAGTCAGGGCAAATGCCCAGGTAGTGGACCCGATCCCCAGTGGGTGTGCAGGAGGCAGCCAATCAATGAGTCTCTCTCATCATTGATGTTTCTCTCTCTCTCTCCTTCTCCCTTCCCCTCTGAAATCAATAAAAATATAAATATAAATATTTTTAATAAATAAATACCTCTTGCTACTGCCTCCTACCCCAGCTGAGGCATTCCCCATTCCTCTTAACTGTTTGGTTTTCTTCCACAGCACTCGTCAGCTGACTTACGTTTTACTTTTGACTTTCCCCACTAACATGAAAGCTCCACAGGACTGACATGTCTATGTCTGATGCTGTCCACTGATATATAGCCCCAATATCTAAAACAGTTTGGCCTATAGAAGGTGCTTTATAACTAACTAGTAGCCCATTTGCAGGAAGAATCCTGCAAGCGGCCACATGTGCTGCCGTTGCGGCCGCCAGGCCTGCACCCATGCGCCGCTGCCGCCCGCCCCGCTCCGCCCTGCCCGGGGTTTCCCTCTGGCAGCCACCTTGCTTTCCGCTTTTCCTCCCTCTTCCTTCTAAGTTGTCTTCAGTCTTCACTCCTCCCTCCCTCAGCGTATGCAAATTAACCGCCATCTTTGTTGGGTGATTTGCATACTCACCCTGATTGGCTGGTGGGGCGTGGCTTTGGTTGGTGGGCGTGGCTTGGGCGTAGCGAAGGCACCATCAATTTGCATATTGCTATTTTAATAGGTAGGATTATCCAATGAATGAATGAACAACTGAATCCACCCACTCTTGAATCTACAGGTCCCATCCCTGTACTAGCAGCTTCCACACCTGTCTCCAGCTCCAGGTCCGACCCCTAACTGCCAGCCAGATGACGCCCCTTGGAAATCCCAAAGTCATATCAAACCTGGACATGCTAAGTGGACACATCACCTTCTCAGGCCGCCCCTCTCTAGTTTCCCATTTCAGTTACAGCAGCCCTGTCTCCCTCAGTCTCCCAGGTCGGAGAACCCTGTGCCTCCCTCCGGCCCCTCGGACTCCCTCACCCCCATGTCCTGTCTCCTCTGCTTTCAGTCTCTCTGTTCCCACTGCAACTGAGGTACAGAACGGGGTGATCCTCCTGGGGTCACAGGACATTTCCCTGGGATCATAAGAGAGCCCAGCAGAATCATCACTCAGTTATAAAAACAGGAATCCCTCCCTTTACACAAACACCTACATGTTGACAGGGCACTCCTGCAGACGTTATGTCACCAAATTATCACAACAACCCTGGGCCTGAATCTCATTATTCCCAGAAGACAGATGAGAAAACAAGTCCAGAGAAACTGAAGCACAGGGAGGGGAGAAGTGAGTGGCCAGTCTAAACTACCCTTCCTGCCATGTTGTTGTTAGTCTTCACCATAGGATATATTTTTGCCATTGATTTTTACAGAGAGTGGAAGGGAGGGAGGAGAATGGGGAAGAGGGAGAGAGAGAGGGAGAGGGAGAGGGGGAGGGGGAGGGGGAGGGGGAGGGGGAGGGAGAAGGGGAGGGGGAGGGAGAGAGGGAGGGGGAGGGGGAGGGAGAGGGGGAGGGGGAGGGGAGGGGAGGGGGAGGGGAGGGGGGAGGGGGAGGGGGAGGGAGAGGGAGAGAGATAGAGAGGGACGGGGAGAGAGGGACAGGGAGAGGGAGAGAGAGAAAGAGAGAGATGACAGAGACACGCTGCCATTGTCAGGAAAGGAAGCTGAGGCCCAGGGGAAAACCCTCAACCCGCTGCCAGCGGACTGGGGAGCAGGGTCTGGCCGCGGGTCCCCAGGCTCCCCTAAGGAGAGGGGGGGGGGCAGGGTCACCTGGAGCACCACTGAGATGGTCTTCTCGCCTGCCTTGGCTGCCCGCCACTTCCGGTAAGTGTCGGCCTTGAGAAGGTTTTCTGCGCAGTGGGTCTGGAGAGGAGAACGGGAAAGGGAATGTTAGGGTACCGAGATGAAAGCTAGGTCCCCCACCTCCAGATTATTCCTCCGAGTCCTCCCAAGCCCTCTGCGACCCCCCAGATGTAAGTGACCCCGTTAATTCTCCCCACGCTCTGCCCGGAGTCCCCCACACCACTCTGCCCTGGAAGTTCACCCCTGAGCTCCCCGAGGAAGCGCTCCCCTTCCTCCTTTCTCTCCGGGACTTCCACAGACTCCCGGAAGTCCCCCCAGTCCAAATCTCTCTCAGAATCCCCTTACAGCCTCCTGGGAATCCCCCCGGACCCTCCTCAGACGCCCATGAAGGTCCCTTGTACACGCCACAAGTTCCCACGGAGCCAGCCCCCTCAGGAATTCCCTTACGTCTCCCAACCCCCCTCACCCCAGTGCCTCACCGAGTCCTGGCTACTGCAGGACACCACATGGCGGAGGCGGATCTCCGGCATGTCAACGTCGTGGGCTTCGCGGGACGTGAAGGATGAAGGAGGGTCCGAGTTTGGGGGGGCGCGAGAAGGGGGTGCGCCCTGCGCGCGCTGAAGTGCGCACGCGCGCGAGGCTCGGGCCTTTCAAACCGCGGCGCGCCGGCGCACGCGTCAACCCGGCGCCGGCGCAGTCCGGCCTCTCCGGAGAGTGGCTCCGAGTTCCCTAGCAACGAGCTTTTCCTCTAGCCCCGCCTCTCCCTGGCCCTGGCCCTCCTTAGCCCCTCCTTCCGGTGATGCGCACATCCCGTTTTTTTCTGGGCGCCTAGCAACAGGAGCGGCCTCCGGGATTGGTCCCTAGAAGAAATTCCCCATTCTCATTGGACAACATAGTCACCGCCCAAAGGACCGCAAACCTGAGCGAATTTTTGCAGAGAGCCTTGGAGCCTACCGCAACAGGATCCTCCACCGGTCCTGCAGCTACACTCTTCCCCCGCTAGCTTCCCACCACACACAAAGGAAAAAAAAATCTCAGCTCTCTCCCAGAGTTATGCCTGAGGCCAGGAGAGAGTGGGTCAAGAACCTCCCTCAATAAAACACAAAGCATAAGCCCAAACCAAACACACACACCCAGCCTAGAGTGCTTCCACCCATGCCTCAGTTTCCCAATGTGACCTGTGGGCATCTGTCTCCTACCACGCCCATCGCTGCCCCGTTGACAGGCACCCCTTCTGTTCGGGTCCTCGGCAGACCCGGAGATACAGCCCCAGGCGGGTAGGAGCTGGAGACAGCCCGAACAAAGAACAGGGAGTATGAGCCAAGCCCATGAAGAAGGGAAGGGAGACAAGCCTCCTGTGCCCCCGCAGAACGAGCCTGGACGTGCTCGGCGCTCCCAGGTAGGGCCCCACCCACGCAGGGTGCCTCCTTGAGATGAGAGAGAAGAGAGAGGGGTTCTCAGACCTTGTAGCTGCCCTACACCTACAGGGAATCGAGTGACCCTGATTTTGACCTTGGGCTTCAGGCCAGAAAAAAAAAACGGGGGGGGGGGGGGGACGGGGAGTGAGAAAACAGGAAAGTGCCCCTCTGAGTCCTGATAGAAGGGGCTGGAAGCCCAGACTCCTGGGGTCCCTGTGGAGGAGGGGCCTGGGCACAAGGTGCCCAGGTTCCTTTTGGATTCTGGTCCCACCTCCCCAACCCAGAGCCGCAGAGGCCTGCCCTGAGATCTTACCTCAGCTCTTTCTCTCCCCAGGGTGAAGGTGGGTCCGGACCCGCCCATCCTGGGCTTCCTATAAGTACCGGGAACCTGGGGCTGCTGGGTCACACACCATGAGGCCGTCCAGGACACCGAGCACCTTCCTGCTGGCCTTCACACTGCTCGCCGCCCTGCTGGGTCTCGGTAAGTGACCAGAGGCTCGGCCTCCTGGCATCCTCGGGAAAGAGAGGACCAGGAGAGAGCAGTCAGCAAGGTCTCTCCGAGGGAGAGAGCGGGCGTCCTGGGAATTCAGGGTCATGTTGAAGGCAGAAGCTAAGGGAAGAGGAAGACTGGGGCCCCAAGAGAGGAAAAGCTCAAAGGCTCTTGGATTGGATCTCTGAGGAAGGAGGGGGCAGGGTGGGCTGAACCCTCCGTCCCCCAGGAGGGGGGTCTCAAAATAAGACATTTAAACTCTAGAAAGCATGATTAAGAAGGGAAATTTTTAAAAACTGGGGAGAGAGGGAGAGATTATCGTTTTTCTTGGACTCTAGGGAGATCAAGCCCCCAGCCACTCCTCCCTCAGAGGAAGGAGTTCAGGCAAGTCCCACCTTCCCCAGGTCCCAGGGGTCTGGGCCCCAAGCTGCCTCCTCTCTCGGGGTCAAGGAGGCCATGCCCTCGGCCCTCCTGGTCCTCGCTCTCCCTTCTTGAACTGGGATGCAGACCTCAGATTCAGGTTCCCCCTCCGGAGCTTCTACTGTCCACAGACCTACACGTGGTTCCTACGAGAAGGAGGGTCCCACATCCAAGAACCAGCTGGGCCTGAAGCTTCACAAAAACCCATGGGAACCTCCTCCCGGACCCCCTCCCTGGCCCCTCCCGGACCCCCTCCCTCCCTCCCTGGCCCTGAGCTTTCTAGGGGACCCAGCGTCCCAAGTCCCCAGCCTTGTAATTAGGTGAACAGGCTCCGTGGTGGAGTCGCTTCCCGCCTCGGGAAGCAGCTTTGCGGGCATCCCCAGCGCGTCCCTGGCAGAGCGCTGGACAGCTCCCCGGGCAGCGGGCAGCGCCCCACCCGGGAACAGCGAGCCGCCCGCCCCCGCCCCCGCGCGCATCTCCGCGGTCCCTGGGCCACAGCAGCCCGGACTGCAGCCCGGCCCTCCGCCCTGCAGGGCGCCCGCTGAGCTGCGAGGTGTGCAGGGGCTCCGGGCCCACGTGCAGCGGGAAGATGAAGACCTGCGAGGCCGGCAAGGACGCCTGCGTGGCCATCGTGGGGGAGTCGAGCACCAGTAGGAGCCCCGGCGCCCAACCCGGGGGAGGCGGTGGCGAGGGGAGGGACCGGCACGGTGGTGGGCGGGCCGGGGAGAGGGCAAGACGGTTCCGAGGTGGATGGAGGAAAGGGAATGCAGGGGAGCGATAGAAACCATTGCCGTCAGGGGTTTCCGGAAACGAGACTTTCCAAGAGAGAAGATGGGGGGGGGGGGGGGGTAGGGACTTTTTTCGGGCTGGACGGGGTGAGGAAAGGACACGGGGAGCAGAGCAGTGAGACGGGAAGAATCTAAGAGGCCAGAGGCGGGGGGCGGATCAGGAGAAGGAAGAGGCTGGGGTGGTTTGGGAGGGAGGGAGGGAGGAACAGACTACCCCAGCGATGATCGTGGGGGTCGTGCGGGCTGGAAGAGACCATTCCGGACAGGAGGAGGAGAGATGACATTGGGGTGGGAGGAGAGAAATAAAAGGAACCACAGCAGACGGGAGCAGGGAGAGGGGAGATAATCCCAAAGCATGGAGATGTAGAGAAGGGGCAGGAGGGAGGCTACTGAGTAGAAGGGGAGAGGAGGGGGGGTTTAGATGGAAGGGACCAGCCCAGACTCGATCAAGGAAGGGGGAGATGGGGAGCAATGGAAGGGACCACGGAGGGTTGGGGGTGGGGTGGAATGGGGCATGGTGTAGGAATGAAGGCTGTGACAGCAGGTGAAGGGCAACCTTGAGTGTAGGAAGGAACCATCCCAGCAGGAGGGGCGTGTAAGGAAGGTGAGGTAGAGGGTGGCAGGCTGCCCTCCGGACCTAGTCCGCGTTGGCAGGTGGGGGAAGGACACCTACCTCCCCAGATAGGAGGGAGATACAGACCCGGGGGTGGAGGTGTGGGGGAGAGGAAGCTGAGGGGAAAGCCACCCTTGGGTGAAGTGAAGAGGGGGACACCTTTGGATGGGGCTGGAAGAGACCACATGTGGAGTGGGGGAAGGCGTGGAGACTGGAGGAGACCACTTAAGGCAGGATCTGGGGGTAGCCAAAGAGGGTGGCAAGAGGCCCTCAGTTGGAGGTCTAGGGAGTGACCATGAAGAAACCTGGAGGACACTAGAGAGGGATGTGGACGTTTCAGGGCGGTGGTGTGGGGGCCGGCACCCCACGGTTTGTTGAAAGTGGCTCCCAAGCCTGTGAAGGCTGGGAGAGAGCATCTCATGCGGGCATAGGGTAGCCATAGATGACCTGGGAAAGCACTATCCACAGGACCTTTAGGGGGTGGCCATGGCGGGGGGGGGGGAGCGGTGAGAAGGACCTCGTTAGGCAGACCTGGGCTTGGCAATGGGGAACAGCAAGTGACCACCAAAGGCTGGCTAGGGGCTATGGTAATGAGGTAGGGGGTGGGGAGAGCTACCTAAGAAACCACTCCAGACTGCACCCCGGGTAGATAAGGGGGTATGGCTTTAGGGGGGCTGGAAAAGACCATCCTAGACAGTCTTGGGGTGCGGAAGCTGTGGGGTTGGAAGAGGCCCCAGGCAGGGGTCAACACTACCCAAGCCCTCCCGTCCCGTCCCCATCCCTCAGAGGGCCACCACTCAGTGAACAGCTACAAGGCCTGCATGAAGTTCAGCGACTGCTACTCGGGTTTCGTGTCCACCACCATGGGCCCCAAGGACTACATGGTGTCCAACACGCACTGCTGCCAGAGCGACGGCTGCAATCGCGGCTCGGTGCCCCGTAAGTGCCAGCTCAGCCCTGCCTCATGAGTCTCTTCCAGCCTGCCCCACGAGCCAGTGTGTGTGCCCTCGCCCTCCGCTCACCTGTGCGCTCTAACACTGGGCAAGCACCTTGCTCGAGAGCCTGTTTCTGCTCCTGTAAATGCAGGGCCCATAACCGCCGTTCCTCGGGGTTATTGTGAGATTGGGGGGGGGCGGGGGGCGGTGTTCCTAAAGGTCTCTTTGTACCTTGTGCTCCGCCCTCCTCCCAGCTCCCGAGAACAACCGTACGGAGAATGGCCTGCAGTGTCCCGCCTGCATCGTGCCCTTCCAGGAGGCGTGCCCGGGGACCCAGGCCGCCCGCTGTGTTGGCCCCGAAACCCACTGCATCTACTTCGCTGGCAGAGTGCAGGCTGGTGAGGGGCACCTGGGTCTCGGAAGGAGGGCACGGGGGCCCCCAGAACTGGAGGGAGCCAATGCTTCCAGGTTCTAGGGGAGATGGTGGCCCCAGAGAACTGGGTGAGGAGGTGGCAGGCCCGAGATTTCTAGGTCACGAGGACGGCGCGGTTGGGGGCCCTGACTCCGTTCTGAACTCTCCCTCCCAGGTATCATCAACACCAGGTTTGCCACTCGAGGCTGTGCCACAGAGAGCGCCTGCAACACCAAGCCTGGCGCCGAGGTGCCCTCGGCCTCCTATCTCTACTTCCTCCGCCGAGCAGACTGCCTGCCAGCCCCGCAGCCCCCTGGCAGGGGCGAGTGAAGAACCGAGGAACGTGTGGCTTGACGTCCCCATTTGTCTCAGCCTGCAGCTCCCTGGGTGCCTATAATTAAACAGATTAACTGAGCAAGCCCGGAGTCTTTGTAACATGATGCATCGCAGGGAAGTGTGTTGTAGAGAGAGGGGGGGAAACCCTGCTTTTATGAAGGGGTTACTCCATGCTGGGACCCTGTGCTAAATGTCTTCCATGCTGTACTTCATTTCATAATCACAGCAACTCTACCATTGATATTATTATCCCCATTTTACAGATAAACAAACTGAGGCACAGATTAGGGTGTCACTTGCCTTGGGTCAACCCCTAGGGAGGATCAGAGTCCTGATCACTTCTCTTGAGTAAGCTTGCCCACTTTTTGCCTGTTTTCATGTTGGCAAAATGTGGATATTAATAGTTATAACCTCATAGAGTTGTTGTAAGAGTGAAGTAAAAATAAAAAATAAAAAACTAACAGAGCAGATAATGCAGTGCCCAGCACCTTTAAGGCAGTGTTGCTTCTAGCGACTATATGCCTAAGTAGTAATCATCATAATGGCTGCCACTTACTGAATGGCCATTAGTCTGCAGGTGCTAAACATTGTCCTCATCAGGACAGACTAGATTACGCTACAGTAACAAGGAAGTCCCTAATCTCAGTGGTTTAAAACAACAAGGTTGTATTAGTCAACGCATGTGCAGGCATGCTGTGTAACAACGCATCTCAAAACAGACATGACAATAAGCATTCTTCTTTCTTAAGGGTTTGTGGGAGGCCGAGGTGGCTCCGCTCCTGGTCATGCTTTGGCTGATTTGGCTCTAGTTTTGGGAGGATTCAAGTTCTCCTCTTCGGGGTTTCACAAACCTCTGGGACTAGTGGCTCCCTGGCAGATCACAGCAGCACAAAAGCCAAGTGCGCTGAAAGCTCCTGCTGATGCCAGGTCTGCTAACATTTCACCGAGTAAAGCAAAGCAGACGGTCCAAGCCGGTCCAAGCCGACACTCAGGGAGCAGGGACGTATCCCCCCGCCCCGCCCCCGCCCCAGTGGGAGGGAGAGGAATGGTATTTGTTGAACAAGCACCCGCTCACAAAAGTTTGATTCTTCCTTCACCTACGTGTTGTGTTTGGCACCATCCACAGGTGTTCTGCTTATCATCCTAAGGCAGCCACAAACGTGAACACTGCCCATTTCTGTGCACAGGGAAGTCTCACATGAGTGATTAAATGCTGTGACTCAGAAACGACTTGACACAACTCTTCAGATGGAGCTGGTCACAGGGCCCCACCAAACCCCTTGGGGGCCGGGAGTGCAACCCTATCCTGTGACCTGGTCATGTTTCATAGACAGCGTCAATGGCCACTGTGGCCTCTTAGGGGCACTTTCTCATCTTCACAACCTCATGCGATAGGCACGACTAGTCTCATTCCTGTTTTCAGGAAAAGAATTTGAGGCTCAGAAGGGATGTCACATTGGAGTTCACACAGGTACAAAGGGGCAGAGCTTAAGCTTTTATTTAATTGGTCATGTTGAGGGAGGGGGGGGGGAAGAGACCACATCAGAGAGGAGGAACAAGCCTGTATTAGCTATCTTTTACTATGTAATAAACCAATCTAAAAGTCAGTGGCTTAGAACAATCACCTTTTATTTTGCTCATGAATTTATGGGTCAGCAATTTGGTCTGGGATCAGTTGGGTTCATTTGCCTGTCAGCTAGGCAGCTCTGTTTCGGAGGGTTGTCACGCTGTGGACTGGGGTGTCAAGGCTGACTGGGCCACGTCTCTTATGACCCAGCAGCGTATCCGGGGTTTCCTGTTGCACTTCCCAAGCCTCTGCCTGTATCATGTTTCCTGTTGTCACGTGGCCAGGTCTGGAGTCAGAATGAGAAGGGACTATCCAAGGGCATGGCTACAGAGAGGCTGAACAAATTGGAGGCATTAATGGACCAGGCAGGTTCGATAGAAGATGCTTTACCATCACCAGCCCCCAAGGTCGAAACAGTCACTGGTCCACCCCAACCCCAGGGAGGCAACTCAGATACAGATAGTCCCTCTCTTTAAAAAAAATAAAAAAAATTTTTTTTATTGATTTCAGAGAGGATGGGAAAAGGTGAAAAAGATAGAAACACCAACGATAAGAGAGAATCATTGATTGCTGCCTCCTGCAGGTTCCACACTGGGGATCGAGCCCGCAACCCAGGCATGTGCCCTAACCTGACTGGGAATGGAACTGTGAACTCCTGGTTCATAGGTCGATGGTCAACCACTGAGCCATGCTGGTGGGGCCAGATAGTCTCTTGATTCCAGCTAAAGGGAAGCTTTCCTGTACAGAACCCCCACTGTCCTTCCCCTTCCGGGGCCCAGGAGTCCCCAGCCTTGGCTCCATCCTCCCTTAGACCCACAAGTCCAGGCTTCCAGCTCCAGTTAAAATCCCAAAAGAACAGACACGGAATGGCATTTCTACTCATTTTTATTCACTCCTCCAAAAAGCACCACAGGCCAGCCACACCCTCGATTCACCCTTTGATGGTCTCCACCCCAATGGACACAAGTCCTTCCATCATTATCCAGAAATGTAAGAAACTCAGCTAAGGTGCTGAGATGGGATCAATGCTCAAGTTCTTTGTGTCTATTCTGTTTTTGGCAGATGGCAACACCGAGACTCATCATGCATTTCCTTGAATTCTTGCCTTTGAGGGTCTTCCAGGCTGAAGGTGCCACGTAGACACACCCCCATGGCAGCCAGTGGTCTGTCCACAAGGGAGACGCAGTCTTTTCTGCTTGGATGCTCACAGACAGATAACGCACTAGCAACCTTATGCCTCCACGAGGTCTAAAAGTCAAATACCATCAAAAGTCATGATTTAAAAGGCAACCAACCACTCCAGAAGGTAGTTGTGACACTCGAGAGTACCAATATACAATTATATACAGGAACACAACCAGCACTCGCCAACAACAGGCACACGCAAACAAAACTGGGTCTTGCCTTCTCAGATAGGATCTCTGGCATGATCCCCATTGGCATAAGGGCAAAGGGAATTTAGAGCAGAGATGTCAGACAGGACCAAATCAGAGATGGTGTCAAAACGACAGACAACGAGGGCACTCTGTGAGCAAAAGGAACCAGAATAGAGTCACCTTGGTGTTGCCCGGGGCTGAGGGCGTGTGGACAAGGGCAACCAGACGACCTCTTGACTCCCAGTGTGCCAGGCTTCTCGGGGGCGGGGAGGGGGGCTGCAGTATGTTGGCATGTGAGAGAGAATGCAGGTACCTACAGATACACTGAATTCTCACAATACCCTGTAAGGTAGACACCATTTGCTGAGTGACTTGCACCAGGTCACCCCCAAACTCAGCAGGACTGTCTGATCCTAGAGCTATACTAGTAGAATTGTATTCCCCTAAGACTGAGAGCTTTGACAGTGCCTGGAGCCATTCTGTGTAGAGCCAAATAAATGCCTTTTCCCATCTTCACCATCTCAACTTGAAGGGGACAAATTGTGCCGGTGGTGGGAGTGCAAGCTGGAGACGGGGGAGCCAGCCCTCCAGCATCTGCCCCTCAGATCAGTTAGCCTTGTCTTCAGCTGTCAAAGGAAATGGGGTCTCAGAAGTGATGGTTGTCATCCAGCACTTGGATTTCACAGAGGAGAAAATAAGGCACTGGTCCAAGCCACCCAGGGTGACGGTGGCAAAGCTGTGCTTGCTTCCCAGGACCCCCGAGCTCAGACGGGCACTTCCTCTCCTCATCTCAATCCTTTTCCCTGTCTTGTGGCAAGAGACCGACAACCTACATTTCCAGTCCTAGTGCTGACGAATAAATTAAAGTAATAAATATTTACTAAGCACCTACTGTGTGTCAAGCACTCTTCTGGGTGCTGGTACAGCATAGAACAAGACAGACAAGGGGGTAATAGCTAATAATAGGTAAATAAATAATTGTCTACAGTAATAATTACTACAAGGAAAATGAACCAGCCGAGATGAATATTTGGGGGGGGGAGGGGTGAGCTACTTCAGTTAGAGTGATCAGGGACGGTCTCTGAGGGGACATTTGAGCTGAGACCTGATTGACAGAAGGAGCCACGCGTGGAAATGTTAGGCAGAATGAACAAGTTCCAAGGTCCTGAGGCAGGGCCCCAGATGGCCCACTCAAGCATCAGAGGGAAGACCTAGCAGCTGGTTGGGGGATGGGGTGAGGCAGAGAATGAGAAAAGGCAGGGGGCAGGCCACATAGAGCCTCTGTGTGCTGTGGGGCCTAGAATCTGCCCTCTCTGAGCTCTGCTCTCCCTAGCTAGCTCAGAAGTGGTTCTACTGGATGGCCTCTCAGGTCCCCCTTGCTGGTCTCCCCCTTTTCCCCCCTTCCCCCCCCCCCACTTGCTGTTATTGACACTGAAGAATTCTGTGACCTGTGGCTGCTCCTCTGCGTGTAGGCGCAGCCTACAACCCCCCAGGCACATGGCTTCTGCCTTAGCCTCACTGCGGCCCATTCCCACAGGCGGCAACACCTGCCCAGCGGTCTTTGGGTCCCTCGCTCACTGCGGCACCCCTGTGTACACCAAGGGAGCCAACTCAGAAACGTGTGGATTAGTGCAGCAGCACCGCGGCTTCTCCAAAAAGGCAGATGGACAAAAATGCCAAGACCAGAAAGGGTTCAGGTTTAACGACAGCAGAAACCAAGTCCAAAATCAGAAGCCACGATAGGAGAGCGGGGGACAGAGGAACAGACTCCCCAGAGAGCTCCCAAGTCACGCAGCACCTATGAAATGGGGCGGTCTTATCCCTCCAGAGAGAGGGGCATTTCCAGGACCACATCCATTAGGGATTTGCAGGAGATACCTGAGGTACGGGTTCCTGCCCGTCTACTGCCAGAAAGCCTCATTCCTGGTGTCTGGCCACCCCCCAGAGCCCACCAGGCCCCTTACCTCCTCCCCTCATTTTTGTGTGGCCATCCTCCCCACAAATGCTGGGGTCCCCCTTCCCCAGGAGCAAATACTGAACATCTCTCTCCTCCCCAAGAGAGACTGGAGGGTTTCTAGCTCTGTCACATAGCCCTGTTCCCTCCTCTAGACGCAGACCTCCCACCATCCAGGAGTCAGGAACCAAGGTCCACAGGCCTCTTGGGAGCCAGGAGTCTGAGACCCGCGAGACTGCCCTCCCCCTCATGAAGGTTCAAAGCCCACTACATCCTTCCCCCTAGAAAGCCTACGCCCTACATCCCTTTGTGCCTTAGAAGTCCAAGAGTTCCAGCTCCCTGGAGAACCCAGATCCCTTCCTCCATCCTGGAACCCCCAGGACGACAGACGAGTCCCTCACCAGGAATCAGGGCTTCCACACCACCTACCCCTGGAGGACTAGATGTCCCGTACATCCAGGATCTACTCCCTTCTAGAGTCCAACTGCTCAACTCCCTTCAGGACACAAGTCCAGGGGTCCTGCCCCATGATCCCCAGAGAAATCAGGAGTCCTGACTCCCAGATTCCATTCCCCTTCCAGACCTAGGAATCCAGGTGACTAGAAGTCACATAACCCAACCAACAGCCATCCTCATCCCCCTCAAGCACCCAGGATTCGGATTGGCGAGACATACTTGCCCTGTTATCTGAGGCCCAGACATCCCAGGCCAGAGTCTGGACCCCCACACCCCTTCCTCTAAACCGGACTTGGGAGTCCTCAGCCCCTGGCGGAGCACCCCGGTGGCCCTGGCCTTCACCCCACCTCTCACTGCGCAGGCGCGTGCGGTGCCAGCACGGCCTCCGCATCCGCCAGCATCTCGTCCAGCGCCTGCAGCAGGACGCCATGGGCCGCGCGGTAGCCCAGGCCGCCCGTGGCCGCTGCGCCGCCTGCGGGCCACAGGAAGGAGAGCGCCCCCAGCGCCGCTCCCCCGGCCGTGCCCTCGCCAGCCCAGGCGCCCAGCCTCGCCTCCACTTCGGCGCGCGTCACTGGGCCCGGGAAGCGCGTCCGCTGGGCCAGCTCCCCGGGAGCCAAGCCCAGCGTGCGCTCGCGCCGGGCCAGCGCTGCGGGTTCGAGCCCCAGCGCCCGCCGCCACTCTGCGAGCTGACCGCGCAGAAGCGCCACGTCACAGGCCCAGCCGAGCCCGGGTACGGGTGCTGCGGCTGCCGCCAAGCTAGCCAGCAGAGCCGGCCGCCAAGCCCCAGCCCGCAGCGCCGCAGCCTTGGTTCGGGCTGCACGCGGGGACGTGGGGGGCAGCGCCAGCAACAGCGCGCCCGCCTGGGCTGCGGGGAGCGCGCGCTGCAGCCACTCGCAGAGCCCGGGGAGCCCGCCCCTCCGCAGGGGGAACACGGGCGGCAGCGCCTCCTCCAGCACCTCCCACGTGTCGTCCTCAGGGTCCCCACTGCCCGATGGCTTCGTGTTGCCGCCAACCTGCTGCAAAGGCTCACTGCCTGCTTTCTCCGAACCTTCCCCATCGCCTGCTTTCTGCGACCCAGGGCCACGTTGGTCTCTTCCCTCGCTGCGTGCCCCCTCCAACCCCCCTCCACCTGCGTTCTCTGAGCTCTCCCTGCTGGGCTTCTCGGCCTTTTCCTCTTCTTCCAGGGACTCCGGGTCCTCGCCCTCACCGTCTATTCGCACACAGACCAGCGGGGCATCCGGTAGCACCAAGGGCCGGACCTGGGCCCAGTCCTCCTCAGTGGGGGCTCCAGGGGTGACCAGGATGAGGGCATCGTAGTGGGTTGGGTGGGGGGCGGCAGCAGTAGTCGCGGAGCCCAGAGGGATGGTCCAGAGCACCACATTGGGGCGCTCTGGGGCGGGGTAGGGTGTGGGCCCAGGGGGGGCTGAAGCAGGCACAGCACCTGGGTCCCCCGTATCCAACCCAAGCAGCATGTCCAGCACAAAGCCCGTGTCAGCAGTGCCAGCGATGGCCAGGTCCAGCCGGGCGCTACCCAGTCGCTCCAGGCCAGCACGAACCCAGGAGAGCGCTGCCTCCAGGCCACCCTTCTCGAAGGCCTCTCGTACAGCCTCTAGCTCAGCTGCTCCCAGCACCTCGAAGCCATCCTGAGCCGGCGGCAGGAGCCTGTGGGGACAGGAAGGGATAGGGTCAAAGGCAGAAAAGGGAGCTGGGCTAGGGGACAGGACTGGGCCATGATGACAAATGTGGAACTTTCTGAATAATCTTGAGTGACGAAGGAGCAGAAAAGGGAGGGGCCAGTTGATGTCCCAGCAAATAGAAACCAGGGCTAAGATGAAAAGGGAGAGGTTTAAAGCAGGGATGGGGTGGCTTGAATGAGCTTAGGTTTCCAACAGGGCCGAAAACCAGACCCAGCTGTCTTCCCCGGCGCAGAGTCTTTGGGGTGAGGCTTTTCCTAGGGACCTGCAAGGTTAAGAAATAGCTGTGCTGGCCCTGACCGGTTTGGCTCAGTGGATAGAGCGTCGGCCTGCGGACTAAAAGGTCCCAGGTTCGATTCCGGTCAAGGGCATGAACCTTGGTTGCGGGCACATCCCCAGTAGGAGGTGTGCAGGAGGCAGCTGATCGATGTTTCTAACTCTCTATCCCTCTCCCTTCCTCTGTAAAAAAAAAATCAATAAAATATATTAAAAAAAAGAAAAGGCTGTGCTGGGTGGGGTAAAACACTCGGCAGGCAGGGCTTGGAACAAAGACAGAATCAACACTGTATTGTGCACTAAATGAAAGTGTAGCACCATTCACGATTCCATATGGGCAAGGTCACCAAGAGGGCTCTTTCCTGACACTGGGTGTAAGGAAGGGAGGAAAGACCAGGGAGAAATCTCATCTACTAGTTCTTCCCAGGGGACCGTGGCTAAGGAAAATAGATGAGCAGTGGGACTGGGGGGGGGGGGGGGGGGGGGAGGCTGCCCTCCCTAAGCCAGAGGCAGCTGGGGGACAAAATTCAGGAGGCAGCCAGCAAGTGGGCACAAAAATGAGAGGAGATTAAAGAATGGCGATGGGGGAGGGTACCCAGAAATAATGAAGCTCACTGAGGGTGTGGCTTTAGGGCAACTGGGGTCACTTGAGAACCATGCTGATGGGGAGGACGAGGAAGATTGGAGACTCCAAGCCTTCAGGTAAAAGCTCTGTGAGGATCACAAGCTTGTGTGGAAGAGGGAGCCCCTCTTCACACTTCTGCCCGGGGGCAGTATTTGGGTGACAGCTCTCAGCCTCTTCTAGAATTCTATTTAGGGAGAGGGGCTGGTGACCTCAGAGCACTCAGGAGGCGGGAGCTGGATGACAGGTCCCGACCTCCTGCAGGCCCCCAGCAAAGGGCGGGGCCTCTCTAACAAAAGAGGGTCTAGCAGAGCCGCTTGCTTGATGGTAGCATCGATGGTAGCATCGCTGACCACAAAACCTGACCATGGAACGTGCGCTAAGGGGCGGGGCCTGGCTTCTTGGATTTGGGAGCAGGGCCTCCAGCAGTTATGCGTTAAGGCTGGCCCCAAACTTGCGGGGGGCGGGGTCTGGGAAGACTTAACAGCACCTCTGGAGTGAGGTCTACATGAAAAGACCAGGCCTCCCCAGCCCACCCTGAAACGCCAGGCTCACCTCTGCAGCGCCTCCGCCTGGCTCCGCAGCGTCGCCCGCAGGCGCTCCAGTTCCTCGCAGCTGTCGCAGTCCGCCTGCAGCACATAGAGAGGCACCGCTCCCAACCCAGCGCCGTCCAGGAGGGCCGCTGTCTGATCCCGGGCCTGGGCTTCATCCTGTGAGTCCCCAGGACGGAGGTTCCGCACAGCCAGCAGCGGGGTTCCTCGGGCCAGTGCGGCCCGCGCTGCCTCCCCCAGCGCTGGGGCCAAGGGCTCGTCGGTCCCCTCGGGGCTGGGCAGCACCAGGACCAACATGTTGGCCTCCGCTGCCCAGGGCCCCGGCGCAGCGGGTGGGCAACTCAGCTCACCCAGGAAGAGGCCTGGGCCCGCAGCTCGCAGGCTGGGGAGCCCGGGGTCCGGCCGCCCATCGGGGATCTCCACCACGTCCACGTCCTTGTTGCACAGCGCTGCAACCAGCGCGGACTTCCCCGCGCCCGGGGGCCCCAGGAGCAAGGCGGTGACGTCACCCCGCGGTAGAGGCATAGCTGGAAAGCAAGCGACGGGGAAGACGGGGGTCAGGGGGCGCCCGGCCGTTTTCTTTGCGAACAATCCCACTCTGGCCCTGGACTTCAGTCCTCCGCCCTGTCCCCTTCTTCCAGTCTCGGGTATCACCCCCAGGGACCTAGAAATCCAGCGCCGAGACCCTGCTTCCCCAGGGACCCGGGGTCCTCTCCGGTCCCCTTGATGGATGTGTTTCCCTTTCTACTTCAAACACTCAGAAATCCGGCCTCTAGCCCTCCTCCTCCCTCAGGGTCACGCTTATTTTTAATCCCCCACCCCTCCCTTCCAAATCACCAACCGAGCAAACAGCCGGAGGGTACTGCCGCACAGTCGCTGAGAAGTCGGACGGCCCGGGACGGAAGAGGCTGGAGCGCCGGGGTTTGGGGTCCTCCAGACGTGCTCGGGGAGCTCTAGCCTGACGTCACTCCTTTCAGGAGGAGGTGCCATGGAAGTGTGATCGCCGGGACCCAGCCCTTCGCGGCGCCTGCGCAGAATGGCCCCGGGAGCTTGCTCCCTGCTCCTGGCCGCAGAACCTGGAACAATGCGGAGCCAGGGCGCCTGCGCGCCGGGAGCGCCGGCCACACCTGCGCAGTGACTTCGGTCCGGACGGCACGGGTGGCTGTAGCGTCATCACGCCGCACCCCAGTGCGGAGAAGGACCCTTCCTGCTATTTTCAGGACCGAGTGGCACGACTGCATCACTGCCGGGTGGCAATCCAGGATCTCGGCTTCGAGAGGCTCATCAGGCGAAAGAACAAGGAAACCACCGGGACCCTGAGACCCGGCGGGCCCTTCCCGGCTTCCCTCCGGGGGGCGGCGCTGTGACGGGCCACTGACAGGCGCTACGAAAGGCAGCCTTCCTGCTGTGGGGAGCCAAGCGGAGGCCGGGGCTGCCGACCTGGGGAGGGGCGCGCCGAGGGCGGTGATCCAGGCTGCCGGACCCCGCAGCTGAAAGCGCGCGGAGGCGGGGGCTCTGGGTGGAACAAGTCTCAGGAAGAGGCGGGCTAAAGCCTGGGTACCACCACCTGCCTCAGGAATTGTGGGAGAGACGGGGACAAGGATGGTGTCAGATCCGGGGTCCGCGCTCTGAGTCTAGGGAGCTCGTTGGCTGTAGGTCTTGGGTCTCACACAGGTGGGATGGCTCTAAGGGGAGTCACAAACCCAGGGAATCGAATCTTTGGGGGAGGGGGTGTTGAAGTTTCTCTAGTGAGAGCTTCATCAGATTAGAGTTCAAGGAGATGGTATGCCACGGGGTCAAAGGCTGGCAAGGAGAGCCTCCGTGCCAAAGGTCATAGGATTAGTGGGCTGATGACAGATGAGCCGCTTCTTTTGATTTACTGTTCGATCATGCGTGCTCCTCTCTTGACCAGAGGGGTCCTAGTCACCATGGAGGGCCCGCCTCCCGAAGAGACCATGGAGCAGCTGGATTCGTCAAAAGAGAGGAGTCCCCGCAGTGCAGGAGGCGACATCTGTGAGTACCGCTGGCCAGAGGGCGGGGTGCAGGAACTGGTGCTAAAAGGATTTCTGTAGCATTTCAATGTCCAAGGCGCTGTAGGGACTTGCCTGTTGGGGAGCTAGCCCTACCAGGCACTGCCACTCCCCATCTTTGCCCTTATTATACTCAGATGTACCCACCCTGCTCTGTGCACATAAGTATGAATGGGATGCAGTTCAGAGGGACAAAGTGGGATGGGAGATGTGGCTGGGGTACAACAGAGACTGAGAGGAACCCCAGGGTTCCAGTTCCAACTCTGGGCAGACTTGCCGTGGGACTTGGGACTTGGTCTCCCTGTCTGTGAAAAAAGTCTGCCATTACTCACCTCTACTCACCACAAAGGGGTGTTATGTAGGTTAGTGGCAGAGAAGATGAAAACTTGAGGGTAATGAAGGTAGCCAGTTTGACATAATAGCAACAGCTCCCGCTGAATGCTTCCTACCATCCAGACCTCCTCACAGCGCCTATGAAATTTGTTATTATCACTTTCAGTTGAGGGAACTGAGACAAAGAGAGGTTAAGTATTTGTAACAGCAGCAGCCCTGAGTCAATGCCCTCCAGCCAAAGACCCCGGGAACACACCCGTGGTCATTACTGCTCACTGAGGAAGCACACACTGCAGGGGCACCAACTGCTTATAGGATTGGAGTTTGTGGTAGGTGATTCTGGGGAGGGTTTAAGGAAGAGGGTTTTGCTCTGGATTGGATGGTGCCAGGAATCAGGGCAACTCTTTGGCTGGCGATCTTAAGAAATCTTACCCAGAAGGCAGAGGAACAAGCAGGGCACAGGCTGTGATTGGTAAAGCAGCAGTCACCACTCATATTAGCCAGGACGGGGGGGGGGGGGGGGGGGGTGTTTGGTCATTTTTGTGGCTTGGACAATATTAATGTTTTGTCTGTGTTCAAATGCAATTGTGGCATGATCTTGCCTTTTTTCCCCCACCTAAAACTGTGCAAACGCCTTTAGTGGTTGCAACGGGAAGTGGAAAAAGAGGGGTAAGACAGCTCCGGCTCTGGGGCAGCTTCACAGACTCTGTGGCCGCCCTCCCATTGTTGGCCTGATTCAGTCAGTGATTTTCTGTAAAATAGTTTATATTCAACAGGACAATGCCAAAGCCGATCAATAGTGCCGGGCCAGCTCCTGGCTGTGGGCTGCTCTTCTCCTTCTTAATAGTAATAACTACAAACCACCGTGTAGAGTGTTCTAAGCACTTCACGTAAATTCATTCATGTATTGCTTACAACAGCCCTATCAGGTAAATACTGATGGGGTTATGACCCCATTTTGCAGATGAGGAACCTATTGTACCGGCCTGGGAATAGTAGAACCAGCCCGTCCCCAGAGGCTGGGCTCTAATCACACAGCAGTATTGGGAGGACAGACTCCCTGGGTCCCAGTCCTAACTCCATTTCACTTCCTAACCTCATGACTGCGGGCAAGTTGCCTAACTTTTCTGAGCCTCAGTCTGCTTATCCATAAAGCAGGTCCAATAATAATTTGCCTGGACTGCTGCCCAGCCCTGGCATACGGCCTGGCACATAGTAAGCACTGAATGTTCGTTGTTGGCATGATGCTGGGGCTTGGGAGAAGTCCTGGAGACTCTTGCTGGCCTCCCCCAACCTCTCCCCACGTCCCTCAGGCCATCTGGGGGCCCCGCAGTGCACCCGCTGCCTCATCACCTTCGCCAGTTCCAAGTTCCAGGAGCGCCACATGAAGCGGGAACACCCGGCGGACTTCGTGGCCCAGAAGCTGCAGGGGGCCCTCTTCGTCTGCTTCGCCTGCGCCCGCTCCTTCCTCTCCTCCAAGGCCCTGGTCGCCCACCAGCGCAGCCACAGTCCTGCTACCAGGCCCTCCCTGACGGTTGCACCCACCATTGCCCAGACCACCTTCCCCTGCCCTGATTGTGGCAAGACCTTTGGGCAGGCCGCTTCTCTGAGGTGGCACCGCCAGGTGCATGAAGTCCGCTTCCCTCCTGGCCCCTTTGCCTGCACTGAGTGTGGGCAGGACTTTGCCCAGGAAGCTGGGCTGCACCAACACTACATCCGGCATGCCCGTGGGGACCTCTGAGTGCAGCCTCAGCCCTCCCCAGGGCAACGGGGGCGCTGTGGCTGGTGGGACTACCTTTAATAATGGGGTGGGCCCTTGGAGGAATTTGCTGGAAAGGCAAAGGGCTCCTGATTAATAGAACCCAGAATATGCTCTTTAGAGCTTCAGTCCTTGGAGGACAGAAAGGCCTTCGGGGAAACAGTGAAATCAGACAATCTTGAGATCTTTTGTTAAATATATATAAGAGGGAAAATGATTTTTATCTCCCTCATTCCCAAATAAGGAGTTTGAAATCACAAGCAGCTGTAGATTGTGTAATCACCTTTAATTCTTCCCAGAGGGATGCCATGGGCTGTAGGAGCAAACTGCCCTGGCTCTGTGCCTGACGGGGGGCAGGGAAGGTGAGTGTTGCTGGCCTGTGAAGCCACCAGATGGGCCCCAGGACGGAGCAGGTCCAGCCTTGGGGATGGGCAGCAGAGTTAGGAGCTGTACTGAGTAATGTGGGGGTTGCCGTTCAAATCTGTCTTCTCTCCACCCTCTCCCAGCCTTTCCCACCTGAGGGGCCATGGCATTGGGTGGCTTTGTCCTCCCACCCCAGATAATTTACTGCCATTTAAATAATTTCATGTACCATTCTGGTCATGGGATATTTTGTCTATGTGTAGGTGAAATGACATGAATAAACTAACAAAAATAGTATCTAAAAACAGAAAAGCTCTACATTAAGATAGCTAAACAGGGAACTCGGGGTTTTCAGCAGAAATTCCCAGAGTACATAAGAAGGGCATGAGGAGGGGGATCTCAGAGCTGAGCCCTGTGAGGAAACTGGTTTGGAATCAAACAGAGATACCTTCTGTTTCCTGTTGTATTTGGCCAGCATTGGGAGATTTCCCAGTAAGATCCTATTTTCAGCTCCTGAAAAGCCCATCCTCGGCTGAGTGTCACCTGGCCGATTTAACTCCCTGGCATTGCCTGCCCTGCCCTTAGACACAATGGTTGATGCCCGGTATACAATAATCATAGACTCATTTAAATTGAGGGATGCTTTTAAAGCCCACAGGTAGGATGGATGTGGTAGTGACTGATCGCTGTCTCCCAATTTTTAGCTAGGCATATGATGGCTACAAAGGCCACATTTCCCAGATTCTCTTGCAGCTAGCCTTGGCCATGTGACTAAGTTCTGGCTAAATGCCTTTCTTCCACCTTCTGCCTGGAATGTGGACATGGTATCCAGCCATTTTGGACCATGAGAGCAACAGATGGGATGGCAGAGCAACTTCACGCAGCATTGCCATCACAGCAGCCCGAGAACACCCCCTTCCCTCCTGTTATATAAGAGAAATAAGCCTCTATCTTGTTTAAGCTGCCATTAGCTCGGGTCTCTGTCACGTGCAGCAAAATTTATAGCCTGAGGCAGGTTTCTGCAAACTGTGGCCAAATCCAGCTTACCTCCTGATTTTGCAAATAAAGTTTTATTGGAACACAGTCACGCTTGTTCATTTACATATTGTATATGGTTGTTTTCACATAGAACAGCAGGTTCGAGGAGCTGCAACAGAGATTATAAAGCCTAAAATAGTTACGATAGAGTCCATTACAGTAAAAGTCTACCAACCCCTTCTCTAACTAATAGACATACAACCTACTCTGTGCCTGGATGCAGGGTTTCCGCCCTGGGAAATACTACCTGTAACAGGGATGTTTGTGTGTATAGGATTTGGGGCAGGGCTAGCTAGCCTGTATCTCTTTTTTGGGGTGACTTATGGAGACACTGGTTTGTAGTCATTTGGCCATCAATGTTTTCTAAGATACAACTTTAACAAGGCCAAACATTTCCTCTGGCACATGGTTAAAGCCCAGAAGTTCTGACCCAGATGTTTCACACACCACCCCCCTCTCCAGCAGCCGTCCCCACCGCCCTGCCAAACCTAAGGATCTAATCCCACATGCTCTCCTGAGACAGCTGCCTGCCCAAGGATACCCTTGGCTTCCTGTTCTCTCTACACTCTCCAGATGTCATAGATTCCTAAGACTTTATATAGTGTCACTGGTGACTCCCAAATCTATCTTCAGCTCAAAACCCAGACTTCTCTCCCTGAGATACAGCCAGCTGGACGACAAATGGGAGTTGCAAACTTAAAGTGGATCCCCTGCCGTCCCCTACCTCCACCATAACTGCTATTGTATCAGTAAACCACGCACTCTACTAAATTCCTGAAGAATCTGATTACTTCCTCCCAGCCCTACACTCCTAACGGATCCCCCTGCTATGACTCCCTGCTTCCAGTCTATTACAGACCACCCCCTGTGTATGTAAATCAGCTTATGCCACTTCTCATTTAAAATCCTCCAAAGGCATCCCATAAATGACTTCCAAAGACCTTCCCCAGGCCCACAAAGCCCAACAATAACTGAGCCCCAGCCCACTAAGCAATCTCAACTCCCTCCTTGCTCTGTCTTCTTCTCTCTCCAGCCACACAAGCCAGGCTGGTTTCTGCCTCAGGGCCTTTGCACTTGCTGTTCCCTCTGCCTGGAGTGCTCTTACCCAGAGCTTTGCAAAGCCACTTCCTCATTATTCAGGTCTCAATATGTGCCATCTTCTCAGAGAGGTCTTCCTTGACCTGATTGGCTAAAGTAGCACCTCCAACCCTTACCTTGATTTAATTTCTTCCCGCCACTTTTCAACACCTGGAATTATCACGCTTGTTTATTTCATTATCTGTGTCCTTATGTTGGAATCCAAGCTCCTGAGGGCAACTGCTTCATCCCTAGCACTTAGGACAGTGCTTACCAAAGAGAATTAAAAAATACTTTTTGACTATGTGTTAGCCTAGTCGCAGTGATGGGCAACCTTTTGAGCTTGGTGTGTCAAACTTCACCAAAAAACTGAGCATAACTTGGGTAGTGTTGTCACTTTGAGGAAAAAACTAACTCCAAGACTCTAGTCGCAAATGTTTCATCCTCAGGAGCAGCAATGTTTCATCCTTGGCATGCGGCCGCGTGTCATCAGAAATGGCTACGCGTGTCAGTGCTGACACGCGTGTTACAGGTTCGCCATCACTGGTAGTGTCTCTTGGCCTGCTGCCTGCCTTAGAGAGCTGGCTTCCTTAAGTTCTGCCATGAGAGATATGGGCAGACGGAAGGTAGGAAGAAGGGGAAAGGGCCTCACCTTGCTTTGGACTCTTGTTGGAACCCCTCCAGCAGCAGCTCAGGCTCCAGGACCTTCCTATACTCACACCAGGCGCTATGCCCCTCTTGAGGTTTAAGCACCAGCACATGGCACCTTGTCACTGGTCCCTGCACCAGCCACACGTGGCCTGCCCTTCAAGCACCTATTGGGTTCTGGTAATCTCACTTCTCTTTCTGTATCCCAGTCCCAGAGGTGGGAACTTCTTGCAAACACATTTCTGGGTTATCTCACTTTTTCACATTTTCCCTTTCAGACTTGTAACACTTGTGTGACCAATTCCCTGCATTAAATCCTCCCGTTGGAATTCTGGCTTGGTTTCCATACTCTGGCTGGGCCCCTAGGAACAGAATGATCCCACTGGCAGCAGACTGGGTCTCCTGATTCCCAGGCTCTCCTGATTCTTAGGAATGTTTGCTGACAAATGGGTAATTCTCTACATCTATGCTTAGCAAGCAAGTCCTGTCTGAGGGCAGAGGAGGGCTTAGACATGCCACCCCAGGAAGTAAAAACCCATCCATGTTGTTTTAATGAGCTGTGCATTGCAGCTTTGATGATTCTGAGATTCAATAATGTTAAGCTCTAGTAGATATGAAAGTTTCAGTGGATAAATGTCAGGTTCTGAGATTTGGAGCTTGTAGTATGAAAAGTATGAGTTTTGAAAAATGTTTTGGTTGCCCTGGCCAGTGTGGTTCAGTTGGTTGGAGCATGGTTCTGTACACCAAAGGTAGCAGGTTTGATTCGGTCAGGGCACATACCCAGGTTACAGGTTAGATCCCCAGTTGGAGCACGTGCGAGAGGTGACCAATCAATGTTTCTCACTTTGATGTCTCTGTCTCTGTGTCTCTCTCCCTCCCCTCCTCTCGCTAAAAATAAACTTAAAAAAAAGAAAAAAGATGAAAGATACTTTGGTCTAACATCCTGTAACAGGCATCAAAATGCAGATGTTCTTTGGGGCCAAGCAGGTAACATAAATCAATGAAGCAAGAAGGCATGAGGGGTCCAGATATCAGGTGATGGGGACTGGGCACATGGCAGGGAATGCCCACATTAACACGAGGTGACCCTTACTCAGCTCCATCAAATTACTACCCCATGGGATTGTGGGTTTAGCAATCTAGATCTCACAGTTTTTCAAGAGAAGCCAGAAACCTCCATTTCTATATGAAATCTGCCTGGTTTGATTTTTAGAGAGAGGGGAAGTGAGAGGGAGAGAAACATCGATCGGTTGCCTCCCACATGTGCCCTGACTGGGAATCAAATCCTCGACCTTGGCAGGAGGACACTCCTACCAACTGAGCCACAGCGGCCAGAGCAAATCAGACCATTAAAAAAAAATTTTTTTAATTGATTTCGGAGGAGAGAGGGAGAGAGACAGAAACATCAATAATAATGCCTCCTGCATGCTCCCTACTGGGGATTAAGCCTGCAATCCTGGCAAATCCAACTGACCTCCTGGTTCATGGGTCCACTGAGCCACACCAGCCGGGCTGCCCATTTTTAAATGTTGGTGACCAACGTGATTGAAAAACCTCAATAATTCTGTGGAGACTAAACACACTCCTGCAAGTCAGAAGGTGGCTGGGGACAGCCAGACTTCTATTTCTGGTGGCTTCATGGCTAAGGATATGTGCCCTGCATCCAGTTGTCTGGAATCAAGCCTGTGTTCTGCTAGTTACTGGTGGCTAACTCAGTGTCTCTGTGCCCCAGTTGTAGCAGCTGTAAAATGATCATGATAGCAGACCCTGTGCCTCTAAAGATTATGACGATGACTCAGACTCAGAGAGAAAGCCAAAATCAGTATGATGGTCTGCCTTCCTCACTAACAGCCTCTTGGTCCTGTGCGCTCTACCACAAACATCCCAAGCAGGCTCTCACCGCAGGGCCTTTGCACCTGCTGTTCCCGCAGATAGCCACAAACTCACTCTTTCCCCTCCTCTAGGTCTCTGCTCTGTCACCTTCTCCATGAAGCCTTCCTGGACCACCCCACTTGGAGCTGCTTCACACACACACAAGCCTCGCTATCCCCTTTCCCTCCACAGCACTTTCTACCTTCTAACAGTATATCTTAAGTAATAATCCTATATAATAAAAGGGTAATATGCAAAGTGACCCTAATGGTGGAACAACTGGGGAATGACCAGTTGCATGATGTGCACTGACCACCAGGGGGCAGACAGCTCAACGCAGGAGCTGCCCCCTGGTGGTCAGTGCGCTCCCATAGGGGGAGCTCCACTCAACCACAAGCCGGGCTGACTGCGGCAGCACGGGGTATGGGCCTCAGCTGTCAGTTGGACATCCCCCAGGGGCTCCCTGGCTGCCAGACAGATGTCTAACTGCCAGCTTAAGCCTGATCCCCTGGGGAGTAGGCTGGGTTGAGGGACACCCCCTCCACTCCTCCCAGGGCACAAGGCCTCTAGTGTATTTTATATTTTGCTTAAATATCTAAAGTGTCTGTCTTCCCCAGTATAACTTCCACAAAGGCAATGCTTTTTGTTCATCATGTTCACCATTCTATTCCCAGCTCCCAAAATAGTGCCTGCATCTCATAGGTGCTCAATAAATCATTGTTGAATGAATGAGTGAATAAATAACAGTCCTGCCCTGGCCGGTTTGGCTCAGTGGATAGAGCGCCAGCCTGCGGACTGAAGGGTCCCAGGTTCGATTCTGGTCAAGGCCACATGCCCAGGTTTTGGGCTCAATCCATAGTTGGAGGTGTGCAGGAGGCAGCAAATCAATGATTCTCTCTCATCATTGATGTTTCTCTCTCTCTCTCTCTCTCTGAAACCAATAAAAATATAGATTAAATAAATAAATAAATAACAGTCCCTACCTTTGCGCTTAGCCCAGGGCCCGGTCCACTGTGAGCGATGACTTGATGGTCATTGTGGAACTTCCGGTTCTATTCTCGAAGGTTCTTAGTTGCCAAGCTTCTGAGTTAACACAAGTAAAGCGCCTTAGAACAGGATTGGCACACAATAAATGCTCAGTCAATCACACCTATCATTATAATAACTAGGCTTCTATTTTCAAAGCGGCTTTGGTGCCAAGCTTCTGTGCATTAGTACTTCCCATCTCAGAGCAAGAGCCAAAGTTTGGACAAAGTTGTAAGGCGTTGGCCCCCTGCTCCCCTCCAGCTCTGCCCTCCTTCCTTCTCCTCCAGTGCCTCTGGTCTTCCTGATTCTGGCAGACTCCTGCCTCTTTCTACCCGGAATGATCTTCCTACCCATGTGCACGGCTCCTCCTCTCCCTCCCTCCTTCAGGTCTGTCACCTCCTCGGGGAAGATTACACTATTTAAAATTGCAACCCCCCACGGGCAGGTGTGGCTCAGTGGTTGAGTGTCTACTTGAGAACCAGGTCATGGTTCAATTCCTGGTCAGAGCGCCTGGGTTGCAGGCTCCATCCTCAGTAGGGGGAGTGCAGGAGGCAGTCAATGGATGATTCTCTCATCACTGATGTTTCTATCTCTCTCTCCCTTACTCTCTGAAATTAATCCTATATAATAAAGCCTAATATGCAAATCTACTGAATGGTGGAATGACCAGCCGCTATGACACACACTGACCACCAGGGGGCAGACATTCAATGCAGGAGCTGCCCCCAGCCAGCTAAGGTGGGTGCCAGTGGGCACCCCCACCTCAAATCGCCCCGCAGAGGAAGGCAACTGGCGGTGGCCAGGGTTGGGGCTGGTGAGCGGGCGGCACCAGGCCAGCCAAGGCAGGTGCCAGCAGAGGCCCCCCAATCGCCCCGCTGTCACCCCATAGATCAGCCCTGACCACCTGTCAGGCCTAGGGACCTTACCCGCACAAATTTTGTGCACCAGGCCTCTAGTAAACATATTTTAAAAAATTGCAACCCCCTTCCAGAACTCCCTTCTCTGCCTCTTCTGCACAGCAGCCATCATCACCCAGCATATGCTAATCTTGTTCACTCTCTGTCCCCACCATTGGCCCCTTTCTGCCCCCCTATAAACCCCGAGGACAAGGATTTCATTTGCTTATTCCCAATGCTTAACACACAGGTCCTCAAATGATGTTTGTGAAATGAACTAATGAATCACAGTCCCTACCTCAGAGTTATTCTAAGGATCGGATGATCTCATGGCTGTAAGTGCTGGGAAAATGGCAATTGATTATAATTTTCTATTTTTGTAAGTTCCTAGATACACAGCATATATAAAGCTCTTGGGCTCGCACTTGGCACCCAGGAAACTCTGATGATAATGAAAGCCCTCTTTGTGCAGGTTGTTAGGTGAAGTGACAGAGAACATGAGCTGTCCTCCACAAACCGTTCTTCTGCTTTCGGGGCACTTGGCTAGGCCGCCTTTCCCGGACTCCCTGCAGTGAGCTGTGGCCATGTGGCGTAAATGCAAGCAGTATGGGCCACTTCTGGGCTAGGCTAGGGCTTGTAAAAGAAAACCTTTCCAAGCTCCCACGCCATAACCAAATGGATGACAGCAGACTTTAAGAGATGGTCTGGGTCCCCAAATCATTAGATGGATGCTTGCAAACCTGAAATACCCACCCTGGGCTGTTATGTGCACAAGAAACAAAATTCTGTTGTGCTTGAGCCTGTGTATCATGGGTTCTGAGTAAATACATGGAAACCACACTGAACACATCGTGTTTAGTAAATGATAATCATCTAGGCAACAACAAACCTAAAGTTCCCTCAAGGACCGTGGTTCTCAACCTTTTTAATGCCGCGGCCCTTTAATACAGTTCCTCATTTGTGGTGACCCCCAACCATAAAGTTATTTTCGCTGCTACTTCATAACTGTAATTTTGCTACTGTTATGAATCGTAATGTAAATATCTGTGTTTTCCGATGGTCTTAGGCCAGGGGTCCTTAAACTTTTTAAACAGGGGGCCAGTTCACTGTCCCTCAGACCGTTGGAGGGCCGGACTATAGTTTAAAAAAAAAACTATGAACAAATTCCTATGCACACTGCACATATCTTATTTTGAAGTAAAAAACCAAAACGGCAAAAACACTCGCATGTGGCCCGCGGGCCGTAGTTTGAGGACGCCTGTCTTAGGCTCTACAGCAGGTTGAGAACCGCTAGCAGGGTCGCCTAAGACCATCGGAAAACACAGATATTTACATTACGATTCATAACAGTAGCAAAATTACAGTTATGAAGTAGCAACGAAAATAACTTTATGGTTGGGGGTCACCACAACATGAGGAACTGTATTAAAGGGTCGCGGCGTTAGGAAGGTTGAGAACCACTGCTCAAAAAGGAGCCCGGGGGTTGAGGGGCAGACAGATGCCCAGGCGTACACCTCATATGCTGGAGTGTAAAAACACACACGCACGCACACATACACACACGAACACCAAACACACGCTGGACCGACACACAGAATTTGGCTTTTATTCTGGCCTCACACATACGGCTAAGACGACACAGATAGGCAGTACTCCATCCCCCAGGACCATCTCACCCACCCAATCTCTTCAGCCCCCTCCTCCCACCTCACCCCTCCTGCCAAGCTTCTGGGTAGGGGCTCTGCCTACACCTCACCCCGGGCATGCAGCATGAAGTGCCCATGCAGCTCCCCGAGGCTGTCGAAGGAATCCTCGCACTCCGTGCAGTGGTAGGTGCCCTCCTCGTCCTCGTCCTGCTCCTCCTCCTGCCCAGCGGGTTGGCCCTGGCCCTCCCCAGCCCGACGTGGCTCTCCCTCTCCCTCCCCAAGCACCCTGACTTCGGGAGCTGGTGCTTCCTGGGGGGCTGCAGTGGGACGGCAGAGCCGGCAAGGCGGCGTGCCTGGTGGGGCCTCCCCGAGGGAGGAGCGGCCACAGAGCTGGCAGGGCTGGGCTGGGGGGTCCGGGGGCTGGGCTGCACGGGGAGCCCGACGGGATGGGCCCCCACGGCCCCCACCCAGGCGCTGCTTCACTTTGTAGCCAGGGTCATATTCGGGGTCGTCAGTGGTCTCCTCTTCCTCCTCCTCCTCATCTTCTTCCTCTTCGGAGTCCGGCTCTGAGTGTGTGTATTCGGAATTAGAGGAATGCTCGGGGCCTGTTGGGGGACGGGTGAGGAAAGACAGTGGCATCAGAGGACAGAGGGCTGTGCCTGGGTGGCCGTCCCGCCCTGAGCCCCATTTAGCCAGGCTCGACAACAGATGGAGAGGGGGGCTTGGGCCCAGTCCTGCCCTTCCCCACAGATGGCTGCCCATTGCAAAGAACAGGGCCTGCCGAAACCGGTTTGGCTCAGTGGATAGAGCGTCGGTCTGCGGACTGAAAGGTCCCAGGTTCGATTCCGGTCAAGGGCATGTATATTGGTTGTGGGCACATCCCCGGTAGGGGGTGTGCAAGAGGCAGCTGGTTGATGTTTCTCTCTCATCGATGTTTCTAGCTCTCTGTCCCTCTCCTTTCCTCTCTGTAAAAAGTCAATAAAATATATTTAAAAAAAAAACAAAAAAACAAAAACAAAGAACAGGGCCTGGCACACAGTAGGTGCTCAGTGTCTGTGTGTCCAGCAAATCAATGTCTTATAAGAACTGTATCTTAGGGGGTTAATAAGGACAAAATAGGAGTAAAGTGGGAATAACAGCAGCGGCAGCAGTGTCCATTGCTTTTGGAAGAGCCCTAGTCTCATGTAGTAACTCACCTAATCCTTACAGCAACCCTGTGAGGGAGGCACTATTATTATTCCTAAGTGACAAATGGGGAAACTGAGGAACAGAGCAGTTAGGCCTCTAGTCATACAGTTCTAACGGGGAAAGCTAAACACGGGTGACTGCCTATGCTGGGTCATTTTAGGGAGAAGGACAAACATTTGAACAGATATGTAAGCGAATTAAAATACACAATATATGTACTTTGATGTATGTGGCTTTATATATAGTCATGTGCTGCTTCATGAAAGGGCTATGTTCTAAGAGATGATTCATTTGGCAATTTTGTTGTTGTGTGAACATTACCGAGTGCACTTACTCAAATCTAGACCGTCTAGCCTACTACACACCTAGGGTATTTCTGTGGGGAGGAAAAATAATCTCCCTCTGCCCTTCTGGGTTGTTGGCTGAGACATCCCTGTAATACAGACAGACTCACAGGGGGAAAAAAAGCCTAGTAACCCGTATACTCCCTGTATACATGGAAGACTCAGGAAAACGGAGTAGCTCCCCAAAATGGCTAAAGCCACCACCTTAAATATCTTCCTCAGTTAAAGACAAGATGTTGGGGGAGGGAGGGGTCAGCTATGGCAGATTACCAGAAATAGTGGTAAACAAGGGTAAGGTTGTTATGCAGATTTAAATCTTAGTCTTCCCACAAGGATGAAAGTTTCTAGAGATAAGGTCATCCCCCTTCCCGGTTCTTGAAGGAGACACCCTTACAAATGTAAATGCCTTTTATAAAGGGTAACTTCTACGTGGTTTTCAGAGCTTCCCCTGTGCTGCTGTTTCTTGGGGGGGGGGGGGGGGGAGGGGACGGGAGGGGGGAGTTGAAAATAATCCTTATGCTAAATAGACCTACAGTTGACCCTTGAATGCCCTGGGTTTGGGCTAAGGGGGTCAACTGAACAATCAATCCTCTTTAGGAATGAGCCTGAGAAGTTCAAACCTGTGTTGTTCAAGGGTTAACTGTATTTGGGGGTGACAAATTATGTCCCCCTATAGTTCCTGGGCTACACACCCATACAGCATGTTACTGTACTGAATACTGTAGGCAAGTGGAACAGTGGTGTATTCGGGTAATGTGTTGCGCTATACCCGTGGTCGGCAAACTTCGGCTCACGAGCCACAAGCGGCTCTTTGGCCCCTTGAGTGTGGCTCTTCCACAAAATACTACGGCCTGGGCGAGTCTATTTTGAAGAAGTGGCGTTAGAAGAATTTTAAGTTTAAAAAATTTGGCTCTCAAAAGAAATTTCAATCGTTGTACTGTTGGTATTTGGCTCTGCTGACTAATGAGTTTGCCGACCACTGGCCTAGGACTACAACAGCCGTGCCCCGTGTTCCTGCTGGCCCCTTCCTCAGCTTTCTCCGGCAGCCGAGGGGGATCCTATTAACAGAGCAGCCACCCCCCAGGCATGCACCGGCCCCAGGGCCTTGCCAGCCTTTCAGGAGACGGACTAAGGCTGCTCCTGCCCTTCTGCCACGTTTCTGCTCAAGCGCCACCTTCTCAGTGGCACCCTGATCATTCTGCCTACCCAGCACTCCCTCCCAGCCCTCCCCATGCCCCAACTCTGCGTTATTTTCCTCAGCTTATCTCATCAGCATCTGGGTGTGTGCTTATTGCTGGTCCCCCAAAGGCGGAGACTTTGTCTGGTTCATTGCTTAGGTGGCCCCACAGCCCTGATCTCCCTCCCTCCTCCAGGCTTTTGCCTCTGTTCTCCCAGCTGGGGCCACCTTTTCCATTTCTAGCAGCAAACCCCTGCTCCTCTTTAAGGTCCCAGCTCACACCTCACCTCCTCTGTGAGGTCCTCCCTGAGTCCCCAGGCAGTCAGTTGTCGAGCTCTGGACCCTCTAACACAATCTGACCACCTAAGCAGTAACTATCTGGATCTGGAGACTGGAGACGCCTGGAAGGCAGGACGACCTGGCTGCCTGTCTCGGTGTCCCCAGCAGTTCTGAGCCTCAGACAGCCTTAGGAGACATTTGCTGAATGTCTTGGGATAGGGCCCCACCCCTCTTTATCCTCCCGCCTCTGACTTCACACACCTACCCTCCAAGATCTTCAATGCCCATTATGACTTCATGCAGCTGTCAAGTTTCTTTCTGTGAAAGAAAACCAGGTGGTCGTCCAGGGCTCTCATGTCCTCTTTGACTTCCAGGACCACAAGCCCTTTTGCGCCCACCATGCCTTCTCCACCTACAACGCCCAGCATGTCTGTGGCATCCACTGGACCCTCGATGCCCACAGCATCTCCCAAGTCTCCTCCCTCCTTGAAGACCACTAAATCAGCAATGCCCACCAAGCCACCAACAGCTCCCAACTCGGTCACGAGCCCCAGCAGTTCCAAGTCCACCAGATGGGAAAGTACAAAGACAGTCCCTTCTAACCAGCCCAGCAGCAGGTCCAGAGTCCGCAGCAGGGTGAGAACGCCCAGCAAGGCCAGCACTGACACCAGGGCCAGCAAAACCAACAAGGCTGGCAGAGTCAGGCGCCACCACCGGAAGGGCACACACAGCCGGGGCAGAACTCCTGGCAGAAGGGGAAGACACTCCAAGAGGTCACCCAGCAGGGTCAGCACTCCCAGCAGGATGAGAACTCCAGGTGCCAAACGAGGCACGCCCGGCAAGGTAAGAACGCCTCCCCAGCAAACACAGAGCGGGAAGAAGAGTTATAGCCGGCCTAGAACCAACAGCTGGAAAAGGAGCGAGAGCCAGCCTAGGAATATGAGCAGAGAGAGCTATAGCCCACCGGGGACCTCGGACATGGGGAAGAGTCCGAGGCTGGCTGCAATCCCCAGTAGGGCAAAGAGTTACAGCCCCACCAGAACGACCTTCACGGAGATAGGTTACAGCCCGTCTCCCTCATCCTTCAGGAGGGTGAAGAGCTACAGTCAGATGTTCACCCCTAGCAGGGAACGGAGTTACAACCCAAATGAAATGTTTAGCATGGTCAAGAGTTACAACCAGGAGAGTGTATCCAGCAGGACCCGAAGTCGCAGCCAGTCGAGCACCTCTAGCAGGAGCCGAAGTCACGGCCGGTCTAGAACACCCAGATGGGCAAGAAGTCGCAGTCGGAAGAGGACCCACAGCAGGGTGAGAAGTCAGAGTTGGAAGAGAAATCATAGTAGGGCAAGAAGTCGTAACCGGAAGGAAACTCCCAGCCAGACGAGAAGACATAGCCAGTCTAGAACCCACAGCAAGGGGAAAAGTCAATACCAACCTAGAACCCTCAGGAGGGAAAGAAGTCACAGCCAGTCTAGAAGCCCCAGCAAGGAGAGAGATAACAGAAGAGCTAGGAGCTCCAGCAAGGAGAAAGGTCGCAGAAGATCTAGAAGCCTCCCCAAGGACAGAGGTCACAGACGATCCAGAAGCTCCAGCAAGGAAACAGATCACAGCCGTACTAGAACCCCCAGAAAAGAGAGACATCACAGCCGATCTAGAGGCTTCAGCCAAGAAAGAGATCACAACAGATCTAGAAACTCCAGCAAGGAAAGAGGTCACAGACGATCTAGAGGCTCCAGCAAGGAAAGAGGTCACAGACGATCTAGAAGCTCCAGCAAGGAAAGAGGTCACAGACGACCTAGAACCTCCAGCAAAGAAAGAGATCACCGCAGATCTAGAAGCTCCAGCAAAGAACGAGATCACAGCCAAACTAGAACCCCTAGAAAAGAGAGATATCACTCCCGATCTAGAACCCCCAGAAAGGAGAGGGGCCGCAGTCGATCTAGAACCCCCAGAAAGGGGAGCGGTCACAGCCGGTCTAGAACCCCCAGAAGTCCCAGCTGGAAGGGATCCCCGAGCAGGGTACAAAGTCCCAGTAAGAAGAGAACACCTGGCGTGGCAAGGAGCCATTCCCCGTCAAGATTTCTCAACAGAGCCCCAATCCCAAACCAGGACGATACTCAAGCCAACACCAGCTTTAAAACCACCTCACCTGGAGAGAGGTCCTCATCATCTTCTTCCAAGCTGGCATAGCCTCCCGTTTCAGCCGGCTCACGAGTCTCTGTCATGGCCAGAGGAGGAGACAGGAGCAGAGCAGAAGCTAGGCAGCGTCTCTCCCCGGCCAGCTCTCCGCAGCTACACCTTGGCCACAAGTTCTCTAACGCAGGGTGCCAGCCGGTAGAGGGATGCTGGAGGGGGAAAGGAAAGGCCTGTGGTAACTCAATAAATTTTTACGTAGCACCTGCCTCCCCAGGCCTAGCTGTGTGCTCAGTGATGGGGGTAAGGCCAAGATGCCCCAGCTCTGTCCCTGACTGCCTCCTGGGCCTTGGCTGCAGGCCCTGGGCCAATGGAGACTTTAATTCCCCCATCTGGGCAACAAAAGATATCTGTGGTTCTTATTCAATGGGGTGGGGAAAGATAACATTCCAAATGTTCAGAAGTGGATACTAGCACGGGCATGATTCAGAACTGAGATTGGAACATGGTCCAATGCTAGGCAGTTAGTTGCTGGATTGTGGGAAAGTCGGGTTGGGGCAGGATTCAATATGGCAGTTAGGGGTACGGACTACTGGTGTAGTGGTGATATACCAACCAGTCTAGAAGTATTTAAATATTTAAACACCTGGTATGCCTGTGCTAGTCTGTGAATATCAGCCCTAGTTCTATATCAATTTACACCTTGGCAAGATAGTATCTAGGTTTGGATCCTAAATCTGCCCGCTTCAAGGAAAGGCCTTCACTTCTCTAGCCTGTTTCCTTCTGGATACAAAGAGGGCTTCCCGCCCTAGGTGGTGTGGCTCAGTAGATAAGAGCGTTGGCCTGCGGACTGGAGGGTCCGGGGTTTGATTCTGATCAAGGGCACATACCTTCGTTGCAGGCTCAATCCCCCGCCCTAGTCAGGGCACGTGTGGGAGGCAACCCATCGATGTGTCTCTCTCACATTGATGTTTCTCCCCTGTCTCTCCCTTCCACTCTCTCTAAAAAGTCAATGGAAAAATCTCTTCAAGTGATGAATAAAAAAAAAAAGGCGGGGGGGCGTCTAGGACTTAACTCATGTACTCCTCTTAACCACGTTGAAACAGATTATCTCCTTTGTACAGATGAAGGCTGGGAGAGGACTAACAAGTAGTCCAAGGTCACACCAATTGGTAGGTACATGAACTAGGATTTGAAGCCATGCCATCCTACCTCTCGTAAAATGATCCTTCGGCTGAAGATATTTTTCGAAGATTCAGTGGGTTCATTCATACAAATTCCTCGTAGGTGTCAAGTATTCCATTAACAGTAGCTGTTACTACTCCCACTCCTGACTCTATAAACCTCAGCCATTCCAGACTTCTCCCTCTCCCTGTGCATGCCAGGACTTTTCACCTCCGTGGGTCTTAGTAAATCCTGCCGTTCTTCTCTAAAATGTCCTCCTTCCCCCTTGTCAGCCTGGAGAACTCCTACTCACCCTCCAACGCTAACCTCAAACACAAGAACCTCTGTACGTCTTCCCCGCTCAAACTCTACCTCTGCCTGAACTCCTGTGTTTTCTCTCCCTCTTCACCACCCCCCCCCCCCCCCCACACACACACACCCGCCAGAACAAGTTAGTGAAGGTGCTGGCAATATCAGCTGCACTTCTTATATGCCAAGGCCTGTGCTGGGCAGTAGGTGTACAATGGAGCCTGGAAGCCAAGTTTAATGCTGGGACTAAAGAGAAAATGATTAGAATTAGTCTAAAGGAGGCTAGGGCAGGAGAGCTTTCTAGAGACACCTAGATATGGGCTTTAAGGACAGAGAAGATTCATAATGGCAGAGAACAGTTCTTATCATACCCTATTGCCTGTAGGGCTTCATTTAATTTGGGAATTCTACTTTATGTCAGGACAAGGTTACCAGACTTAAGTCACTAAAAACAGATGAACCCTGGCCGGCTGCTCAGTGGTTAGTGTCCGCCCGTGCAGAGGTTTGATCCCCAGTCCTAGTCAGGGCGCAGGCGGGAAACAACCAATCACTGTGTCTCTCTCACGTGGATTTTTCTCTTCCCTCCCTCCATCCCTCCCATCCTCTCTAAAAATCAATGGAATATCCTCGGTGAGGATTAACAAACAATAAAAAAACCAGACGACACCCAATGAATTTGAATTTCAGATAAACAACAACTAATTACTTAATATACATAGTAGGGTCCATGTAATATTTGGGTCGTACATTTGTTTACCTGAAATCAAGTATTTCAACTGGCAGTCATACACCAGGAACACTGGGGACTTCCTATGAGATTACCGGGAGACATTGCTCACCGGTCGAAGCTACCCTTCCCCTTCCCCATCACACAAAGCCCCTTGCAGAGTCCTCCAGAGGACGGGGAGAGGCATTCCTGGGTGCACAAGCCCCACTCCTCAGTGACTATGACGGCTAGACTGGCTCCCGTGACTTTACAGGGGCATACATGAGGCTACCACATGCCATGTGGAGGAGACCCCACAATGTCCTGAGCCTACAGCAACCACCTCCCAAGATTCCCTGCCTGGACCTAACAGGCACCCCTTCCCACAATGCTGGGGTAAGGAGCCAGAGCAAAACGTTTCACGGCACAATAAGGACCAGTCCCCACAATGCCCTGCGGCAACGTCCCCCAGGATGCCTCAGGCCTGCAATGACCACCTTTCAAGGAGCGTCGAAGCACTCCTAGCTTCCAAGATGCTCATCGCGGGGTGTGTAACAAAGGTTCCCCGCAAGAACTAGGGTAATTCTTCCCAGAATGCACCAGGCCTATAACGACTAGCGGACCGACTCCCACACGTTTAGGGCAGGGCGTCCCTTCTTTTCACGTTGCACCAGGGCGGCAGGGAGCCGCTCAGAGGGAGCCCAGCTCTTGTCCTCAGGCCATCACCGCCCAAGACCGCTACCGGCTGCTCCGTGACTGAAGCCGTCACTCCCATCATGCAGCAGGGCCGCAGCGCCCGCTTCCCAGCATGCCCCGCGCACCTCGATCCCGGACACTCACCGGCTAGGGCGGCCCCCGCTCCGGCGCGGCGGCGGCGGCGGCGGCGGTGGCTGCACGCCTGGGCTCGGCGCCTGCGCTGCGAGTAGGATGGGAAGGAGCGCGAGGGGCGTGAAGAGCCTAGGGCGCTTGCGCGCCGAGATGGACCATTCCTGGCGCACAGTGTGAAGAGGGGCTATCCGAGTCGGGCCGTCGTGAGGCCCGCGCAGGGGGTTCCGGGCTTTGCCCCTCGCCGTCCGGGTTTACTTGGTACAGTCCGCAGCCGGCCAGCTGGAGAAATTGCAGGGCTCGCGCGTGCGTGTGCGGGGCAGGAACGCGCTTTTATAGAAGATGGGATGAGCCAGGGGTAGGGGAACGCCAGCTCGGCCGGGATTCGGGACCTGAGGCCTGTTCATTTGCATAATCTTAGCGCAGGACAATGGAGGCCTCAGGCACAGAATGGAGTGATTTGCATATTCCCCGGAAAAGCTGTACTCTGGAGCGCAGTGATTAGCATATGTGGGGCGGGGGGCGCGCGCCTGAGCAAGGCGCCTGCGCAGAGGGACTGCGGACTAGCGTGAAGCCGGGAGCCTTGGTTTAGTAGGAATCAGTTTGCATCATGAGAGGCGGCTCAAGGGTCAGGACCCTTACCGACCCTCACAATCCTCCAGCTCCAACCCGGATAAATAATTACTGCTCTTTTAGGTGTCAGGCCCTGTGCTAGCAGGCACTAGGGTTTCCGCAGTGAACAAGACTTACCCGGCCCCTATCGTCATGATGCCCCAATCAAAGGAAGGAAATCCACACATAATCAGAACCACAATCTGGAGTGGTCGGATTTGGAATGAATGGAGCTTAGGAGGCTGTGGGGGGACTAGAGGAGGTGTCCGCCCCAGCCTGAAAAGGATTCCAGAAGGTGATGATCTTTAAGCCAAGGATTAATAGAAGCCAATTGGAATGGGAGTCCTGCTGGCAGAGGGAAGAGTTTACGATAAAGGCCTAGAGGAAGAAGAAGAAGAAAAAAAGCAATACATGATTTGATTGAGGAAGTGAAAGCAGATAGTATGCCTGGAACCCAGAATCAGGAAGGGTTAAGACTCCTCTATAGTATATAGGTGGTGCTGAATTCAGACTTTTTGCTGAAGATATTGTAGGAGTCCAGGCTTCCTGGAAGTGACTCAAATTCCAGCTTAAAACTCTCCAATGGGATCCCATTGTGCTTAGAGAAAATCCAAACTTTATCATGGCCTGGTCCTGTTTACCTCAGACCTCACCTACCTCTCTCTTTATCCTAACTCCAGTTCCCATCAAACACCCCGGTCTTTGTCATCTCGGGTCTTTGCCCTTGCTGTTCCCTTTGCCTACAAATGCTTTCCCTCTGATCTTCAAATGGCTGCTCGTGTTAACCATTCATATCTTGGCACAGATGTCAATCTGAGAGGCTTTCCCTGTTCTGTTTTTTCTAAAGTAGCACCTCCGGATTTGCTATAAAAGTGAGTGGGGCTGTGGATAAAGCAGGATTGGCTGTGAATTGATGGCTTTTGAAGCTGGGATGAAGGATGCATGGACTTCACTGTCCTGTTCTGCCTATTTGTGCGTTTGAAGTTTTGCATAATAAGTTAAAATAAAATAGTACTCCTCATCCCCTTCCTCTGCATTTTATCTTAACGGCAACCTGAAATTAAGTTCTTTTTTCCTTGTGAAAGCTTCATGAAGGTAAAACATCGAGTCCCCTTTTCCACTTTGGGGCCTTATGTTTCAGATTTGTGTTATGCTGTCTGGAACACCAAATATTTGTCTCTAGACCTTTGAGCAGCACCTGGCACAAAGTAAGAGGTCAATATATTTTTTAATCTAAAATTAGAATCACTCATTTAAATTTTAGAGAATGAAGGGCCTGGAATACAAGGTTAAGGAGCTTTGACTTGCTCAACAGGTGATAGGGAGACAGGGTAAGGTTTTGAGGAAGGCAGGATCAGGGTGAGATGTGACTAATTGAAAGCTGCCCTGGAGACGGATGTCTGGGGTGGGGGTGAGCCACAGGAAGGGTCCAGGTCATGGGGTGGGGATAGGGTAGCTCAGTAATTACCGAGGAGATAAGACTGACTGACTATTTGGCTGAACGAGTGTCTAGGAAAAACCGAGTTTCCCCCTCCAGGAGGGTCAAGGTGCCATTGGCGAGACCTCATTTTTGGCCTGGATGGTTCACCAGCGACTCCTCTCCCTCCCCCCTCCCAACAGGGTGCAGCTTCGGGCAGAAGGACAGACACACAACTACCACAAACATGTGTTCTCTCCTCAGTTTAATGGTGGTTAGTGGGATTGCCAAACCCCCTTCCCATTCCCCTCCCTGCCCCGTACAAAATGTTGTGTTGTGGTGTTTTGTTTTGTTGGTTTTTTTTTTAAACAAGAAAAAGGGGGCAACAGCCAGGAATGGGGGAGGAGGGCATAATCTGATATTTTCATACAGATTTTTTATTTTTTTAATATATTATATATAAAACCATAGAGACCAACACCCTCCCTAAACTCCTTTCCCCCTCCCTGGGGGGGGCCTGGAGGAGAGCTGGGGAAGCCCCCCCCCCCCAGGAGTGGGTGGACAGAGAGACAAATATAGATAGGACAGATGTGGGGGGAGAAGGTAGAGAAGGGAAGCTGGAACCTGGGGAAGGGGGATTGGAGAAAAGGGCTGGGGTGTCTCCCTCGCCTCCTCCACCAAAGTTATGACACAAAGACACAGAATCCCTGTTTCCACACCCTCCCCCCCCACCCTTACCCCCACCGTGCAAACATGGCTTTGCAAAGAGGTGCCCAGAGCTCTATGGAGCTCCTACAATGGCTGGCATGAGGTCTCGGACCCCCAAAGAAATCTGCGTTTCCCTTCCCTGCCCACCCCACCCTTCCCAGAATCTGATCCCCTCCCCACATGACCTGGTTCTGCAGCTTAGGGGCCCTGGCCTTCCCCCAGTTACCTTCCCCCAACCCAATCCCTACCGCCCTCCCTGGATTTGGGGGATCTGGACCTTTGGCCCCTACCCCCTGGGGGGCCCCAGACCTCTGGGACCTTGCTTCTGGCCCTCGCAGAGACCTAGGCATATGACACCCCCATCCCTGCCCAAACGTCTGAGGTGTTAGTGGTGGGGAGAGATGCCCACCATCTCAGACTCTGGTAAATGTCTTTGCAGCTGGCAGTGGGGTGGACCCTAGCCCAGGCCCAGGCCTGGGGTAGAGATGGGGTCAGATGAAGAATTCTTCTTTCCTCTTGTGTCCGTCACTGCCATTGAGGAAGGCTTCTCTCGCTTCTCCCTGCTCATCCAAACCACTGGCCTCGTGGGTCAGATAGGAGCCTGTGGGGTGACCCAGGAGTTGGACGGAAATAAACGGGAAGAAGGAGACAGACAAGACAGACATCAGACAAGGAAGAGGGAGGAAAGGAACACAGGGAACAGAGGGGATCAAGACCAGGGAATAGCAAAACGGGCAGAGAAAGAGATGAAGCAGAATTAGGAAGATACCAAAAGTTCATGGAAGGATCCACCCTTATCTGCTCTCCTGGTGATTCCCTTGCTCTGTTCCCAAGGAATCCAGCAATTAGGAAGGTAAGTCATTTAATTTAAACCCACGGATCGAATTCAGCTTCAGCGTTTCACCCCTTTTATTCATGGGCAAAACACCTGCCCCTTTGGGAATACTGGCCTCAGGTCCCACAGGGTTTGAATCCTGGTTCCAGGCTCTGCCTTCTCTCGAATTCCATCTCTAGACCCCGCCCCCTGACCAATCCCGCAACCAACTACAACCCTCGCTGAATTCAGACACCCCCCCCTCCCCACCACTCACCCTTCTGCCTTACGGAGCACCAGACCATGCCCACCAGCACACATATGATCAGAAACACCAGCAGCGCCAGGATGCCGCCCACAATGGCGTAGGGCACGGACGTCTGAGCCTCTACCACCGCACCGGGGTCTGCCAGAGGAACAGGGTGCCCAGGACCAGGTCATGGGAGGACGGTCCCAGCCGGGCCCATCGAGGCCAACCTGTTAAATCATTCCACCCACCCCCTCTAACCGCGCCCCTTAATGTGCCATGCCCCTCAAATTACTGCCACCTGCTGGGCCTTTCTCATGGCTTCCCTCTTTCCTGGTGTTCCCCTACCTCGAGGAAGGCGTGGTGGATTATACACCGCCCCACTGGCTCCTGAGTCATTTTGCTAATGACTGCCCTGCCTCCTCTCCTCACCGCACCCCCAGAGAACAGAAACTTCCCCAGTAGAACCTCAGGTCCAAGTCCCTTACCATACCTTGTCCAAAATCCTTCTGGAATCTAAAATGCTATCTAGGGCCCAAACATTCCTGCTGCACCGTTATAAGAGTTAAACCCATAGCATTTTTTGCTAGGGGCTTTCCAACCACTTTATTTTATTTTTTTGGTTAATCCTCCCCCGATAATATTTTCCCATTGACCTTTTAGAGAGAGTGGAAGAGAGAGGGAAAGACAGAGAAACATCATCTATTGGTTGCCTCCTGCACCTGCCTTGACCAGGGTCAGGGCGGGGGGAGGAGCCTGCAACCAAAGTACGTGCCCTTGGCCGGAATTGAACCCGGGACCCTTTGGTGCGCAGGCTGATGCTCTACGCACTGAACCTAACAGGCTAGGGTCCTTCCAACCACCTTATATATTTAGCTCATATAATCTTCATAAACCCTGAAATAGGTGCTATTGTTCATTTCCACTTTACCCATGAGGAAACTAAGGAGCAGACTATGTCACCGGCAATAGGATGCTGCAGAGCCAAAACTGAACCCAGACGGTCAGTCTGGCCTCAGAACTAGAAGAACGTTGTGGACTGTTGGACCTCTGGAATCAATCCCTTTGCCCAGGCCCCGCCCACCCAGGACAAGGCAGGGACCCCGGGAGGCCACGCCCCTGCCCTGAGCCCCGCCCCCCAGGCCCCCGCAGCCTACACTCACCGTAGACCACGAGCACATAGAGCGCCCTCGCGTGGCCGTGCTTGTTCGACGCCTCGCAAGTGTAGGTGCCATTATCTGCCGATACCAGGCCAGGCAGTGTAAGCGTCTCCCCGAACGCCTCGGCCCGCTCCGGCAAAGACTCATTCCCGCGGCTCCAGCGGATCTGATTTGGCCTGGACGAGGGTCAAGTACAGTGAGAGTAAGGGACGCAGGCGCCAGCACCCAATTCTGACTTCTCCGGAATCTAGATATGGAGCATCTAGGAATAAGAGGGTCCCCCTACTCAGGAGTCTCAGGCCCCAGAGCTCACCTGGGGTTCCCCGTGACAGCACACGTCAGCACCAGCGTGTCTCCCTCCCTCACCACAGCTTGCGAGGCATGGATCCGGGCCGTGGGGGAGTCTGCAGGCAGAAGCGAGATGGGAGGGTGGCTGTCAGGGCCATCACGCGGGGTTGGATCCCTCCCGGGGTCCAGCGGCTGGTGCTGGGACTGCCCGCCCCCCGCCCCCCACCCCGCCGGGTCCCTGCCCGCCGGGCACTTACACTGCACGTCCAGCACGTACTGCGTCTGCTTGATGTGCCCCGAGGGCAGCGCCTGGTTCTGCGCCTCGCAGATGACGATATCGCCGTCGTCCTTGCGGTCCACACGGAACCTCACGGTGCTCGCCACGCTCCACACCTTGCCATTTTCCCTGCTGCTGCTCACACCTGCCGGGCCCCGACGGCACGTCTTCAGTCCAGGATTCCGGCTCCGCCCCCGAGGGGGTATTCCCCCCGTCCCAGCCAATCCCAAAGCAGGCTATCCGCTAAGCCACGCCCCTAAGCCACAGGCCCCGCCTCTCGTCTTCCAAATCAAGCCCTCAATCCCGCGTTCCTCTTCCCAAAGCTCCTCCCTCCGCCGCTCCACGTCCTCTCACCTGTCACTGCATTCAATCGCTGCATATTGCGCGCGGGGCCCGTGTCCGCCTGACCCGTGCGCTCTCCTCCAAGTCCCGCCCCTCGCTGGCACCTCCCCTACCCCCTCGTACCCCACTTTCTGGGGTGATACCTTTCAGCTCTTTGCGGTCGCGGTACCAGCGCAGAACGGCAACCGGGCGGGACCGCGGGACCAGGCAGCTGAGCTCCACCTCGCCGCCCTCCACCGCCTGCTCCCGCACTTCCACCACGGGATTCTCTGGGGCCACTGTCGCAGGGAGAAGTGGGGAAGCGGGGAGGTCAGGGGAGACAGCCAGGAGGGTTCCAAGTGACCAGGCAGCGGGATTTCAGGCAACAAGGGTCAAACATAGAGCCCCGGAGGTCAGGCAGGCCAGCCCACGCTGCCTGGGCCCAGATGTGGGCCCAGAGGTCCAGGAGGTTGAAAGCAGCCAGGGCAGGGTCCCGGGATCAGGGAAGGGCAGAGGAGAACGGAGGAGGGGGTGGGCGGCAGGAGGGAGGGGTGGTTACCCAGGACCGTGAGCGTGGCGATCTGGTGGTGGGTGTCCTCCGTGTAGAGCTGGCAGAAGTAGCCTCCCTCGTCTTCCAGGCGGGCATCTGAGAGCCGGATCCGCACCCTGCGAGGGGAGAACTCCTCAAGCTGGAAACGCTCATCCTTCAGGGCTAGAGTGAGTGAACCAGGAGTGAACTCGGGGAATCCTGGCCTCAGGGGTTCGACCCTGGCTCCAGGAGCTTAGAGTCCAGCCCTCTGCCTCTTTTCTCCAGCCAGACCCATGTATCTGAGGTGCCCACCGAGTTACTCCCTGGGGGACCAGAATGATTCAGGACCTCCCACCCACAGGAGCAGGGTTCAAACCCCCCAAGCTCCATGCTATGTGAGGACCCAGGAGTCCGAGCCCCCAGCCGCTTCCTCCCTCAGACCCAGGAGCCCAGAGTCTCAGCTCTGCCCGCTTTCCGGTCACAGGAATCAGCTCCCAGCCCTCCTCCCTCAAGACTCAGGATTGCGGACCCCAGCACTCACCGCGGGTGCCGTTGAAGAAGAGGGTCTGGCGGGCTGGGTTCTGAATGACGACTATGGACCCATCATACTGGTGCAGACGGCAGGTTATCTCCGCCACCCCGCCCTCGGCCACCGTCACATTCTCTGTCTGTACTTCTTGTCCCGCCCCTGGACAGGGTAGGAGACTCACTGAGGGCTACAGTTCTCTCTCCCATCGGTTCCTCTCCCATCCAAACCCCCAACCCCTCTCCTTCCCCTCACATTCAGTTTATCGCATCCAGCATTTCCCACAGGCTGGAGTCCAAGAGATGGACTCTAGTGGGGGCTGCCCAGGGCACACTGGGAGCCCAGAGGAAAGGGAGACCAAGACTGCCTGGGGACTCTTCCCAAAAGTGGGAGAGATGACCTCTGAAAATGGGTTGCTAAAACCTCACAAAATCCTGCCAATCAAGAGGTTCAAGTCTTTGTGTTCACTTTAAGAACACCTGTGAAACTGCCCAGGTCATCAGGGGTATGTACATTCAAAAAGCCACCAAGTAGCCCTGGCTGGTGTGGGTCAGTGGTTAGAGCGGCAGCCTGGGAATGGAAGGGTCACAGGTTTGATTCCTGATCAAGGGCATGTACCTGGGTTGCAGGCTCCATCCCTGTCCGGGTTGGGGTGCATTCAGGAGGCAACCAATCGATGTATTTCTCACATGGATGTTTCTCTGTCTCTCCCCGTCACTAAGAAAAGCCACCAATATCTGCAGGATGTCACTTTACAGAAGCAATGTGCGCCATCCCATCATTACAATGGTGGGGTTGGTAGAGGTGCCCAGGCTAAAGAGTGGGGCTGGATGCAGGGTCAGTAGCACAAAAAGAGTGCTGAATTTTTAAAAAATATATTTTATTGATTTTTTACAGAGAGGAAGGGAGAGGGAGAGCGAGTTAGAAACACCTATGAGAGAGAACATCAATCAGCTGCCTACTGCACACCCCCTACTGGGGATGTGCCCGCAACCAAGGTACATGCCCTTGACCAGAATTGAACCTGGGACCCTTGAGTTCGCAGGCCGACACTCTATCCACTGAGCCAAACTGGTCAGGGCAAGAGTGCTGAATTTTTAAAAATATTTTTTTATTGATTTCAGAGAAGGAAGAGGGAGAGAGAGACAGAAACATCACCGATGAGAGAGAATCATTGAATGGTTGCCTCCTGCTCGCCCCACACTGGAGATCGAGCCCACAACCCAGGCATATGCCCTGGGAATCGAACCTCGACCTCCTGGTTCATAGGTTGATGCTCAACCACTGAGCCACACTGGCCGGGCAAGAAGTGCTGAATTTTTGCTGTGCATGCTTAAAAATGCAGAGAATGCTGAACATAGGGTTTAGATGTAGATCCTCTGGTCACTGAGTACATCCAGGTGAAAAGCTTCCAAGATACAGTGCAGAACATACAGAGCTCATGGGCGGATTAACCTATGTAGGAGCTCTCCCTGCCCCCTGGAGATGGCCTACTGAAGAAGAGCAAATAGTCCTAAACCAGAGAGGAAGTTGCATGAAGAAAAAGATATTCCAGAAGAAACAAAAACCTATGGCCTGGGAGTAAATTCAGCATAAAATAAATACTAATAAAAGTAAAAAACACACAAACCCGGCCAGTGTGGCTCAGTTGGTTGGGCCTTTTCCCATGTACCAAAAGGTTGCCAGGGCATATGCCCGGGTTTAGGGCTCGATCCCTGGTAAGGGATATGCAGGAGGCAGCCGATCGATGTTTCTCTCTCACATCACTGTTTCTCTCCCCCCCTCTTTCTTCCACTCTCTAAAAAATCAATAAAAACAATTTTTTAAGTTGTTTTTAAAAGACTGCCTAGGGAGATGGGGGATTAGAGAAGGCTCTGGAAGAAAGCTCTATTGGATCCAGATCTCGAGTAAACAGGAGCTGACCAGGTGTGGGAAACTGCGAGGTGTTCACTGAACCCCATCTTCCACACCTGGGCTCATGTTGTAGCTTGTCTGCGGGGATGGCCACAATACTCTTCCCTTCTCTGTGCATGCCCTTTGTAAGGTGACTTTGCTGCTCCACCCATTGAGGCACTCAGACCCTGGGAATCTGGGCACGCCTTGGGACTTGCTCTGATCAACAGAATTTGCTAGAACCTAGGCTTCAAAAGACCTTGCAGCTCCCGCTCATGCCCTCTTGCTGCCCTGAGACAGTTGAGCGAAGATGCCCAGACTAGCTTCCTTGAAGATGAGAGAAGCCCAGCCAACAGCCAGCACCCCCCGTCAGCCATGTGAGTGAGGCCATCCTGCACCATCCAGCCCCAGTGAGACACCAGGTGACTGCAGCCATATGAGTGACCCCAATTGTGACCAAAAGAAGAACTGCCCCATTGATCCAGTCCAAATTGCTGAGCCCAGAGTTGTGAGCAAATAACGTGACTGTTTAAAGCCACCATGTTTTATTTTTATTTTTTAAATATATTTTTATTGATTTCAGAGAGGAAAGGAGAGGGAGAGAGATAGACAGAAACACCAATGATGAGGGAGAATGATCACCAATGATCACTGATCAGCTGCTTCCTGCACGCCCCCTACTGGGGATCAAGCCCACAACTCAAGCATGTGCCCTGACTGGGAATCGAACCATGACTTTCTGGTTCATTGGTCGACGCTCAACCACTGAGCCACACAGGCCAGGCTAAAGCCACTACATTTTAGACGGGCTGTTACACCCCTAAAGTTAACTGGTACAACACATAATTAAGCTACATTTCCCAGGGTCCCTTGTACTTAGGTGGGGCCATATGACTGACTTCTGGTCAATAGGATGTAGATGGAAGAGAGAAACACCTCTTCCAAGCTGGCTCATCTCACATTCTTTTTCTTTTCTTTTCTTTCTTTCTTTTTTAATATATTTTATTGATTTTTTACAGAGAGGAAGGGAGAGGGATAGAGAGCTAGAAACATCGATGAGAGAGAAACATCGACCAGCTGCCTCCTGCACACCCCCTACCGGGGATGTGCCCGCAACCAATGTACATGCCCTTGACCGAAATCGAACCTGGGACCTTTCAGTCCGCAGACCGACGCTCTATCCACTGAGCCAAACCGGTTTCGGCTCTTTTTCTTTTCTTTTTTCTTTTTAGAGAGAGTGGAAGGGAAGGAGGGGTCGGGGGAGGAGGGGGGGAGAGACACAGAGAAAGAGAGAGAGAGAGAAACATCAATGTGAGATACATTGATTGGTTGCTTCCCACATGCGCTCCAACCTGTCTGGGGATCGAACCTGCAATCCAGATACGTGCCCTTGACCAGGAATCAAACCTGAGACCCTTTGGTTCAAGGGCCAATGCTCTAACCACTAAGCACACCAGCCAGGGCATCAGTCCTTCTTAACGGCTGAATGGAGAGAACTCCAGGGAGCCTAGAGAGGATAGGATCACGAGCTGGAAGCCTGGGGCCCTGACTCACTGCCCCCCTGTGACTTGTCAGCACAGAACTGTAACATGAGCGAGGAATACACTTTTTTTTTTTGTAATGCCACTGAGATTCCAGGACTGTTTGTTACGGACGTTAACCGACTCTGATTAACACAGCCGAGGAACAAGGTAGGTGATTAGTAAGAGGGTGTTTCCAGCAGAGAAAACAGCCTGGAAGAAAGCTCAAAGCTGAGATTAATCATCATCAGCCTCACCATCATCATTGTCACTGTCGTCTTCAAAATAACAATCACAACAGCTATTGTTTATTAGGCACTTGCTGTGCTAAGGACATTACCTGTATAATTTCCATGTAATCATCACAATATCGGAATTAAGGTAGGCACCAGTTTTCAATCACGTTTTCTCCCAATTCCCATTTTATAGATGAGAAAATTGGTCCAGAGAGAGAAAACGACTTGCTTAAGGTCATAGCCCAAGCGTGGCAGACCCAGGACCTGCATCCAGATCTCTCTGATTCTGTATCCTAGACCTACACCCACTGCTGGCTGTCTGGGTGCATGTCCAGCTTTGGTGAGGGGCTGTGGGGTGTGCTGGTGGGGAGGGCCTCAAATGTCACGCTAGGAGATTAGCTTCTCTCTTGAAGGCCAGTGCAGGTTTTGAAGCAGGAAAGAACCATGATCACACCTGGTTATATACCTTTAAATGTTGGATACCGATCGCTTCATGTCTCTTACAGGCTGTCTTATTCATTCATTTGAGTATTTCCTAGGCAATGGGTAGGTTTCCCAGGGCTGCATGCCCAGAGATGAGTCAGAAAAGGTCCCTGTCCTGGAGGGCCTTTCAAGATTTATGTGGAGTTAGACACAAATCACTGTAATGTCCCATCTAGCGTGTTCTATTCCCTGTAAGAAGGATAGGGAACCTCATTTGGGGGCTGAGGGGTGGAAAAGATTAATTCCAGAAGGCCGAGAGAGCTAGCTTTCTACCCCGACATCCATGCTTCCCTTTCTCCTCAGCTAAGGAACCCTGATGGTATTTTATGGCTGCCCTCGGCCTGGCAGAAAGATGTATTTCCCAGACTTTCTTGCAGCTAAGTGAGTCCATGTGAAAGTTCTGTCCCATTGGATGTAAGGAAAAGTGTCATGTGGTCATTTGGGGAGGATTTCCGAAAAGGGGGGCCAAGGCCCTTGTCCACCGGGTCACCTTTGTGCTGCTTGGAGCTAGGATGGTGATGCCTGGAGTCGTGGCAGCCATGTTGGGCCATGAGGACAAGGGCGGTAGGGATGGTGCAACCAGGAGCTGAACGGTACCTGGGCCTCTGGTGATGATGTAGAGCTGCTGTAAAAACCCTGGATGCCTATTTCGGGACTTATTTTATGTTTAGTATAACTTTTTGTGTTTTTAAGCCACTAATAGTGACTTATCTAGTACCTCCTGGAATATCAAGCTTCACATGTCCAACCCAAATGTTTTCCTTTTCATGTTTTCTCAATCTCAGTAAATGTCACAACCATCTACCTGGCTTGCTCAGGCCCCAAACCTAGAAATCATGCAAGTTCTTACCCTTTCCCTCACCTCTAACATCTTTTCCATCAGCAATATCTAGCCATTCTACTTCCCAAATATATCCCATATCCATTCATCTTTGTCTCTTTGACCATAACCCTAGTTCAGGGGTGGGGAAACTTGCTTTTTGCCAAGGCCGTTAGCATATGTATAACGTCATTCATGGGCTATACAAAATTATCAATTAAAAAAATTAGCCTGCTATATTTGGTCAAACATTTAATTAACTCACCCCTAATGCATTGGCTGGGCCCGACCAAATGATTTCATTGGCCTTATATGGCCCGTGGACTGGACGTTCCCCACCCCTGCCCTAGCCCAGGGGTCGGCAAACTCATTAGCCAACAGAGCCAAATATCAACAGTACAACGATTGAAATTTCTTTTGAGAGCCAAATTTTTTAAACTTAAACTTCTTCTAATGCCACTTCTTCAAAATAGACTCGCCCAGGCCGTGGTATTTTGTGGAAGAGCCACACTCAAGGGGCCAAAGAGCCGCATGTGGCTCGCGAGCTGCAGTTTGCCGACCACTGCCCTAGCCCAATGACACTATCTCTTACTTGCACCATTTTTTCCCCCCAAAGATTTTTTTATGGGTTTTTGGAGAGAGAGGAAGGGAGAGGGAAAGAGAGAGAAATATTGATGTGAGAACGAAACACTGATCAGCGGCTGGCTGCCTTCTGCATGGCCCCCATAGGGGATCCAGCGTGCAACCTGGGCATATGCCCTGACCAGGAATCAAACCAGCGACTTTTTGGTGCATGGGACGATGCCCAAACGAGCCTTACTGGCCAGGGCTCTTACTTGAACCTTTAAGAACTATGCATGGGCCTCCTTGCGTCCATCCATGCCTGCCTCCCACCAGGCCTTTCTCCACACAGCAGCTGGATGGATTTTCCAAAAAAGTAAATCAGATCAAGTCACCTCTCCGCTTAAAACCCTTCATTAGCTGCCCATTACACTTAGAATAAAATCTAGATTCCTGCCCTAGCTGGTTTGGCTCCATGGATAGAGCATTGGCCTGCGGTCTGAAGGGTCCCAGGTTCAATTCCGGTCAAGGGCACATGCCTGGGTTTCTGGCTCAAGCCCCAGTGGGGGGGGCGTGCAGGAGGCAGCCGATCAATGATCCTCTCTCATCATTGATGTTTCTATCTCTCTCTCCCTCTCCCTTCCTCTCTGAAATCAATAAAAATATATTTTAAAAAAATCTAGACTCCTTCCCTGGGCCTTCAACGTGCTACGTGGCCTGGCCCCTCTCTGGCTACAGTTCCAATCACCCTTACTTCACTCCAGCTCACTGGCCTTGACGTCCTACAAGCACGCTGAGCTTGTTACCACCCAGGGCCTTTTCACTTGCTCCTCCCTTTGCCTGGAATGTTCTTTCCCCTTGATCACCCCAGGACTGCCTCCTGTTCCCATTCGGGTCTCTGCTCATATGGACACCTCTTCAGAGTGACTTTCTCTCACTTCCCAGCCTTTCACCTCCAGAACACTTTCTATTTCACCACCGCTGTTTTATTTCCTGTGTGGAAAGTTCACTAAAATTATCTTACTAATTTGCTCATTTATTTATTGTCCCCCATCACTAGATAGACTCTCCAGGAAGCAGGGATAGAAACCATGGGGTTTACTGCTATGCCCTTCGTGCCTAGCAGTGTGCCTGGCACTTGATAAATGTTTGGAGACGGATGAATGAATGGCACGTGTCAGGCAGGATCTCATTTCAGCCTCACAACAACTTTGTGGCATCGCTATTCTCACCTTAAACACCTGGGTTGATCCCAGCGGGACCACTGGCCATCTGTGTGACCTGGGGCAGTGGCTTAACCTTTCTGAGCCTCAGGCGCCCCGCCTGTAAAATGGGGATAAAGCCAATGCCTGCCTCATAGGGATTAGCCCAGTGCCTTGGGCTCAGAGAGCCCTCTGCAAAACTGCTATTATTACAGCCTCCAGGAACTTGCCCATGCACACGAAAACGGGCCTGCCTGCTTCATCTGGCACTTTAAAAAAAAACATTTTGAAGCCTAGCCATGGATCCTGCACCTCAGGGCTAGCCCAATACTAGCCCCCCATTTTACAGACGTGGAGAAATGAGGCTCAGGGGTCCCAGGCAACTTGGTGGCAGAAACTCAATACCTCCGGAGAGCCATCAGGATGCCCCCCAAATTTATCTCCTGCTCTCTGCTTGAGGGTGCACTTGGGGTGAGGGTGGGGTTTTTTGTCGTATTCCCTCCCCCTCCTGAAGACTCAGTAACCAACAGTGTTTGTGCCTGGAATATTAATGTCCCAGGAGCTTTTGTTTTGGGGTTGCGGGGTGGTGAGGCGGGACTTTCTGGTCAGAGAGGGGTTGAGCTTTGGGGACTAGGGCGCTGGCCCTTTAAACTGTGTTGACAGCCTGGAGTTGTCATGGGGATGGTGCCTGGAAAAGAGATGGGAGGGTTGGGGAAAGAGCGGCTGAGCAGGTGACATGTAGAGACCCAGAATCCAGCACTCTGCTCCCTCAGACCCAGGAAACCAGCCCCCACCGCCTCCTCTCCCAGGCTCCTCCAGGCTCCTAGCACCCTCTTCCATCAGGACCAGGAAGGAGTCTGAAATCTCAGCATCCTCCTCCCTCCATCCCAGAAGTCCCCAGCCCCCAGCCTCTCCTCTCTCAAACCCAGGACTCTGGGCCTTCAGCCCCCTCCTCCGTCAGGACCCAGGAGCCAGGGGTCCAGAGTACACAGCTGGTGGATGTTTCCACGGAAACTCAGTGGGGTGGGGGAGCACTTCCTGGGTCCTGAGTCAGCGAATACCCAAGGGAGTCTCAAGGTCACGGTTCCAGGAAGGTCACAGCCACCCCTCCGTATCCGCTCCCCAGGAGGTTTGTGGCATCATGCCTTCTTCTCCCACTTCCTCCCCTAGGGAGGTGGTACATCCCTGCGTCCTGATTGAACACCCCCTCAGCCCCCCATCAATGGCGGAGTCCGAACATCCTTGCACAAAGCATCAATTCTTCCTCAGCTCAGCCTTGTGAAGGCGCCTGTATTCGCAGGACCCAGGCATCAGGGTCCCAGCCCCTCCTCCTCCAAGACCTAGGAGTATGGACCCCCAGCCCTTCTTTCTTGGAACCCTCCTCCCTCAGACTCGAGTCCAGCCTCCAGCCCCCTCCTCCCTCAGAGTCAGGAGTCTCAGCCCCCAGCCCTTTCTCCCTCATACCCAGGAGTCCAGGCCCCCAGCCCCCTCCTCCCTCAGACTCAGGAGTCCAGGCCCCCACCCCCCTCCTCCCTCAGAGTCAGGAGTCCAGGCCCCCAGCCCTCCTCCCTCAGACCCAGGAGTCCAGACCCCCAGCCCCCTCCTCCCTCAGACCCAGGAGTCCAGGCCCCCACCCCACTCCTCCCTCAGACCCAGGAGTCCAGGCCCCCACCCCCCTCCTCCCTCAGACCCAGGAGTCCAGGCCCCCAGCCCCTCCTCCCTCAGACCCAGGAGTCCAGGCCCCCACCCCCCTCCTCCTTCAGACTCAGGAGTCCAGGCCCCCACCCCCCCTCCTCCCTCAGACCCAGGAGCCCAGGCTCCCACCCCCCTCCTCCCTCAGACCCAGGAGCCCAGGCCCCCACCCCCCTCCTCCCTCAGACCCAGGAGTCCAGGCCCCCACCCCCCTCCTCCCTCAGACCCAGGAGTCCAGGCCCCCAGCCCCTCCTCCCTCAGACCCAGGAGTCCAGACCCCCACCCCCCTCCTCCCTCAGACCCAGGAGTCCAGGCCCCCAGCCCCTCCTCCCTCAGACCCAGGAGTCCAGGCCCCCACCCCCCTCCTCCCTCAGACCCAGGAGTCCAGGCCCCCAGCCCCTCCTCCCTCAGACCCAGGAGTCCAGGCCCCCAGCCCCTCCTCCCTCAGACCCATGAGTCCAGGCCCCCAGCCCCCTCCTCCCTCAGACCCAGGAGTCCAGGCCCCCATCCCACTCCTCCCTCAGACCCAGGAGTCCAGGCCCCCAGCCCCTCCTCCCTCAGACCCAGGAGTCCAGGCCCCCAGCCCCCTCCTCCCTCAGACCCAGGAGTCCAGGCCCCCAGCCCCTCCTCCCTCAGACCCAGGAGTCCAGACCCCCAGCCCCCTCCTCCCTCAGACCCAGGAGTCCAGGCCCCCACCCCACTCCTCCCTCAGACCCAGGAGTCCAGGCCCCCACCCCCCTCCTCCCTCAGACCCAGGAGTCCAGGCCCCCAGCCCCTCCTCCCTCAGACCCAGGAGTCCAGGCCCCCACCCCCCTCCTCCCTCAGACCCAGGAGTCCAGGCCCCCACCCCACTCCTCCCTCAGACCCAGGAGTCCAGGCCCCCAGCCCCTCCTCCCTCAGACCCAGGAGTCCAGGCCCCCACCCCCCGCCTCCTTCAGACCCAGGAGTCCAGGCCCCCAGCCCCTCCTCCCTCAGACCCAGGAGTCCAGACCCCCAGCCCCCTCCTCCCTCAGACCCAGGAGTCCAGGCCCCCACCCCACTCCTCCCTCAGACCCAGGAGTCCAGGCATCCATCCCCTCCTCCCTCAGACCCAGGAGTCCAGGCCCCCACCCCACTCCTCCCTCAGACCCAGGAGTCCAGGCATCCATCCCCTCCTCCCTCAGACCCAGGAGTCCAGGCCCCCAGCCCCTCCTCCCTCAGACCCAGGAGTCCAGGCCCCCACCCCCCTCCTCCCTCAGACCCAGGAGTCCAGGCCCCCAGCCCCTCCTCCCTCAGACCCAGGAGTCCAGGCCCCCACCCTACTCCTCTCTTGGAAACTTTTGACTCCAGGTCCACAGTCCTCAGCTCCCAGAGCCACAGTCCTGCCGCCCCCAGCCCTCTATCCCCCTCTTATCTGGAAACCAAGCATCAGGTGGGGGCCTAGGGGTGAGTCAGCAGTCTCACACACAAAGTCTCCCCTGTGGCCCCCACATTTCTGGGATATTCAGAACTCCCTGGATTCCAGGCCTCAGGCCCAGGGGGTGGGGGAATCCTCTGGAGTTTCCCCCTGAGTGTGTGGGGGGGAGGTCAGCAGAGGAATTCCTGCTCCGGGAAGGGTGCAAGCCTGCACTGAGCGCTCCCTGTCCTAGCCACCACCCCCCAGTGGCCACTATTCACCCCCCTCCTAGGGGGGCCCAGGCTCTGCTGCTGCCCTCGTGCCCTCCTGGGTGCCTGCGGAGGAGCCTCGGTGCCCGGTTCCCAGAAGACCCGGAGGCCTGGGGTCTGCACAGGCCGAAACCAGTGGGTGCTTGGGTCCTGGTGCCACGAGCCATTGGGTGCCGGCGAGCCTGACTGTCTCCAAGTCTCCCCGCCCCACCCAGAGAGAGAAAGCTGTCTTTGTGTTCCCCAAGATGGGGACAGGCCAGGCTCGCACGACATTAACCCACCCAGGCCCCGGCCCCGCCGTGTCCAAGGTCTTGGAATCCTTTGCAGAATCTGACCTCAGCTCTAGGGACTCAGGCATCCAGCTCATGGGTGGGTGGGGGGTCAGTGACAGAAACTTCCCAAGACCTGTACCCGGGGCTGACTCACACTGGGGGGGAAGCCCCCCTGTCCTCAGAGTAGCTGGGCAGAACTTTAGAAGGGAAAAGTGAGTCACTTCGGAGGGAAACACTATTCGGGATCAACAACAAGCCCCCCCTCCACACAGCCCCCCAACTCGAACAGCCTCTCTGTCGTTTCTTTGTATCTGGATGTCTGTTTCCTCCGCGCTGTCTGTTCCAAGCTCTGGCCCGTGTGCATGTCTCTGTCTGCCTGTGTGCATCTCTAGGCAGGCTACCCATCCTCTTCCCCGCTTCCCACCCTGGACCCTTCTTTCTTTTGGCATAAATCTCAGCCTCGCCTGCTCTTCGTGGCAGATGAGTGAGCCAGGAAAGAGGGAGTACGCCTTTGAAAGGACACACATGGACGCCATCTCCCATCCCCGCCGCTGCTGGCTGGGCAAGGTGAGCGAGGAAGGAGGGTGACGAAGAGGGCACCAGGCACACACCCTGAAACCTAGTGGCCACAGCCGTTCAGAAACATCCAATGAGGAGGAGAGCACGCAGGGCCCTCTGAGATCATGGGCTCCAGCTCCCTGACCCCATGCTTTACAGAAGGGGAAAGGGAGGCTCAGAGAGGGATGGGGGACGATACAAAACCGCACCAGAGAGGCCCAGTTCCTCGGCTCCCAGTCCAGAGCGCTTCCCACGACACCATTCTCTCCCGACTTGTTAAGCCCCAGGATTTAGAGAAAGTTTACAGAAGGGATTAGAGTACCAGGATGCGGCGATTTTAAACAAGGGGAAAACCAGTAAAGCTACCTCCCAGAAGTGCTGGAGGAGAGATTCTTGCAACGAGTAGGTGGCCGCCTTGGGCCATCTTCTGATGCTAAGGCTCCCAAGTCCCACAGTTCTACGCTGTCAAGATTCTAGATGTCAGCGATGCCGAGATCCAGGATCTCCAAGAGGCCAAGGTTTCAGAATGTGGAAGATGTCAAGGGCCCAGAATGCTCGTGCCATCAAGGTTCCAGAATTGCAAAGGTGTCAAGATTTCTAGAGGTCTTGGCATTCTAGAATCCTAGCGGTGTCCGTGTTACAGAATACCCTCAGGGTTTTTGTTTACTGGATTAATTGGTTCTAGGATTCTGGGAGGCTGGATTTTAGGGCCTTAAAAAAAAAATGAAGAAAAAATAAAACTGGAAGGAAATGAAGCCGAGGTACCAGAGCACTCATCTGGGAAATTGCAGCGTGTCTGTTGCAAAGAAAGGAGGTAGGGACGCCCGTCCGGAAGTGATGGCAGAGGCTAGGGGAGAACGCAAGGTGGGCGGTGAAAGGCCAGCTTGCCCCTCACCTTGTCTGGGGTTCAAGCTGGAATCCCTTCCCTGTCAGATCACCGAGTCCAACATCCCTACTTTACAGAGAGTGAAACCGAGCCCTAGAGAGAGAGGAAGGTCCTTGCCATCGGCGACGGTGGCAAATGGCGCGCGTCAGGATTGACACCCAGGCCCCCAGCCCTGTACCATCTGGTTCCACTCCTCTCCCAAATCTCACAGAACCTCCAGCCCTCCCACTTCTGCCCAGTCACCTCCCAATCCTCCCTTCCTCCCGAGGTCAGCTTTACCCACCAGGGAGGAGGTGGCCTGTGACAAGTTCGAGGCACAGAGTGTGAAGGGTGTGTGGGTGACATTTCCTGACCTTGTCCCCAGTCTCAGGGTCACGCTATCTTGGAGGTCTCCAGCCTCTCTCCGGGTGCGGAAGCTGTGTGGCTGGCTCTCTAGCTGCTCTGGAGGGGACCAGCTGGGTGTGTGACCGGGTGGGGAGGGGCAGCATTTGGGAGGCATTTGCTGAATCCACGTGTGTGCCCACATGCCGAGTTCACCACACAATTCTCCCCGCCTCCCCCTCTCCCCCCGACATTTCTCCAGGGCCTTTCAGGATGCCCTGCCTGACTCAGTTCCTCCCCAGGGGCACATAGTGCTGGAGAGGTGGAGGGATGGAGGATGGGAATGGGGATCCCAGGATGGAGGTTGTAAGGGTAGCGAGGGGAGGCGGCAGAGAGACGGGGGACAGAGAGACAGTGGGACAGATAGAGGGGGTAGGGGAGGAATGAGAGAGAGGTGACAGAGGGGGCTGGAGAAACAGAAATGACAGAAAGATAGGGGACAGAGAAACAAGGGGATGGGACAGATGGGGGACAGAGAGAGAAACAAGGATGACAACAAGACAGGGTCAGAGAGGGAGAGCAGAAATACAGAGGGACAGAGAAGGGGGACTAGAGAGGATGACGGGGGGGACAGAGTGACCCACTAAAAAGGAACAGAGACCAAGGGACAGAGGTGGGGGACAAAGAGGGTAGAGAGGTGGGGGAGAGGGAGGCAAGGAGAAAGGGGGGGCAGACAGAGAGAGGGGCAGGACTTCGGGACGGAGGGACGGGGGGCAGAGGACAAGGGGAGAGGGACTAGGAGAGAGACTGAGGACTCAGATGCAGGCGGACAGAGGGACGCAGAGAGCGGACAGAAGGACAGCGGGACCGGCCCGAGAAGGCGGGCTGGGGCGGGGGTGTGTGTGTGGGGGGGTGTCTCGGTCCCTTTGTCCCCGCTGGGATCGGGGCCTGTGCGGGGCGGGGGAGCTGCGGCACGGCGGCCGGGGCCCGCGCCCCCTCCCCCGCTCGCGGCTCCCGCTCCCGACCCGCGCTGCGCTTTGTCCCGGGGAGGGGGCCCGGCCCGGCCCCGCGCGCATTGTTCGGCCTCTGCGGCCCCGCGGCGGCCGGGCTGTCACCGCGCTGAGCTCCCCGCCCTGGCCCGGCCGGCCGGCCCCGGCCCCCGACCTACCTGGCCCCGCCGCGGCCGCCCACAGCAGCAGCAGCGGCCACTGGAAGCGCCGGGCCCGGCCCATGGTGCCGCCGCCGCCGCCGCCGCTCGCTCCCGGCCCGGCACCTGCACCGCCCGCGCCGCCAGCCCCGCCCCCGCCCCGCCCCCTACCCGCCCGGGGGCGGGGCTCCGGGGCCGGGGCGGGGCTCCGGGGCCGGGGCCCGTCCGGGAAGGACGGGGAGACCGGGAGCCCCCGGGCCGGCCGCGAGACACTCTGCGTGGGAGAGGACCCGCGGGGAGGCGGGTGGGGGCGCGGCGCCCAGAGGCGGGGAGCCGGCCGCGCGGGGCTGTGAGCGGGACGGGGCTGGGTGAGCGCAGAGGGGGTGCGCGTTCAGCCGAGCAGCGAGAGCGTGTAGGTGTGCAAGGGTAAGAGCGTTGCGTGGAGGAGCCAGCGTGTGCGGGCGAGTGTGCGTGTGAAAGGTGAGGGTGCGGAGTGTTGGAAGGCTGAGCGCAGGGGCGGGGCGGGCGCCGAGTCGGGGTAGGGCGGTGGGGGCGGTCATGTGCGTGAAGGTTAGGGTGTGCGCGCGGGTGTGCCAAGGGGAGAGAGTGTGCGGCGGAGGGAGGGAGCGTGTTCCGTGGGAGAGGGAGTGTGAGAAGTGACCTGTGGACAGGTGAGTGAAGGGGACGGTGTCACATGGCAGCTGTGAGCGGAGCCCCCTCGAGAGGGACGGCTGCAGCCTCCGGTTTGGGCAGGTCCACGACCCCCCAGGGCTGGGCTGGGCTGGGCTGGGCTGGAGTCAAACCCCACATTCCCTCCTGTCCCGACCCGGAAACCCCGTGTTTCCACATCATTACCTACCCGCAGGGGCCCCCTGAGAGTGAACCAGCTGGAAGGAAGCCCGGCTGCTGAGTCTCCCAGGGAGAGGCTCCTGCGACGCCTCCCGGGCGGGCACCGCGTGCAGCTGCCCCGCCCCATGTCCCTGCTCTCGGTGTCCCAGCCACGGTGCCCTTCCCACTTCTCGTCCACCTTTGATGCTGACTCAGCCCTGCAGACGTGGGTCCCTTCTCCCTCCTGGGGAGCGGGTCTCCCTGAGCCCACTTCGGTTGGCCCTTGTGCACCTGGCGCAGGATTATCTCCCTGAGGAGCCAAGGAGAGTGGGAAACCTCTCCCAGGCCCTTTGGCAATGAGGTAACTGAGTTATGCTTGTTATCGCCATCACCACCAAGATACTCTATATCCGGGCACACTACGGGGCTTCCACTCCAGACATGCTTCCTGTCCTCAAGGCCCAGCTCCCGGCATCCTCTCTGTCCTCTGGACCCAATCTCCCACCAGCCTCTGTTTCACAGCTCAGACTGATTCCCTTCCTTTTCCATCCTCAGTTTACCCTTCTGGAACCGGGGAAAGAGGTGGCCAGGCTGGGCCACCTCGAATCCTTCCGGGGCTGCATGTTAGGATAGGTGGAGAGAGGCGTCTAACCTGGGTTTGGGTAGAGGGTAGCTAAGAGTTGTCTTTGCCCCCAAGAATCTATTGGTCTCCTTGCCCACGGCTCTAACCAATGGCTCTTTTTAAAAATTTTTATTGATTTTTTTACAGAGAGGAAGGGAGAGGGATAGAGAGCTAGAAACATCGATGAGAGAGAAACATCGACCAGCTGCCTCCTGCACACCCCCCACAGGTACATGCCCTTGACCGGAATCGAACCTGGGACCTTTCAGTCCACAGGCCGACGCTCTATCCACTGAGCCAAACCGGTTTCGGCTCTAACCAATGGCTCTTACTCCAGCTGCAGGGCATTCTCATCTCTCTTCTTTGGATGCCACCATTTCTTCCACTTGAGGACACCGTGAGCGTGGTGGTCCTGTCCCCATCCCATTCCAGGGTACCTTATCTAGTAGGGTGTTCATGCAGGTGCAGTAAACCCAACCCACCTGGCTTAAGGGAAAGAGAATCGTTTCACGTATAAAAATGGCCTCGGGTGTGGTGGCTGCAGCTCGGTCTGTCCATCTCTGTCCTAAGTATAAACGTCTCCCCTCAGGTTGCATGATGGCTGGCAAACACCCCTGGGGCCACACTTTTCCTTCACATTTGGGAGGGGCAGAGAGAGGGAAAGCCAGACAAACAGACGGGAAGAGCCTGAGGTGGGAAGGGAGAAAGGGAGAGAAGAGCTCCCTCAGGAGAGAGGGCAAATATTTCCCCCCAGAAGCCTCTAGAAAAACCTTTCGATGTGTCTCATGGGTCCAGATGATGCCACCTGCCTATCACTGAACCAGTATCCATGGCCAGGGGTGGAGATGCTGCTGATTAAATTAGACATGAGCCGAAGGCTCCCCCTACCGCCAGGCCAGAGAGGAAATCAGCTTTCTCCACAGAAATGCTATCGGGGAGGCAGTTGCTGTGCCTGCTATTGGGGGGTGGGGGGGGAGGGGAGGGGGAGGGAAAGGGAAGGGCTGCACACCACGAGTTGACTATTCCTGAGGGTTTGTTTAATCCTCACCCGAAGATATGTTTGTTGATTTTAGAGAGAGAAGAAGGAGGAGAGAGAGAGGGAAAGAGAGAGAAACATTGGTGTGAGAGAGCACCATCGATCGGTTGCCTCCCACATGCACCCCAACCCAGGGTCTAGCTCACAACCCAGGTATGTGCTTGGGACGATGCTCCAATCAGCGGAGTCACCCGGCCAGGGCAAGGGTTCCTGAGTTTTTGAAGTCTCGGGATCTTGCATCACTCCGAGCTGTGATACAGAGGTTGGTGGGAGATTTGGTCCAGAGGACAGAGAGGATGCTGGGAGCTGGGCCCTGAGGACAGGAAGGGTGTTTGGAGTTGAAGCCCCGTAGTGTGCCCGGATATAGAGTATCTTGGTGGTGATAGCTACCCTCTACCCAACTTGTTAGTTGTTTACTCCTTGTCATTCCATGAGATAATAGGCACATATATTTGGTCTTTGCCCCCCCCCCCCCCCACTCCTGGCACAGCGTGCTTGAAAACCTTGTCTTGTCTTGGGGTGATGGGGGTGTCCTAATGAAGTGACTTTGGGCTCCAGGATGGCTCCCGGGTGAGAGCTGGTCACCTAAAGGACCAAGCCTTGGTTAGAAGCTGGGAATTTTCAGCCCTCTCCCCCGGGCTCTTGAGAAGGAAGAAGGGCTGAACGGGGACGTTAATGACCTCTCACGCCTCCGTGGTGAAGCCGCCGTAAAAGTCCCACAGGTGTGACGTTCAGAGAGCTTCTGGGTTGGTGAACAGGTACAGGTGCGGGGAGAGTGATGTGCCCAGGGAAGGCATGGCGGCTCTGCGCGCCTGCCCACACCCCCTGCCCTGCACGTCTCTGCCATCTGGAGGTGCATCTGTACCCTCCCTACCTCCAGCAAGTGCATCAACCCTGAAGCGGGAGTGGCGGGAGCCTCCCCCTTATAACCGATGGGTCACAAGTGCAGGAGACGGCCTGGGCTTGCCACGGGCACCTGGAGGGGGGAGAGATTTTGTGGGATGGGGCCCTTCTCCTGCGGGGTCTCGTTATCCCCAGGTAGATGGTGTCCGAACTGAGTTAAACTGTAGAACATCCACGGGTGTCACAGAGAACTGCTTGGGGTGGAGACACCCTGCCCCCACAATTGGTGACTAGAAGTGGTGTGAGTATGGTAGCCGTGTGAAAAGGAAGGAGACACAGCAGAAAAAAGACACCGTAGGGGAGAACTGTTCTTCCCTATTCAGGAGGGAGACTGGGTGGCGTCCCCCTCTAATACACACCCCCCTTTTGTTCCTCCCTAAAAACACCCTAATGTGGTCAGCAGTCACCTTTCTCTAATAGCCAGCGATGAGGGGGGAGCCCTGGGAGTGGGGTCTGAGTATAGCCTGCCAAATGGTGTGGTTCCCGGCCCCCTTCCAGTGGTTGCCATAGGCGTGGGTGTGTGTCACAGCTCAGGCAAGTACAACGTGAGGGCAAGTGGGCCTGTCTGTTTTGGGATCGTTTTTCTTTGTTTTAAAAAGGAGACTCTGGCCGAAACCGGTTTGGCTCAGTGGATAGAGCGTCAGCCTGTGGACTCAAGGGTCCCAGGTTCGATTCCGGTCAAGGGCATGTACCTTGGTTGCGGGCACATCCCCGGTGGGGGGTGTGCAGGAGGCAGCTGGTCGATGTTTCTCTCTCATCGATGTTTCTAACTCTCTGTCCCTCTCCCTTCCTCTCTGTAAAAAATCAATAAAATATATTTAAAAAAAAAAAAAAAAAAAAAGAAAAAGGAGACTCTGCCCTCACGGGTTTGGCTCAGTGGATAGAGCGTCAGCCTGTGGACTCAAGGGTCCCAGGTTCGATTCCAGTCAAGGGCATGTACCTTGGTTGCGGGCACATCCCCGGTGGGGGGTGTGCAGGAGGCAGCTGATCGATGTTTCTCTCTCATCGATGTTTCTAACTCTCTGTCCCTCTCCCTTCCTCTCTGTAAAAAATCAATAAAATATATTTTTTTTAAAAAAAGGAGACTCAGCCCGCTGGTGTGGCTCCGTGATTGAGTGTCGACCTATGAGCCAGGAGGTCACGGTTCGAGCACGTGCCTCCCTGGTGGAGGAGGCAGTCAATCCAGGCTTCTCTCTCATCGTGGATGTTTCTCTCTCTCTCTCCCCCTCTCCCTTCCTCTCTGAAATCAATACAAATGCACTTTAAAACATGAAGAAGAGACCCTGGGTAGAAACGGCCCTTGGTCATTGCCTGTGCGTGTGGGTGTGAAGTCTGGAGCTGCCCTGGTCACCATGCGGCCGGGAGACAGACAAGCCTGAGTCGCTCCTTCAGGACGCAGCGGAAACATCGAACCAGGCAGCCAGGAACTACCCTGACGCACGACCTCTTGTTATCGGAGGGGACCCAGTTCCCCGTTGTTTCAATCATTTTGCGTTGTGTGTCCTGTCACGTGCATCCCTGGCCACCATATTACCTGCGATTCACACGGAATCCATGGAGGCAGCCCTAAGCGAGAGTTTTCTTTCCCAGTTGCCCCCCCCCTCCCCGCCCCCATCCTTGTGATAGGATCTCTCTCCCAGAGCTTGTTTTCCCAGCTCTTGCTGATGGGCTGCATCCCCTGATCGCTGCCGGAGCAGTGGAGGCCCGTTTGTAACCCGGACAACTGTAGGTAGTAGCTCTGATGCACTTCCCTGGCCACAGTAGCAGAGGGGGTCTTCGGCAGAGCCCTGACCCAAGCTAGACCCCATCACAGTCTGTCTGCTAGAACTTTAGAACCAGGACCCGGTCGTTCTTTTTTTTTTTTTCTGGTCGTTCTTGGTACTTGACATTTCAAGGGCATCTTTGGCTACTACGTATGAAGAAAAAGAAGGTAGTCTGTGGAGAGACAGAAAAAGCCCACGAGGGAAGCCACACATTTAGAGAAACAGAGAGGAGAGATTTTGCAAAAGGGAGACAACCGCAATTTCACACCCCGCTTTCCAATTCTGTTTCCTGTCCCTGGTGAGGCCCAGAGACCTAGCGCTTGCCTGGATTCTAAACTCCTAATAACATTGCCATTTTTGCTTAAGTCAGCTTAACTGGATTTTACTTCTTGCAGGCGAGATCCCTGAAAAAACCTTGGGAGCCAGCAACGATGAGGTCCTGGTCACAAGCTCTGGTGTGGAACATTAGGAGAAATGTATCCCTGGCCTCGAAATCTGCCGTGGGCACCACAGGCCATGTCATCCTAGACTCCAGTCTCTGCCATTGGGTCTCGCGGGAGATGCAGTCCTAGCCTCAGTTCCTGTTGAAAGGCATCCTGGGAAATGTGGTGCTAGTCTGCAATTTGTATCGGAGGGAATCATGGCAAAGGTGAAGTTATCCTCAATTTTAATTATGGAGCATCTCAGAAAAGGTTATCTTGGGAGATGGAGTCCATGCCAAGTTTTTGTTGTTATTGTTGTTTTGTTTTGTTTTTATTGATTTCTGAGAGGAAGGGAGAGGGAGAGAGAGATAGAAACATCAATGATGAGAGAATCATTGGTTGGCTGCCTCCTTCACACCCCTTACTGGGGATCGAGCCCACAACCTGGGCATGTGCCCTTGACCAGAATCGAACCTGGGACCCTTTAGTCCAAAAGCCGATGCTCCATCCACTGAGCCAAACCGGCTGGGGCCCATGCCCAGTTTTTGATAACATAGAAGATGTAGTCTTTCCTCCCTTGGTTTCCTCCTTTTCTTCAGCACCTGCCATGTCCCAGGCACTAGTCTAGGAACTAGTCTAGACAGCAGAGAGCAAATGAAAGGCCTTGCCCTTTATGGATGTTATAGCAAAACAAGCAAACAAGTGGCTGTTCCAGTTGACCACTGCAGTGTAACCAAGTAACCCAAACCCACTGGTGTCAAACCACAGCCTTTTTATTCTGTGACTCTGCGGGTCAGGAATGTCAGCCGGGCTCAGCAGGAGCAGCGCCTACGTGCTCCACAAGGGACCGGGGCCCAGGCGGGCTGGCTTGAACAGCTGGAGATGAAGGGGATGGGTCCCGGGGGCCACATATCTGAAACCTTGGTTCTGGCTCTTAACTGGCGTTGTGGGTTGAATGTGTCCCCTCAAAATATATGTTGAAGTCCTCACCCTCAGGATCTATGAATGTGACCTTATTTGGAAATAGGGTCTTTGCAGATGTGATTAAGTTAAGATGAGGTCATACTGGGTTAGGGTGGGCCCCGAAATCCATGGCTGGTGTCCTTATAAGGAGAGGGGGAGATTTGGAGACGCACAGCCCCATTCACAGAGAAGAAGGTCGTGTGACGACAGGCAGAGGGTGGGGTGAGGTAGCTGTAAACCAAGGAGCGTCACGGATTGTCGGCAGCACCCAGAGGCTTCAGAAGGAACGTGGCTCTGCCAGCACCTGGGATTTGGGCTCCTAGCAGCCAGAACTCCGAGAGAACACATTCCTGTGGTTGAAGCCCAGTTGCCAGTTTGTGGGAACCGATAGCAGCCCGAGGCAGTGGGAGCAGCTGGGCTTCCGGCTCCCCCCGCACATGGCATCTGCTGGGGGGCCATGTCCAAGGCAGCTCCTTCGCGCGTGTGTGGGGCCCGGGCTGAGAGGACTGGAGCATCTGTGGCTCCCTCTCCAGATGGCACCCGTGCACGGGCAGCTTGGGCGGCCTCGCGGCACGCAGGCTCGGCGCAGGAGGACTTTCACAGGCAGCTGGCTCCCCGGAAGCGGACGGCTCCTGAGAGCCTGGGCCCAGGGCGTGGCATGGCACCCCTCCCACCACATTCTATGGGCCAAAGCAGTCACAGGGCCACCCGTGTTCACGAGGTAGAGTTACAGCCCTGACCGGTTTGGCTCAGTGGATAGAGCGTCGGCCTGTGGACTGAAAGGTCCCAGGTTCGATTCCGGTCAAGGGCATGTACCTTGGTTGCGGGCACATCCCCGGTGGGAGGTGTGCAGGAGGCAGCTGATCGATGTTTCTCTCTCATTGATGTTTCTAACTCTATCCCTCTCCCTTCCTCTCTGTTAAAAATCAATAAAATATATATATATATATATATATATATATATATATATATATATATATATATATATTTAAAAAAAGAGGTAGAGTTACAGACCCCCTCTCCTTAAGCCAATGACAGTTGGTAACGTGTTTTGGGGAGGTCCTAAAAGGAAACTTAGTCCCAAGTACCAGGGAAGAAGACTTATCTTTTCCTTCATTTGCCACAGGGCCCCATGTAATGTGCCTCTATGGGTTTGCCTCAGCGAACCATGGAAAATGTGAACTCGTCCACAGTGTGCTCCAAGAGCGCCATTGAAATGGTAGCTCTTTGTTTTGGTCAGCGAGTCCGAGGGTATCTCAGGAAATAGAGCCCAGCCTTTATGCCCTGGCCCCAGAGCATCAGGGGAAATGTAGTCCTCGCCTTGTTCTTCACTGCAGTGCATCCAGGGAGTCTGGCAGGCAAGTTATCCCCCACACATCTCCTGTCTCAGAGCCCGCGGGAAATGAGACATGCCTACACAGAACAACAAAGTAGTCTTGACCTTTGGCGTTTGGGAGAAGAGACGGGAAGGTTCGTGCTGAGGTGGGTGAGTTAGAAGTTTGCATTTGGAGCCCAGAAATGGATGTGGGGGTGACTTAGGGTGGAAGCCCCTCGGGACTGCTCCCAAGGCGGAGGCCTTGACCACCTGGGTCCTACCATGTGACCCCTACTTCCAGGAGCCTGAGGAAGGGTGCCCCCCATGCAGCTCTGAAAGATAGATGCTCTCAGCCGATGAGGCTCAGTGGTTGATCATCAACCTATGAACCAGGAGGTCACAGGTTCGATTCTGGGTCAGGGCACATGCCTGGGTTGCAGGCTCGATCCCCAGTAGGGGGCGTGTAGGAGGCAGCTGATCAATGATTCTCTCTCATCATTGATGTTTCTATCTCTCTCTCCCTCTCCCTCCCTCTCTGAAATCAATAAAAATATATAGAAAGAAAGAAAGAGGGGAGGGGAGGGAGGGAGGGAGGGAGGGAGGAAGGAAGGAAGGAAGGAAGGAAGGAAGGAAGGAAGGAAGGAAGGAAGGAAGGAAGGAAGAGAGATAGACGTTATGGAGAAGGGCAGGACTGGCTCTGTTCATTGGTATAAAAATCTTTATATAAAGTATAAAATATTAAATAAAACAAATATTAATTCATAATAACAACAATAGGTGCAACAATATTAGTAACAACAAGAACTCCTGCTGGCCCGCAGCCTTTCTCTAGCTTTTCTCCTCTGTTTCTCGTAATTCTGTGGGACAGGTGTTTTCACAGCTGGGGAAACTGAGGCCCAGAGGAAGCAGCACATGGGCCTGAAGTCACACGGCAAGTCTGCAGGCCTGGGAGCTGAGGGGAGGGGCGAAGGGGTCCCCTGGATCCAGCCAGGGCAGGGAGAGCGTGGGGGTTCAGGTCCAGAGGAGCATGCCTCCCCATAGTCTTGCAGTCATAAGTAGAGTGATGGTGAGGCTGAGGTGGGCAGGGCCAGGCCGGGGGGCGCCCCCCCTGCGGGACTGGACATCTCGGTTGGGGTGGTTACAGCCATTTCCGGTACAGCAGGAGACGTTGGGGTCCGTCAATTTGAAGGCTTCAGCCACATGGAGGCCCTGGCACCACGAGGCCGTTGCACAGCCTCTCACCGTGTAGCCTGGGTGGCCTGGCTCTGAGGAGAGAGAAGACGGTGTGACTTCCCGCCCTCGGGCCCGACCTCCCAGGGGGACGAGCCACCTGGTGGTGGACACCACCGGAAAAGGCAGAAGGTCTGAGCGTGGAGCAGGGGACCTGTGAAGTTACAAATATTCTCCTAATAATGCCCAAACCTCGTTTGGCTTTATCCGCTCTCCTGAGCCTACAATGGCGTTTTCCCGAACCACCAGGACATGTGATCTTGCAACAGACTGAATGCAGAAGCAGCTACGAGGACCCAGCTGTCTTCCATTAAGCCAGACAGTAACGAGATTTGCAAAAGTGTAGAATAATGCCAGTCTTTTCGTTAAATTTTTTTTTTCATTTTGCAAAATGTAGTCTTCTTGTTTCCATAAAAATATGTTCACGTGTAATGAGCTTTTAATTGTTATTTTAAAATAAATTAATAAGTACATCTTATAAAAATGCCCCTTTTAATTTATAATGCAGTTAATATCTGATAGATATAACCGACGGAAACAATACCTCTTGGGAGCGCGAAGGAATCTTGAGACCAAAAAGTCTGGGAACTACTGGGACAGAGACCTTTCCAGGACGTCACAGGATGGAAGCCCGGGGTGTCCGTGGGAAGTCCCGCCCCCAAAACGGCCCACATTCCCTACTGGGCAAGTCCCAATTCCTTACTACAACCTGTACCCTGCTGCAGGAAACCCCATAGAAGACCCACCTCCACCAAGTCCAGCCAAACTGGAGGTCAACCTCCTACAGATCCCCCTTCCAACCCCCAAAGGGCCTCACCATCAGTGCCTGTGGCTTCCAGACACTGGTTCATGGGGCCTCGGCAGGCGGTGAGGGAGGTCTCCTCGGGGGAACACCCGTGGGTGCTGTTCCCCTGACAGCTGTAACACTGGAGGCCATTCGGCGGCAGGTTTTCAAGCTCCATCACTTGGGGGAAGACAAGAGACTATGGTCATTAAAACAGGGTTAGGGTGTAGGGAGGGGTGTCCTCCTGCCTGCCTGGACTCCCAGCTCTCAGCCTGAGATGGCACGGCCCCCTCTTGTGGCAGACACTGGAACCGCACTCTCTTTTGGGGGTTCTCTGGGGCCCGTGGGAGAAATCCCAACTCTCAGGGCCCCATGAGCCCCTGTCAGACCAGGCTCTGGGTAAGCATCTGGGTAAGATCAAACAGTCCCTACTCTCACAGAACTTACAGTTTGGAGTGACACTGTCCATGCGGTGGTCACTAGCCACTTATGGTTGCATCTACATTGGAATGAATTAATAATCCTATCTAAAAGAGTAATATGCAAATTGACCATCACTCCAACACACAAGATGGCTGCCCCCATGTGGTCAAAAATGGCTGCCCCCATGTGGACACAAGATGGCCACCACAAGATGGCCAGCAGGGGAGGGCAGTCGGGAGGGACCAGGCCTGCAAGGGAGGGCAGTTGGGGGCGATCAAGCCTGCAGGGGAGGGCAGTTAGGGGTGATCAGGCCTGCAAGGGAGGGCAGTTGGGGGTGACCGGGCCTGCAGGGAAGGGCAGTTGTGGGGGACCCAGGCCTACAGGGGAGGGCAGTTGGGAGGGACCAGGCCTGCAAAGGAGGGCAGTTGTGGGCGATCAGGCCAGCAGGGGAGGGCAGTTGGGAGGGGCCAGGCCTGCAAAGGAGGGCAGTTGTGGGCGATCAAGCCTGCAGGGGAGGGCAGTTAGGGGCAAAAAGACTGGCAGGGGAGCAGTTAGGCGTCAATCAGGCTGGCAGGGGAGTGGTTAGGAGGTGATCAGGCTGGCAGGCAGGCGAGCAGTTGGGAGCCAGCAGTCCTGGATTGTGAGAGGGATGTCCAACTGCCCGTTTAGGCCCGATTCTACTGGGATTGGGCCTAAAAGGGCAGTCGGACATCCCTCAAGGGGTCCCAGATTGGAGAGGGTGTAGGCTGGGCCAAGGGACACCCCCCACCCCGTGGACAAATTTCGTGCACCACGCCTCTAGTCTATACTAATAAAAGCCTATGCGGTCATCACGCCCTCACGCCGTAACTATCCATCACCAGGAAGCTGTGTGCGCAGCGGGCGCATGCGGGTGGACAGGGACTTGACACTGCGTGGGCGGTGGGTCCCGGCGGCTCCGCACAGCAACGCCAGGGGCCGGACCCCCAGCTCCGACCTACCTCTTTGGGGCAATCCATTGAGGAGCCCCAGATGGGTGGGCGGGGCCTACTACTTTGTGGAGATCGATCTCGGGGCTCCCACACTGTGAGAGGGCACAGGCCAGGCTGGGGAAACCCCTCCCCCCCAGTGCACAGATTTCATGTACCAGGCCTCTAGTAATGACATAAAATTCAAAATTCAGTTCTCATGTCAAGTGCTCCATAGCCATTTGTGGTAGTGGCGACCATATGCACAGTACTGTTTCACAGACAGAGTAACATGATGGGCTTAGTTTATACGGAAGGGGCGGGGCAGGGACATTTCACTGAGGATGATACTTTAAAGCGGAGACCCCAATGAGAAATAGCCAGTCAGGTGAACTCCTCAGGGAGATGTGTTCCTAGCGGAGGGCACTGCATGTGCAAAGGCCCTGAGGCAGGGCGGTGTTTGGCAGTTGCAGAACTAAATCAAGACCAGGAGGCAGGGGGGTGATGCATTACATAGGGCATAGCATGGCCTCTGGTTTTATCCTAAGAGCAAGGGGAAGTTAAAGTGCTTGAGGAAGGAGAGCGACAAGATCTCATTTACATTTAAAAATAATCTCTCGCCGAAACCGGTTTGGCTCAGTGGATAGAGCGTCGGCCTGCGGACTGAAAGGTCCCAGGTTCGATTCCGGTCAGGGGCAGGTACGTTGGTTGCAGGCACATCCCCAGTAGGGGGCGTGCAGGAGGCAGCTGATCGATGTTTCTCTCTCATCGATGTTTCTAACTCTCTATCTCTCTCCCTTCCTCTCTGTAAAAAATCAATAAAATATATTAAAAATAAATAAATAAAATCAATAAAATTATAAAATAAATAAATAAAAATAATCTCTCTTGCTGCTGTGTTGAACACTGGGGACCAGAGAGGAGGTCATTGCAACAATCTAAGCGAGAGGTCATGGTGGCTTAACCCGGGGTGGGGAGCAGTGGAAGGATTCAAGAGGATGTAGGAAGCATCACCTGTGGGTCTTGGTGAAGGTGGGATAGACTCATTGGATTCCCACAAATTCCTTCTTTGCGGAAGGACTTGCTATGTCTATCTTTCAGAGGAAGAAACAGGGACCTGGAGAGGAGGTATGAGCCCACAAGAGAGTGGCCGTGTCCTGGAGGGTGTCTCCCTCCCAGATCCCAGACCCCACGCTGGGCCCTGCCCCTTACCTGGGCCCCGCCCTTACCTGGGCCCCACCCCTTACCTGGGCCCCGCCCTTACCTGGGCCGCCGTTGCATCTGGTGGTGTTGCAGCACCGCAGGAAGTGGAAGGTGTGGTTGCTGTGGAAGCCCGTGGGGCCTGGGCAGCCGGGGAGGTGGCCACAGCCTCGGGAGTGGCGCTCATCCCCTGGACTCCCTGTGGGGCAGAGGGGGGGTCAGAGCGTTGGGGAAGGCCTGAGCCGGGAGTGGCCCCCGCAGCAGCCGCCTGTCCATTCTCTGCTGCACCCGTCATTAGAGGAGCCGCATTTCCTTTGCGGCAGCATATATCTAGCCGAAGACATTTCCCAGTCTCAGGGTCCACAGTCATGTGGCTAAGTTCTGGCTAATGCGGTATAAGTAGAAAGGTTTATGGGATTTCCAGAAACAAGAACCCTTACAAAATGAGAGGTGCCCCTTTTTGCCCCTTCTTTTCACCTTCCTTGTTTTTTGTGTATTTTAAAAAAAAAAACCCTCACCCAGCCCTGACCGGTTTGGCTCGGTGGATAGAGCGTCGGCCTGCAGGCTCAAGGGTCCCAGGTTCGATTCCAGTCAAGGGCATGTACCTTAGTTGCAGGCACATCCCCAGTGGCGGGTGTGCAGGAGGCGGCTGATGGATGTTTCTCTCTCATCGATGTTTCTAACTCTCTCTCCCTCTCACTTCCTCTCTGTAAAAATATCAATAAAATGTATTAAAAAAAAAAAAAAAAAAACCCTCACCCGAAGACATGCTTAGAGAGAGGAAGGGAGAGAGAGAAACATCGAAGTGAGAGAGAAATCTTGACCGGATATGCTCCCCGACTGGGTATCAAACTCGCAACCCACGTATGTGCCCTGACTGGGAATCGAACTGGCAACCTTTCGGTGCATGGGACAATGCTCCATCCACGGAGCCACTCCAGCAGGGCTCCCCTTCCCTCTTCCTGGAACAGGGGCCCGAGGCCCGGGCCTCTGGCAGCTGTTTCGGGCTATGAGGCAATCTTGGGAATGGAAGCGGTACGTAAGAAACGGGAAAGCATCTGGGTTCCTGCTGGCTCTGAGCGGCCGTCATGGCCCCGGACGTCCTGCCACGGGACTTGGGTGTGTGGGAGAACTAACTTGCTACCTTGCTTAAACCCCTGTGATGTGGGGGTTTCAGGACAGCCTTGGGAAGGAGCAAGGCAGCGGGGAGGAGGGGCTGGCAGGGTGGGGCTCACCGGCCAGGTCCCGGTCCCGGTGGGTCACCACCTCCAGGCACTGTTCACTGGGGCTGCGGCACTGGAGGCTCTTGTCCCGGCCCCTCTCGCAGCTCAGGTCTGAAGAGGCGCAGGAAACGCATTCGAGGTACCGGCTTCGGCTTCGGGGAAAGGCGGGAGCCCGGCCTGAGTGTGTGGGGGGGAGCAGGAGGGTGAGTCCACGGGGCGAGGCCTGGAGATCCAGCTCCCTTGAAGGCTCACCTCAGCATCAACCCCTCCTTATCCCACGCCAGCCAGTCGTCAAACCCTGTCCATTCTGAATCTTTCTGGAACGCATTCCCCCCTTTCCGGTCCCACGACCAGGTCCAGCTCAGGCCTCCTTCAATACCAGCTCCTCCCTGGCCTCCCGGCATCCATTGTTGCCACCCCCACCCCAGCCCCTGTGCATCCCCTCACGGCCCTAGAAGGATGTTTCTAATACTCAACTCTGACCCTGTCTCTCCCCTGCTCCAAACCCCTCCATAGCTCCCCAGTGCCCTCAGCATGGCATTCAAGGCCCATCAAAGCCTGGGTCCTGCCTCCCTCTCCTGCCTCATCTCCCTCACTGTCCCTCGTACTCTACTCCGCACCACTTCCCACAGTTCCCAAATACACACGCCAACACACGCAGCCTTTGCATCTACTGTTCCCTGGCTCTTTACTTCCCGTATATCCTACTCATTCTTCAGGATTCGTCTTCTCCAATTTCACCTTCCCCAAGAAGCTCTCCCTGACCTTTCAGGCCGGATCAGGGGCCTCTCTGGGCCCCCCAATCCCAGCCCTGCTGACTCGGGGTCCCCCCTGTGTGGTGACAGGCTTCTTTCCCTCAGTGGACTCTGAGCCCCAGGAGAGCAGGGCCAAGGCGGTCTTTGTCACGACTGTGTCCCAATACCACGAGCAGAAGGCCTGGGCCAGGGAAGATACGGAATAAGTATCTATTGAACGAACGAATGAGTAAATGAACACTTACAACCCTTCTCTTGTTCCCTGTGGTAGCCTATCTCCACGACAGCCCCCGTAAGCCCCACTTTCTGGTGTTTATGCCCTTGTGTAGTCCTTTCCCATAAAGAGGGCTGCCCTGCCCGATATGGCTCAGTTGGTTGGGCATCTTCCTGTGCACCAGGAGGTTACTGGTTCAAGTACTGGTCCAGGGCACATGCCTGGGTGGCAGCTCGATTCCTCCGATGGGAAGCATCCTGCAGAAGGCAGCCTATCGATATTTCTCTCTCCCTCTCTCTCTCAAAATCAATAAACGTAAAAAATAAAAATAGCCCTAGTCCCATGGTCGGCAAACTGCGGCTCGCAAGCCACATGCAGCTCTTTGGCCCCTTGAGTGTGGCTCTTCCACAAAATCCACGGCCTGGGCGAGTCTATTTTTAAAAAAATATATATTTTATTGATTTTTTACAGAGAGGAAGGGAGAGGGAAAGAGAGTTAGAAACATCGATGAGAGAGAAACACCGATCAGCTGCCTCCTGCATACTCCCTACTGGGGATGTGCCTGCAACCAAGGTACATGCCCTTGACCAGAATCGAACCTGGGACCCTTGAGTCTGCAGGCCGACGCTCCATCCACTGAGCCAAACCGGTTGGGGCGTGGGCGAGTCTATTTTGAAGAAGTGGCATTAGAAGAAGTTTAAGTTGAAAAAATTTGGCTCTCAAAAGAAATTTCAATCGTACTGCTGATATTTGGCTCTGTTGACTAATGAGTTTGCTGACCACGGCCCTAGCCGGTTTGGCTCAGTGGATAGAGCGTCGGCCTGCGAACTGAAAGGTCCCAGGTTCGATTCCGGTCAAGGGCACATGCCCGGGTTGTGGGCTCGATCCCCAGTGGGGGACTTGCAGGAGGCAGCCGATCAATGATTCTCTCTCATCATGGATGTTTCTATCTCTCTCTCCCTCTTCCTTCCTCTCTGAAATCAATAAAAATATATTTAAAAAACAAAATAAAAATAAAAAGAATAGGGCTGACCTGTGTAACCAAAGGATACTGTGTGAATGATGGTGTGTGATTTCTGGGCGACCTTGTAAAAGACATTGCCACTTTCCCCCAGCTCTCTCTTGGATCACTTGCTCTCCATGGGGAAGCCAGCTGCCATGTTGTAAGGACACTCAAGCAGCCCCGTGGCCAGGTCGATGTGGCGGGAACTGAGGCCTTTGCCAAGGCCAAGGGAGCGGGTCCTCCATGGGAGTGAAGCTACCTTGGGAGCCTTCGGATGACCGCAGCCCAGCCGTCATCTTAACTACAACCACATTAAAGGTCCAGAACCATCTAGCCACGCCACGTCCGGATTCTCCACCTTCAGAAACGTTGTGAAATAATGGGTGCTTATTTTTGTTTTAAGTTTTGGGACAATCTGTAATGCAGCGATAGCTAACTAATACACTGCCCAAGTGTGTCAAGGATCAAAACGTCACCTGAGTGATCTGTGATAACATTGCCTCTCCCATGGACCTTCGAGGTCAGGCCAGGGGAAGGAGTTACTGTCCCTGGATTCACCAGTCATTCCTCTGCCCAGGCCCTGGCCCATACCATCCCCAAGCCTGGCATGCCCACCCCTTCCTGACCCCAGATAGCCAAGCTGAGAGAAACGAGAGGGCTGTCTCAGCCAAGGCTCTCGACTGGCGAGCCAGCAGCTGTGATTAGGTAAATCAATTACATCAAAGGCCAAATCTCCCCCACCCTCAGAGAAAAAGAGCTAAAAGGCCAACTTCCCATGTCTTCTCACATGAAAGTCCATAAAAATGAAAACATGAATTGCCATCATTGCCAAAATAACTGCCTCAGACCGCCCATGGGTCTCCTGTGGGGACTCCTCTTGTGTCGCTCTTCTAGACGTGGGTGATCCTCAGGGTAGTCTTAGGCCCTTTTCATTTCCCACGGTGCACACTCTCTCCCATGGGGGTGCTACCTATTGATGCGTCTTCATTTCCACCCACCTGCTGGGAACTCCAAAATCTCTCTCCAGGCAAGACATCTCTCTGACCTCCATACCTACATACCCAACTGCATCCTGGAGGCCGCCTGGCTATCCCTCAAACCCCTGATTCTCTACTTGCCCCAAATGAAGCTCTCCATCTTCTCCCCAGGCCTGCTCTTTCTCCTGAATTCCATGTCTCCGAGGTGGCCCCACCCAGTCCTCCGGGGCAGAAACCTGGCAGACTCCTTGATCCTCCACTGATAGGTATCAATCTGGACATTCTACTGATCTGTTTTTTCGTTCTTTAATCCTTTTGCTCTGCTATTTCTGATCTCTATTAAGCACATCTACCGAGTTCTTAATTTCAGTCACTGTTCTATATTTACTGTTCGACTTTTACATTTAAAAAAATATATCTTAATGATTTCAGAGAGGAAGGGAGAGAGAGAGAGAGAGAGAGAGAGAGAGAGAGAGAGAGAGAGAGAGAGAGAGAAACATCAATGATCGAACCTGGGACTCTTCAGTCCGGAGGCCGACACTCTATCCACTGAGCCAAACTAGCTAGGGCTCTTTTACATTTTGTTTGTTGGTTTGTTCGTTTGTGATTGGATCCTCGCCTGAGGATATTTTCCCATTGATTTTTACTGAGAGTGGAAGGGAGGGAGAGAGACAGAGAGCAAAACATTGATGTGAGAGACACATTGATTGGTTGCCTCCCACATGTGCCCTGACCTGGGCTGGGGACCCAGCCTGCAACGGAGGTATGTGCCCTCGACCGAATCAAACCCGAGACCCTTTATTTAGTCTGCGAGCCGATGCTCTTTCTACTGAGCCAAACCGGCTCAGATTTCTGCTAAAACTTACCCTTTCCTCTATGTTCTTCAATATATTGATCATAGCTGTTGTAAAGTCCCATGTGTAATAACTCCAATATCTGAAGAATGACGATTCTGTTTCTATTGTGGGATTTTCCTCTTGGCTTCCGGTCAATTGGCCCTTTTTATTTTCTTCAAGCTACCTTGTAAGTTTTGATTAGATGCCAGACATTATAGACGAACATTTGTAAAGGCTTAGAATGATGTATCTTCCTCCGAAGAGGGCCAGGCTTTCTTCCCGCTGACGATGGGAAGTAGGTGTTTTTTGGGGCCGGTCTATTTCAGTTTTGCCCCTACTCCCAGGGTGTGGTCTCAGAGAAAAGCCTGAGGTGGTTACCAAAGGCCTTTCTTGCCAACTTGGCAACTTGGGTCTGCCCAGCATCCTATGCCTGCCGGGATCCTTGCTCGGTTCTGTAGCTTCCCGGATACTATTTCCTGCTGAGTTCCCTGGAGTCTCACCTCGTGCAAGCACAGCCTGCCAAAGACTGAAGGAAGTCGTCTGCAGAGTTTTGGATTCCCTTCTCTGGCTTTTTCCTCTCATTTTCTAGACATTGACAGCCCCAGACACCACCTCTGTCTTCTTGGTCCAGCGACGGCCTCTCTCTGGTTTCCGCTTCTCCTCCACCCACAGTAGCCGATTGGAAAGTGCTCTCCAGGAAAAGCCTAGCTTGTCTGTGGAACTCAACCGCTGCGCTTCCTTATTTCAAAGACTGTGGCATCAGCTTCTCTTCTTCATCGGCGGCCCGTCAGTGACTTCCAATGACTGTTTATAATCCATCCAGTTTTCACAGCTGTCATTGGCAGGGGATTCGTCTTAAACCATCGACTCCATCGTGACCAGAACTACAACACCACTGCCATGTCTAACCTGTCACTAAACCTTGCTCATCTACTAGTAAATAGCTCCAAAATCCATCCACTTCTCTCCGTCTGCAGGGCTGACACTCAAATGCAGCCACCTTCCTCTTCACCTGGACAACCTCGTCCACCCAAGTTGGTCTCCCCTTCCCTATCTTCCCTCCATCACTGCATCCCTCCATCACCACATCACTACATCCCTCCATCACTACATCCCTCCATCACCACATCCCTCCATCACTACATCCCTCCATCACTGCATCCCTCCATCACCACATCCCTCCATCACTGCATCCCTCCATCACTACATCCCTCCATCACCACATCCCTCCATCACTACATCCCTCCATCACTGCATCCCTCCATCACCACATCCCTCCATCACTGCATCCCTCCATCACTACATCCCTCCATCACCACATCCCTCCATCACTACATCCCTCCATCACTACATCCCTCCATCACTGCATCCCTCCATCACCACATCCCTCCATCACCACATCACTACATCCCTCCATCACCTCATTCCTCCATCATCACATCCCTCCATCACCTCATCCCTCCATCACTGCATCCCTCCATCATGACCTCCCCCCATTCCCAGGGTGAAGTCTGTATTCCTCACCACAGCCTGGAGACCCTGTGTAACATGATGCAGTCAATTTCACCAGCTCCTCTCGCCCCATGTTACCCTTTCCTCCAGCCAGACTACTTCCACCCACCTCTGGGCCTTTGTATCTATTGCTCCCTTTGCCTGGAAAACCCTTTCCACTGTCATTTTATTTTATTTTTTAGGGTTTTATTTATTTATTTATTTATTTATTTATTTATTATTTTTATTGATTTCAGAGAGGAAGGGAGATGGGGGAGATAGAAACATCAATGATGAGAATCATTGATTGGCTGCCTCCTGCACACCCCCTACTGGGGACTGAGCCCACAACCAGGGCATGTGACCTTGACCAGAATTGAACCCGGGACCCGTCAGTCCCCAGGTCGTCGCTCTATTCACTGAGCCACACCAGCTAGGGCTCCACTGTCTTTTTAACAGTCTCACTCCTCTCATCCCTCAAGATCCAGCTTAGCTGTTGCTTCCTGTAGGAAACCGTCCCTGACCTGGTCAGTATCTCCTCCAGGGTCCCACAGCCCCTCCTCTTCGTGTATCCCAGCCCCAACCTCTCTGGCCTCTGTTCCCCCAGCTCAGCCCTGACAGTTCTGGGCGGAGCTTCCCCACGACGCCATCTCTGTTCCTCCTTTACGGTTCTCATCCTCTGCTGTGCTCCCCCCCCCCCCCCCCCCGCAGCTCTGATGACTCTGGGCGGTCACTGTCTGGCGATGGGTCCCCCGTCCCCTGGGCTGTGAGCTCTGTGGGAGCAGGGCCCAGGGCTGTCTGGGCACAGCTGTGTCCAGTGTCACTCACGTACAGGATGTGGTTTAACCAGCTATCTAGTCACCACAGCAGGGTAAGGTGGCATTAGACATGGGGCTGACAGGGGCATGTCATCCAAGCTCTCTGGTGGACCCCTGACCACTTCAACCCTTTCTTTAGAATCCTCATGTCCCCAAATCCACCAGCTAAAGGAGCAACACCAGACCCAGCAGGGGGCCTCCAGGGGCCTCTTCCAATGGATCAATGCCTTCAGCACTGATCGATATTATTAAATATTTTGAATATCATCTCTCATTAGAAGCATTACTTGGACCCAATTATTAGTGTTTTCCTTAAACATATCTAACCACAGAGGAAGCTGGCGTCATCTCTTTCGTCACTTCCTTGAAAATGAACATCTGATTCAGTTCTCGCCCACAGATAAAAGTTTGAGGTCAGGATGGATGAAGAACATGAAAAACCCGGTACAGCCTGGACAGTGTGGCTCAGTGGTTGAGCGCTGACCCATGAACCAGGAGGTCACGGATTAATTCCCGGTCAAGGGCACATGCCCGGGTTGTGGGCTGGATCCCCAGTGTGGGGAGTGCAGGAGACAGCTGGTCACTGATTCTCTCTCATCATTGATGTTTCCATCCCTTTCTCCCTCTCCCTTCCTCTCTCTGAAATCAATAAAAACCTATTTTTAAAAAAGAAAAAAAACAAAACAAATACAGGCTCTCTGCTTACTGACGGCATTGACTGGACTGGCCTTAATCAATTGCCTTCCTCGTTAGGGCCAGAAAAAATGAATCTCTGCCTGCCCTCCATTCCTTCCCCTCCTTTCTCTCCTGTGGAAATGTGGGGACCTGGAATCTTTCTAAGTCTTTTTCGTAAACAGACCAGAGCCTGAAGCCACGGGACTCAACACAAGTTTCTTCACATCCTTTCCCGCTGCGACAGCCAAGGAGCGTCTATTCTAGGGAACCTTCCCAGCCCACTGCAGCCTGTGACGCCCTCCTCCCGGACTCCCCTTAAGAACTTGGAGCCTCTGGTATCTCTGGTCTTTGTATCCCTGTCCCTATGATCTACTGCCCGAGCCATCTCCTGTCCCATGGAAAAGGTTAGATGACAAATCTTCAGTGAGATACCTCATCCACCTCTTGAGTGTATGTGTGTGTAGCTTTGTAAGAGTAGGTGTTGCATCTTATACTTTAACAACCATAAAAACAAACATGTGCGGGGTGGGGGGGCGGGGGGGAGTCACTCGGGGAAAAAGAAGACATGTGTAATACTTTAAACAATAAAAAACAAAACAAAACACAAACATGTATGGGACGGGACAGAGTTAGGGAAGGGGATGAGTTTGTGGGTGGGACTGGTAGTAGTTTGAGATGCGATGGGGTTGATTTAGGGGTGGGGTTAGAGATGTGTTTGGAACAAGGATGAATTTGAGTTGGAGGGTGTTAGAGGTAAAGTGGATTTGGAGATGAGATCGGAGGTGAGGTTGAGTTGGGGTTGGTCTCGGGGTAAGGCACGGAGTTGGGGTTGGGGTGGCATAGGACTGAGGGTCGGATCGGGATGACTATGGGGTGACGTTGGAGATAGTTTGGGGTTGGGCATGGCAAGGGCTGTCCTACTCACCAGGGCTGGGCCGGTTGCACAAGTCGAACCCACACACGGCCTCTGTCAGGGTGATGACCTGCATGCCGATCCGATAGCTCATGGTCCTGTTGGTCTTCTCTGGGTGGGCGCAGTCCGTCTCCACCACCTCCAGCTCTGCACCTTCTGCGAGGAACGTATCCTGTTACCCCGGAGGCTCCTCGGGGCTCAGCCAGCCTCGGACACTCCTGGTTTTAAGGTAGCCACGCCTGTGGCTGATCCTCAGGCTTCTATTCTTATTCGGTCCAACTCTGTCTCTTCTGGAGTTACCCCCCCTCCCCACCCCTCACAGGGACCCTGCTCTCTCAGGGCCAGCACTATCACTGGGACCTTCTCGCTCCATCTCCCTCTCTCTCCCAACTTAGTAATCAGCAGGGAGATGCCTCTAATAGGAAATTCTAAAGGAAAATGCTTTAAGCTTACCCAAAAAGGATAAGACGATGATATAATAAATACTGTGTATTCCTCATCCAACTTTATGAAATATTAAGCACTTTGTTACATTTATTTCAGATATTTTAAAAATAAACTAACCTTAAAAGATACAGTGAAAGCCTTTGGTACCCCACCCCCCCTCACCCCACCCCGCCCTATCCCATTCCCCTATGCCCTGCCCAGAGCCAACCACTGGTGTAGGTCATTCTTACACTGTTGCTTCACATATTTTACACTTTATATTTAAAGGTATCATACTCTGCAGCATACTTTTTTTTTTTCTGTCCACCTTATATTTTTTAGGTGTATCCATGTTAATACCGCCGAGGCTCTTAGTGTTTCTATATTCTCAGGAGTTGAAATGCTGGCTGTAGGGCACGCTACTCTTCGTCTGTACTAGATAGTGCCAAATCGCTCTGTGAGGTAGACCTCCTAAAAGCAGGATCTGCAGCTCCACACCCTCATGACCCCAGCATTGTCAGGTTTCTAAATATCTGCCCATCTGCTGGGCGGGAAACGGACGGCCTCCTGGTCTTTTTGTTTGCATTTCCCCGCTAGTTGGTGAGACAAGGCATTCCCGGCGGCGCTGGAGTGGGGGCTTACCTTCCCATATGCTCAGGATCGTGGTCCTGCAGAGGTCCTGGCCAGGCGCACACTCTCGCACCTGGCAGTTCCCGGTCCTCTCACACCGCATGCACCGCAGGCCCCAGGTGGCTGCGGGGAGAGGGCGGGGACCACCGGAGAGTTTATTATAGCTCGGCGCCAGGGGCCCCCCTCGCCCCCTGCTGTCCCAACACCAGGACCAAGTCTCCAAGCCCTGTGCGCGCAGGGTCGTGCCCCACGTTCTTCCAGCCTCCGGGTTCCGAAGCTGGATCCCGGCCAGTGCACTCCTAGTCTGTCTCCCCCAATATTCTATCTACGCACCCCTTTCCTAAGGTTCTATCCCCCATCCCACCCCCCAACACACACACACACACACACACACACACACACACACACACACACACACGTCCTTCCCTAACGACTGGCCCTCGCTAATTTCCTCCTGAAATCTGTCTGCGTGCGGGCCCTATCCTGAAAGTCCTGTCGCCACGCTCTCAGTCCACCCGGAAGTCAAGCTCTGCTCCCGCATCCCGCCGCCCCTCGGTCTCCTCCGCCAGCTCTCCTAGGGCCATGCCATCCCCACCCGACTCCGGCGGATCTTGACGTCCTGCCTCCGTTCCCCCCACCGGACTTCCCCAGGTTCTACCCACTCCAAAGTCTGTCCCCAACATTCTCTCCCGCTCACAGTCCACTCTGAAGTTCTAACTCCGCCCATCAGCCCTCGGAGATTCTAACCCCCCACTGCGCCTGGGCAAGCACGGTAGCCCCCGGAGGTTCTCTCCCGCCCTCTAGCTCCTCCCCCAGGTCCCCTCCCCGCCCACTAGCTCCGCCCCGAGGTTCTCTCCCCACCCACTAGCTCCTCCCCTAGGTTCCCTCCCCGCCCTCTAGCTCCTCCCCCAGGTTATCTCCCCGCCCTCTAGCTCCTCCCCCAGGTTATCTCCCCGCCCTCTAGCTCCTCCCCCAGGTTCCCTCCCCGCCCTCTAGCTCCTCCCCCAGGTTCCCTCCCCGCCCACTAGCTCCTCCCCTAGGTTCCCTCCCGCCCACTAGCTCCTCCCCAGGTTCCCTCCCCGCCCACTAGCTCCTCCCCCAGGTTCTCTCCCCGCCCACTAGCTCCGCCCCCAGGTTCTCTCCCCGCCCACTAGCTCCTCCCCCAGGTTCTCTCCCCGCCCACTAGCTCCTCCCCTAGGTTCTCTCCCCGCCCACTAGCTCCTCCCTTAGGTTCTCTCCCCGCCCACTAGCTCCTCCCCTAGGTTCCCTCCCCGCCCACTAGCTCCTCCCCCAGGTTCTCTCCCCGCCCACTAGCTCCTCCCCTAGGTTCCCTCCCCGCCCTCTAGCTCCTCCCCCAGGTTCTCTCCCCGCCCACTAGCTCCTCCCCTAGGTTCCCTCCCCGCCCACTAGCTCCTCCCCCAGGTTCCCTCCCCGCCCACTAGCTCCTCCCCCAGGTTCCCTCCCCGCCCACTAGCTCCTCCCCAGGTTCCCTCCCCGCCCACTAGCTCCTCCCCCAGGTTCTCTCCCCGCCCACTAGCTCCTCCCCCAGGTTCTCTCCCCGCCCACTAGCTCCTCCCCCAGGTTCTCTCCCCGCCCACTAGCTCCTCCCCCAGGTTCCCTCCCCGCCCACTAGCTCCTCCCCTAGGTTCTCTCCCCGCCCACTAGCTCCGCCCTAGGCTCTCTCCCTGCCCACTAGCTCCTCCCCCAGGTTCTCTCCCCGCCCACTAGCTCCGCCCCGAGGTTATAGCTCCTCAGGCTAGCCCGGCTGCAAGACCTATTCTCCGCCCTCCAGGCCTGACATATGGTCCCTGCCCGCCGCCCCCCCAAATTCGGAGTCCTCCAGAGTCATTACTCATTCAACGGTCGGAAGAGCTTTCCGGGTTATTCATTGACAAAATACTCCTCAACCCCAAACAGCCCCCCTCCCACCTCGCTCTGACTCAGTTCCTTCTCTGTTTCCTCGAGTTTTGTCAACCCTTTCCCCTACATTTTCCGGGGAAAGCAGGTGAGAGGGTCCTCCGGAGACCAGCCCCAGGTCTCCAGCCTCTGCCTCCGTGACGCTCGGCCTTGACTCTTTGTGGACCGTGTGCTAAATGCTCTGTCCTCCCTACGTTGGGGGGAGGGGGGAGACAGAGTGGAGAGAGCAGGGGAACGGCCCTGCGGGGATCAGACTCCCACCTATTCAAGAACTGGCTGTGGGACCTCGGACCAGTTACTCAACCTCTCTCTGCCTCAGTTTCCTTCTGCGTAGTAAAACGGTTAACATATAATTCCGCCCTCCCGGTTTGAAATCGCAAGTAAAGAGCTTAGAAGAGGACCTGGAAGCCAGAGCGCACTCACCAAAAGGTGGCTGTTGCTAAATGCCTTCGCTCAACTAGGATTTCCTGAGGACACACTGTGTGCTAGGTACTGTGCCCTGTGGGGCTGCAGATAGGAGAACCATTGTTTCAATGCAGGGGCTGTGGACTGAGCTCCCCTCCTCCTCTCCTCCTCACCAGACTTGGAGTCCCCCTCCTCTCGCGTCCCTCCCTCCCCGCCCTCAGAGTCAGTTCCCAGAGCGGGTGCTGGGACCCGGCCCCTACCTGGAATGCAGGCTTGAACCAACAGCAGCAGCGGCAGCATTCCCGGGACGCCCATGGTAGGCAGCGGCTCTGTGCGTGGCCTCCCTGCACCTCTGAGTCTGGCCCCGGGAAGGAGACAGTTTTGTTAACCCCGGGGCTCCTCCCAGACGTTTGGCGAAAGAGCAAGTCAGCTCTGGATGCGTGGGCGCCCCACCTCCTTCCCCCTGCCACCCCCTGCCAAGCTTCCTCTACCAGGGCGGGGCCTGCGGAGTAGGGGGCTGGCTCTGCTCTGACTCACTTGGCCTTGATCACCGCGGAGTCCCAGACCGCTGGGGTGCAAATTCCAGCGCCCCCCCCCCCCGCCCCCCACGCACACCGCTTCCTTCTCTGGGATCTTGGGCAAGGAACCTCACTCCTCAGATTAAAACTTGTCCTGATGGGGAGTTCGTGGCTGACTATTAGATAATTTTGGATTTTGGTTAGTGTTGTTAGGAGGGACAATGGTGTTGTAATTACGTGGGGAAATGTCTTATCATTTAGAGACGAATGTTGAAATATTTGAGCTTGAAATAATATGTCTCTAATTTACTGTAAAATACTTCAGCCAAAAAGTACGTAGTGCTGTTATGACAAGGTTTTTGTGGCTATGTGGGAAAATTGTTCTTAATTTTTATAGCTCACTGAAATATTTAGAGGTTAATGTCATTGAGGTCTGCACCTACTTTAATATACTGTAGGAAAAAAGAAAGCCAAAATATTTGTATTAGATTCAAGGAACTTTACATGTCATTCTGTCTCTTTTTCTGTGTATTTGTAAAGATTCATAATATATCTTTTTAATTTATTGATTTTAGAGAAAGAGGAAGGGAGAAAGAGAGAAACATTGTTGTTTCCACTTATTTATGCATTCATTGATTGATTCTTCTATGTGTCCTGACAGGGGATCTGACCTGCAACCTTGGCATATCAGGACGATGCTCTAATCAACTGAGCTACCTGGCCAGGGCAATACATTTTTTTTAAGTAAAATAAAATGCAAAAGATAAAATAGTCTCTCTGTGCTAGGATGCTTCTGACCAATCAGAGCAATAGAATGCAGGTGAGATCTTTGAACGGTTGCTAACCCACTTGGAGGACTCTGACAAATTCCTTCAATATTTACTAAATGCCAGGCACCGGTCCAGGACTGGGTTGTGGCAGCAAACAAAGCAAAGTCCCTGCCCCTGGGGCGTTGGGGCGTAGATTTGTGTTATCTAATCCATGGCTGTCAGGCAGTGGTGAATAAAATGGGGGAAACAAGCCAGGGTAAGAAAGTGCCAGGGACAGGGGAGGCTGGTCAGTGTAAGTGGGGTGACCCAGGAGGGCTTCCCTGAGCAGGTGGCATCTGAGCAGAGACTGAATGGGTGTGGGAGGAAGTCGGGCAATTGATCTGGGAAGAGTTCAGGGGGAGGAACTAGCCGATGCAAGTGCCCAGGTAGGAGCTGCCTGAGGATCTGGGAGTGCAGCCGGAACAGGCGTGGGAAGGGAGAAAGTAATAGGCACTAAGTACCTCTACCTCTACCACTCCACAGTGATGACGCTACTGTTATTATATTTTGTTTGTAAGGGATTATAAATGTATTAGGTCATCTGGATACCAGATGGCCAGAGCCCCCAAATGGCACCAGCCTATTGTTATTCTTATTCATTGAAGCCTTAAGCTGGTGATTTAAAGATAAGTAGAAAAGTCCCAAAGAAACCTTCTCTTCTAAGAGGCAGTATGTCCTACTGATGAAGAGTGTGGGGACTCTGCCTGGCCGGTGTGGCTCAGTGGTTGGGCGTTGACCCATGAACCAGGAGGTCACGGTTCCATTTGCAGTCAGGGCACATGCCCGGGTTGCAGGCTCAACCCCCAGGAGGGGGCGTGCAGGAGGCAGCCAATCAATGATTCTCTCTCTTCATTGATGTTTTAATTTATCTCTCCCTCTCCCTTCCTCTCTCTGAAATCAATAAAAACGTATTAAAAAAAAAAAAGAGTATGGGGGCTGGCACCAGACTGCAAGGGTTCAAATTCCAGCTAGATACTCACGAGCTGTGTGGCCCTGGGCAGGTTACTTAACCTCTCTGTGCCTCAAGCTCCTTATCTGGAAAGGCAAGATAACAAGTGCCTCCCTCTCAGGGCTGGTGTGCTAGGGACCTAAAAGAATGCAACCAAGGTGCTTGCCACAGTGCCTGGTGCATAGTAGGTGCCCAATGGGAAACTGTAACTGTCATTAGTATTCAGACTCTGGCCCTCGTTTCCTGTCTGTGAGGTGGGAAGGGAGGTGGGGACAGGCCAGGAATCTGACGCCAGGGTCGTCATGCTGACCACTCCCTGCAGGACACCGTGGACCAACAGATATCCTCCTTTCTGAGCCTCAGTTTCCACGGGTGGAGTATGGGGCCCCGCTTTGGGTTTGCCTGAAGAGTGAATGAGATATTAATGTGCATGAGCTGGGGAAAAAGAAAGTTGGGGTGCTGGTCCAGGAGGGCTTGAGATCCAGCTCAGCCATTTGCTCCTGGGTGACCATGGGCAGGTGGCTTCACTCCTCAGAGCCTTGCTTTTTCCGGCTGAGACACGGGTCTGGGGAGGGTGGGAGGCATCAGGTGTGGGTGCCACACGAAACTGTGTGGTCTGGGATTACACTTCCTGGCCGGATGACCTCAGCACTCTCTGACACAATTTCCTCTTCTGTTTGAAGAATGGGGGAATTATCTTGAACCCCACCCATCCCCTCCTCAGACTGCTCTGGTCTCCCCCAAATTCTGTCTGTTTCTCTTCTTCTGTGTCTCTCCATCTCTGTCTTTTGTATCTCTCTGTTTCATTCTTTTCCTTTGTCTCTGTCTCTATAACTGACTCTCTCTTTCTGTGTCACTGTATCTGTTTTCTCTCTTTCTGTTTCTCTGTCTGTCTCTGACTCGTTCTCTCTGTCTCTGCCTTAAGTGACACACACCGGTGAGGTCCGGGGATGAATTAGGGGAGGGGCAGGCAGGGGGCCTGGCTGTGCACAATCCCAGAAAATCGGCAGGAATGCCTTCCTCCTGTGACTCACCTGGGCCTCTCCCCATCCTGCCTGCCAGCTGGGTCCCGGGAGAGGCACATAAGTTTCGGGGACTTCCCGGGCGGGTGGAGAAGAGGAGAGTCCTCTGGGGAGACAGAGGGGGAGAGAGACAGACACGCAGAGAGAGAGAGAGACAGTGAGAGAGACAGAGCTAGAGATGGGGCGGGGGAAACAGAGAGAGAGGCCACAGACAGACTAACTCAGGGGAAATCAGAGAGGAAGGGAGACAGAGATGACAAAACAGCAAACGAGAGACAAGGACAGAGACAGAAACAGGGACAGAGATTGACAGAGGGAGTTAGAGAGAATAACACCAATTGTCTGCAAAGAGAGAAAAGGGGAGACACTGAGAGACAGACACTGTGCATGCTGGGACCCCCTCACCTCCTGCCTCTGGCCTGGGCTGATGCTGGGGGTCTGCTGTGGCCACTTTCTCCCCAGCTCCTCGCTTTTTCTCTGCTAAAACTGGGGTGTCAGAGAGGAATCACCCCAGGGAGTGAAAGAGCTGGGAGCCCCCTGGAGTCCGCACTCCTCTGCCCCCATTTTCCAGATAGAGAAACGGAGGCTCTCCCGCCCTTTTGACTGAGTGCTTGTGCTAGGCTGGGCACGGTTCTGAGTGCTTTATCTAAGCACTTGGTGAGTCCTCAGTCCTGCTTTCCGCTGAGGACACTGGGGCTTGGAGGGTGTGGTTAGCTGACTGGCGCACCCGATGATATCCAGGTCCTAAGTGCTGGCAGCTGTGAGTGTTACCTGACGTGAAACAAGGGTCTTTTGTGATGTGATTAAGTCAAGGAGTGTTGTGTGTGTGTTAACCCTCACCCGAGGACATTTTTAAAAATATATATATTTTATTGATTTTTTACAGAGAGGAAGGGAGAGGGATAGAGAGCTAGAAACATCGATGAGAGAGAAACATCGACCAGCTGCCTCCTGCACACTCCCCACTGGGGATGTGCCCGCAACCAAGGTACATGCCCTTGACCGGAATTGAACCTGGGACCCTTGAGTCTGCAGGCAGACGCTCTATCCACTGAGCCAAACCGGTTAGGGCCCAAGGACATTTTTCCATTGATTTTTTTTTTTTTTTAAATATATTTTATTGATTTTTTACAAGTAGGAAGAGAGAGGGATAGAGAGTTAGAAACATCGATGATAGAGAAACATCGATCAGCTGCCTCTTGCACAACCCCTACTGGGGATGTGCCCGCAACCAAGGTACATGCCCTTGACCGGAATCGAACCTGGGACCTTTTAGTCCGCAGGCCGACGCTCTATCCACTGAGCCAAACTGGTTTCGGCCCATTGATTTTTAGAGAGAGAAAGAGAGAGAGAGAGAAACATCGATGTGCGAGAGGCACATCGGTTGGCTGCCTCCTGCACGTGCCCCGACTCGGGGGCCGGGGATCGAGCTTGCAACCAAGGTATTTGCCCTTGACTGGAATCAAACACAAGACCCTTCATTCTGAGGTCCGATGCTCTATCCATTGGGCCAAACCGGCCAGGCCTAAGTCAAGGATTTTAAGACCGAGACCTTATCCCAACGATCTGGGGGGGTTGCCCGTGAATGTAATCACAAGTGTCCTTAGGGGGAGGCAAGTGGACCTCTGACTGTAGACAGAAGCAGCGGAAGGCAGGTCAGAGTGGAGGCGCGCTGCTGCCGGCTTTGAAGGTGGAGGAAGGGGTCAGAACAAAGGAATTCAGGGGTGCAGCTCTCTGGGCTGGAAAAGGAAGAAGACCACTGCACCCCGAGGATCTCCCCGGGGAGTGCTGCCTGCTGATACCTTGACTTTGGCCCCTTAGGACTCATTAGAGATGTCTGACCTTCAGTGCCCTAGGGCAGCGGTCGCCAACCGGTGGTCCGCGGGTTCCTGGTGGTCCGTGAGGTCCGAAAGGTTGGCGTCCGCGGCCCTAGAGGACACATTTCTATTGTTTAAAGGCCACTATGTTTGTGGTAATTTATGGCAACAAGTAGAAAGTAACACAGGCTGTCAAGTCGCTTGCCTAGGATGACTTGGAAGTATAAAGTCAGGACCACGTGGCCTGGCCGGCGCGGCTCAGTGGTTGAGCATCGACCTGTGAACCAGGAGGTCATGGTTTGATTCCCAGTCAGGGCACAGGCCCGGGTTGCGGGCTTGATCCCCAGCAGGGGGCGTGCAGAAGGCAGCCGATGAATGATTCTCTCTCATCATTGATGTTTCTACCTCCCTCTCCCTTCCTCTCTGAAATCAATAAAAATATATTTAAAAAAATAATATCAGGACTATTTGGACACAAGCAGTCTGGCACTGCACCCATGCTCATAACTACCGGCTGGGGGGTTGCTGCTGGGGCGGGGGAGCTAGAAGCACCCAGCCTCTTCCCACCCCTCTGCACCAGCCTGCTCTGCCTCGCCTCTCTCTGGCGTCATGGGGATGAGGTGACTTGGGGAGAAGAGGGATCCAGGGAAGAAAAGCATTGCAGAGTTTGTGCAAAGAAGAACAGTTTCCCTGCCTCTAGCATTTTGCAGCTCAGGCCTCACCAGAGCAGAAATAATCATCGCGATTCAAGAGCTGATGTTACTAATACACAAAGAGCTCCTTTTAGGGGTTGAATTATGCTTTCTTGTGAAGAGAGAGAGAGAGAGAGAGAGAGAGAGAGAGAGAGAGAGAGAGAGAGAGAGAGAGAGAGGAGAGAGAGAGGTGAGTCCTGACTTCCAGTACTCAGAAAGTGACCTTATTTGGAAATAGGGTTGTTGCCGGCTAATCAGTTAAGATGAGCTCATAATGGGGTAGGGCGGACCCTCATCCAAGGGGACGACCCTGTGAAGACAGAGACATGGAAGAAGGCCATGTGGTGATGAAAGCAGAGATTGGAGTTAGGCAGCCACAAGACAAGGAACGCCAAGACGGCCGGCCAGCCACCAGAGGCCCGCCGCGGTGAGGAAGGGTGTCCTTGCGTGGTTTCAGAGAGAGCGCGGGCCTGCTGACACCTTGATTTCGGCCTCCAGCCTCCAGATTGCGAGACAACACACTTCTGTTGTTTGGAGCCACCCAGTGTGTGACAGTGTCGCAGCAGCCTCACGCAACTCTCACAATTTTAAAATAGAAAAATTAGCACAGGACGGAAGAGGAAGGACACGGGACTCTTCTAAATGCGGCACGAAAAGCCCATGCGCAGCACTGTAGCTTTTGCTGTGTTACACCACCCCAGCATGCAGTGACTTAGAAACAGCAAACATTACGCCTCCAGGTTCTGTGGGCCCAGGATGGCCTTGGGTGGCCTCACTCCAAAGTCCTCAGCCGGGCTGGCTGGCATGCCCCGAGCCTCAGTCTGAATACGTCCCCCCCGTAGCTAAGGCAGGTTCATGCACACAGGGCTAAGGCAGGTTCATGCACACAGGGCTAAGGCAGGTTCATGCACACAGGGCTAAGGCAGGTTCATGCACACAGGGCTAAGGCAGGTTCATGCACACAGGGTTAAGGCAGGTTCATGCACACAGGGCTAAGGCAGGTTCATGCACACCGTGGCTAAGGCAGGTTCATGCACACAGGGTTAAGGCAGGTTCATGCACACAGGGCTAAGGCAGGTTCATGCACACAGTGCTAAGGCAGGTTCATGCACACAGGGCTAAGGCAGGTTCATGCACACAGGGCTAAGGCAGGTTCATGCACACAGGGCTAAGGCAGGTTCATGCACACAGGGCTAAGGCAGGTTCATGCACACAGGGCTAAGGCAGGTTCATGCACACAGGGCTAAGGCAGGTTCATGCACACCGTGGCTAAGGCAGGTTCATGCACACCGTGGCTAAGGCAGGTTCATGCACACAGTGACTAAGGCAGGTTCATGCACACAGGGCTAAGGCAGGTTCATGCACACAGGGCTAAGGCAGGTTCATGCACACAGGGCTAAGGCAGGTTCGTGCACACAGGGCTAAGGCAGGTTCATGCACACAGGGCTAAGGCAGGTTCATGCACACCGTGGCTAAGGCAGGTTCGTGCACACTGTGGCTAAGGCAGGTTCGTGCACACTGTGGCTAAAGGGTTCCCAGCAACAAGATTTTTAGAAGCTGCACATGTCCGAGTCCGAGGCTCAGAGGCATACAACATCACTTCTGCTGCGTTCCATTGTTCAGAGCAAGTTCCGAGACCGGCTCAGAGCTGAGGAGGGGAAATAAACCATCTCTTGGTGGAAGGAGCTGCATAGAATTCATGGCCATTTGCATCCTCCCCTGCCCCTTTCACCTACAGATGGGCAAAAAGAAAACAGTTTGATGATGCCCTGGCCGGGTGGCTCAGTTAGTAAGTGTTGTCCTGTACACCAAAAGGTTTCAGGTTCGATCCCTGCAGGAGGCAATGATCTCTCTCTCTCTCTCTCTCTCTCTCTCTTCTCTCTCCCCTTCCTCTCTCTAAAATCAATACAAACATATTCTTGGGTGAGGATTAAAACAAACAAATAGCTGAAACCGGTTTGGCTCAGTGGATGGAGCATCAGCCTGTGGACTGAAGGGTCCCGGGTTCGATTCCGGTCAGGGGCGCAGCCTTGGTTGTGGACACGTCCCCAGTGGGAGGTGTGCGGGAGGCAGCTGATGGATGTTTCTGACTCTCTGTCCCTCTCCCTTCCTCTCTGTAAAAAATCAATAAAATATATATATTTTTAAAAACCAACCAAACAAAAAACAACAAACAAAAAACCGTTTGATGGTACTTGGAGTCGGCCAGTCTGTGGGGAGACAGACACCGCCCTTCACCGTTGGGGAGTGTCCGTTGGTACAATCCATGGAGGGCTGTTTTGAAACTGCTCTCATAATCACAAAACCACTTACCGCTCGGGGGACCCTGGTGCACCTGTGAAATGGTAGGAGCACAAAATTCTTCATTGCAGCACAGATTGTAATACTGAGTGCTGGGAAAACAGCTACCTGTACAAGAGGCCTATCTATCCACCGGAAGAAGCCAGAGGAAACTATGCAAAACTATGCAAACCAGCTTACATTATTGTCAAGTGGAAAACTCTAGGTGCACAATAGTGTGCGGCGTACACTGCGGTTTGCGTGTCAAAGGGGTGCATGTGCCCATATTTGCTTGCAGATGCATTAAGTAACGCCTCTGAGGTCCCCTCGCCTTCCGGCTTCCCATTAAGGGCAGGGAAACGTCCCTTGCCTGCCTCCCCGTCCTCCGCGCTCTTTACCCCGCAAGCCTCCTGTTTGTGCAGACCGGGGCCTGTTGACCAGCCTGCGTTATCAGCCAGCCTTTCAGGGGACCGGGCTCTCCTAGTCACGCAGCACCCGGAGCGGCTCCCTCCTCCCCAGCTCCAGACTCCAGCGTGGGGGCCTGCTCTTCCTTCTTCCCGTTCCTCCTGGACCCAGGGGCTCACCTGGGAGGAGATGGGCCTTCTCCCCAAACTTCTCCCTGCCACAGCCCCCCACCCCAGGAAAAGCCACCCCCCCCCCAGGCTCTTATCTTTCCCCCTTAGGGTTGGCCCCTTCCAAAGCAAGCTCCTTGACTGTACACACTGAGCGGGGCCCCGCCCTGGAGTCTGGGAAGCATGACAGGCCTGTGCAGTCACCTTGGCCTGGTCCTTCTACTCCCGTGGGATCTCTCCTCCGAGCCGGGGGGGGGCCCACCCCAGCTGGCAGTGCCCGCTGCTAGGTAGTGAGGGCACCTGCTGTTCTCAGAGACCGACACACATCAGCTCACTTAATCCTCACAGCCCTTAGACGTGGGGCCTCCTGCTCACCCTGCTTGACAAATGAGGAAACTGAGGCTGTGGGGGCTGAAAGGCCTGCCCAAGGCTGTCAGAACTTGAACCCAGGCCTTGTGGCTCCAGGTGGTTTCCTTGAAGCCTGAGCATCATTAGCACGGATCCCCCAACACGAGCTGTCGATCCTGGGGTTTGCCAAGTTAGTGGGTGAACACAATGAGGCTCCAGTTACATCTCAAAGGAGAGGCAGGTGCCGGGAGGGCACTCAAAGGTCATGAAGAGGTGCCTGACAGAGACCAAGCATCGGGGCTGGAAACCCCCTGTGGTGGAGAGCGACCTTATTCCCACTGGGCATTTGCACAAATCAAGGCTGCCCAGTGAGAGGCAGGGAGAGGCAGCAGCGCAATGCAGGCCTCATGGCGGGGGGGGGAGGGGGCTGTCTTTTCTCCCCTCCCTTGGGGAAGCCCAGTGGTCAGGTCATAGAGGCCTGGCTTCGAATTCTGGCTGAGTCAACATCCTCACTTTGTGGCCTTGGACAGTGAGCCGTATTCTCCTTTTCCATAAAATGGGGAAACTCAGGGCTGATTTCAGCTGTACCAGTTGTTAAAATATCGAGCTACTTCCAGATTTGGTTGGTGAAAATTTGCTACCCAAGACCACCCCCCACCCATAGCATGTCGAGGTTCTTCTAGCACCCCATGTCCCAGCAACTGAAGGGGAACTCCAGGTGAGTGGAGGCCACCAGGATGCTTTTCCAGCACGCCGGCAGAGTCGTTACTGCTGCGTGGCCTGGCTGATACTGACTGATGGGAAAGTATTTTGAACGTCTCTCCTGGGTTTAATGATAGTGGCATGTAAGACTGCTGTAAGGAGTCAGTGAGCTAACGTCTCTCTGGAATGACCAGGCAAAAGAATAGCAATATTATTACTATTGTTACTACTACTACTAATGGTAATAATAATAACAACAAAACTCATTCTCCTTCTTTGGCTTCACTGAGTAGCCCCAGGATTCTCCCACTCAGTGCCTCTTAGAACTCAGTTTCCCCATCTCCATGCTCCCTAAGCCCCTCCCCCCCGCAGGTGACCCCGTGGGCCAGGATGGCGGGTGGGGCTGCTATCTCCCCAGCCTGTTTGCTTTCCCGCCTCATGGGCTGCCACCCCAGCCAAGGACCTTGAATAAAAGGCCAGGGCACCCGTGTCCTGCTTCCTCCTCTCCGGCCGGGATCATGCTCCGGATCCTCCCTGCGCTGGTGCTCCTAGGAGCGCTGGCTGCCCCCGCAGGTAGGCCACTGAGTGGGGTCCCAGGGAGAGCGAGGGGAGGCCCACCCTCACGTGGGGGGTGGGATTCTGAGTCTGAGCCCCAGCTCCCTCCACCTCTGCTTGCTGTCTCCCAGAGGCAGCCGAAGGGAGGGCGCAGGCATGGCTCTGGAGCCAGGCTGCCCGGGTTCCAATCCCGCCTCTGACGGACACGCCCTAGCCGTGACCTTGGGCGTAAGCCACCTAACCGAGCTTCAGTTCCCCAGCTGTGCGGTGAGGGTGATGATGACCCTGACCCTGCCGCAGGGGGCTGTTGGGGGCATTCACTGAATTGACATGTTTGAGGAATTTTTTTAAATATATTTTATTGACTTTTTACAGAGAGGAAGGGAGAGAGAGAGATAGAGAGTTAGAAACATCGATCAGCTGCCTCCTGCACACCCTCTACTGGGGATGTGCCCGCAACCAAGGTACATGCCCTTGACCAGAATCGAACCCGGGACCCTTGAGTCCTCAGGCCGATGCTCTATCCACTGAGCCAAACTGGTCAGGGCTGTTTGAGGAATTTTTAAGAGCTTAGAACAGTCTCGGGCCATCCCTCGGGCCATCCGTAGCCCTGTCTGATATCAGGAGTAATTATTACTCTTCCCTTCCCTTGCCTTCCAGCGGCCCTGTTGGTTCTGAATGGGCCACCAGTGGCCGGGCTGGGAACGGAGCAGCGGGACCCCAGGGTGCGAGGCCGTGTGACCTTGGGTGAGACTGTGAGTCGGTGTGGCTGCAGTGTCCTCCTCTCCGAGAGGAAGTCAGAGAGGAGGGCCGCCGTTTCCGGGCTGTGCTTCCTGCAGCCTTAAAGCTTCTGGGAAAAAGGAAAGCTTCTGGGAAGAGCCTCGGGGCCTCTCTGAGGTCGAGAAGAGGACTGGCTGCCGGGCCTGGCTCAGTGGTGGAGCGGCGACCTATGAACCGGAAGGTCACGGTTCCATTCCTGGGCAGGGCACATGCCCGGGTTGCGGGCTCCATCTCCAGTGTGGGGCGTGCAGGAGGCAGCCGATCAATGATTCTCTCTCATCACTGATGTTTCTCTCCCTTCCTCTTGGAAATCAATTATATATTAAAAAAATATATATATATATTAAAAAAATATTTTTTATCATATAATATATATATATATATATATATATATATATATATATATATATATATGGGTTTTTTTTTTCTTTTTTTAAAGAAAGAAGGCTGCCTGGACAGAGGTGATTCTCCCCAGCCCAGCCTAAGAAGGAGAATTCCACTCTTACATGTTCCCTTCTGGGCTTCCGAGGGAGGCGCTGTCAGGGAAAGGGTTCCACGGCAGAGCTGGAGGGTTGGGTGGAGACAGCCAGCAGCTCCAGCTCGCCGGCGCTGACTCCCACCTCCACGCCGTGCCCACGCTCTTTCACACCCGCCCCCAAGCCTTTTGCACCTCCAGGAAGATGTTCCTTGATCTTCTTCCAACAGCCCTACCCGCTCCCACCCAGCCTTTTTTTTGTTTTTTTAATATATTTTATTGATTTCTTACAGAGAGGAAGGGAGAAGGAGAGGGAGAGGGATAGAGAGTTAGAAACATCGATCAGCTGCCTCCTGCACACCCCCCACCGGGGATGTGCCCGCAACCAAGGTACATGCCCTTGACCGGAACAGAACCGAACCTGGGACCCTTGAGTCCGCAGGCCGACGCTCTATCCACTGAGCCAAACCGGTTAGGGCCCCACCCAGCCTTCGTCCTGTTCTTGATTGTGTGTGTGTGTGTGTGTGTGTGTGTGTGTGTGTGTGTGTGTCCTTCCTCCTCTCTCTCCTCAAATAGCAGGTCTGATCACCCCTGTCTCCCCACAGGGACCTCCACGACGTGCCCAGCCTGCTCTTTTCCAGGAAACTGTAGAGAGACCGTTTGTCCACCCGCCAAGGACTCCTGCTTGTTCCGCCAGATGCAGCTGGGTAGAGACCGAACCGGGCTGGGCAGAGAGGATGGGTGAAGTGGGTGGGCAGGGGCCGGAGGGGGAGTCAGGGGTAAGCCACCCTGGGACTGGAGGCTCCAAACTTTGCCTCACAGCCCAGCTCAGTACTGTTGGGGATGGGGGCAGGGGTGGTCTCAACACCAGTTGAGGTCCCAGATGGACCTCTGGGAGGGCTTGGGGGTCTCTAATCTCCCCTCCTCAACCTCTATCCTTAGAAAATGAGATTTTCATCAAGAACGGGTCGTGCGTGGCCCCGCAGGAATGCCAAGAAGGTGTCTACACCCTGACCTATGCCCCCAACTCGATTCTCAGCACAGCCTGTTGTGACAACAACTGCAGCAAGGTTGCACGACCAGGTTTGTCACACAGCTGGGTGGAGTGTCATGGGAACCTGGCCTCTGTTTCAAGCTCTGCCTGGCTAGTTAGAGCAGGGAAAACCTCAGTCTTCTCGTCCGGAAAATGGGTGTGAGCTAAGTTTTGCAAAGAGTGCATCCACCACAAAGCTGGCATGTAGTGGGCACGCCATAAATTGTAGCTGTGGTTGTTGAGTCATTGGGGGGCTGGAGAGAAGCCCCAGACTCTTAGTTCTCCTGAGAGGGGCTCCCTCAAAGGCGAGTTAAGCAGAACAAGCAATGTTATGGGTGGGCGCAGGCCCAGGTGGGGCGAGCCAGCGAGGTGCCCGGGGTGCACGATTTAAGGACGTGCTCACACTCATGCACTGACTCTGCACTCCCACAACCTTGACAGTGAGCACCTTGCTGGCCTCACTCTAGACCTGGCCCTGAGCGGTGATAAAGATTGCTTTTCGTGGCTCGGTAATTTCTTCAAAGAAGGAATTTGCATGAGGCTGGGGTAGCAATGGGGACACCTGAGAGCTCCACACTTGGGGTTACTAGCCATCCTTTCAAACTACTGGGGTGTCCCTCCTCCTAACCTGTGTACCTCAATCAAAAAACACCCAAGTCCAAGTCGAGAGGTGGGCATACCATTCGGAATATAAAACACCATGCCTTGGCTGGTGAACCAGGAGGTCGCGGTGGTTAGAGAGTTGGCCTGCACACTGAAGGGTCTCGAGTTTGATTTCTGGTCAAGGGAATGTACCTGGGTTGCAGGTTCGATCCCTGGCCCAGTCAGGAAGCATGCAGGAGGCAACCAATTGATGTGTCTCTCTCTCACATTGATGTTTCTTTCTCTCTCTCTCTCTCTCTCTCTCTCTCTCTCTCTCTCTCTCTCTCCCCTCTCCCGCCTTTCTACTCTCTCTAAAAAGCAATGGGAAAAAACTCTCAGGTGAGAATTAAGAACAACAACAACAAAGAATATAAAATGTCAGTTTTTTTTAAAAGTATTTTTATTGATTTCAGAGAGGAAGGGAGAGAGAGATAGAAACATCAATGATGAGAAAGAATCATTGATTGGCTGCCTCCTGCACGCCCCCTACTGGGGATCAAGCACACAACCTGGGCATGTGCCCTTGACCGGAATCAAACCTGGGACCCTTCAGTCTGCAGGCCCACGCTCTATCCACTGAGCCAAACCGGCTAGGGCTAAAACGGCAGTTTTGATCGAAACTGCTTTGAATAAAACTACTATGAGTAGAGGAGGATAAAAGGGACTACCTCGAAATACTCAAGTAATTGTCTTTTTTCATCCCCACCTGAGGATATGTTTTTATTTATTTTAGAGAGAGAGGAAGGGGGAGAGAGAGAGAAACATTGATATGAGAGAGAGACATCCATCGGCTGCCTCCTGTGCCCACCCCGAGTGGGGATCAAACTGGCAACCTGGGCATGTGCCCTTGACCGGATCAAACCCGCAGCCTTTTGGGTGCACAAGACAACGCTCAACCAACGGAGCCACCCTGCCAGGGCTCGAGTAATTGTCTCTTGGTAGAGGATCAACAGCAGCGCCGTCCAGTGAAATAGAATGTTATCTGTATATGTAATGAAAGCCTTTCCAGGAGCCAAATCAAAAAGTCACAAAGGGCCCGGCCAGAATGGCTCAGTTGGTTGAGTGTTGTTCCCGATGGGGCACACGCCTGTGTTGTGGGATAGAGAGTTAGAAACATCAATCAGCTGCCTCTTGCACACCCCCTACTGGGGATGTGCCCGCAACCAAGGTACATGCCCTTTACTAGAATCGAACCTGGGACCCTTGAGTCCGCAGGCCGATGCTCTATCCACTGAGCCAAACCGGTTTCGGCTGAAATTAATTTTAATAATATATTTTATTTAACGTACCACACCTAAAACATTTCAACACATATGTAGTCAATCCAGGATTATTCATGGAAAATTTCACGTTCTTTTTTCACACTGAGCCTCTGACATGAGGGTACGTCTTGCCCGCACAGCACACCCTAGAGGAACCTGCCACCTTTCACGTGCTCCACGGCCACGCGTGGACAGTGGCCGCGTGGCGGGCAGCACTGCTCACAGTTATGGTTCCTTTTTAGTCTCCTTTCCTGTACTGGCCACTATTTCAATATCAGCCCACATTCAGATGCCTCGTGACTTAGTTTTGACTCATGAAAAGTATGCTCCAACAGCTTCCTCTTAAATGTCTAAGAAAGCTCTCAAATTTAGTCAGATGGTGGAGGCTGAAGCCACAGCTTCGTCCACTCTTTTTTTTTTTTTTTTTTTTTAACTGAGGGAATGTGAGGAGAAGATTGTTTTTTATTTTATTGATTTTTTACAGAGAGGAAGGGAGAGGGATAGAGAGTTAGAAACATCGACCAGCTGCCTCCTGCACACCCCCCACCAGGGATGTGCCCGCAACCAAGGTACATGCCCTTGACCGGAATCGAACCTGGGACCCTTCAGTCCCCAGGCCGACGCTCCATCCGCTGAGCCAAACCGGTTTCGGCTCCGTCCACCCTTTTGCAGAATACCACAAGACCTTAAAACCAAAAACAAGCAGGATCACTTTTTAACCCCTTTTGGGATCTGAGGTCTCTAAGGGACGGGCAGTGCTGAGTCTCCACGGCAGGCCTGGTACAGGGTAGGCTCCAGAAATGCTTGTGGAGTGAATCAAAGGGCCCTTAGGGTCCAGCACGAAGGCTCCTTCGGACCAGTGAACCGAGTGGGGCCAGCCCCGCCCACGGCTCTGTGTGCTGTTCCCGGAATAAGTCCTCAGGGCCCGGAAGGAGATGGCTGAGGTCAGCTGGCCCCACGCTGGAGGACAAGGTTGTGGATCGTGGCGGGTGGAGGCAGCAAGAACAGAGGGCTGGCGGACGTGTTCCTCAGCCCCCCTCCCACCCTGACTCTACTCACTCCCACCAGAGGGGGCCCCGCCCAACGGGGTGAAGTGTCACTACTGCTCTGGGAGTAGGTCAGCCCCGTGTGACGCCCTCTCGGTCATGAGCTGCACTGGACACCAGACGGTGTGTGTCACCCTCAATGGCACATGGACGCAAGGTAAGGGCTCCCTTCAGGAGGTCATTGCATGGCGCGCCTTCCTCCTGCCTGCGCAAAGAAGGGTTGAGGTCCGTTTGCATGCGTGTGCCGGTCACGTATGGCTAATGAACAAATCCTTTGCCCGTGCAGTGGCTTAAACGCAACCACCGCCACTTTATGAACACGTGTGGTTTCCGTGGGCTGGGGATTCAGGAAGGGCTCAGCTGGACAGTTCTGGGCCTCTCACGTGGTTGCAGTCAGAAGGTGGCTGGAGGGCAACGGTGGGACGTAGGGGGGGGGGCGCGGGGGTGAAGGGGCCTTTCCGTGTGGTCTCTCCACCTTGCCTAGCTTGGGCTTCCTGACATCATGGCTGCCACCCTCTTTACATGGTGGCTGAAGACGTGGAGAGCAAGCATTCCAGCAACGAAGTGGCCGCTGCATGGCCTTTGACAGCCTCGCTCTGGAAGTCACACCAGGTCCCCTCTATCGGGCTTTACTGGCTGAACCGGTCACAAAGGTCCATCTGGTGTAAAAGGAGGAGGCATAGGTCCTCACCTTTTTTTTTTTTTTTTAATATATTTTATTGATTTTTTTACAGAGAGGAAGGGAGAGGGAGGGAGAGTTAGAAACATCGATGAGAGAGAAACATCGATCAGCTGCCTCCTGCACACCCCCAAACTGGGGATGTGACCGCAACCAAGGTACATGCCCTTGACCGGAATCGAACCTGGGACCCTTGAGTCCCCAGTCTGACGCTCTATCCACTGAGCCAAACCAGTTAGGGCGAGGAGGTGTTTTAAAATCCCCACTTTTTGCAAATGGTCGGAGCAGGGGCTTTTGGAGCAAAAGGCTTAGGCTAGACTGACCAGAGGGTACACTAACTGTGAAGCCAACCAGGTGACAGAGAAGTGGCCTGGGCTCCTGCAGAGCGGACCGGACCCTTCGCAGGGCCTTCTTGCTACACACAGTGGCATACGGCAGGCCGGGGGGGGGGGGCGGGGGGGGGGCGCGCAGCAGGAGCAGGAGAGGTGGGAGTGGTCCTCCCTGGCTGGGAGGAGTATTGTATCACTGCCATTGTTCGGAAATGCCGGTACATGGTGATAATCACAAGCAGATGGACTTTTAGTCGGCTTTATTATGGCTTCTAAACGCTTTACAGACAATACACTTCCTTATGCCACTGTTTACAGATGAACTGGATGCTGTACAAGAATATTTCTCCATGCCTTGGGGGGCTTACCGGAAGTTAGGGGACTGTCCAAGGGTCTTCCAACAAGATAAAAATGTGACGGGAAATCAGGACAAGAGCAGTGAGCAGACGTGGAACTGAGCGGAGATGTCTGCTCTGGGTGGCAAGCTCTTAGGTTAACACTACAGTTAGTTGGGGAGCTGACCCTTAGGGTCCCGTAGATGCCAGGGACCTCGGAAGGGGGCTGGAACGATCCCAGGGTGGTAGCACTTCCCAGCTCTCAGAATAAGCCAAAGAACGTCCTCTCCGGAGAAAAGCCGCCAGGGCGTCCACAGATCAGCACCAACCCAACGTGAGCTCACAAGCAGAGCTCACAAGCAGAGCTCACGAAAGGCACCAGGGAGCGAGCCACCATGAGCGAAGCAGAAGCCACGGACAGCACAGGGGGCCCCCGAGGAGCCACCCTCGTGGTGACCAGCTCCCGAACAGAGCTGAGCTGTAGATGACGTGTATGAAGGAACAAAGTTAGAATCGCAAAGAAGAGCAGGCCCAGGAGGCTGTGAGAAGTGACGAGGGATGTTTGAAAGTGAATCGTATAGAGCTATCGAGAGAGACAGAGAGAGACCGACATCAAGGAGGGGGCTCGGGCTCTGAGTCCCCCTGACGCCTCCCTCTGTCTCTGCAGGGGGCCCCCCAGTGCTCAGGGGCTGCGCCACGCCAGCGTTGTGCCACCTGCGAGCGAACAGCACCCTGGGCCCCGAAGCCTTTGGGTTTCATCTCACGGCCCCGCCTGAATGCTACGCTGAGGATCCCACCACCCAGCCAGGTGCTCTGAACCTTGACTTCCGGAGACCCTACCCTCTCTGCCCTCCCTGGGTCCCACTCGTCCTTCCCAACCCTGTATGTCCCCAGGGCACCCCCTCCCTCCTACTATAATGTTCCCAGGGAGTGTAACTACTCACATGTGCGAACACACACACACACACACACACCACCTGACATACCCAGAAGCAGAAAAATCCCATTGGCACATAGCCACACATCCTCAAACACCCACATTTATACCCTGGCACTCAGAACAGGTGTAGAGAGGAACACACATGTCTAACCATGAACGTCCTGTCGTGTAAGTGCGGTGAGAGATCTAAGTCGGTGTAAAGAAGGCATCCGGGTCTCTTCCTTCCCTTTTTCACGTTCCTGCTTGTGAAAGAAGACTTTTGCCGACCGTCTCCCTCTGGCTTAACGAAGACACTGACGGTGGTTTTTGTCTCCCAGAAAAGAGAGATGTCCCTGAGGTAGTGCTCCCAGGGCGACAGCTCTCTAAGGGAGGCACCTGAACAGAATGGCAGGCCTTCCGCAGGTGAGGAAGGAACTTTCCAGACTTGGGCGGGGCCGCATTTCTTCAGTGCCGGCCACAGGAGATGCTTTTGCTGGAAACCACAGGGCAAGGACGGTTTTGTGGGGCGGACGATCTCTCTGCTGAATCTGAAGGCAAAAGGGGAACATTCTTACTTTCACTTCCTCCGACTCCCAGCTGCTAGGAGTTTTACTTGTCTTTCTTTTTTTTTCTTTAACATATTTTATTGATTTTTTTTACAGAGAGGAAGGGAGAGAGAGGGATGGAGAGTTAGAAACATCGACGAGAGAGAAACATCGATCAGCTGCCTCCTGCACACCCCCCACTGGGGATGTGCCCGTAACCGAGGTACATGCCCTTGACTGGAATCGAACCTGGGACCCTTCAGTCCTCAGGCCGAGGCTCTATCCACTGAGCCAAACCGGCTAGGGTGGAGTTTTACTTTTCAAAACCAAGCAGTGAATTAAATTACTGATCACAATGGGGTGGGGGGGAGGTAAATTCGGGAGCTCAACATTTACGATATGGAAAGGAAAAGGGGAAGATAGGATTGCTACACTGGAACGTGGGCCATGGGACTTCCGCATATGCAATTCCTATGGACATAGATCCATGCGAGGACACATCGGTTGTCAGATCCAGACCCACACATGTGGACTGGGAGAGAGACAGGACAAACATGCAAATATATAAAAGCACAACATAGCCCTAGCCGATTTGGCTCAGGGGATAGAGCGTTGGCCTACGGACTGAAAGGTCCCAGGTTCGATTCAGGTCAGGGCACGTGCCTGGGTTGCGGGCTCCATCCCCATTAGGGGGTGTGCAGGAGGCAGCCAATCAACGATTCTCTTTCATCATTGATGTTTCTATCTCTCTGTCCCTCTCCCTTCCTCTCCGAAATCAATAAAAACATTTAAAAAATAAAATAAAAGCACAAAATATCCACAGATACGCTGAAACAGGCTAACATCCACAAACATTCACATCTGTGTGCCAGCATATATATCCAAGCACCCCAACGCCTTGCTGGAAACACAGACATACCCAGACACACACACACACACAACCAGCCTTACACACATGCACATAAAAACGTGCTCTCTTCACACAGGTATGCACATACACACCTGCTCCCACGGGGGCCCATGGAGACGCACCCCCAAACACCCCCATCCTCCCACAGACAGTTCCAGAACACACAGGGTTCGACATAGGCACACACAGCCACGCGTGCACAGGCCTGCATGCTGCTACACACGAACGGCATCATGGCAGAAGTGCACACACACGGTGTAGTTGCGCAACCACATGCACATACCGAGGTGCCTAGAAATGTGCGCGCGCGCGCGCACACACACACACACACACAGACACACACATACACACACACACAGACACACACACTCACGTTGTCCTCCAGCAGCTCATCTTCCTCTCTTCCCAGATCCCCGAGCAACCTCGACCCACAGCAAGGCTAACGGCACCACCTGTTTCACCTGCTCAGACAGCAACCACTGCCACCCGTTCTCCTGCCCGGCGGAGAGGAGCTACTGCCTCCAGACGGCGGGCATCCTGGGTGAGCGTCCCTGGGTCGGGGCTGGGAAGGGGAGGTCCCGGGCCCGCTGCCTTTACTGACTCACAGCAGCCCTTTCCTGCCCGTGGGGGACAGAGGCTGGTGGCAGGGGAGGAGGTGAGTTTAAAATCGGATGCCACATGTGTTTAGCTATTGATTGCTGAATACTAAATCAACTCCTCACACAGGGGCTCGACGCACAAAACAGAAACAAACTCGTAGACACAGAGAGCCAATGGGTGACTGCCAGATAGGAGGGAGGCGGGGGCTGGGTGAGAAGGGTGACGGGATTAAGAAGTACCAATCGCCAGTTATTAAGAGTCGGGGGGGATGTGAGGTGCAGCACAGCGAATGTGGTCACTGACACTGTAACGACGATGTGCGGTGCCGGGTGGTACGAGACTCACTGAGGTGATCGCCTTGTAAGGCATAGAAATGTCTAATCACCATGTTGTGCACCTGAAATGAATATAATGTTGTATGCCAAGTGTAATAGAAAAATAGTCCGGTCCTCGGTTTCGGCACCAAAAAAAAAAAAAAGGAAAGAAACAACAAACAAAGTAATGACTTTTATATATATAGTAGAAAAGGACAAATACTATATGATTTCACTTATATGAGTATCTAGACGAGTCAAATCATGGAAACAGAAAGTAGATGCTGGGGGGAGAGGGAAATGGGGCGTTGCTATTTGATGGGTAAAAGCGTTTTAGTTTTGCCCAAATGAAGTCGTTCTAGAGATCTGTTTCACAATATTAATGCAGTTAACACTGCTAAACTGTACACTTAAAATGGCCAAGACTGTATATGTGTGTTTTTTACTACAATTAAAAAAAAAACTTCATGGCGTAAAACAACGGTTTATTATTTCCCAGCATTCTGTGGGCTGCCCAGGCCCAGCTGGGCAGCTCTGCTCCAGGGAGTGAAGGCTGAGTCACATAGGTGGCTGCATTCAGCTGGGAACGCAACGGGGGTTGGAGCGTTCACGTCAGCCTCTCACCTTCCACCTCTCACCCGCCTCTCTCCACGTGGCCCCCATCAGTCTGTAGCCTCGTTGAGCTTCCTTTCAGTATGGTGTCTGGCTTCCAAGGAGGAAGAAGTAAAAACCAGTGTCTTCAATTTATTTTATTTCATTTTTTAATCCTCACCCAAGGGTATTTTTTCCATTGATTTTTAGAAAGAGTGGAAGAGAGGGAGGGAGGGAGGGAGAGGGAAGGGAGGGAGGGATATATATATATATATCAATGTGAGAGAGACACATCCATTGGTTGCCTACTTGAACACGCCCCATCCGGGGCCAGGTATTGAACCTGTAACTCAGGCATGCGCCCTTGACCAGGAATCAAACTTGAGACCCTTCGGGGAGTGGGCTGATGCTCCAACCACACCGGCCAGGGCTACCGGCTGCTCCTCAAGGTGAAGCCCAGAACCGCCACAGTGTGTTGGTCAGAAGCAGTCATGAGGCCAGCTCAGGGTTAAGGAATGAGGAAAGGGATTGCACCTCTTGATGCAGCAGGGGTGAGGTCATGTTGCAAAAAAAGCGTGTGGGATGGGAGACAGTGTGGCCATCTTGAAATCTACTGCAACATCCTGGGCAGGCAGCCCCCTGCGTCGCCTGTCCATCTGCCCCGTTAAAGAAAGACCGGACCTTCCTGTTAAGGGAAGAGGAGTTGAACTAGAAACCAGTCTTTCTTTTGTATAAATTTCAAGAGACACAGAAATTTATAAACAGGAATAGTATAAACAGGAAGACACAGAAGTAGTATAAACAGGAATGCCAGCAGTATCGATGGGAATAGTATGGCGGACCAGGCGGGGCGCGGGGTCCCCGAGAAGGCTCTGGCTAAGGGGATGGGGTGCTCACAGGCAGGCTGCTGAGACACCGCAGATCCAGAGGCACCTGCACACTGGAACCCTAAGGGAGGAGGCGGGAGGAAGGCTCTCTGAACTTGATGAACAATGACAGGGTCTGTGTGTATCAGGGGTGATCTCAGGCAGACTGAATGCGAGCAACGACCCCCTCGGGGCTTGGCGGCTTGTGATTGCTCTTCCTGACAAATCCACTTACAAATCTCTCCAGCCTTAGGGGGCGGGGACTCTGTCTCCTGGAGAAACGGTTCCTGCGTGGCCGCCGAGGACTGCAGATTTGACCACCCCATCTCTGCCCTGACCTACAGCATCGGTCTTGGCTTCTGGGTCAACACCACCTGCTGCCAAGGCAGCTGCCAGGAGCCCACTCCTCCGGGTATGCTGCCCCCAGGAAGCGGTCAGATGGGGGGCTGAGCCGGGGGTGGGGGTGGGGGGCCTGGAGGAGTTTGTCCTGGGTTGAAGAAGGCGGGCGGGCGGGCGGGAGCATCACGTAACCCCCTTGCCCCAACCAGGCTGCCCTAAGGCACTGACCCTGCTCCGTGGGCAAGCCCAGGGCAGTGGTTCCCCGTGGTAGAGCCCACGCGTGCACGGCGGACCCCGAGAGGTCCCGAGTCCGCCCGGCCGACCGCCACCCTCCTCCATACAGCCACGCTGCCCGCCTCACGCACCCTGAGCAAGTTCCTGTGTCCCACCTGTGCCGACGGCCACCCGGGGCGCTGCAATTCCTCCTTGTACGTGCAGTGTCCCCGTGGGGAGACCACGTGTGTCCAGCTGGACCTGGTGTCTGAAGAAGGTAACGTGCGTGTCTGGTGTGAGCACATGTGCGTGAGCGAGCCTGAGCGCCCTGCTCTGGCATGAGGCGAGCCTGAGTTGGGGGCCCACCTCTGTCATTTACACTCTGAGACCAAAGATAAGTGGCTTCATCTCATGGAGCCTCCGTTTCCCCTTCTGGTAAATGGGAGTACTGGGAACACACCTCACAGGGTTTCGTGAGGAAGAAGTGAGTCCATGAGAGAGGCAGGAAAGCAGAGGGCATAAAGCAGGACTCTGGGGCGAGGCTGCCTGGGGTCCAACCCCAAATCTACCACTGATGAGCTGGGCGGTCTTGGGCAGGTGACTCTGCCTCTCTGTGCCTCAATTTCCCATCTGAGAAAGAGGATAATTGTAGTCCCTGATTCATAAGTCTGTTGTGAAAATCTGGTAAAGATAACTCATACAACTTCTAGATGGGTGTTGCCCAAAAGAAATATAATGTGAGCCACATGTATAATTTAAACTTTTCTAGTAGCCGCATTTAAAAAGTACAAAGTAACAGATTAAATTAATTTAGTAATATATATATATATGTAAATACATGTGTGTGTGTGTGTGTATACTGAGTGGCCAGATTATTATGATCTCTGAACGTATAATAATCTGGCCACTCAGTGTATATCCTATATAATAAAAGGCTAATATGCAAATTGTCCCCTCGACCAGGAGTTCAACCAGCAGGCACGCCAGCCAACCGCCCATGTCCCCTCTCCCTGGCCAGGCTGGCCGGACCCCACCCATGCACAAATTCATGCACCGGGCCTCTAATATATATATATACACTGAGTGGCTAGATTATTATGCTTTCAGAGATCATAATAACCTGGCCACTCAGTGTATCTATCTACCTATCTACCTATATATGATCCTTACCCAAAGATATTTTTTCCATTGACCTTTAGAGAGAGAGTGGAAGGAAGGGAGGAGACAGACACAGAGAGAGAGAGAGAGAGACATCGATGTGAGAGGGACACATCCACTGGTTGCCTCCCGCACACGCCCCGACTGGGGCCAGGGATAGAACCTGCCACTGAGGTACGTGCCCTTGACTGGGAATCAAGACCCTCTAACAACTAGCCTCTAACGGGCCGGGGCCCGTAATGTATTCTTTCTAGCCCAGTATATCCAACGTGCCACCGATACAGGAAACGGTACACGCGATAAGCCTTACATGCGTTCTTCCCCACCGAGCCTTTGTAATCGGGTGTGGACTGTACATTCACTGCACCGCTCAGTTCGAACCAGCCACATCGCGAGTGCTCAACAGCCACATGTGGCCAGTGGCTGCTGTGCTGAACAGCATCATTCCAGGCCGTAGCAAGTGAGATATATGGCATCTCAGCGAATCTAAGATGGTATCGGTGGGGAGACAGGAAGTCAGCTCTACTCAGAAATGTCGAAATGTGTGGGTTTCAGGGGGGCTGTGCCTCTCGGAACTGACGCGATTCAGCGTCAGCGGTCGTGACTGCTCTGTGTGGGTAAGGCTTCCGTGACACCAGGCTACCCCGCAGGCCAGGCCTTCCATCAACATTCTCAGGGACCGGATGTGCGAGGAGCTGGGTGTGTAAGCACAGCGTTATGGGTGTGCCTGTGTGTGTCTCCTGGGCAGGGGTGACACGCCCGCGGACGGGTGCACAGGTGTGTTTGTGTGGATTGTGTGTGGGCCTCTGGGGACGGCAGGGGAGCTGCGTGTGACTGAGATGTGTGCGCACGTGGGCACGCGTGGGTGGCTGGGGGTGAGGGTGCGTGTGGGACAGTGCCTCACAAACACGGCTCTTTGAGGAAGTATATTCCAGCTCAGGGCAAAATGAGACAAAGACCGACCAGGCTGCGAGGCTTACATTTCTTTTTAGCCTTTGTGTTCTGGAGACGTTCAAAGATAAATACGAGGGAACAGTTCAGTAAACGCCCCCATACGCTCCACCCAACTCCAGCAATCATGCATTCGTGGCCAGTCCCATCGCATCCTGCATTACTTTGAACACAAACTCAGGTATCTTATCCCTTCAACCAAGAGGATTTCCATACACATCCCTCGAAGATAAGGACTGAAAAATAACCCACGATGGTGGTGAGGTGTTTTTTGTGGGTAAAATAAGACCATTTCACTCTCCTATCTCCCATCAAGTCCTCAATAAACTGGCTACAATTGTACATTTGTACGTATACGGAAGTATGACACTATATTATACTGTACGGCTCCGAAGACGCATAGGCAATCCCCGGGAAGCTGTGCACGAAGCCGGCTGTGTGGAATAGTGGCCTCCAGGCGTCGGTTTCTGTTAATGTTGGGCACAGGACAGGAATGCCTGGAGCACACAGGTAAGGCGCCGAGTGCCAGCGAAGAGCGGCTGGGCCAGGCCCCGCTCAAGGGTCAGAACATCGCTAGTGAGTGTCCCAAAGGCATGGAATCGAGGGTCTGCCATTCCCTCCCATGTTCCCCATTTTTTTTTAATTTAATCTTTTTTAAAAATAATATTTTTATTGATTTCAGAGAGGAAGGGAGAAGGTGAGAGAGAGAAACATCAAGGATGAGAGAGAATTATTGATCGGCTGCCTCCTGCACGCCCCCTACTGGGGATTGAGCCGGCAACTGGGCATATGCCCTTGACCAGAATGGAACCCGGGACCCTTCAGTCCGCAGGCCGATGCTCTATCCACTGAGCCAAACCGGCCAGGGCCCATGTTTCCTCTTTGAGGTGACAGTTTTGTTTCCCAAAATCCCAGCAAGGCTCTGACCTGGCGAAACAGGCCACTCTGCGGGGCTGGCGGGAATTCCAGGGTCATTTGCTGCATCAGAGACACCTGATCCCCGGGATGGAGGGTGCGGGCTGGCGCCGGAGGGGACGCCTGCAGGTCACCCCGCCGCGCGCCCTTACGCCCTCCCCACCGCCTCTCCGTCTCCGCAGGCGGCGGGAACCTGAGCGTGCGGGGCTGCGGATCCCGAGACCTGTGCAGCGCCCCCGACGGGACGGAGGGGCTCCGGGCGCTCCCCGGCCTCCGGCTGGCCGGCCGGCCCGACTGCAGCTCCAGCAAACGCGCTGTCCTCGCCTCCACCTGCTCGTCGGGGGCGGCGCCGGGCCCCCGCCTGGCCCTGCCCGCGCTGGTGGCTCTGGCAGCGCTGGTGGCCCGGGCCCTCGCCTAGCACCCCGCCCGCCCGCAGCCCGCCTGCACCCCGGCTCCCCTCTACTAGGACTCGCCGGGGGCCAGAAGCTGGTGAGACGGTCAAGGAGCGAACCTCCTCGCTCAGGCTGGGGCTCCCAGGGCTGGGCCTCCTCCCCCAGGCTAGGCTGCTTTTCTTCCTCAGCTTAGAGACACCCCATGGTTGCGCATTCTCCTCCACGTGGCGGGTGAGAGGGGGGAGCATCACAGACTAGGCCTTCTTCCTCTAGGGAGACGACCCCACACACACACACCAGGCTACCCCCAGGCTAGGTCTGTGCCTTTTCTCCCGGACACTGGGAAACAGCCTCCCTCTTCAGGGTCTAGCCAAGTCCCGGGCAGCCAAGGTGAGGCTTGAGGACCCAATACACCCCCTTTCCAGGCATTTACAGCATCCCACTCCACCCCACCACCGGCCCCTTCTGTCTGGGCTCAGTGTCCCTGCTGTCCTCAGATTTGAATGAATCTCATCGCACAAGCTGAGTGGTTTGGGTTTCCTTTTTGGTGGCTGCAGCCTCAAACAGGCCCTGAGGTGGTCTACCCTCTCCTCTGGGGCCGAGAGAGGCCAGGCCCGGGGCCCCAGGGCGCCCGGGAGCCAGGGGGGCATAAGCTCAAATGCTCCGCCTGGCGCCAGCGTCACATTAGCGCCAGCATCGGACCCAAAGGAGGGAGCCGAGGTCAGAACAGGGAGCTCCCAGGAACCATTCAGCGGAAAGTGATGGCAAGTCCAACCAGGAGAACGGAAACAACTCACTCAGCACCCCTCTGACAAATGCCTACTGATCCCATTTATCGATCAAGCAGTTCTAGACACGGGGGGCACACCGTGAAAAAATTCTCTGCCCCCCGGAAGTTATGTGTCCGGGGGGCAGGAAGGTAAGGAGCAGCACTTATCACAGAGTGCTGTGGAGAAAACTGTGCAGGGCGAGGAATGGGGAGTGCCTGGACAGGGCTGCGCTGATATGGGGGTCTCGGGAGGTGATGTCTGAATAAAGACCTGAAGGGGTGAGGGAGAGGGCGGTACAGGTGGCTGGGGCGGGGGTGGGGGCATTCCAGGCGGAGGGAACGGCAAACAAAGGCCTGAGGCCCAAGCAGTCAAGACTAGCTAATATCGCACCCACCACAGAGAGCATGGAGGCAGGCAACTCAGGGTCATCCACTGAGCAGCTCAGAGGCGTCACCCACCACCTGCCGCTGCCCTGCCCTCCTCGGCACGCTGGTGTGGCATGATGATGCCGGGGGCCCCACACCATGACCTCAGGCTACCACGTGCAAAGCAGGAAGAGGCGGCCTCCAGGCCTTGTCTTCCCACGAACCCCATCTCCTAGCAGACTTCCCTCATGTCCCGGCAAGAACCGAGCCGGCCAGTCCCTGGCAAGGTACTGGATGGTCCTGATCCCCGTTGTCTCATTAAGATTCAGTCCCCGGAGGTGAGAGCGGCCCAGTCTCTCAGAAGGTACGTGGCTGCCTCAGATTCTGGACAAAACGGGGTTTTATCAGCAAAGAAAAAGGGGAGTCAATAGGGATCAGCTAAGGACAAGAAAAAGCATCTTAGGAGGTTCGACAGAAGCAGTTTCATACAGGGAATGGCTTACGCTGTGTTTCAAGGGCCGGGAGAGAAAAGAGGGAAGGAGGGGAGCGGGAGAGAAAGAAACGGGAGTGGGGGTGCTTAGAGTTACTGGGGCTGTGCAACAAAGCACCCCAATACCTGGTGGCAGAAAACAATCCAGGAGGAGGAACTTGGTTCCTGCCGACAGCGTTGGTGGAAGAGCTGACGCGGGCACAGCAGTCGGATGGTTCCATGGAGAGGCCTTCCAAGTAACAGCAGCCTTTCCCAGTGTCCCTGGGAGGGGCGCCCTGGGGTCACACGGGCAGGACGTGTGTCCCACCCCAAGAGCCCCACCTGCCACCTGGAAGGCCTCTGTGGAGGAGGTCCGCCCTGGGTGCTGTGGGGGCGGGGAAAGTGGGAGCTGTTTCTGGGAGACTGGAGGCCCCGGGAGGCCAGGATGTGCTCCCCCACTGGCAGGCAGGTGCTCAGGAAATGCTTGCAGCGGAAACGGATGGAAGGGCGGGACCGGAGTCCGCAGGGAGAAAGGGACTGCAGGGCGGGGTGCGGCGGACGCGGGCAGAGGATTTCATGTCATTGCACATTTCTAATTTTCTGTAAGAGCATAAATGTGAGCACACTTTCCAAGTTAAACAGTCCCATTATTTACACAAACAGAAACAAACAAACAGCAAGCAGTGCCTCTCAGCGCCCACTGAAGGAAGGGGACTTCGGGACAGGGGGCGTCCCCAGGGCCCCTCCCTGACCCCCTCTCCTGCCTCGCCCCTCCCCTGAGATAACCTCTCCCCTAAACACGGGTTTCTATAGCTACATACCCACGTGCTTTGACGTTTTAAAATCAAGTCTTTTCCCTTTTACTTTTCTCTCTCTCTTTTCTCCCCCATAGACTCTCCCAGGGACCCCCCTCCTCCCCGACGCCAGGAATAGCTTGTTAACCTCCTATATTTCCTTCCGTTATTTCCCAAATAATCCCATATCGATGTGTAGCTATACCCATATAGATGTATTGATATCAATATATATGTCTACATATGCATATGTACATAGGCTTATGTCATGACTATATTATAAATACATCTGCCATAGCTATAGCATGTTGACATGTTTATGTCAGGTCTCTGTCATATAGGTAGGTAGGGTTTTGGGGGCCTCTAAAATGTTAGCCACAGCTCTCTGCATCTCGCTGTTCTCAGCAGCACCTCTGGGGAACCCCCAGGTCAGTTGATTCCCCCCTGAATGGCTGCGGGCGAGACTCACCGGGCCCGGCCCCGCTGTGCCAGCCCGTGTTCCGTCAGGTCCCGCTGCCTCCTTCCTCCCCTCCGGCTGTGAGCGGGGCAGCAGCAGGTGCCCGATGACGGAGCGCTCCTTGTTCTGTGCTGCGCGTCTCAGAGTTTCTAAGACTCTAAAAGCTTGGACAATAGTGCCCTTTCCTACATTTCAATGAAATTCTAAAATGACCCGGGATCCAAAGTGACACATCCATTAAAAGTGAGGAATGGTGGCCGCCTCCGAGACCAAGATGGCCCTGAGAACCGCCACCTTCATCCAGGATGCGGGGGCCGAGGAGTCGGGGCCGGGCGCGTCCTGCGCCATCGGGAGCCTCTCTGCTTCGGCCCTTCTTCAGCCCCCACACCAAGTACGCCGTCAGGATCGGCGAGGTCGCCCCCTACAACTGCCCGGTGCCCGTCCGAGATGATGGGAACACGCCCGCCATGCCCAGCCACCCCCGGACCCCCAGGGCCGAAGCCTGGAGTGGCTGAAGAAACTGTGACCCCCCTTCCCCCTGACAGGGAGGAGGTCCCCTCCCCTGTGGCCCCCAATAAAATGTGAAAACCGAAAAAAATAAAGAAGTGAGAAATGGTGAGCTGGCCTGGCCGGTGTGGTTCAGGGCATCATCCTGTGCACTGAGAAAGTTGCCAGTTTGATTCTGGGTCAGGAATCTGCCGTTCCCAGAGGCTCCTTTGCTGAACCAAACTTTGGAACCAGGAAAATCCTTTGACTGGCAGGTGCCTCTGACTCCATCCCAGGAAGTGGGGGTGGGAGAGACCCCGGGGCCAGGAGGGGAGACAGTGGAGACAGCTACGAAAGGACTGAGGGTCGAGGGGGGAGCGCTCAGCAGCTGTGGAGACAGAGGCTGCAGTTGAGGGGAGCTGGTGTCCCCCCAGGGGCCTGGGGTCCCTGACTGCTGGTCCCTAGACCTTCAGCTCCTTCCCTGTGCAGGTCGGGCCCCACCCCTGGACCCCATCTCCGGCTCTGTCTTTCCACTCCTTCTGTAACTGGTGCCTCTGACGCTATTTTGCTCTGGTTCTTTCTGGCGTGGTCTCTCGTCCATTGTAACGTCCTGCCCGATTCTCCCTTGTTTTTTCCCTTGGGGAGTCTTTCTTCCCACCCCACTTCCCCCTTTCTCGGGGCGGGGGGAGGCTTCGCCTCCCTCTCTTTTCTTTCACATCTCTCCCTACTCCCATCTCCCTCTCTGTCTCACTGATGCCATTTAACGTGTTGAGAGGAGGGAGAGAGCAGAGTGGGGAAAGGCACCCGGAAGAATCAGCGCTGAGCTGGGACTTGAAGGACAGGCTGTGGGCGGGGTGGGGAGGTAGGAGAGGGTGTGAAAACTCAGGGAGCGAGGAGGCCGGAGTCGGGGAGCCTGGATAGCAGCTGCTGAACTGGGGTGTGGATGCTGCCCTGCTGAGTCCTGGCCAGGACTCGGCAGGGTGGCTGCAGTGGCCACAGGGGGGTTTCTGAGCTGGCCTCTCCCCTGCGCTTCCTGCCGTCCCAGCAGTGCTGGCTAAGCTACATCACCTCCCTCCCGACAGGGGTGGGTGAATCGATGGTGCGGAGAGGGGAAAAGGAACGATTTGTTTCGGGAACAGAGTCCCTGATGGAGGAGAGATGGAGGGCGGGGTGCTGAGCAGGGCCAGGCCCTCAGACACTGGGACTTTGTCCTGGGCATGATGGAGACCACGGGCAGGTCGTGAACAAATCTTGGTGTTAGGAAGATCTCTCTCGGGGTCCCTTATGGGGGCCAGGGCCCAGTGGGACTGACGGTTGGCCCCAGGCGTAGCTGGGGGGTGGGGTCCCTGCCCCATGGTGGGGCCCCACCCCCTGACATCACTGTCACATTATTGCGCAAGGGCTGGTTGACCAATAAGCTGCTGCTTGCTATTATGGGTCCTAGCAACTGGGTCTGACCTTGGGCTAACAGGGGAGGAGACCCCACCAGTGGGGAGAGTGTGAGGGGAGAAGGAGAGCCTACAGGGCAGGTGAGCGTCCCGAGGGCGGCTCCCCCGCTGGGGCCTGTGGGTGCGGCTTCCCCTCCCCCTCCCAACTCCAGCGCCCTGGGCCCCCGCGCCACCCCGGGGCCCTGGGTCTGTCTGCCCCTTGCTGCTGGCCGTCCCAGGCTCCACACCCTGAGATGGGGGAGAGGGCAGGGCGAGGGAGGAAGTGGACCTAGGGTGCGGGGAATGGCCCGACCTGGGATGGGGTCAGACCTGGTGGAACAATGCAGTAAGGACACATTTCTGTGGGTCGGGGGATGGAGGTGGGGACCGGGCAGCCAAGGAGACAAGGGGCGGGGGGGGGGGGGGGGGGAGGCCCGGGGGCGGGGGCAGATGGCTGCAAGGAGCCAGGGATCTGGGTGTGAGGCCTGGTGGTGGCTCGGAGCAGAGACATCGCTTGTCTGGTCTGAGCCTCAGTCCCTCTCCGTCTGCTGGGGGCAGTGACCCGGAATGTGGTTGTCTCTCCCAAGGTTCTCTGAAGAGTCTTAGTCAGTGAGGAAGTGTATCTTAGAGGCGATGGACCAGAAGACAGTGTGACTGGGAAGAGGGAGGGCCAGGGAAGCGCCCAGGTGAGGAGGACGGGATCCGAGAGGCCACGCGAGGGCTCCAGGGCGCGGGGGGACTTGGCCCGGCAGGGCCAGCCACGGCAGGGCTGGGTGTCCAATGAGGGGGATCCCGGTGTCTGGGCTTCTCCCACCAAGGCTGTCCTCACCGTTAGCCTCGAGATAGACGCCCGGGGCTCAGGAGCCTCACAGCAGCCCGCGAGGCAGGCAGGGTCCCCTCATCGGTGCGGACACAGCAGCTGAGGCTCAGAGAGGGCAGGGGCTCGCTCAAGGCCACGCAGCTAGAAATATTAACAATGACAATATCCACGCTGCCGCCGCCGCGAACACAGACCACCTGCTCTGTGCCAGGCGCCACTTTATTTATTTTTATTATTTTTTAAAAATATATTTTATTGATTTTTCACAGAGAGGAAGGGAGAGGGATAGAGAGCTAGAAACATCGATCAGCTGCCTCCTGCACACCCCCCACTGGGGATGTGCTCGCAACCAAGGCGCATGCCCTTGACCGGAATCGAACCTGGGACCCTTCAGTCCGCAGGCAGACGCTCTATCCACTTGAGCCAAACCGGTTTTGGCCAGGCGCCACGTGAAATGCTTTGCGTGACTAACTCGTGGGATTCTCAACAACCCGAGGAGGTGGCGTCCTGCAGATGAGCAAAGGGAGGCAGAGCGTTAAGGAACTTGCCCCAAATCACTCAGGGGTCCGTGGCAGAGCCAGGACCCGACCCCGGGGGTGGGGGTGCTGCACCCTCACTCCGGCTGCTTGCAGTGACGGCGGAGCCACTGTCCTTGTTTGGCACGGGAGCCGGGCGGAGCCGGGCGTGAGCCCTCTCCTTGGCGGGCCTGGCTACATCATCGGCAGGCCCAGCACGAAAGAAAAAGGCAGGGCTCCTAGTTCAAGCGGTATTTAGACTCCCAATCCGTGCCAGCAGATAAGCCTTAGGCCAAGAGCCGGGCCTCCTGAGTGCGGGGCCTCGTGTGACTGCGCAGGTCACCGGGCCCACGAAACTGCCCCCTTCCTGGGTTACCCCCAAGACTCCTCAGAAGTCAGGCGGCAGGCCAGCCACTGTGCCCGGGACCCAGAGAAGCAAGCAGGGTCAGAGAGGTGCCTCCTTTTGCCCCAGGGCGCACAGCAAGTTAGTGGCAGAGATGGGATGTGACCCTGGGCCTGCCGGACTCCAAGGCCCCCGGTTCCTTCCCAAAATGTCCCCCGGGGGGAGTTTGGGAGGGAAAGGGCCGTGGAGTGCCCGGGAGACTCCCTCACACCCTCTGTCTCTCTCTCCCTGCCCCGCACAAGGCCCGGAAGGCGAAAAAGCTCCCTTCTCCCCCAGACACCAACGACCGCTGGTCTGTGCCTCTCCCATCCCGGCACCCCCTGAACCACCGGTCACCATGGCTACCTCCAAGTGCCCCGGGGAGGAGGAGACCACCATCCTCATGGCCAAAGAAGAGCTGGAGGCCCTGCGGACTGCCTTCGAGTCCGGCGACCTCCCTCAGGCCGCCTCCCGCCTGCGGGAGCTGCTGGCCACCTCGGAGAGCACCCGCCTGGAGGTGGGTGTCACGGGCGAGTCGGGCGCCGGCAAGTCGTCCCTCATCAACGCCCTCCGCGGCCTGGGGGCCGAGGACCCCGGCGCAGCGCTCACCGGCGTCGTGGAGACCACGATGCAACCCTCCTCCTACCCGCACCCGCAGTTTCCTGACGTGACCCTGTGGGACCTGCCCGGGGCCGGCTGCCCCGGCTGCCCCGCGGACAAGTACCTGAAGCAGGTGGACTTCGGCCGCTACGACTTCTTCCTGCTGGTCTCCCCCCGCCGCTGCGGGGCCGTGGAGACCCGCCTGGCCTCCGAGATCCTGCGCCAGGGCAAGAAGTTCTACTTCGTGCGCACCAAGGTGGACGAGGACCTGGCGGCCACCCGCAGCCAGCGGCCCTCGGGCTTCAGCGAGGCCATGGTCCTCCAGGAGATCCGCGACCACTGCGCCGAGCGGCTGCGCGTGGCGGGGGTGACCGACCCCCGCATCTTCCTCGTGTCCAACCTCTGGCCGGTCCGCTACGACTTCCCGCTGCTCCTGTCCACCTGGGAGCACGACCTGCCCGCCCACCGGCGCCACGCGGGCCTGCTGTCGCTGCCCGACATCTCGCTGGAGGCGCTGCAGCGCAAGAAGGACATGCTCCAGGAGCAGGTGCTCAAGACGGCCCTGGTGTCGGGCGTCATCCAGGCCCTGCCCGTGCCGGGGCTGGCAGCCGCCTACGACGACGCCCTGCTCATCCGCTCGCTGCGCGGCTACCACCGCAGCTTCGGCCTGGACGAAGACTCGCTGGCCAAGCTGGCCGAGCAGGTGGGCAAACAGGCGGGCGACCTGCGCTCGGTCATCCGCTCCCCGCTGGCCAACGAGGTCTCCCCCGAGACCGTCCTGCGGCTCTACTCGCAGTCGTCCGACGGCGCCATGCGGGTGGCCCGGGCCTTCGAGAGGGGCATCCCCGTGTTCGGGACGCTGGTGGCCGGCGGCATCAGCTTCGGCACCGTCTACACCATGCTCCAGGGCTGCCTCAACGAGATGGCCGAGGACGCCCAGCGGGTGCGCATCAAGGCCCTGGAGGAGGAGGAGGCGTCCCAGCCCGAGGTCAGCTTGGAGGCGGCTGGCGACGGCGGCGTGGAGAAGTGTGGGGCCGGGGAGGGAGGCGGCGAGGAAGCCCCGCTGTCCACCCGCCGGAAGCTGGGCCTCCTCCTCAAGTACATCCTGGACAGCTGGAAGAGGCGTGACTTGGAAGAGAAGTGAAAGTGCAGCCCCCGACCCCCTGCCTCGCCCACAAACCAAACCTTAACAAAGCCAACCAACCAAACACAAAAGGCCCATGTGGTGACTGAGCGCTGCGTGGCTGAGGGCGGTGCGGGGCTGGCTCGGAGGGAGGGACAGGGCCGGCCATCTTGGTGGGGCAGGGGAGAGGGGGGTGGGAGGGTAAGATGGAAGCAGGGGGGCTCAAGTGGAAGAGGGATTCACTCAACTGGGACAGGAATTGATCCTGTGGGCAGAGAATTCAAGGTATGGGTGGTGGGCCAAAGGCTCCTTGGTGGTCTCTCTCCCTGGTCCCTAAGTGGCCACGGGGGATTTGTGGGGTGACAGGGCAGCCCAGCCTGGATGTAAGACAAAGCTGACTGTCGACCTACGCGGGTGGCTGAGTGGGGGTCAGTGCCTACCGAGGTACTTATTTTAGTTGCAATGTCATTCATATCCCTTTCTGAGAACCCCGGGTCCTAAAGGCCGCCTCTGGAGGGGGGAGGGGCAGCCAATCGGTGCCCAGGATTGGCACAATGGTGCCTAGCAACCGGTTAAGCAGAGGTGGGCAGATGGACATCCTGGGCCTGTGAGTGATGGTGGGCCGGGTGGCCAGCAGAGGGCGCCCCATGGCCCCTGGGCTGGCCTTGGTGCAGAGGTGGTGAGAGCGGGGCAGGTGGTTTCTCTGAGCATCAAAGGAGAGAGAATGGTCGTTTCAGGAAGACGGCGTGTGTCTGAGCGTGACTGTGTGTTGATAAGCGTGCTGGTGTGCTGACTGGGAGGAATCCTGGAGAGTCTCCATGATACTGATGCCATGTGTCTAAGGTAGAGAGTAGTTTGCTGAGACTGGGGGGTTACCTGTCTGCATGGTGTGCATGTGCGTGTGCGTGTGCGTGTGTGAATACTGGGATTGTGCTGAAAGGCCCTGAGTCTGAATGATGGCGACTGTGTTGGGATCTGAAAGCTGCATGTGGCTGTGAATGACAGAAAACGTGCACACACGTGGGTGAGCATCTCTTGTGTCTGGACCAGGCATCCAGTGAAACCAAACTCTTTGGCTGATTCAAGGATCACATGATTAAAATTCAAGGACTCCCAGGCTGGGGTTCTGGACAGGGTGGCTTGCCCGGGGCTTCTGTGGGCTTGGACCAGGGTCAGATTTAGATGCAGAGGTGAGTTCCCAGGAGCTCACAGAGGGCGCTCAGGCTGGGTACGAGGCCGGTGGCAAAGCGGGGACTGTGGTGCAGGGAGCTGGCCTCACCCCAGGTGCTCACGAATACTCCCTGTGGATTCCCAGGAGCTGGTGATGGTTCTTGCCTCATTTGGGGGCCTCAAATGATCCCTAACCCTAGGAAACAGCTCCTGACTCAGAGGGTCCGCTTTAACCTGGGCGATTAAAGGGGGTGCTGATGCTCTTGGCTGAAGAGTTCTCTGCTTTGCAAAGGGTCCCTCTTTTCCCAGAGGCCTCCCATTCATTGGCCTTGCCGGGACTACGGCGGTTCACATGGGTCTTTCTGCACCAAAAAGGGTGTGGGGGATCATGGTAGGGAAATCCCAGATCCCAGATGTGTAAGACATAATCCTTTCCAAATCCATTCTCACAGCACAGCCCACGCCTCATACCTGTGGGCCCTCAGACATCACCCTAAACACAGGACTCACTGGCCCCGGTGGCGGGATGCAAAGGTGGGCGTGAGTAGCGAGTGCTCTCACCACATTGGGCCTAAGGTTGAGAGAGATCGAAAGGGTCCCTTCTGTCTCCAGCTAGTCACCATGTCCTGGCCCTTCTGCCTTCATCTCTCCATTCCCCGTCTCCCATCTAAACCCCCGGAGCCCCTGCTCCAGCTCAGGTCTCGCCTCTCCACCCGGTTCCTGCTCCAGCCCCTTCCTCGCCTCATCTCCCAGGCTCTAGACTCACTCCCCATAAGGCCACAGAAGGACTCTTCACATTCACAGCAGACTTCTCCCTCCGCTGCTCCAACCCTTCCCATGGCTACCCACAGATAAAGATCAAGCTCAGCCTGACGTTCCAAGCCCCGCCCACACTGGCCCTGCCTGAACCTCGTCCGCAGTAAGACCCCGGGCCTTCCTGAAACGGCAGAGCTGGGAGGCTCCGAGGAGTCCCCTCTCCACCCCACAGGTGAGGAAGCGGACACCCACCCTCGCGGGTGTAGGAAATAAAGGCAGCAGAGGGGGCATGACTTGCTTAGCGTCGCCTGGCAAGTCCCTGGCGCAGCAGGGACTAGACGCAGTCGTGCAATTCCACGTCAGTGCTGGCAGCCCCTGTCCATCCCGGAGTGAGGACTCCAAGCCCAGAGGCAGATCCGGGGGTGCTAGGTGCAATGTGGTTCCTGAGCAGACGAGCCCTTAGAAGCCAGGCTGCGAGGTGGGCAATGTTTCCGCAAACGCACCAGATCCCCTGGGTCTCTCTTCCTGTGTTGGAACTGCAGCACCCAGAGGTCCTGGCACACGAGGTGCCGAATCAGGGGGAACGCGCCAGTGGGAGCGGTCCATGTCCTGGCTCTGGTATAAGCTGAAAGGCATTTTGGGAGGGACTTCTACCTCCCTGAGCCTCAGTTTCCTCCTCTGTAAAATGGGGACATCATGAAATGATGCATATGGTTAGGACAGAGGCTGGACCAGAGTAAACATTAAATACACTATTAGCGATGATGAGGGTTCCGGCTCTTAATCACTGACCTATAATGATCGCAGTGCCTGGTGCAGGGTTATTTAAGAATTTGAATTCTAGGATCAGAAGACCCAAGTCCCGTCCCAGCCCCACACACTAGCTGGAGGCCTTGGGCAAGTGCTCCCTCCTCTCACTGCTGAATGTGGATCATAAGGGGGTTGATCTTTTTTGGCTCTTGAGGACTTTATGATACACTGCAGCAGGGCAGTGACGAATAAAGCACCTAGCACCGGGCCTGGGATACGGTCACACTCAGTACTATTACTGGTGATGCTATTACTGGTGCTGCCAATGTCTTGGGCTTGCTGAGGGCTGGAGAGAAGAGAGGGCAACTCAGGGTGAAAACACTCCCTTACCTGTCCTGCCAAAGGTCATCAAGTCCCAAAGACGTGGAACTGGGGGTCCGGCAGCCCATGGAAAACCAAATTTTCCAGTCCAAGATATCGGAGCTCGCACAGGACACCGGGGCTCTGAAGGAGACCTTTGAGGCGGGGAACCTGCCAGCCGTGGCCGCCAAGTTGCAGGCCACACTTCACTCGCTGGAGAACGTCAGGCTGGACATTGGCATCACCGGGGGAACAGGCTCAGGCAAGTCGACCTTTGTCAACGCCATCCGGGGGCTGGGAGATGAGGACCTCAACTCGGCCGGCACGGGTGTGGTAGAAATGACCGTGGAGCCCACGCCATACCCGCACCCTAAGTACCTCAACATCACCATCTGGGACCTGCCGGGCATAGACACGCCCACCTTCCAGGCCGACGAATACCTCCAGCGGGTGCTGGTGGACCGTTACGACTTCTTCATCATCATCACCTCAGACAGCTTCATGGCCAACCACGCCCAGCTGGCCCACGGGCTCCTGCAGCGGGGCAAGGGCTTCTACTTCATCCGCTCCAAGGTGGACGTGGACATGGCAGCCTCGCGCCGCCGCCGCCCCAGAACCTTCTCCGAGGAGAGGGTGCTCAGCCAGATCCGGGAGGACTGTTGGCAGCGGCTGGAAGGTGAGGTACCCTCTCTGGGGGTCCTGGGGGTGGATGGATCCTTGGGGGGCTCCCCGCCTCTTCCAGCTGAGATTTTCCAGCTGAGATGCAGAGTGGGAAACGGGTCACCTAAGGACACTTGGAGGCTGAACAAGGCCTCAGTGCAATGCTGCCAGCTGTGCCGTGTTCTGTGCTGGTCTCGGCCCATCAATAACCAACATTGGGACGGACAAGCCCTCCCGGTTCTTATGATGGCAGGATGCTTGCCCTTCAGCAACAGCCATCGGGAACATTGGAAGGATGCAGGTCTACTACTCACAGGACCTGGCCATCACACAGCATACCTGGGGCCACACAGCGAGGGGCCACACAGCGAGGTCGCAGAGAACCATGGGCCTGGGTGCTGCCTTCACTGGGGCTGAGGGCAGGGGCCTAGGGTTCTGGTGTTAAAATGTAAGAGCAGGAAGAGAAAACAAGTAGCCCAAGGGGTGGGATATTGAAATCCACCAAGTTCTCTAACACAGGGCAGGGGGGGGGGGGGGGGGGAGGATGCAGCTTGGTGCTTGGGGCTGGCCAGCCTGTTTATTCCAGACAGCCCTCTTTGAAACGGATGCCTCCTCAGTCAAAGCTTAAGTCAGGCACTTGCGTTACAAAAAAGCCAACGGCAGGCCTCACACTGCATTTCCTGAGCGTTGGCACTTCTCAGTCACGGCGACAGAGACCCGATCACGTGCATTAAGGAAGAAAATAATATGTATTGGCTTGTGTGCTAGTTACCAAGCACGCAGTGCCAACGCTATGCAGATGCTGGCGCCTATTGCTGATGGCACCAACGTTCACTGAGGGCTCAGCACAGGCCACACACCATTTTCATGAACTCAGTTCACAACCACAACATCCTTACCAAGTAGGTAAAGTGATCACCTTAATTTTACAGACCAGAGAGGTTTGGCAACTTGCTCAAGGCCACACAGGTAGCAAGGCTCCTGTCTGAACTCGGGCAGCCTGGCTCCAGGGCCCACACTCCTAAGCCACAGGCTGTGCGGACTCCTGGCAAGCGCCTGAGCCCAGGCAGCTGTCAGGGCACCACGGCTGCTCTGGTGTGGAGACCACTGAACGGTGCTCTTGCCTCCTGCAGCGGAGGGCCTGAAGGACCCCAAGGTCTTCCTGCTGTCCATGTTTGAGGTGGGCAAGTACGACTTCTGCCTGCTGGAGGAATCGATGGTGGAGGGAGTAGAGAGCCACAAGCGGCATGCACTCGTGGTGGCCCTGCCCAACATCTCGAAGGCCATCCTGGCGAAGAAGGAGGCCTCGCTGCGGCAGCACATCTGGCTGGTGGCCACAGTGGCCTGTGGCATCAACTCGAGTCCTGTGCCAGGAGTACAGGATGTGGCGTGTGACCTGTACCGGCTCATCCACGCCCTGGAAGGCTACTACCACAGCTTTGGCCTGGACGAGGACTCCCTCGTGAAGCTGGCTGAGCAGACGGGCCAGCCCCTGCACAGATTCCTGGAGGCAATACAGGGCCCGAAGACCACGGTCACCAAGGAGCTGGTGGTAGACCTGCTGGGCCAGGCCTCCAGGGATGCCTCTACGTTCACCCAGGAGCTCCTCAATGTGCCTGTCCTGGGCGCCCTGGCAACCTGCGGCATCTCCTTTGCCACTGTCTACCAGATGCTCCGCTTGTCCCTGGATGTGGCGGCCGAGGATGCCCACATGCTGATCCAGACCTTCCTAAACACCACTGAGCAGAGTCTCTCAGAGAATTTCAACCAATAATCCCAGCCCCCCGCCCAGGCCAGCTGGGGGTGGAAGAACGGGCTGGGAGGACACAGGCTCCATCTGTCTCCAGGCTGGGTGGTGTGGGGATGAGAAGAAAATCAAGGTCCGACTCTCCTGACTCAGCCCGTGTGCTGTCTCGTATTCTTGTGCCCTGGGTCTTATGCCCTCTGGGGCCATTGCCCCCTGCCCACTTCCCCATTCTGCAACCCATCAACCAGCAGTCCACCTGGGAAGCAGGGGGAGGGGGAGGGGATGGGCCATGGGACAAGAGCTCAGTTGTTACCTGGAAAAGGCCGTTAGGAGTGCCTGTGCAGGTTGGGGCGGTGGCAAAGGGTGCAAAAGCATTTCTGTAAGAGGGCAGCGAATGTCACAGCTCTGAAGGATCCCAGGGCTCATTAAGGAGGTCAGCAAGTGGCAAGGCCAGAGCCTGGTCTGGGTTTCACACCTCCCAGACTTCAGCCCTCCCTTCAGAGCTGCAGAATCCCCACTTCCGGCCAGACTTTGCCTGGCCTCAGTGCTTTCTTCACTGCCTCCCACCCTTCAGCTGTGCTTTTTCTTGACAGACTCCGATTCCCATGACATGGACATCAGGACTCTCTGGTCCGCCCGAGGGTAGGGGAAGCCAGGGAGATAAAGAAGTGGCATGGGGCGGTGGTAGACAGATGAGACTAGCTGGGCAGACTAGAACCGACTGCTTTATGGAAGGGTGGAGTGGCATGATTTGACAGGACTAATTTGGGATGTGGGTGGGGTGGCCAGACCAATTCAGAGACATACTTTGCAAAATACTAAGATTATACACTGTATTTAACTGAGCAGATGAGAGAGGGTACTAATTGAACTGTATGGTGTATTTAACTTGGGGTAGGTCTGGGTTTAAATGAAAGGTAGGGACCATTTAAAAAAATTGTTTTTAATAACAGGAACATACCTGAGGGACCATTTTTTAAAGAGTAGATGAGGTTTATAGGGAAAGGAAGCCACCATATTTAACCAACAATAGGTTAATCATGTGCCAGGGTCAGGTCTGAGTATTTGAACAAGGCCAGAACTGGCTTCAGCCACGGGGAAGTACTATATTTAACCAACTGCACCTAACTAGGGACATGCTCTATTGTTAACCATGTGTTAAGCTAGGCATTGTATTTAGGCATTTCACCAAAGGCAGGCACTACCTTCAAGTGAGAGCAGACAATACAAGGGTAGCCAGTGAATTTTCCTACCCACAATACAGGGACGAGGCCTGAGGGACCCCAGGAAACAGAACACCCGTATCTAGGGGCTTCCTCCCTAACTGAAACTGGTCTTCACCTACTCCCAACAAGTCTATGACCGATTGTGAATGAGGCGCGGTAGGAAGTTCGTTCAGGCTACATTGGGTGGCCAAGGATAATCTGCTGGCAGGGGTTGGGACCCAAATGTGCCCTGCTCCAGGAGGCCAGCATGCTGGGGAGAAAAGAGGAGGAGCACCAGCATAAGCTTGCATAACTGTTTTTATTTGCACCACCAGATCTGCTCCAATAAAGAGCTCCCAAGACTGGGCCTCACCTTATAGGAAAGGGCTAGGAGTCAGGGAAGAGGGACCTGTTGCTCCTGTCCCTGCAGAGGGTCAAGATGGAGCCCATGTTCCGTGGTGACCATTCAGCCTCCTCCCACCACCTATCCCTGTGGGGGACTAAGGATGGGCTGTCCTGTCCCAGGCTGGGGGTAGGATCTCAAAGTCGTCCCTGAATAATGCTCCATTGAGGGGAAGGGGCCTGACCCTGAACGCCTCACGTCTCCGGGCGAGGAAGTCACGGTTCCTCATCCTCCAGGCCTACTGCCACTCTCCACCTTGCCAGAGGGTCGAGGATGTACATGCTCCATTGCCATCCACTGGGCCCAGAAACGGCTTCCTGCACGACACTGCGCCCCTCGGTCTCAGGCCAGCAGACGGCTATACTCGGCCAGGGCAGAGGACTTTTTCACCCCGTCCCAGATCCGGGCAGCATAGTGGAACCTGTGAGAGGAGGCCAACAGTCAGAGGTGCCCTGGCTGAGGTCCCACCCAGCCTTGGGCTCATATATGACCTGTGATGTGGGCCTGCTCAACTGGGCTACAGGAAGATGCCAACCCCGATTCCCTAACTGCCATGGTAAGTGAAGCTGCAGATCCGGGACCTGGACTAAAACCTCAGCCCCACCTCCATGTCCAAACTTCCCTCCACTCTACTCAGTGCTGGCTTTGTGGGAGCGGCTTTATCTCTGCCTCCCTCCAGAGTCTTGTGAAGACCAGCTGCCTCACCCTTCTACCCCAAATTCTCCCTCCCCATTGGGCCCTGGTTCAGACCAATGGAGGAGCAGAGCTCCAGCCCTCATCCTGCCCCTTCCCACAGCTGAAGGCAAACAGACCCCAGGAACCAAGACAGAGGCTGCACCAAGCCAAGCTCTTTCTTTTTCTGGTTTGTTTCTCTTAGAAATTAGAGGAGGCAAACCTGCTGTGGGCTCTGGATATAAAAAGTCCCTTAAACTTGGGGCTGGGGAGGGGTGCAGGGCTCTGTGAAACCAGTGGCAGAGGAGGGAGAACATGGCAGGGAGAGGGGGTGGCAATGAGACTGCATCTGGTGAAAGCTGGAAAATGCAGTCCTGTGGTTCCTGACGGCTTTCTAGTTTCTTCTCCTGTGAGGCTACTTTCTGCACTCAGGGCCTCAGAATGAATCTTCTTTAAGCTTACTGTCCTACTCTCACAATCAAATGACACCTAACCATAGGTGTGTGACCTAGCTATGTGACACTTCTCTCTGAGCCTAAATTTCCCCACCAGTAAAATCAGTGAGGAAATGTACACTCCAATGGTTAATTAGGAGGATATGAAATCACATGAAACAATCCTATCTACACTAATAAAAGAGTAAGATGCAAATTGACCTACCTTCACGACACCCACCAGCCAATCAGGAGTGAGTATGCAAATTAACCCAACAAAGGTGGTGGGTTAATTTGTATACACAGGCACTGAGAGGCTGGGGGTGGGGCGGGACGCTTGCGTCGTCTCCATGGCGACAACACAGGCATTCCGCACCACCCCAGCTGCTTCAGGCCTCTGGGCAGCATGGGAAGGCGGAAAGGTGGCTCTGGTGGGAGCAAAGGCGGTGCCAGCAGCCAGGGGAAGGAAGGCCCATTTTTGCATGAATCTTCGTGCTTCAGGCCTCTAGTCCTATATAATTAAAGGCTAATATGCAAATCAACCAAACAGCAGATTGCTATGACACGTGCTGACCACCAGGAGGCAGATGCCCAATGCAAGAGCTGCCCCTGGTGGTCAGTGTGCCGCTCAGCCAGAAGCCAGGCTCACAGCTGGCGAGCACAGTGGTGGTGGCAGGAGCCTCTTTCGCCTCTGCAGCAGCGCTAAGGATGTCCAACTGATGGCTTAGGCCCGCTCCCCCAACCTAAGTCGACAGTCAGACATCCCCCATGGGCTCCCAGACTGCAAGAGGGTGCAGGCCGGGCTGAGGGGACGCCCCCCTCGAATGCACAAATCTCGTGCACCAGGCCTCTAGTGTGGAATATAAAATTTAAAGCAACAAATGAACAAACAACAAACCCACAGACACAGACAACAGTATGGGAATGACCAGTGGGAAAGGGGTGTGGGGGAGAATGGAGAAGGTAAAGGGGTCAAAATATCTGGTGACAGGAGACTAGACTTTGGGTGGTGAGCACACAATGCAAGATACAGTTGACCAGAGTTGATCATAAGTATATCATAGAATTGTACACTTAAAAAACTTAGATAATGCTATTAACCAATGTTACCCCATTAAGTTTAATTAAATAAAAAAATAAACCTAACCCTAACACTCTTAACTCTCTAACATTAACCATCCAACACTAACCTCAACCATTTAACACTAAACTTAACATTAATCCTAACAGCCTAACCCTAATACTTACTCTAATCCTAAACCTAAACTTTAAGCCTTAACCCTACACATAACCCCAAATCTAAACCCTAAATCAAGCATGTCAAACTCGAGGCCCAGGGGCCGCATGCAGCCCACAATGAACATTTTTGCGGCCCAGCCAATTTAATAGTATGTAAAAAATGTTTTAATAAAAAATTTGTAACTTAATTTGTATAATATCCTGTTATACATAACTAATGGCCTGGTGCACGAAATTCGTGCATGGGTGTGTGTGTGTGTGTCCCTCAGCCCGGCATCCACCCTCTCCAATCTGGGACCCCTCAGGGGACATCCATCTTGCATTCCGGGACCGCTGGCTCCTAACCGCTTACCTGCCTGCCTGCCTGCCTGATCGCCCCTAACCACTCTGCCTGCTGGCCTGCTTGCCCCCAACTGCCCTCCCCTCCTGGCCTGATCGCCCCTAACTGCTTCTGCTTTGGCCCCGCCACCATGGCTTTGTCTGGATGTCTGGAAGATCTCCCGGTCTAATTAGCATATTACCCTTTTATTAGTATAGATATTAGTATAGATAGAGGCCTGGTACACAGGTGGGGGCCGGCTGGTCTGCCCTGAAGGGGGTCCCGGATCAGGGTGGGGGTTCCCTTGGGGGGTGGGGCCAGTCTGGGAGAGGGGCTGGGGCCGTTTTCAGGCTGGTCACACACCCTTTGGGGTGGGGGCCCTCGCTGGGGGCAGGCATGGCTGGCCTGGGTGAGGGGCTGATGGCCGTTTACAGGCTGGCCACCCCCCATCTAGGTGAGGGTTCCCACTGGGGGGGTCATGGCTGGCCTGGGTGAGGGGCTGATAGCCATTTGCAGGCTGGCCACGCTCCCATCTGGGTGAGGGTCCCCGCTGGGGGGCATGGCCGGCCTGGGCGAGGGGCTGAGGGCCATTTGGGGGCGGTTTGAAGGCCAACCAAGCCCCCAGCTTTGTCTGAAAGATCTCCCAGGCTACTTAGCATATTACTCCTTTATTAGTATAGATTATTAATCCCGAACTACAATGTTCGCTAATGACTGATGACTAATATCGTGTTGCATTCATTTCCCTTACGTGCCTTACATGCAGGTGCACCATTTCTTTCCACTAATACTAGCAGCAAATATTTTAGCAGCCAATGGCCACATCATTAGTCTTGGACTGACTTGTTTGGTGTGCGCAACAGGAAATATTTTGTTTTTGGAGAACAAGAGAAACAGGTTTATTTGTGTTATGCTTTTTAATTTGTGCAGTTATTCGGTGTCTGGTAAGTTCATGTTCAAGAAAAAATATTAATTTTTATTAAAATGTTCTATTATTTTATGTTAACGATGACTCATTTATTTCAGCCCTTTGTATTTAGCATGTCTCTATCAAAATAAACTACGTTTCTATGGAAATTGAAGCTTTTGTTTTTTTGCGGCCCACATAAACTTACACCTTGTTTATTTGGCCTGTGTTAGCCTTTGAGTTTGACATGCTTGCCCTAAATCCTCAACAATAACGCTACTGCTATCTCTATACCTAACTCTAACCTAACTGCTAAACCTAACCTTAAACTCTGCCCTAAACCCTAACCCTGACCCTAACTTTAACTTTAACCATACAATTTTTCAATAAAAATCACCACATGAAACAGCACATTGCCTGGCATGGAAGAGGCACTTACAAGAGCGAAGTAATGATCAATGTTCCAGGAAAGGAAACAACGTGGAGAGAACTCTGAGAACCTCCTCTGGGTGGGTGGGGGGGAGGGGGGGAGGGGTGGGGGGGAGGGGGGAGGGGTGGGGGCACTCCCCCCACTGCCAAGAGCTCTTACCAGTTCTTCTCGGTGAGAATTGTGTGCGACAGCTGCGGCCGGGCCATGGACATCACTTGGCTCCGGAGTTTGCTCACCAAGGACTGGAAGCTGGGGTGGCCACGGTACCCCGGGAGTAGGGAGAAGAGTGGGCTGGAGCTGGGTCCTGCTAAGTGGTGGAAGGAAGATAAGGGGCCAGTCAACCAGCATCCTGGGCTTCCAGAAGCAACAGGGGCTCAGCCCCAGCCCAGCTCTTCCTATTCGCCCACCACTCTGAAACACGCTCCTGAAAAAGGGTCCAAGCACCTCAGGGACAGGTCAGAGTCTCCCCTCACACCAGGGTGGGTTCCTGTCACCCCCAGGCCAGGGCAGATCGTGTCACCCCCTAATCAAGGTGGACCCATGTCAACCTCCAGACCAAGGAAGCGCCTGTCTCCCATGGCCGATTCCCTTGCGGGGGAACCATACCCGCTCTTGGTGGGTTTTCACTCTCCGCTTCGCTGTCCATGAAGGGCATCAGGAACAAGTTGACCTCAGAGTCCAGGAAGTCAGGGGGGAGCCCAGGGAAGACGTTGCACTGTAACATGGACAGAGTACCTGGAGGAGAGAACTTGTGAGCCTGCGGGTACCATGCTGCCAGGGGAGGGGCGGGAGGTACATGTAAGATGGTCAAGCTGGGATCAGAAGACTAGTCTGGGGATCTGGGCTGTGAGGCTGGACCAGAAGTTAGGAGGCCACTGGCTAACTTGGGAGTGACGGGGGACCCTCACCCTTGTAACGCAAGTGGGAGTGAGCCATGAGCTGGTCGATCATCAGGTGCATCTGCCGCAGCTTTCGAGGACAGAAGTCCTCTCGGCGAGCTTTGTTCTGTAGGAACACTGCGGGTAAAGGGGAGATGGGGCCCTGTGAGGCTCGGCCACGTGCACTCCTCCTTCCCATCCCAAAGATCTACCCTTACCCCCAAGGTCACTTGTAAATATTTATGTGACACATAACTGCACTTTAGTACCAGGCCCTGGGCGATGCTGGGGACCCCGAGGATGAGTCAGATCTGGTTTCTGCCAGCAAAGATGGAAAAGACAGAGAGGAGGATGGCCACATGATTAGGAGTATTTCAGAAAGTGCACGAGGGGCTCGGCAAGGCCAGAGAAGTAGGCAAGACCCTGCCTGGGGTGTCCTAAAGGAACTGGATCTCTGCAGAAAAGCAGGGCATCAACAGAGCCGAGCAAGAACCGAGCAGGCAGAGGAGCGGCATGTGGGAGGCCACGCAGGGCCAGTGGGAGCACAGGGGCAAGGGGCCACTCGGATCACTCCAACACTCACTCTGAGCCCCGTTCTTGTAGATGCCAGAGACCCAGAAACAGGCAGACTTAGGTCCCGTCCCCCAAGGTCTCCATTCTAATAATGGAGCCAGACCCAGACTCAGGGTCATGCCCTCTGTGGCCAGGGTGGGACTGTGGCAGTGGGACCCTCAGAAAAACTAGGGGCTAATTCTTTCTTACTTCCCTCCTCCCAGCTCCATACCTCTCCCATGTCCCTGGTTTTGCCCCTTTCTTCCCTCTACCCGCTCCTCTGGCCCCAGAAACCTTCTCACCCAAGTGGGGGTAGTACTCAGTGCCTTCATCAGAGCCTGATGAGCTGCTGGACTCGTGGCTGGGGGACGGGGTGGAGGGCTTCACCATCTCTGCTGTCTGGAGGAACCTGGGGATTTGGGGTGAGAGGTTGGCTGAAGCTGCGGCACTGACACCCTATATCCCATGGCCTGGGGCATGTTGCATACACACCAGATTTCTCACACAATTTTAGGGAATTCAGAAACAAATCCATGGATTTATATCAACTGTGTAAAGTTTTTATGAGTTTATGCTGTTATATTTAAGAGTAGTTTAAGTTCATAGCAAAACTGAGTGGAAAGTACACACATTTCCCATAGGCCCCTGCCCCAGTCCCCAGCCTACATGCCATCAACATTTCCATGAACCTACACCGACACGTCAGTATCACCCCAAGTCCATGGTTCACATCGGGGATCACTCTTGGTGCGGTTTACTCTTCGGGTGTGGACAAACACGCCATGTGTCCGCTGTGAGCACAGAGTACTTTTGCTGCCCTAACCGTCCTCTGTGCTCCACCTAGTCACCTCTCCTTCCCCTCAGCCCCGAACCACGGATATTTTTACCATCTCCATAGTTCTGCCTTTTTCAGAACGCCAAATAGTCAGGATCACACTGAATGGCACCGTCAGATTGGCTTCCTTTACTTAGTAATATGCATTAGAAATTCCTCCATGTCTTTCCACGGCCTGACAGCTCATTTATTTTTAGCCCCGAGTACTATTCCCATGTCAGCATGTACCAGTTTACCTATCCACTCGCCCATGGAAGGACATCTTGGTTGCCTCTAAAGTTTGACAGTTATGAATAAAACTGCTGCAAACATCTGTGTGCAGGTTTTTGTGTGGACATAAGTTTTCAGTTTATGCTACTTTTAGGTGTTTCCAAACATGTGGAAGTAAATACCATTAAGCTGTTATGAGGTAAGGAATGATGGGATATGATAAAATGATGGCCATTTTCCTCACACAGACACACACCCAAACACCATGGTCTCCACAATTTTAAGGGGCTCACCTACTCTAAGCCCACTGGTAACCTCCGGCTTAAAAACAAGGCTCTCCCACCTGCCAGCACCTGAGCCCACAGTCCCACCAGAAAGTACACTGCACAGGGCAGTCTGTCTAATGTTTTGTTCACATGTTATCCCCGGTGCCAAGAACAGCGAATGGCATACATTAATGCTCAATGTTATCTGTCCTGTGAATGATTCCAATGAACAACGGCGGCAGGAGCGGAGGTTTCATAATTAGGTTCCTTAGATCTGGTCACAAAGCTGGCTCCCCAGCAAACCTCTTCTTACTTCTGACCAGACCCAAAGCTCCCCCAGCACCCAGGGTTACCAACACAAACAGAAAGCTCCCATTTAGCCCCAGCCGGGTTGCTCAGTCGGTTAGAGAGTCGTCCTGATATGCCAGGGTTGTGGGTTCTATCCCTGGTCAGGTATAGACAAGAATCAACCAATGAATGCATAAGAAAGTAGAAAAACAAATCCATGTGTCTCTGTCTGTCTCTCTCTCTCTCTCTAAAATCAATAAGTAAATTTTAAAAAACACACCTTGTAAATATCAGTTGCTCACTATGTACCAGGCACTATGCTGGATGCTTTCAATTCTTTTAACTCAATCTGTGTAAAAGCCTTGCATATAGGGAACTGTGGGGAAAGAAGCCACTTCCAATGGGAGCTAGGAGTCAAACCCGGGGCTGCCTGATTCTGGAGACATCTGCTTCCTTTAGCTCAGCTCTCCCCTCCCCAGAGCTCCCCTTCCTTCCGCCTGGGCCCTGTGCCCAAGGCTGATTGCCTCCCCTCAGCTACCTGCCGGGCGGAGGCCAAGAAGAACCCTTGTGGCCCTAGGTTCTGAGCCAGCTCTGTCTGGGGGCATTTCTGGAACTTCCAGCTGCTTGAGGCACGACTCCTGCCAGATCCCAACTCCCTCCCTTTTCCTGCCTGCAGGGTACCAGTGGTACACATGCCTGCAGGAGATGAGCAAGACTCTAAGGACCAGACAAGCCAGCTCCTGCTATTTATTCAACAAATCTGTATTAAATACCTACCCTGTGCCAGGCACTGAGTGAGGCACTGGGGATTCTGTCCTCCTAGTCATCCCTCCATCCTCCTAAACCCTGGCAACCATGGAGCTTCCATTCTAATGGGGGAGACAGACCATAAAGAGATCTACACTATCCTGTCAGGGGTGGAAAGTGCAATGAAGGAAACAAAGCAGGGCAAGGGGGGAGGGGCACAGAGTGCTAAGTGAGGAGGTCAGGGAAGGCCCGAGGCTGACCTGAAGGCCATGAGGGAAGGACTCATTTTTTCTTTTCTTTATTGATTAAGGTATTACATATGTGTCCTTATCCCCCCCACACACACACACTCATGCCCTCAACCCCTGTTGTCTGTGTCCATTGGTTAGGCTTATATGCATGCATACAAGTCCTTTGGTTGATCTCTCCCCGCTTGCCCCCACCCTCCCCTACCTCCCTTTGAGTTTGACGGTCTGATCGATGCTTTTCTGTCTCTATGATCTGAGGGCAGAATGTTTCTGGCTGAGGGATGAGGAGTGCAGAGTCTAAGCTCCATGTGGAACAAACCTGAAGGCACTATGGCTTTAATGTAGGGGGAGAGGGAAAGTGGTGGGAGAGCCATTGAGGTGACAGGAGGGTTAGGTGGTAGTGACCCACTCCAATTCCACATACATTCTAAAAGGGTCCCTGTGGCTGAGTGGAGCTTGGGAGACCTGAGCAGGTGGCTGGGACTCAGTGCCCTGTCTCATGGCCAGTCCCCACTCCTGCCAGCCTCTCACCTGTATAGACTGAGGTCCGTGAACCAGTCCTGGACGACAATCACCACGTGGCAGACCGTGAAAAGGAAGGCGGCAATCTGGAGTGACTGCGGGTGGGGGTAAGAGACAACAGAGTTGAACGTCTCCTCTGCCCAGAGAGGGGTCCCTGGTCCCAGACTCAGCTGAGGGGGCAGCAGGGTAAGGGCCTCAGAGCCTTTAGGCACGCACTGTGTGCCCAGACTGTGCTGGCACCTCTCTCATGGGCCATTCCTAAATCGGACAAAGTTGAAACAATCACCCCCATTTTCAGAGGAAGACACTGAGGCTGGAAGGGGGGGCGCGGGCAATGACTTTTGAGAGGTAGCACCGGATCTGACTCTCAGTGTTGTCCTCTTCTTACAAGCTGGGGCTCTGATGAAGCAGAAACAAGGACAACCCATACCCAGCCCCCACATCACAGATCTTGCAAGGAAAGGTGGGGCCTCACCCCTGGGCCCAGCTCGGCCCCTCACCTGCATCTCAACATAGGTGTGGGGCAGGTTGTACTCTGGAGGCAGCTTGCGGTCGTTGTTGATGAGATGGTCCAAGATGGAGGGGCTCAGGATGGGCTGCAGCAAGGAAGAGAAAAACGGGTCAGGGAAGGGACTGTGGGTCGGATCCTAAGGGTCATGGCTACCTAAACCCCACATGCTAAAGGCAGATACATCGCCTCGCCTCTCTCAGGACAAAATAAGGTCAGAAACACAAGCGGGCAGCTTCTAATTAGTGCTAGTCAGCAAGAGGCGAAAGGAAAGTTTCGAAGCAGGCACTCTTTCCCCAGCTCTTTTACAAATCACCACTGCTCTCAAGTGCCTCACTCCCAAACAGGAGAGAACTCCTAGTGCTAACAAATGTAACATCTACTTGAATGAGTCATGCCCCTCTAACACTCTTCTGTTGTTGTTTCAAATACTTTCAAAACTTTGCTAAGATAATTACTTAGGTAGAAAATTATTAGTGTAGCCGAAACCGGTTTGGCTCAGTGGATAGAGCGTCGGCCTGCGGACTGAAGGGTCCCGGGTTCGATTCCGGTCAAGGGCATGTATCTTGGTTGTGGGCACGTCCCCAGTGGGGGGGGGGGGGGGTGGAGGAGGCAGCTGATCGATGTTTCTCTCTCATCGATGTTTCTGGCTCTCTATCTCTCTTCCCTTTCTCTCTGTGAAAAATCAATAAAATATTTTTTTTTTTTAAAAAGAAAATTATTAGTGTAGCCATGGCTGGGTGGCTTAGTTGGTTGAGCATCATCATCCTGTACACCAAAAGGTTGCGGGTTTGATTCCTAGTCAAAGTGCGTACAGGAGGCAACCAACCAATGTTTCTCTCACATCGATGCTTCTCTCTTTTTCTCTCCCTCTCTCTCTAAAAAAAATCAATAAAACATATCCTTGGGTGAAGATTATAAAAAAACTTAGTGTGAGGATTTAAAAATTGTACCAGCCCTAGCCAGTTTGGCTCGGTGGATAGAGCGTCGGCCTGCGGACTGAAGGGTCCCAGGTTCGATTCCGGTCAAGAGCATGTACCGTGGTTGCAGGCGTATCCCCAGTGGGGGGTGTGCAGGAGGCAGCTGATCGATGTTTCTAGCTTTCTATCCCTCTCCCTTCCTCTCTGTAAAAAATCAATAAAATATATTTAAAAAAATAATTGTACCAGTGAGTGTAAAAGAACCAGCGGTGCACACATGAAACTTTTCATAAAGTAATATTTCATTAAAAAACTTAAAGAGCTAAATTAGCTTGATAATCTATTGCCTTCTTGCAGTGAGTGGAATTAGGAAATACGCTTTTCCAAATGCTCACTATCTAAAGCTCCAAGCACTGCAGTGTTCTGTTCTGTCTTGTGTGTCTAACTTCCGTTCTGCTCCTGACCCAGCTTGCATACAGGGCCCCATGGTCCTTGCACAGAGCCTGGCACACAGGTTTCAGGCCACACTGGTAGGTTTTCCACTCTCCGTGTCACCAATGCCCAAAGTGAGCACCACCTGTGGGACCGGGCTCCCAGAGGCGCTCCAGGCAGGTGGGGAGGGGGAACAGCACACAAGAACCAAAGAACCAAACTGATCATCGACCTATGAGCCAGGAGATCAGTTTGATTCCCAGTCAGAGCATATGCCCGGGTTGCAGGCTTGATCCCCAGTGGGAGGGGTGCAGAAGGCAGCCGACCAATGATTCTCTTTCATCATTGATGTTTATCTCTCCCTCTTCCTTCCTCTCTGAAATCAATAAAAAATGTGTTGTGTTTTGTTTTTTTAAAGGAACCAAACTGATAAATCACGTGCTGCGATGGGAGGAGAGCACACAGGCACTAGTGGGCTCTCAGAGGAGGGGAAGGCTTCCGAGAGCAGGTAACATCCCAGCAAAATATTCAGGGAGAAGGCAAGCAACATGGGTAGGGCAGGAAGAGTGCTCTAAGTGACGGATAAGAGCACTGAGTACCTACTTCATTGCAGGTGCACTTTACTGTGTTAACTCACTGAAATCTCACAAAAACCCTAAAGGTAGGCAATATTATGTTTCCCACTTAAGAAAAGAAAGCCCACAGGGTCTCTCCACACTCCAAGCACTGCAGTGTTCACAGACGATGGTGAGGCCTGTGATGTGTGTGGCAGGGTTGGTGACTACACCAGAGAGGGAAGGCTAGAGGGTCTGGAGGAGGCAATCACATAGGCCCTGAAGGCCAGGCTAAGGAACAGGACTTAAGAGCAAGGGAGAAGGTAGGGAAAGCTGCCAGTTAAATGCACGACAGGCCACTACTAAAGGTAGTGATGAGCCTGGATGCTCCATATGCGGCAGATCCTGTGCCAAGCACTGTGCCTGGATGGTTCCACTGAATCCTTGCTATAATCCTGAGGCTGAGGATACTTAGCATCCCTGTTTACAGATGAAGAAATTGAGGTTGGGAGTGGGGAGAGGGTGTTGGTTACTTAAAGTCACCCCGCTGGTAAGACTTAAAGGCAGAACAGGATCAATACATTGCCTAATTATATATCAAATAAAATGCAGATTGTTTGGATAAAAAAAAAAAAAAGACTTAAAGGCAGAATGTGGACAGGCTGATTGAAGGGCCACACTTTTAATTGGTATGCTAGAAGAGTTTTTAGGCTACTCTGTACACATGAAGGGGCGAAGAGGGGGGCAAAACTGACAAGAGACTAAGGGCCAAAAAGACATAACTTGTCTTTAAAAACTGCAATCCAAACAGGGTGCTGGCTTAAATTATTCTGGGATGGAGCTGAAGGTACATGCAGCAGGGTGGGGCAAGTGGAGGTTGGCACCTGAGTGTCCAGGAAAACAATCCGCTCTTGGGTAATAAAGAAGTCGATTCCACTGGTCTGGTTGCCCCCTCGTTCCTTCATTTCAGCGCTCTGGGCCCGGAAAACATACGCCCTGTGGAGGAGCAGAGGGGAGCACTGGAGTCTGGTTCTCGGCCTCTGACACTCCAGTGAAATCAGCATGTGGGATGTGGTTCCCGCCTGCCCACAAAGCCTTCCGCCCACCGCCCCTGCAGTCTGGGGGACGGAGGGGAGCTATGTTTTACGCCACATGACTCCACCCCCTACCATAGTAGATTTGTTAATTCATTTAAAAAAGTTAATAGACTGCGGTGTTGAAGATCAGGGACTAGGCCTGACTGCTTGGATTCAAATCCCAGCTCTGCCTCTTCCTGGCTGTGTGGCTTTAGCAGATTCCTTTTTTCTTGGTTTCCTCATCTGTAAAATGGGGATAACAGTCTCAAACCTCTTGGTTACTGTGAGCCTAATATATGTAAGGCCCTTAGAAGAAAGTGTCAGATATACACTGATTTGTAATTGCTAGTCATTAATTACCAAGTGTACCAGCTCTCTGCCAGACACTGGAAGTGAGCACCGATACCTCTCCACAATAGAGAGGGTGTTTAGTGTCTTGGTCCTAGTTCTCCCCCATCAGGTGGGGCTCTCACTTCTACCTGTGCTGGATGCTGTGCGTATGACAACAGAGCTGGCAGAGCTGGGCCTTGCCCTAAACCACTGAGCTCAACTTGGTCACTGTGACTTAGAGCGATTCTGTCTCTTTTGAGCTGTAAATCACGACACTCTACCCCTCAAAGGGTAACTGCCACCCCCCTGAGATGCTCAGTATGTCCTCTGACACAGAGCAGATATCTTCCCACTTAACACCGTACCGCAGACCTCCTATGTGCCAGACACCAGGACGTAGCAGTGAACAGGAAAGACAAAGTCTCTGCTTCCGAGGAGCTTCTGGTCTAGCTTAGGATCAGCAGAAGGCAGTAACTGCAGGTGTTAGGAAGAGGAGGTATGTATGGCTCCAAGTGGGAGTAAGTCTGTCTATGGAGGAAGGAAGGATTGCCCTGAGAGGCAAATGATGCTGCTGAGGGTGAGAGAGGAAACTAAGCAACTTAATTAACTTAAAGGGGGAAGTGGGTGGGGGATGGAGGATGGAAAACTAGTCCAGGCTGAAGGCATGGTCTGTATAAGGATCAGAGCAGAGTGGTGAGAGCACAGAGGACAACAGGGGTTGGGAGTGAGAAGAGGTACACAGGCCCTGGAGGGGCACGGTGAGGAGCTGGGGCTTTGGCCCATGAACCTGGGAAGCCCTGAAGAGATTTGGTAGAGGAGTGACAGGACTGGATGTGGGTTCTGGAAAGCATGCCCTTGCTGCTGTGTGGTGAGGACTGTAGGGTGGGAAGAGTGGATAATGACTGACAAGCCTGCACTCTGGGGCCTCCCTGTCTTTAACCTGATGCCCAACTCCCCTTCCTGTTCACCCTGCTCCAGCTGCGGGGCCTCCATGCCATTCTGCACACACGCCAGGCACTCTCCCACCCCAGAGGTTCGCACTGCCATCCCTCCGCTGGAATGCTTTCCCTCCTCCAAGTTTGCTTTTTCTCAAATGCCCCTTAGTGAAGCCTTCCCTAACCACCCACCTGAAGACTGTAACGTAGCCCTAACACTGCCTCCCTGTGTCCTTTCCCACTTTGTCATCATCTTCTAACATGCCCAATAATGTGTTTATTTAGTTAGTTTACTATCTCCTCCATTACAAATATAAGTCCCGCAGGGACAAATATTTTTGCCAGTTCTGTTTACTCTTACATCCCCAGGACGCAGAACAGTGCCTGACACACAGTAAGCACTCCATAAATACTTGCTGAATTGAACTAAAGCAGGGAGACCAGTTAGGAGACTTATTGGCATCCTCCAGGGGAGATGTCAGTAGCTTGAACTAGGGAGGTGGGAGTGGAGGAGAAGAGAAGCAGATGAATTCTAAAGGTAATTAGGAGGTAAACTGATGACAAAAGTTGGTACCAAAGTCCACCTTGCCACAGGCTGACAGGGGTCAAAGAGACAAGCTAGGCCAATAGAATTCTGGCTCAGGAATCTGAAATGAGAGTCACCAGGACATTGTTAGGTGGGGTTAAAAGCTGAGGTTGAGAGACTAAGAGCTGAAGTTGTTCCAAAGCGGAGCCAAGTCGAGCTGAAGTCATGAGTAGAGGGGATGGAGCGACTGGGAGGCAGGGGAACCTCACAACTCCGGCTCTAGTGGGTATGTGTTCTCACCGCGATGGTCCTTAACCTGTTCTGGGTCTGCATCAGCTCCCCACCCAGATCCAGTGGAAACTATTGATCCTTTGCCTGAGTGAAACCCCTGACTGCAGAAGTGTGTAAAATTCTGCATTTGCTGTTAGGGGTTCCTCGTGGATCCCTGATGCCCATCTGTGGAGTGCAGGGTGATATCACCTGCTTTATATTAAAGAAACAAAACTATTGTTTTGAGATAACCCAAGTGGCTACCACCCCTTCTCTCCCCCCATTTTGAGTCTTCCTACTCTTTAATCCCTGCCTTTCTCCCTTTCCTTCTCTGCCCTCCGTTTTGGATCTAGTTCTTAAGCTCCTCCTCCACCAAGTCCTCTCCTGGGACTTCATCCTTTATCTTCACGATCACACCCCATCCTTACTCAAGAATGTAGGACTGAGGCTGGTCTAGAACTCATGCCTTCCATCCAGATCTCTCACATTCTACTTCCCAGGCCGAATCAACCACATCCATAAGCATCTGCTCTGTGCCAGGCTCTCGTTAGTGTTGGCCTTCCTGATCTTACTTCAAAAACCCACTTTACAGATGAGGAAGTGAGATACGGGAGGTGAAGTGACCTGTCCAAGATCAACCAGTTGGTGAGCAGCAGGGCTGAGACTGAGGTGGGCCTCAACCCAAGACAAATGAGTACACCATCCCAGTTCCTGGCTGGGCTCTGTACATTTTCCCGGGGAAGTAGAAAGGAAGGGAGGACCAGGATTGGTTACCTTGGAACTACACAAAAATTTAGACCAGCCCCGACTAGTCCTCATCTGTTGAAGGCATTGAGGCTAAGAGAGGGAAAGCAACTCCTCAAAGATCTTTGGTAACAACACTAGGAACACCCAGGCCTGCCCTCCCCTGTCTCAGGTGGGTGCCCATTTCCCTCCTGGCCCCCCCACACTCCTACCTGATGTCCCCTCACCTCTGGTCCTCCTCAGGAGTGTTGGCTGACAACAATGACATGACCATGGACTTGCCTGTCCCCTGGAGGCCCAGGACACCAACCACCAACACATCAGTCTGATCCAGCAGGTACTGTGGGAAGATGCAGGAATACAGCCCTTGTGAATCTGTCAGCTGTTAGAGTGGCAATGAGATGAAGGAGCCCCAGACTTCCATGGCTTGCCCACCTGTCTTATCAGGTGTGAAGAAAAAAATTCTTGCCCTCAATTGGGCAAAGGGGCTCTGTGTGTGTGGGGGACGGGGGAGATACATAGAATATTTGGGGCACAAAGAACAGCAGATGTGAGAATTCCAGAGTAGAAAAGAGCCTGGCCTGGTCACGAAGCTAATAGGAACTCAGTGGGAAAAAGGGGAGCCGGCCTCTGGGAAGAGAAGGGGAAGCACAGGAACGAAGGACAGGTTCAAGGTAACTGAGGGCTGTCAGAGCTGCCTCCTGGGAGGCTCTCTGCTCAGTCAGGCTGGGAAGACATGGGAAGGAAGCATGAGAAAGGGAGCAGTGTGCAGAAACTGGAGGTCAGTCCGTCCTGGCTCTTTCTGTGGGATTCCAGTCCTGGAAATTTGTGAGACCTTCACCTCTGGGCCAACTCTGCTGACTTTCACCACCAGGGGGCATAAGAGACATTACTCAAGGAAAAGCAATAAAAGAGAGCAGGTCCTTGAGAAGCGTAATATTTTTATAAGGTTAATGAGAAAGAAAAAAAAAACCAATTCCCAGCAAGGGTCACTATCTGTGTGGAGTTTGTATGTTTTCTGCATGTCTGCATGGGTTTTCTGTTGGGACTCCGGTTTCCTCCACATCCCAGGGATGTGCACTTTAGGTGAATTGGCGTGTCTAAATTGTCCCAGTCTGAGCGAGTGTGAGTGTGGGTGTGACTGGCCCTTCGATGGCAGGGCTCCTGTCCGGGGTGGGTTCTCACCTTGAGCCTGAGCTGCAGGAAAAGGCTCACCTGTGACCTTGAACTAGATGGAATAAGTGGGTTGGAAAACAAATACCTGACTTGTTTTTATTCATCTTCGGGTTTCTTAAGATTAATAAAAGCATTTATTTCAATGTTTAATGTTAGAAGTGTTTTGGGTCTTTATTTAGAAATTTGGTGATGTTTCTGTGACCAGAAATAAGCCATAGGAACTTAACTCTTGTTCATATCAATTAGCCTAGGGTAAATCGGTTTCATTATACATCATTATGCTTAAAGTCGCAGTTTCCAAGACCTTATCAAGGATGTTAAATGAGGATTCACTGTATGTACTCAACTGTGGCTGCCGCTCCTTAGAATCACCTGGAGAGCTTTTTTTTAAAAAAAGGCAGCGAATCCTGGGCCTAACTCTGAACACATGAAAGCAGCACATCTAGGGCTAGCCCTGTCTACTGACCACATGTGGCTATTTAAATTAAAATTAAACAAAATTAAAAATCCAATTCCTCAGCTGTACTAGCCACATATTGGGACATGTGGATCAGTGCTCAATAGTCACAAACAAGGATGATGGCTACCACACTGGATAACACAAATACAGAACATCTTTACAGTGCTAACGTGTAGGGCCTGGACACTGGCTCCTTTTTATTTTTTTAGAGTGGAAGGGAAGAAGAGAGACAGAGAGAGAGAGAAACATTGATGTGAGAGACACATCGATTGGTTGCCTCCACATGACCCCCAATCAGGGCCAGGGATCGAGCCTACAACTGAGGTATGTGCCCTTGACTGAAATTGAACCCAGGACGCTTTAGTCTGCAGGCCGACACTCTGTCCTCTGAGCCAAACCAGCTAGGACTGCCTCCTTAAAAAAACACACACTCCCCAGTTGATATCAATGTGAGAGAGGACACACAGAGGCAGCAGAGCCAGGTAATAGGTGGGCCTGGCATGTTGTCCCAATAAGTCCAAGCTGTTGGGGAAGGAGGAGGCACACCAGGGTGAATTTGACTAGGAGCCTGACCTGACAGGTCTGGCGATGGGGGGAGAGCAGCAAAAGAGGCGAAATGAAGACTCGGAGACTGGAGGTAGGTATGTCAGTCCAGGAATGGGAGGTCTGAACTAGAGCAGGACACTGGGATGGAGGAGGAATCTCTGGGGAGTAATATTCAAACCAGTTAACACTGGTACAAGTGCTTCCACCAATTAGGAGGGAGACTGAAGCAGGGTCCAGGAGGCCACCCTGCTGTGGGAGGGCGCAGGAGACCCCCAGGCATCTAGGTGGCAGTGGGAGCACCTCTTAGCCAACCAGTATGAAAGGTCAGTACTTTACCAAACAGTACAGCTGAGCTAGTGAAGCTACTGAAATTCAGCCCTGGCCGGTGAGAGCTTTCGGATCCATTTCCTCTCATTGCTGCAACTGCCTGAAAGTTGTCTGGTGTAGCCCACCAAGAGGCCGGAGATATGGGGTGATGGAGGTGAGGCTGTGGGACCTGGGGAAGCTCAAGCACGGAGAGACCCATTCCCCCAGTACCTCAATGGCACTGTCGCACCAATTCATCTGGTCATCCACCAACTTGATGCTGTGCTTCATGCGCTCTGGAGGCAGCAGTTTGGCCTGGCCCACGACAGCTGGAAACAAAGCAGGAGACAGAGGATGCAGTGAGGGTCTGTGAGGGGGTTCCAGCTCCCAACCAGATTCTCTTCAGTCCCAACTCACGGTCCATAACTGCTGGCGCGGCAGTGCCCATGCCCCGGTTCTGGATCTGGTACACAGGCTGCGTGGGTCTCTGCCCCTCCTTCTCCCCCTTGGGTAGCACGGGGGCTGCAGGGGGTGGTGGGGTGGTGCCCTCGGGGGCTGAGGCATTTGTTGCGGCCGCAGGCCCTTTGCCCTCCTCCCGTGGTTTCATGAGGACGATGGGCTTCTCAAGAGGGGCTGGGGCAGGTGGGGCAGCAGGGGCTGCTGGAGGTGGTGGCTGCTTTGACTATGAGTGAGGAGGTTCCAGTCAGTGGGAGAGATCCTTGACCCATTACTCCCAGCCTCCCCCTCCCAAGATTCTCCCCTGCTCACCCGCTCTGCCGGAGGTTTGGAGAGGATGATGGGGGTTTTCTGCATGATGGAGGCACCTGTCTCTTCGCTGCCATCCTGTGGTGAGGGAGGGCAGTTACTCCACTGGCTCTCCTAGACACTCCTCTGAAAGCCTTTATGTGCCAGGTACCATTCTACTAGTAAATGCTTTCATACATCAACTCCCTCAATCCTACCAACAATCCTGTGAGATACATACTATTATTTTTTTAAGTATTTTTTTATTTATTTCAGAGAGGAAGGGAGAGGAAGAGACAGAAACATCAATGATGAGAGAGAATCATTTATTGGCTGACTCCTGCACGCCCCACACTGGGGATCGAGCCTGCAACCCAGGCATGTGCCCTGGCCAGGAATCGAACCGTGACCTCCTGGTTCGTAGGCTGATGCTCAACCACTGAGCCACGCTGGTCTGGCAGACACATACTATTATTATCTCCCATTTACAAATAAGCAATTGAGGCAGATAGGTTAACTGGCTAGTCACACAGCCTTATAAGCAATGGAGGCAAAATTGAACCCTGACAGCCTGGCTCCAGAACCCGTGTTGCCAACAGCTCTGTGCAGCTACCTCTGCTAGACAAGCCCAGGGGGAAGGAGCAAGGACTCTGGAGCTAGACAGACCTTTGTTCAGACCTAGCCCTGCCACTTGTGAGTTGTATGAATTTGGATGAGGAACCATCCTCTCTTAGGCCTGTTTCCTCCTGGTGAGACTATTTTGAGTCTGAAAGAAGACAGAATTCATCAACTGTCCATGTCGCATATCTGACACATGGCAGGTGCTCACCATCTGAGAGCTGCTGGTAGCACCTGCTATTCTGACCCTCTTCTCCTCAGCCCTGCTCCTGTGCTGGCCAAGCCCATGGACTGATTCCCACATCTTGCCCTCTCCGTGTCTCTTCTGACTCACCCCAATCTGCTTGAGAAAAGGGAGGTGTGAGTCTTATTCTTTCTCTCTGGTTTCTTGATTAAACTTGGGAGAATCTTGACCTCTCACTGGGTCTGTTTCTTCTCCCACATATTGAAGATTATTTAAACTCCCTCAATGCTCTCTTCACTGGCCTCTGGTGAAGAAAAAAACAAAAGATATGCAAGTGCTCTGGAAAAGACAGCTGCTAGAGAACTGTTGGAGGAAAGGCTGTGGGCTTCCAGGAGGCCGGGGAGGGTGACAGGTGAGAAGGTCCAGGAAGGAGTAGGTGATACCTGGGACTGAGGCTGTGAGGGTGGAGAGAAGATGATGGATAGGATATGTATTCAGGAGGCACAATGTGCAGCACTGGCGCCTGACGGGTGTAGGATTGGGAGGCAGTGTCCAGGATGTGGCCCAATGGGTTGTCATTGATACTAGGAGGAGAAATGGCAGAAGATGCTGAGGTCAGCAGGGGACATGAAGGTTGTGAGGAGTCCATTGGCCAATTAGGAGGCTGTCAGGGCTCAGTAGTCAAGTCAGAGACAAAGCAAAGATTTGGGAGTTGTTTGTTCAGGGTCTGAAGGTGTAGGAAGATGGCAACATTCCCCAGGAAGATGTGTGTGGAAGAAAGACTGTGTTAGACCCAAGGGAAGAAACAAGCACGACACTAGCTCCCTGTGAATAAATTATTCTTTTTTTTAATATTTCCTATTGATTTCAGAGAGGAAGGGTGTGGGAGAGAGAGAAACACCAATGAAGAGAGAGAATCATTGATTGGCTGCCTCCTACATGCCCCCAACTGGGGATTGAGCCTGCAACCTGGGCATGTGCCCTTGACCAGAATCGAACCCGGGAACCTTCAGTCCGCAGGTCGACGTTCTATCCACTGAGCCAAACCAGCTAGGGTTGGATAAATTATTCTTCATCTCTGCAGTCTGATGACTCAGAAACTGGTCCCAATTGTTACCTTCTTCCAGCCCACCAAACAGCTTTCAGAGGTAGGCAGGGCACTAGAGGAAAAACCCAGGGGGTAGATTCTGGCAGTAAGTCATCTACGCACTGGAGAAGAGCAAGGAAGGGCCTGGGCCACACCAAGGCCCTGATTCCCAGGCCAGGACACTCTGCAGCAGGCAGGTGGTGCTCTGCTTAAGGCTCAGCTGGATTTGGGTTCGAGTCCTGGCCCTAGAGCTTACTGACCATGACTCAGGGCAAATCCCTTCTCCTCTGAGGCTCATCTTCCTCCTTAGTGATAATCGCATTTATGGGTAGCTGTAGAGTTCAGGAAGACCCAAAGGATGTAAAGCACTTTGCGCAGTGTCAATACACTGCATGCTGCTCAATAAATAGAAACAGTTGTTGTTACTGTCTCCAACTCTCCAATGCCCATTTCGTTCCGTGAAATCCAAAGCTGTTTCCATGGTTCTTCCAGGTCCTACATGATCTGGTCCCAGTTACCTCCCTGACCTCATCTTCCTTATCATTTTCCCTCCTTCATCCTCTGCAGCCACACTGGCCTCCTGGCTTGAACACACAGATACAGGCCTCAGGGTCTTTGCTGTTCTTTCTATCTAGAATGCTCTTCACTCAGGTTTCTTTAATCAGTGCTTGTTCCTTCACCTCATTCAGTTCTCTGCTCTTCAGAGAAGCCTTCTCTGATCACCTCATCTAAGACAGCTCCCTTTTTCACCCTCTACCTTTTCACTCCCTGAGGGCAGTCGGTTTTGTTCACAATATCCCCAGCATCTAGATTAGTGCCTGGCACATGGCAGGTGCTCAATAAACATCTGTGGACTGAGTGGATACAGAAAAGCTGTGCTTGGGACTAGAAACTCACCCGTCTCTCTCTTTCCCATGGTGCAATGTAATCCCTCTCCCGACCACCAGGCCCAGAGAGATTCTGGGGGCCGCCGGGGCCAGGCTCCTTCCACCGTCGCCGCCTCTCTAGACCATAGGGCCCAGGCTGACTGTGACCAGACTCAGACATGGTCGCCTACAGAGAAAAAGAGGTTGAGTCCAAGGTGAACCACTCCATTTGGTTCACCCTGGACCATAAGAAGACATTTCCTTTCAAGAGAGCTCTGTAGCTGTGGCAGTGACTGCCAACTGGCTCCCAATATCACTTTTTTCAAAAAAGTAAAACCCTCAGTTCTGAGCTGGGTACATGACTATCCAGAACACACTGCTCAGCATACTTTGCAGTTAGGTGTGTCCATGTGACTAAGTTCTTTCTGGTCAATGATATGACAATGGAAGTGTGATGGCAGCTCTCAGAAACTTTCCTTCACAGACGCTTGCCCATGCCTTTTGCGCCTTCCTCCTCCTGGCTGGAAGGAATGTGGATGTGGAGGCGGGGGCTCAAGCCGCCATCTTGGACTGTGAGGCAACTTAATGGAAGGCAGGCTGGTAGAACAAGATATAAGGTTCAGGGGTCCCCTATTAACCTTGAATTGCCTACCTCAATATTAATAAGAAAACAAATACACTTCTACTTGTAACCAAAACTATTCCCAACGATTCATTGCTTTGTCCCAACATATATATATATATAATTCATAGAGGCAGGGTCACATAAAAATAGGGCATTCTCTTTCTCAAAATGCTGTAAGGCATTTCCTTACAAATCAGCAGCATGATCCTCAGTGAGACAACTCTTTTGATGAACGCTTACTGGCATTTGGGGGTGGGGCTCCAACATTCAAGGGCCTATTTTCATCTGGTGTCCCTCAACATTTCAGTGTTGGTTACCTTCCATTCCTGGTGGTTCATCATCCATTACACTCCGAGGTCTCACCAGTGTTCACATTATAAAATGTATGTCATCTGTGTGACCCACTCCCTACCTCTTAAGTGTCTGTCTACAGACACCCGGGTGTTTATGCATCATTCTAGGGAAGTCTGAGTACTTGTCTGTCTGGTTACAGGGCTATAAGGCCAACTGCTATTGCTCATGGGTCAAGTTGGCAAACTGCAACCTAAGGACCAAATCAGCTCTGCCTTCTGTTTTTGTAAATAAAGTTTTATTGGAACACAGCCATCAGTTTACAAATTGCCTGTGGCTGCCTTCTTGATTCAATGCCAGAGACAGTATGGCATGCAAGTCTAAAAGAATTCCTCCCCATCCCTTTACAGAAAAAGCTTGCTGACTCTTGCTTAGCGAGCTCTCAAGTGCCTGTGAAATCATTCAATGAATCCCCTCCAATCCGATCCCAGTACAAGGTGACATTAACAGGTCCACATGAGCGACTTTTTCTAGAACGGAAGTGTCTGTTGACAGGATGCAGGAGTACTTTTGCTCGCCAGGTAGGGACTTGCCTAGCTACTCTCACTGTTCTGTGACCCCTTCCCCAGCCACAAACTGGACTGAAGACAGGAGGACACGGCCCGTTTGCAAATGCTTATGGAAATGATTCATTCAGGCTTAAATGACTGTTTACAATCTCAGTACGAGATTCCCCACAGAACTTGGGACTCCCAGCTTCCTTCCTGGCAATTAAGCGTCTGTGTACTCATTATTCTGAGGACCTCTGCTGTGCTTAAGTGTCTGTTTTCTGCCTCAGTGGGGATTCTGTCCTCCACAGCGTTTACTACCTACAGGCCCCCTTCCCATGCAAAGAAGTGCCCATCTGCGTGTTATTCTGGAAACCTCCACAGTATTTGAGTCTATTTATCAGCCCCTGTGGACAGTTACCCAGAATAAGGGTCCACCGACATGCAATTTGGAGACCTTCAATGTTGTTTCCAAGCTCCTTGGGGGATTCCCCCCAAAACGTATAAAGCCCATCTATTTATGTGTCTATTGACAGGATTCCATGGTGACCTCCCAGAAACGGAGTCTAATTACACATTTCTTTGGAGGGGGGTCTCCTCAGTACGCATACATCTTTGCACACACACACCCCTTTTGGGGATCTCCCAGAATCCAAGTGTCTATTTGCAAATTATTTGGGGGAGACTCCCAGTTCCTAACTCCTTATTTATGCCCACCCTAAGGAAGCACTCGAGTCTACACGCTTCTCTGAGGACTCTCTGGCACATAAACATCGTTACAGGCCCCTCCAGGGGGCCGCCCCCAGAACGGATGGGTCTTTATTCAGGAGACTTCCCACGTGCAGGCATGAGGAACCCTGTGACATTGACACAGCATCTGCAGGGACCTGGGGTGGCTCCCTGGTCCTCGGGGGTCTGTTTGCAGGCCCTCTGCGAGGGCACCCGCACGGCTTTAGTTCCTCTCGACCCGTTATCGTTAGGACCTCCGCGCGCTTTATACCCAGCTTACGGGGCCCCCGGTACTAGCATCTCCCAGAACCGACGTTCCTAGTCACAGGTTCATGTCCACTCCCCACCCCGCCCTCGCCAAGCCGGCGTTTAGGGTGCTGCTCCTGGCTCAGTACCCGATCCCGCAAAACCCGCGGACGTCCGTCCGGGCGACAGTTTAACGGCCAGGAAGGGGGCGGGCCCTGAGGCGCCCCCCCACCCGGGCGCTGGCGGCCTCGCGCGGGCACGCAGGCCCCTTACCTAAGGCGGCTGCTGATTGGCTCGTAGGACGCGGCGCGCCCTCTCCGCGACGGGGGTGGGGAGGGGAGGTTCCCCCAGTAGCCACCCGCCTGTAAGTGGCGTCTGAGGGGCCAGGAGCGTGGGTGAGACAGAAAAGCAGGTACCGGTCACTCCGGAACCGGCGGGAGCATCCCGGAAGCGGCACCCTAGGAAGACCGGCCCGAAGGAGGAAAGAGGAGGAGGAGTTATCGCGGGGCCAATCTGAACTCAGGTCCCGCGAGCGCGCGCCCAGCGGAGCATGCGCTGTTGGAAGTGGTTGGCCTCAGCGCGCCTGCGGATTCCGGAGGGCAGGCCGGAGGCGCGGCGGCTCCGCCTCAGTGCGCGTGCGCGTGCGCGTGCGCGTCGGTGGGGGCCCGGAGTGGGTGTGCAGAAAAGAGGGAGAGAGGGCGGCTCCGGAGATTGAGGTTCGAGTCCCGCCTCCTCAGTGGTTTTGGCGGGATGCGGCGGGGTGGGGCGGCCGGGAGGAATTTGAGTGTCCTGGACGAAGTATGTGCTGAGACAGTAATGAGTCCGATCTGGCGTGTGCGCCGCCAGAGTGTGCTCCCATTCTGTGCAGGGAGACAGCGAGAGGTTCAAGGCACTTAGGAAAGGGTGCAGGACCGGTTGGACCTTGAAGAGAGGGCAAGGGCGTAAAAAACGCCCGGAGAAAGGTCCAGACTGGCTTAGACTTGGGAGTTCCCCCGAGATGGGAGGTGAGGCAACTGGGATGGGCAGGTCGGCACCCTAAGGGGATCCAGAGAGACGCGGAGTGGTGGGGACAGGACCACTTATTAAATCCCACGGGGGCCTCGGACGCAAGAGGGATCCAGTCAGGGGTCGAAAATGCCAAAGCCTGCAGGCAGAGAGCCCTGTGCGCGCCCAGAGCGCAGCCTGTGGAGAGCGCATGCGCGCTCCAAATTGGCTAGGGTGGTTGGTTCCCCGAGGGAATGAAAGATTGTTCAAGAGAAGAAAGTGTGTATGGTATATTCACATGTAACGTATATGATAGGTGAGTGGGGGAAATGCCATTTTTCATTTGAAATCTTATTTTTAAAAATTTTTAAATTATACCTGAACAGAGAACACGTATATTCTGGCAAAATGCAAGCAGCCAGCGGGGGACACAATAAAAGTAAGTCTTCTGCCCTGGTATTCCATTCCTAAAGCACCGGTTCCCAGTTTCCATCTGGAGCTACGGTTAGAGCAAAGCATTGTAGTTAAGAGCTTGAGCCTGGGTTCACATGTAAGGCTGCTGACCTTAGCCAAATTCCTTAACCTTCCCTGCCTTCTGTGTCCCCATTTCTAAAATGGAGGTGACAGCAGCTCGTACAATGTCACTGTCAGAGTTAAATGGGTGAAAGCGCCCAGAACAGTGCCTGGTGCATAGTTACACTACTAGTATATGTTGTCCTTATTTTGTGGTTTATAATAATGATAGTGATTGATTCTGAGTCAGCCTCTCCCCTCTGAGCCTCATCCCTGCTGCCGTTTTCTCAGCATTGGTGTCTGGTGGAACAGGCTGGGTGAAAACACCCGTCACACAGACTGAGTTGAGAGTCCTGTTGTTTATGGATTCTTCAGGAGGTTGTGGGTGTTTAGGGGAGATCCACATGACAGGCCATCTTCGTATTGTATCTGTCAATGTCCCTTTTTAAAAAAGCATCTTCATCCAGTCATATCTGTTTTTCTTATCTGAATTTCTCAACCCCAGCTCACCCTCCATGCCACTTTCACACCTGGCAACCCTCAGAGGTGGATATGACTTAAGGGAAAATAAGGAGCCTGGCACTGGCCATGGGCCCACTGTGTACCAGGCTCTATTTCATATACTAGTTTATCACTACAACCTCCCCCCCTCCCCTATTTAGGAGATGCAGAAAGTGAGTCTGAAAGAAGAAGGGCCTTCCTGGAGGACCAAAGCCAGGAAGAGCAAGCTTGTCTTACGCTGGGCAAACCAAAGTTTTTCTTTCCCTGGCACTGGGCAGGCTGCCTAGTGGTGAGTCAGTCAGGTACCCAAAGAGTGCTCGTATTTCGAACTTTTGCACTTACAAACGTTTGCTGTAATTTATGTCCTTGTATATCTGATTGCATGTACGTGATAAGTATTATCAGTAGAAAATCTTTTGTTTGAAGTAGAATTGCTGGTTCAAAGGACAGATGTTTGGGGAATTTTGAGAGTCATTGCCAAATTACCTATTCACTTCTTAATTTCCCTGTTCATTTTACTCATTTGTATATTGAATGAATTATGGAACTCTAGTCATCTGCTGGACATGGCTGTAGTTTGGAAATCCTATAGTGAATAGGACAGAGTACCTGACCTTTGGGAGCAGATATTCTAGTGGGGTAGGTGATGTCAGGTAAAAGATGCTTGGAAGAAAAGAAAATCAGGATAAGGGAACTGAGAATGACAGGTGGTCAGGGAAGGCTGCTCCGAGGAGGTGACTTCAGAGCAGAAGGTAAGGAAATGAGCCATATAAAGATGCTGAAGAGCAGGGTATGGAAAGACCTGAGGAGGTGGAGTGGGCCTGGCTATTTAAGGGTTGTCAGGGTGCCTTAACCAGTTTGGCTCAGTGGATAGAGCGTTGGCCTGCAGACTCAAGGGTCCCAGGTTCGATTCCGGTCAAGGGCATGTACCTTGGTTGCGGGCACATCCCCAGTAGGGGGTGTGCAGGAGGCAGCTGATTGATGTTTCTCTCTCATCAATGTTTCTAACTCTCTATCCCTCTCCCTTCCTCTCTGTAAAAAAAAAAAAAATCAATAAAATATATTTAAAATTAAAAAAAAAAAAAAAGATTGTCAGGGTGACCAGAGTGACGAGCAGGGCCAGGGGAAGAGAGGCAGGATCATTTAGGGATGGAGGTACAGAGAGAAACTAGATTATATAGAATTTGCAGACCACTGTAAGGGCTTTGGAATTAACTTTTAAGTGTAACAGAAAGCCATTGGAGGGCTGTGAGCAAGGACCAGTGTGTTGTGTATGTTTTGTAAAGATTTCTCTAGCAAACACCAAAAATTAATAATGGTGGTTGCCTGTGGAGGTGAGGGTTACAGACAGATGTGGATCAGGGCTATGAGGAAGACTTGTTAAGACTTTTATGTTTTTGAACCATGTGATTATTATCTATTTTTTAAAAGTTAAGTGAAAATGCCGGTTGCTTTGAGGAAAATGGCCTGCAGCTGGGCAGGGGTGGAAACAGGAGATGAGGAAGCTGATGTCCCTGCCTGGGCAAGAGATGATGGTGACTCAGGAAGAGGGTTGTGTGAGAGGAAGCATGAATCAGGGATGACTTATAAGTTATCCTAAAGGTTTTGGAACTGACTGCCTGGATGGAAAGTGATGCTTTTTATCAAGATGGGAAGTAGTCTTGATGGGAAATCGACAGCCTTTGAACTTCTTAACTTTGAGATGCACATTGGACACCAAGTAAGTGGTCACAGTTTGGGAGAGAAACCAGGGTTTGTAGATTCAGAATTTTTACTGACTTTTTAAAAACACACACAAAGGTATTATGATAAAGAACACCCACATACCCATCACTGAGTATTGACAGTCATCTACATTTTACTTGTCTTTTTTCTTCCATTTCCCCTTCCCACATAAAAGCATACTCTTTTCTGCAGTTTTTCTTTTAAAGCGAATTTCAGATCGCTCATCATTTTACCAATAACTACAGTATGCTAAATTTTGGAGCTGTTAATATAGAGATGATATTTAAAGCCCTAGTTTTTCTGAAGCCATTGAGGTTGAAGGGATAGAGAGACCAGGCCATCGGGCCTCCCACATTTGGGGACAGGGAAAGGACCAGCATCCTAGAGAGGAAGCAGGAACATCAAAAGAGGTGATAATCTGGTGCCAAGGGAACAGAGGGTTCCAAAGAGAAGGAGCTCCACTAGAGAGCAGAGATACAGGGCAGTGGCTGCAGGTGGATGTGGGGACCACAATGAAAAAAACAGCTTTTTTATCCCTCCGTCTATGTTAGGGAAACGTCTCAATAGCGTGATACAGATTCTAGAAGAAGTTTGTAAGTACTTACTTTTCTTTTACTTTTTTTCAATGAAGTGTAACTTAAATGTAAAGTGCCGCACAGATTTGGGTATAGGTCATTGAAATTTTTTTTTAAATATATATTTTTATTGATCATTTACAGAGAGCAAGGGAGAGAGACAGAGAGTCAGAAACATCGATGAGAGAGAAACATCGATCAGCTGCCTCCTGCACAGGGGATGTGCCCACAACCAAGGCACATGCCCCTGACCAGAATCGAACCTGGGACCCTTCAGTCCGCAGGCCGATGCTCTATCCACTGAGCCAAACCAGTCAGGGCGGTCATTGAAGTTTTTATAAATATATATACTCATATAACCACTAACATTTCCAAATACCCAGAAATGGCCCTGTGTGCATTTCCCTGGCCATTCCCCCACTCCAGAAGCAACCACTGAGCTGATGCCAGTCACTCAAGCCTGCTCTTGAACTTCATAGAAATGAAATGTTACGGCAGGTCTTCTGTGTGTCTGGCTTCTTTAGCTCTCTGGCTATGGAGGTCTTCCCTGATACATATAATAGGATTTTGCTCTACCAGAACTGATTTCCTACTGGTTATTTTTCATGCTGGTTATTTTACCATATCTAAAGCAAAGACTGAATTTCAAGTCCAGATGTTTTGCAGTTTGGTGAATACATAGTGAACTTTAAGGATAATGGAGGCTCTACAGTGCTTAAAGCTGTAGTGGGATGTTTTTAAGATGGGAGAAATCACAGCTTGTTGGTATGCTGATGGGAGTGATAGAGGAAGAGATTTGGGAACCGGCTCCTCAAAAAGGTGAGGGGCGGGGGGATGCGACAGGGTGGAGAGAGGGGCTGGAATTGAAGTAGGGCCTGCTCATCCTCGTAAAAAGAAAGGAAAGTCTTACCCTTTGACATCCCCTCCAAACTGTGAAAACCACTCCCATGGTTTTTATATGTTGGCAGCTATCCCACACAGCATAAAAGCTCAAAATAGGTCTTTGGACTTTCAGTCTGATGTTGATGTAGATAATACGGCTTCCTTTATGGATCTGAATAAAGAACTGGACAAACACTGGTGATGGTTGTTCTAAGTGGGTGGGGCAAGAGGGAGAGGAGCGTGGTGGGCAGTTAAGGCAGAGAATGTTTGGGAAGCAAGAGGATTCTCATGGCAGCAGGTGTGATACTGTGATTTACAATAAATAGGTATTTGGTCTTCCTCCTGTTCCTCTCCCCGCCCCCGCCCCCCCTCCCCCAGAACCCTTCAAACCCTTCAGACCCTTGGCATTTTCCGAGATGAGAGTGATAACGGTGTCTGGTTATGTTAATAAGGTGACTTTTGGAAAGCCCCTATGTAACCGAAGGAGGGGGGCTGGGTGCCAGGAGACCCAACCATATGATTACGGTCTTGGGATTTTTAGTTCCACAATCCCTCCACCCCATCTCCTGGGAGGGAAGAGGGGCTCGTGGTCGAATCAATTGCTAAATGGCCAATGACTTAATCAACTATGGCTAAGTAATGAAGCCTGCATAAAAAAATCAAAAGGCGGGGTTAAGAGAGCTTCCGGTAGGTTACTCCAGGGAGATGCCAGGAGAGGGGCATGCTCAGAGTATGGACGCTCCGAGCCCTTTCCCCTTACCTTGCCCCTTGCCTCTCTTCCACCTGGCTGTTCCTGGTTTACATCCTTTTATAATAAGCTGATGTTCTAGTAAGTAAAATGTCCCTATAAGCCACTCTAGCAAATTAATGGAATCCAAGGGAGCGGGTTGTTGGAGCCTCTGATTTATAGCCAGTCAGAAGCAAGGTGACAACCTGGACTTGAAATTGGTGGCTGAAGTGGGGGGACAGTCTTGTGGGACTGAGCCCTTATCCTGTGGAATCTGGCTCTCTCTCCAAGTAGAGAGTATCAGAATAGTTTCTTATTGTCAATGTAAGAAATGTCTAAATCTGTGGAGAATGGGTGTGAGTCTGTTTGAGCCAAACTGACCATAATTGCTGGCTTAGGATATGACAAAATCTCAATGGATTGAGAAAATGCCCCCTGAGAATGGCAGTTTTGCAGTTTATTTTATACATTACCATCAAAGGAGGAGGAGAAAGAACGGTTACATGAAATTCATTGGTGGTAGATTAGGGAGGTGGGAAAAAGAAAGCCAAGCAAGGGGAAAGTTCTGAGATTGGATAAAGAGTAAACTGGAGAGACAAACACTTCTTTTACATTGGTGGGTACAAGATAGTTAACCATTAACATTTACAGCACGTAGAGATGGTATTCAGGGAACACGATGGCATGAAGGGTTTCTGGCTCTAGTGGCAAGTCAGAGGGCTCTGTCCTGGAGGGGTCTAGAAAAAGAGGGATTGTTTTGACATCCCAAAGGTATGTTATCGTAGATGCAAAAAGACAGTAGACAGGCTCAGTTAAGGTAAAAATTGACCTTTGTCAAGGAAAATACTGGCTTAGGATATGACTGCCCTCCATGACTCACTTCTAGTTAGGAAGCTCTCATTTCAAACCATCCTATGTGGTTACTTTTGGATGTCATGCAGGCCTCCTCAGAGCTTGTCTGGTTTAGTATATGACCCCTTTTCCGTCCACACTATTCAACAAAATCTCATTATGTTATCTATTCTTGTAAGACTCCCAGCTGGTCTCTGAGAATTGCTTGATGTGAGGAAAATCCATAAGTGGGAACTGGCTGCATAATAGTTAGCAGCCAGGAGTGGGGGGTGGGGGTCGAAAGTGGGGGGCAGCATCTAAAGAGCCCCCCAGGCGAGGCGTGTGGATGTGTTAACACAATGGAACACTGTTCTGCAGTGCAGAAAGGAGGAGTGGATGGATGGATCTCACAGCCGCTGGAGAACCCAAGAAGTGAACACTGAGGGTGGAGGAAGGTGTTGGCTGGGACAGGAGGGCTTTTAAGGGGCTGGACACGCCTAGCTGAATCCGAGTAATAGCTACTCTGGTGAATGCATTTGTAAAAATTCACTGAGACTGCATTTAAAATTTGTGTAGTCTATGTAAAATGGATCTTAATAAAAGGAAAAATGAGCTAGGCTTAGGAGCTAGACCAAGAGAAGGCAGGAGGGAGCCAGGGAAGGTTTTTGAGCAAGGGCAGGGCTCTCAGGTCTGGGTATTACTAGGAAGGTCTTCAGGGGTGAGGGTGGGTCCATGGAAGGAGAGAGGCCAGAGCTTGGCCCCCACCTCAGCTCCTGACTGGTTCTCTGGTCCTGGTAAGCGTCCACTCCTCTCTGGACCCTCTTTTTCCACCCAGTCCTCTCGTGGGAGTACAGGCAGAACAGAAGTAGGAGGGGGAAGTAGCCAAAAATTACCCTGAGACTGAGCCCCTCAAGGACAGAGCCCTCTGACTCATGCCTGCAGCCCGGCGGCCAGGGCCTTCAGGAAGTGCTAGTTCTGTGAGAGGAGGGCAAACTCTGCCAGAAGAGGGGGAGGGGTCAGGACCTGTACCCACAGAGGAGAATGGGAGCAGGTAGGTGGGGGCAGAGCCGAGATAATGCAGAACTGGGGTCTCTCACGTGTTCTTAAGTTTTTAGTCATAAAGCCCCTTCTGAACCAGTCCCTCCCTTGTCTCAGCGGAAGCCAACATGTGGTAGAAGGTGAGGGGCTTTGGGCCACATTAGAGATTTACTGTGCATATGAGGCCCTGCACGTGGCATTGAAGACACAATATGAACAAAAATGAAAATACGGTGTGATGATCTGAGTAGACCAGTTGGCTAAGCACTGGGGCTCTGGAGCCAGGCTGCCTGGGTCAAATCCCAGCTCACCCACCTCTTTGCTGTGGTTCTGAGCAGGTTTCTTCATCTCAGTTTTCTCAGTGCCCACTTTGCCTCCTTTTGTAGAGATTTGTAAGATGGGATATACAAAGGGTTTAACGTGGTGCTGGGTCCAGTAAATATTGTGAACAGGCTCATGGGGCTATGGGAGCTTCAGAGGGCTTCCTGGAGGCGGGGACATCTAAGCCAAGGCCTAAAGGAGGAGTAGGAAGGAGTTTGCCAGCTGAAGGGGGGCGGGAGGGGGACGGAGAAAGAGTGGTCCCAGATGAATGCGTTTGCCAGGTTACCAGGCGACACTGTGAGTAGGGAAGGCTGTTGGAAATGTCTTCAGAGGTTCCACCGAGCGCCTGTCTCCCTTACTCCCCAGGTGGGCTGGTGGCGAGGAAGGGCAGCCTGGCAGTGGGTGGTGCAGGCCCCAGTTTAGCAGGGCTGAGGGGTGCGGCTGGCTGCGGACTTGGAGGGAAATCCAAAGATAGCTCAGCAGAGGAGGATGACTCGCAGCCCCGGCTTCCCCGCAGCTCCAGGGAAGTGAGCATGAATCAGCCTCTCAAAGGGGAATGGAGCCACTGTAGGAAGTGAGACCTGGGTTCGAGCCCCAAGGCCACTGTGCCTCTGACTCATCTCCCGCAGGGCACAGAGGGACAGGCTGGGTGTGAATCTGGACCCTGCAGCCCTGGTTCTCAGCGTCAGGACTGGCTCCACTTGAAACCTCAGTTTCTGTATCTGTACAGTGGGGTGGGGTGGGATGGGGGAGTGGTCTTGGTGATTTATAAAAGGGGAGCTAGCAGATATGAGATGAGTGTAGAGGGCTGGTTTAGGGTTCCTGCTAGTCTCCTGATGGGTGAGTTGTCATCTAGGTTCCAGTGAGGGGAAAAGGGCAGAAGAGAGAAAAGGGGCAGCCAAGCATTGTCTGAAAGTCAATAGCAATAATAAAAAGATTGAATATCTCCTGTATTTGGTTCTTACTGAATTCTTGGCCCTCTGCGCCACTCTGTTTTAACCCAGTCCCATGGGGGTGGCCCCATTTTACAGGTGAGGTAAAATGTTCAGGGAGGTGGAAGCATTTGCCCCCAGTCACACAGCCAGTGGATGGTGGAGCCAGGATCAGCCTGAATCCAAAGCCCTTGTTCTTCGTCTCGGAGCTGGGTGGGGAGGTTGTTGAGGACTCTGCAGCCTAGACATGGGAGGGCGCTTAGGAAAAGCCTCTGTTTTACAGACGGGGAAACTGAGGTTCAGACAGGGCAGGGTAAGGGCCTTCCACTGGCTGAGCTGCCTGTGTGAAGTGTGGATATGTTTAGAAAGAAACAGCAACTTCTGTCTTTGTTTAAAATTTATTACAAAGTGTAAGAACAGAGACTGGTGAACCCCTTCACCCCCTCCACCTCCTCTCCCACCATATTCTCTGCAACTCTAGAAAAATAGTGTCCTCCTGCTCTCCCACCAGGGGGCGCCACCTCCCGCCTTGTCCCAGCTTCAGGCCTGGCTCCTTCAGCTCTGCCGACCAGCGGTAACTGAGGCACCCCAGGATCCTGGACTCTGGGCCCCAGCTGTCTCAGCCCCCAGGCACCTCCACTTCTGCAGAAGCTGGGGGTCATCGGTAGCAGCACAGTGAGGATGTTTTTGTTGAGGGTATGTGGGGTCGTGGTGACCATTTTCCCATTTGGGGCCTCCGGGATGGGCCATGGCCTCCCTCCTTCAGCCAGTGCCCCTCCAGCAGCTTCAGTGAGTCAACCCACCCCAAGGTGGGGCCCCTTGAGTCCTTGCATTTGAGGTGTTTTAGTCATAGGGCTGGGTCAGGAGTAGAAGAGAGAATGTCCTTGACCTCAATCCTGGAGAAAGTAGCCTGGTTCTTCTCCATGGGTCCTGGGGAGACAAAGGGAGATGGATGGAGCAGACACCAGAGGAGGAGCAAGAGCGGGGACATGGAAGTGGAGACAGACAGAAACCAGTGGGCAAAGGAGGAAGTAAGAGGGTGGGTGTACCCAGCACCAAGAGAGTAGGAGCAGCCGGCATTTGGACAGAGCCAGAGAGCGTGCCCAGGGACAGGCAAAGAGAGGGACAGACAGATTCCTAGCAATAAAGGGGAGGGTATTGAGGGTCAGCACAGGGGAGAAATGTCTCCTTCCGCCCCTGCCATCTAGTCCCAAACTTGGAGTCCTTTCTTCCCAACACAGCCCGTGTTGTCTCGGGCCATCCCCTGCCCCCTTCACCATATGGGGTGCAGACCAGACACCTTTCCTCCGGAATGCCTTCCTGCCCACGTCCCAGCTCCTTACCAGCTATGTGGCCTCCTGGCTGGGTTCCGGGAGCTGCTTCAGGGCCGTGCTAAGCAGCTCTGTCAGGGTGTCCAGCTTCCCTGCCAGTGTGTCAATTCGCTTTTCCAGGGCCTGATGTGAGCTGCTCAGACCCAGCTGCAGGTCACACAGGATCATGTGCATCTGGGCAGAGAGAGGGTTGGAGGTGTCAGGACTGAGGTACAGCCTCCCTGTCCGGTGAAGTAAGGCAGTGGAACCAACATTTAGTTACAGGCCCTCCAGGTTTATCCTCAATTGTAACGGGCACAAAGTATTGACCTCTACCACACCCCGCTACTTGGCAAAATCCTGCAAGTCATGGGGAGTGAGAATCCCGTCCCCATATTTACGGCTGAGGAAACTGGCCTGGAGCGGTTCACTGACAGGCCCAAAGCAGCCCCTACAACAGGGCCTAGGATGTTGTAGGTGCTCACTAATACTTGTGGGACTGATGAACGCCTGACTTCAAAACCCACCTAGCCCTTCCCCTGCCTTCTCAAACCAGGACTCACAGCTTCACCCGTGAGGGCACGTGAGCTTTCTATGAGAAGTCTTTACTTCTGTGTTGTATGGCAAGATCATCTTAGGAAATTATCGCCCGTCAGTTCGGGCAGATCTAGGCCACCAACTCCTCACTGAGCCACGCAGCGCAGAGGCCTGGATCCGGGGCTGTGTTTACCATGGCAGGGGTGCCCAGGACCACTGTTTGCACTGTCACGGACTAATGAGGAAAAGCAAAGGCCACCGGATAAGCAAAGGACGCTGTGAGTGCGGCCAAGGGGTGTGATGGCCCCACCCTGAGGTGGCGAGCTGAGTGGCTTGTCCAGGCAGGTGAGGCCACCCTGGTCCTGGGCCCCCTCTTCACAGGAGCAGCAGAGATTGAGTTTCACCGAGACAGCCACCTTCCCCATGCCAGTGTTGTGCGTTGGCGTTTTATTGGTCTTGCCGTGTGTGCTTGGGCTTGGTTTGTAAATTTGCTTTGGTTTTATTATTGTGTAAGAGTCAGAATTTGAAGGAATTTTATATCCGTTCACATGTAAGTAAGTTGACAGTAAAAATAATTTAAAACCAAACACTGGAGTCCTTTGTGCCATTTTTTTTTTTAAGTTTAAAAGGGATCTCCCTGTATCATACATGACTTTTAGAAACTCGGTATTGCATCATTCATTCATCCAGCCACAAACCTTTATTGAGTGCCTGTGTGTGCCAGGCCCTGGCCAGTGTTCCCTACCCCAGGGCCAGCTTTCCCTGCCCGCGGCCCCAGCCTCCCTCTCCGCTCCCACAGGATCCGGGTACCTTGGAGATGTCCACCATGGAGTTCACTTGTTCTCGGAGCTTTCGGTGTTTCAGCCGCACCTGGCGGAACCTGTGGGAAGAAGGAGGGGTTCAGTTTTCCCATAAGCCTGGTCCCCAGTTGTAGCCCTAATGCAAGGGAGCGATGAGGGGAGGAGAGACCCACGTATACACAGTACAAAGAGGAAAAGCTGCTAGAGAGCTGAAGTGGGGGGCTGCACCCATGAGTCCACCTCCCTGGGAGAGACCCAGGTATGCAGGTCCACAGACACCCCAAGATATGCAAAATCAGCCACCACAGACTCACAGAGTCACTAAGAGGGCCAGGCCGATATCTGTTCAGTCACACATGGTGCATGCGGTTGTACACACACACACACACACACACACACACACACACACACACACGTACACCAATCCCCTCCCCCCATGTGGGTGCACATGGGTGTGGGCACACATGCACGCATATACACACAGCAGCCCTCACGTGTTGATAGCAGCCAGCAGCCTGCGCTGGTGCCTGCGGGCAGCTCCAGAGTCCTTCCTGCGTGTATGTTTGTAGAACATCCAGGCCTCTTGGAGCACTCGGGCAGCCGACTCCTTCATCTGGGGGAGGGTGGCACAGTGTCAGTGCAGACAGACCCCTTGGCTGGGAAGAGGGGGCTGGGGGCCTGGGCTCCTGGGTCTGAGGGAGGAGGGGCTGGGGGCCTGGACCCCTGGGTCTGAGGGAGGAGAGGCTGGGGGCCTGGGCTCCTGGGTCTGAGGGAGGAGGGGCTGGGAACCTGAACTCCTGGGTCTGAGGGAGGAGAGGCTGGGGGCCTGGACTCCTGGGTCTGAGGGAGGAGGGGCTGGGATCCTGGACTCCTGGGTCTGAGGGAGGAGGGGTTGGGGCCTGGACTCCTGGGTCTGAGGGAGGAGGGCTGGGGGCCTGGACTCCTGGGTCTGAGGGAGGAGCGGCTGGGGGCCTGGACTCCTGGGTCTGAGGGAGGAGGGGCTGGGGGCCTGGACTCCTGGGTCTGAGAGAGGAGGGGGCTGGGGGCCTGGACTCCTGGGTCTGAGAGAGGAGAGGCTGGGGGCCTGGACTCCTGGGTCTGAGAGAGGAGGGGGCTGGGGGCTTGGGGGCCTGGTCTGAGGGAGGAGGGGCTGGGAGCCTGGGCTCCTGGGTCTGAGGGAGGAGGAGCTGGGGGCCTGGACTCCTGGGTCTGAGAGAGGAGGGGCCTGGGGGCCTGGGTCTGAGAGAGGAGGGGCTGGGGCCTGGGTCTGAGAGAGGAGGGGCTGGGGCCTGGGTCTGAGAGAGGAGGGGCTGGGGCCTGGGTCTGAGAGAGGAGGGGCTGGGGCCTGGGTCTGAGAGAGGAGGGGCTGGGGCCTGGGTCTGAGAGAGGAGGGGCTGGGGGCCTGGGTCTGAGGGAGGAGGGGGCTGGGGGCCTGGGTCTGAGAGAGGAGGGGCTGGGGCCTGGGTCTGAGAGAGGAGGGGCTGGGGGCCTGGGTCTGAGAGAGGAGGGGCTGGGGGCCTGGGTCTGAGGGAGGAGGGGCTGGGGCCTAGGCTCCTGGGTCTGAGGGAGGAGGGGCTGGGGTTGGGACTCCCGCGTAGGCCCGCCCTCACCTCTTTGGCATACTGGATGTCCATCATGAAGTTGTGCACATGCTTCTCTGCCTTATTGAACTCCAGCTTCCGAGCCACCACCGCCACCAGCAGGGCTGTGCAGCAGACCCCCTGTGGGCACCGCAGGCACCATGACACAGGGCTGTGGGGCTCTGTAGGCCAGCCCTGTCCCACCAGCTCTTCCTGCCCCCCACTCCCCCAACAGCCACAGAAGGCAGGCACGACCACCCCTAACTGACCCCTTAAGACAGGCAAACAGCTCCAAGTGGGGAGCGAGGATTAGAAATCACGGGTCTGGGATGAACTCCTGTGTGTATTTACACCATCAAAATACTCTCTTTGGTTAAGGCAGTGGTCGGCAAACCCATTAGTCAACAGAGCCGCAGTTTGCCGACCACTGGGTTAAGGGTATGAATAGAGGAGGAGAGGAGGGCTGGGCTGGGCAAGGGGCAGACCTCAGGCTCCTGCGGGAACCATTCCTTCCTGCTGCTCACACCCAGTTGGCCATCAGGTCACCAAGGGGTCCCTCACCCTCCTCCCTGGATTCAACATGTCCTTCCTGGGACAACATCAGGGCTGGGGACTGGTGGCTTGAGTCCCTGAGGGTAAGGGGAGCCCGTCTCTTGGGGAGGTCTCTTGAAGGCCAAGGCATTGGGTGCTGGATCCTGGGGGAATGGGGCGCGGGGATAAGGGCTGCATGGGGGGAACTGGATGCCTGGCTCTATGAAGGGGAAAGGGAGAATGTCTGGATTCAGGAGGAGGCTGACTCTGGGAGGAGGCATCATGGGGCTGGAGAGCCTCTGCCCCATCCTTGAAGGCACTGGCGCTGGGGTGGGTGGCAGATGCCTGGGACCATTATAACAGCCCCCCTTTCCCGAGCATCTCCTATGTGCTGGGCACTGTTTGAGATCCTTTACATGTTTCAATTCATTTAATCTCCTCAGGAACTGAGGAGTTCACTGGTATAAGTACCCCATTTCATAGATGAGGAAACCGAGGCCTGGGAGGTACATGGCTTGCTTCCAGCTAGGAAGTGGCAGGAGCAGGATTTGGCCCCAGGGAGCCTGGGTCCCCAAGGCATACTCTTCATGATTAGACTCTGTAGCCTCGATGGAGGCTGGGAGCTTGGATTCCTCTCCCAGAGCTGGGAAACGGTGCCTGGGTCCTAGATGACTAGGGGGCCAGGGGGTGGGGCAGGATGCGGAGCCTTGACGGGGCTCAGGGTAGATTCCTGGATTCTGGAAGGAAATGGAGCTGGGAAGTTAGGGCCCTTGTGTTCCTGAGGAGGATGAGGGCTGGGATCTTAGGTTTCAGAGAGAGCAAGGGTTTGGGGTATGGATTCCTGTGTTTTATAAGGAAAAGGCTGGGGGTCTGTGTCCCAGTGAGGGACTGGGGCTGTGGGGGTCCAGACGCCCAAGTTTCTGGAGGGTGGCCCTTACTGGCTGTGTTGGCTCCGTGGCTTCCTGGGGAGGGTCCCTGAGGCGGCTGTACTCACCATGACTCCGGTGCAGAGGCAAACAATCTTGCCCCACATAGTGCCCGGCACCACGTCCCCGTAGCCGATGGTCAGGAATGTGATGGGGATCAGCCACAGAGTGTCTGAGAGGTGTCCGGTGGCATTAACAGCCTGCCTATGGGGAAGGATGGGTTAGATGTGAAGTGGCTCCAGGGGTCCCATGGTGTTTGATACCCTCCTTCCTAATACATACCCACAGTCCCAAGAAGCACCCAGAAAAAAAAAAAAGCCAGTAAATTCTGGCCTTTGGGGAGCCTGCCTGGCCTCCTCGCTGCTGTGTGAGCTGGGCTGGATGCTCAGCCTCTCTGGTCTGTGGGACTTGAACCTGGGTGCAGCCAATTCCAAAGCCTGCTCCGTGTCAGTGAGGCTACCAGGGCTGCTGTATTCAGAGTGTGTGGTTGAGGGGTTGAGGGGGGCAGAAACCCAGCCCGAAGTCCCCTTGTCAGACCCTGGCAGGGGGCTGCATCCCCCCCAGAGGAATGGGGAACCTTTCTTCTCATTTCTACAAGACGCTGTCTGGCATAGAGGTGGCCCTCTCAGGACTAAAAAGGTGGGTGGGACTCTGCAAAGTCTTGGTGGGACTCTGCATTTCCCCCTCACTTCATAGAGGGGGGCATTTCGGTCCAGCCATGGAAGGGATCGAAAACCAGGACTTGGCCGGCTCTGGCCCACAGACCCCTCCTGCATCAGGGTCAGACCCACGAAAGGAGCGTCTAGAAGTGGGGGCTGAGTCTGTACGGTAAATAAGCCCACCCTCCTCATCCCAAAGTACAGCCACGCTGGAGGACCTCTGCCTTAGGAGTTAGAAATGTGACGCCCTCCCCATCGTCCCGTTTTTCAGGTAAGAAACATGGTTGGGAGGACCATTCATCGACCCTGATCACGACCGATTCCCCAACTGGGGAAACTGAGGTGAGGTCCCGCAAGATGAAGTTTAAAATGACAAAAGATTAGAATTGCGAGGGAGACTTTAAAGATGGTGGAATTTGTAAAATGGGCCCATTTTACAGATGAGAAAACACGCTCAGAAAGGAGAGATCTAACGCCAGGTCTCTCACTCGCCACCTGCCCTCAAGACTCCTTTGCCAGGTGAGCTTTAACCCAGAGGCTCTCAGACTTGAGTGGGCATCAGTCACTTGTGAAGACAAACTGCTTGGCCCCGCCTGTCAGAGAGTTTTAAATTCGGTTGGTCTGGGTGGGGCCTGAGAATTTGGGTTTGCAACAGGTTCTCAGGTGATGCTGCTGGCCCGGAACCACACTTGGAGAACCATGGGCTAAGGTTACCCCCAACTGTGTGTACCCCCAACTGTGTGTGTGTGTGTGTGTGTGTGTGTGTGTGTGTGTGTGTGTGTGTATGAGAGAGAGAGAGAGAGAGAGACCAAGGGAGGGCAGGGGGGAGAAAGACAGACTGAGATCCTGAAAGGGCACAGGCCCAGCATCAGGTCGCAGGATGTCCAGCAGGCAGCCTGGAATCGGGTACCAGTTCCCTTAGGGAATTCTCTTCCAGAGCGGCCCCCAAATAACCCCACGTGGGCATCATGGTGGGCACCTACAGTGCATCTGTGCTAGCTCCTCCAGGGCAGGCGCAATGCTTGGCCAGGCCCCAGCGCCCGGGCTTTGAGCCGGAGCCGATGCCTGGAACCTGAGGCAGGAGAGGTTGGGAAGCAGGAAGGGCAGGGCTTCCTAGGGTCTGTGTGTGCCTGGGGAGATGGAGGCCGCAGGTGGAGGAAGGGCTGGGGCCGGCCTGGACACATGTGGACAATAGCCTTCTCCACGGCTTGGCCCCCAGGGACCCAACCTGCACCGCCCGCTGTAAGCGGCTTCTCCCGAGGCTCCTGGTCCCACCCCCCACTCCCCACCCCCCCAGCCCCCTCACCTCTCGGCCACCGACAGCACCCAGGCGGTGGTGAGCCAGAGGCCCAGCGTGAGGCAGAGCAGCAGGCGGCCGGGGTGCGTGTTCATGTAGAGCTTGGCCACGAACCAGTGGCGGAAGCGCACCTGGTTGAGGGCGCCGATGCTGCGGTAGGACGCGTTGAGCAGGACGCCGCTGCGCAGGAGCACGGCGCGGGGCACCAGGTAGAGGCGCAGCAGCATGGCCAGCGACAGCAGCGCCTCCCCCTGGCTCAGGAAGCCCGGCCAGGGCTGCGTCGCGCTGGGCAGCGGGCACGGCGGGCCCCGCACGGGCGCGGGGTGCAGCCCGCACACCGCCAGCTCCACCACGATCTGCGCCGCCTGCCGCCCGGTTAGCGCCACGCGCCAGTCCCGGAGGCTGTTGTCCGTCATGAACAGCTGCGGGGAGGGTACCAACGGGGGAAGGAGGGGGAGGTCACATGAAGGTCAGGCGGCCGGACGCCAGCCTGCGCCCGGAGATAAGGGGGCCACGCCCGCCGGGCCAGGGAAGCAGGCAGATAGCGCAGGGGCGTGGGCTGCGGAGGGTGGGAGGGTGGGCAAGGAGCAGGGCAGCACTGGAGGAGGCCATTTCTCCCCCTTCTCCCCTCCCTCCTCCTTCAGCCCACTTCCAGAACGTTCTTTAGGCCAGGGACACTTGGTGGGGCCTCCCAGGTGCCTGAGATTGTTCTGTGAATTGATGGGAACAAAAGACAGAAACTCCCGCCTTCCTGGAGCTTACCCTCCACATCCAGGGAGCCACCTCCTCGTCCTGTTTCTGGGACGTGTATGTGTATAGTGAGCGTGGTCCGCAAACCGTGAGCCGTGACCACAGCTGACACCGAGGGGGCATTTTGGATGTGCGGGGCCCCGCTTACATGTTGTGACTCAGCGAGTGCTCCCAACACACGGGGTTGAAAGTGTTTTCACCCCCATTTGATAGATGTGGGAGCTGAGGCCCAGGTCCCTCAGGCCGGCCGGCCGTGGCACAGCCAGGCTACAAGCTCAGGACACTTCACTGCTCCAACGACTGCTGTTAGCGACAATGTGTACTTTTTACCAAGCACCTCTTACATACCAGCCCGGCAAGGGCTATTACGGCACATGACCAATAACCCCATCTTACACGGGGGAAGGGAGGAGGGAACAGGATCTGGGGGTGGCGGTGCATCTGCGGGGGCCAGGGGTGGAGAGACATGACGCTGGAGGGAGGGATGGGAGGGAAGGGCTCCTGAGTCAGGAGGACCCTGGCACGGAGGGGAGCGCAGGAGCGGGGCAGGGCCGTGGGCACACCCCCGGGGTCTCAGGTTGGAATAGGTGGGGACTCAGGGATGGAGGGCAGAGATCTGGGAGGCTGGGCCTGGCGTGAGGCTGCCTGGGGGCCGAGTGGGCAGAGGCCCGGGGGCAGGAACTCAGCATCCGTGAGGGTGCGGGGGAGACGGGGCTGCAGGTGGAGGAAGGGATGGGGCTGCTCCAGGAGGCCCTGCGGGTCTGTCCACGGTTCATCCCATCCCAGTGGGTGAGGGTGTGGACGCATCTCAGAGCAGAGGAACCTCATTACTCAGCCCAGGAGGAGGAGGAGGAGGAGGATGGAAAGTGTGAGCCGACAGGGCGTGGTGGGGGCTGGCGGCAAAAGGAAGGGGTTGGGGCGGGGCCCACCCTACGCCCACCCTACCTGGACCTCTTTGGCATGAAAGGCCACGATGAAGCAGAGGAGCAGGAAGGTGGAGAGGCTGATGGTGCATTTAACCAGGAACAGGTAGAACGCCCACTGTGGGGAGAGAGAGAGAGAAAGGGGTGAGATCCCAGGTCTCTCCCCGACCGCCTCCTCTACCTTCCTCCCAAACAGCCTTCTCTTCTCCATTCCCAACTCCCTAGACTCCTTTCCCCACAAGCCACCGCCCAGTGCCTCCCGACCTCTCAGTTCCGGGAAGTCTCAAAACCATCCTCTGGTCCACATCCTTCCCAACCGGACAGCCCCTGGCCGGGCGCCTCCCCCTCCGCTCTTCTCCTCGGACCCACTTCCCTTAGGGGAGAACTTGAAATTCACATTCCTTCTTTTTTTAAAAAAAAAAAATTTTTTTTAAATATATTTTACTGATTTTTTACAGAGAGGAAGGGAGAGGGACAGAGAGCTAGAAACATCGATGAGAGAGAAACATCGACCAGCTGCCTCCTGCACAACCCCTAGGGTGGATGTGCCCGCAACCAATGTACATGCCCCTGACCGGAATCGAACCTGGGACCCCTCAGTCCGCAGACCGACGCTCTATCCACTGAGCCAAACCGGTTTCGGCCACATTCCTTCTTAATTCCCAGCCACTTCCCCATCAAAAATAGTTCCTCAGCCTGGCCATGGTCACTCAGCGGTTGAGCTTCGACCTAGGAGCCAGGAGGTCACGGTTCAATTCCTGGTCAGGGCACGTGCCCAGGTTGTGGGCTTGATCCCCAGTAGGGGGCGTGCAGGAGGCAGCCGATCAATGATTCTCATTGATGTTTCTCTCCTTCTCCCTTCCTCTCCGGAAGGGGCAGAGTGGACAGAGGCCTGGGGGCAGGAACTCAGCATCCGTGAGCGCGCCAGGGAGACGAGGCTGCTCCAGGAGGCTCAGTTGGTCCGTGTTCCTCAGTGGTTTGTGTGCATGTGGGGGGGTGCCTGCACCGCCCCCCCCCCAAATCACTAGAGAGCTGCCCGCCTCCCTCACCCCCAAAACCCAGAAGCAGACATTCGGCCTCTAAAGAGTGCCCCCTCCCCTTCCCTTCCCACCCAGCTGGTCTTGCCCTAGAAAGCAACTTCAAGTCCCACCCCCAAGCCCCAATTCTCAAGGAGCCCAGAAACTATCACTCAATCCCCAAGGAATGAATGACACCCTCCCCTGCCCTCATACAGGGGGCTGAGTCCCCGAGGGACTCAGAGAAAGACCCCCCCCCCCCCCAATCCTGTGTCCTGCATCTCTTCTCCCTGACCTGACGTCCTCTCTCCTGGCTCTAAGCCCGGGGCAGATCTGGCCAGAAGCACATGGGCCCCAGAAACCACGGAGAAGGCTTTTCCCTCTTGGTGTGGCAGCACCTTGGAGGAATCCAGGGAAGGACTAAGCGGGGACTGGGACAGCCAGATTCCCTTGGAGGGGCTGGGAGGGTGGCCCTGCCTGGGGGGGGGGGGGGGAGGTGTTGTCAGGGGAATGAGACCACCTGGGCTCCCACCTGTTTCTCCTAAGACACCTGTTTCTCCTGAGACACCTGTTTCTCCTAAGATGCTGCCAGCTCCCCTGGAGGGGGCAGGGCCCCCCCTGTGCAGGGGAAGAGAGCCAGTTTCCTGCTCCAGGGGGCCTGCCCCCCCCCCAGCCTGAACAATGGTGCTGTTGTCTACAGCCCTCCCCACCCCTTCATCCCTCTCTGGAACCTCCTTCCCAGTCTCTTTCTTTAGTTTGTCCCAAACGCTGCCCAACTAGACGCAACCCCCTCCCCACATTGCAGTGGGCTTCTCCCGCTTCTCCCGCGGTCATGTCTACTCTCTCAGTTCCCGGACACCCCCCCACCCCGCTCTGGGGCCTCTGTCTTGCTCCCCTCCACTTCTGGACCTGGGCACCTGCCTCTCCTCCAGCCCCTCGCCCCTGGAGAGCAGGTGTCTGGGTCCCCTGTGCCATAGGCTCATCAGATTGAGCTGGAGGTGGGGAGGGGACATGCCTGGTATGAAGGCAGCCAGGGAAACGGGGCTGCGGAGGACCCCGAGGTTCACGTACTTCACCCCTCACCCAGCTTACAGATGGGAAAACAGGCTCAGAGCCTCGCAGGTTCCGCAGAGCCTCACTGCTAGAGGCAGGAGCCTGGCAGGTGGAACAGGAAAGGAAGAAATGGAAGAGAGAAGGTGGACGGAGGGGGTAGGAGGGACCCCCTTGTCCCTTCCTATCTGCCAGGGTTCCCATGTCCTCACATCCCCTGCTGGGCGGGGTGCTGGAGCGGGAGCGGTGGGCAGGCTCGGCCATGCTTCCTGTTGGCATGGGCTTCAGCTGCCCCACCCCCTCAGTGCCCGCTGCCCTCTTCTTGGCCTCCTGGCCGAGGAAACCAGCCTGTCCTGACCTCCCATGGGGCTCCCGGTCACTAGAGAGCTGCCTGCCTCCCTCACCCCCAAACCCCAAGCTTGAGCCTCCATCCCTCAAGTAGCCTCCTCCAATCAGTGCCCCCCGGACCAGCCCGACTCCACAGCCCTTCACCCAGACTGGTCTCCCACCCTTCCTTTCCTGTTGAGCAATTCTGTTCTGTCCTCAAGCCACTAATTCCGACCCGTGTCCTCCCGGTGCCCCACCGCGGCCCCGCCGACCAGGGCTGGAATGTGCCCGGGGCCTGCTCAGACTTGTTGGGGCCCCACCTGTCCTCTCCCTTTCCCTTCGCTATCCTCAGTCAGATCCTTCCCCAAAAGATGCTCTAGGCCTCCTCCTTCAGACCCGGAGCCCGGCCCTCCTCCCCTGGGACCAGGAGTCCAGGCTACTATAAACCCACTTCTCCATTAGTTCCCAGATTAAACAGCGTATAGATTCTGAGGAAGTTGGGCTTCTTAAGGATATAGAAGGGTCAGGGTGTGTGTGTGTGTGTGTGTGTGTGTGTGTGTGTGTGTGACCATTTCCCACCCCCACCCCAGCCAGTTTCTTCTGGCCTCTACCCTTAGTGCTGAGGTTCTGGGTAAACTTTCGGGTTAGATAAGGACCAAGGAGCCGCCCGCCTATTGGAAGAAGTTAGTTTCTCTCCTCACCCTCCCTTCACCCAACCAAGGGTTACCGTTCCCCTAATCTGCTCTTGGGGGACTTGAGTATCTGATCAGCCCCCTCCCCCCTTGACTCCAGGCGTCCTGGACCTCCAGCTGTCTAATTGCAATACCTTCAAAGACTGAGACACTGAGACCCCTTGTCACCTCATTCTGCAGAGAGGAACCCCAGCGTTTGCCTCCCTAGATCCCAAACTCCAGCCCCCAGACCCCACTGCCCTCAGACCCAGAGTCCAGGCCCCCAGCCCCTCCTCCCACTGACCCAGGAGTCCAGGCCCCCAGCCCCTCCTCCCTCTGACCCAGAGTCCCAGCCCCCAGCCCCTCCTCCCTCTGACCCAGAGTCCAGGCCCCCAGCCCCTCCTCCCTCTGACCCAGGAGTCCAGGCCCCCAGCCCCTCCTCCCTCTGACCCAGGAGTCCAGGCCCCCAGCCCCTCCTCCCTCTGACCCAGAGTCCAGGCCCCCAGCCCCTCCTCCCTCTGACCCAGGAGTCCAGGCCCCCAGCCCCTCCTCCCTCTGACCCAGAGTCCAGGCCCCCAGCTCCTCCTCCCTCTGACCCCTCTGACCCAGGAGTCCCAGCCCCCAGGTCCCTCCTCCCTCTGACCAGGGAGTCTCAGCCCCCAGCCCCTCCTCCCTCTGACCCCTCTGACCCAGGAGTCCCAGCCCCCAGCCCCTCCTCCCTCAGACCAGGGAGTCTCAGCCCCCAGCCTCCAGTGGCCCAGGATGAGTTCCACTCACCGTGCACCCTCCGAACCACAGCATCTCTGCGTGAAGCACCATGAGCCCGATGCCAATTCCCGCCAGTGTCAGTGCCCAGCAGGCCAGCCACTTCTCCTGCTCCAGCAGGCGCTTTCGCCGCCGAAGGGCTCCCAGGCCAGGCACCAGCTCCCCGCCCATGGCCCCCTGGGTCTTGGGACTCAGCCAGCTTCCTGCCCAGGGTCCCCCACCTCGCAGCACACAAAGGGCAGCCACCGTGGCTAGCAGGTCCTCAGCCTGCTCCGCTCAGTTGCTCTGGGGCTCTCCCTTTGAGGCACAGAGAGCCGGTGCCCTCTGGGGGTGGTGTCTGCTGGGCAGGGCAGGGAGGGGCCGGGAGGCCCTTGGGCAGAGGGGAGGCTCCCCAACCCCGCTTCTCAGACTAAGGAGGGGCTGGAGTGTGTCTTGGGGCAGAGCAAGGAAGAATCGTGCATCCTCGTGGATGAAGACACACTGACACAACGGTCACACACAACGGTCTGCCCCGTGAACACACACCTCCATCGAGCCACGCCCAGGCCCCATGTGACACCAGCACACCCAGCATGCTCATAGACAGATCCGAACACACACGGCCACACAACACAACCTACACCGAGTGACTCACAACTCCCAACAAGTTCTGAAACCCACAGCCACACCCAGACACCACATACATGGGGTGACACACTCCGGCTCTCAGCGAGGAGGCAGGCAGCGCCCGTGGCACACACAGCCACCCAAATATTGTCTACACACGGGCACAACATTGCCTGACACTCACAGCCACACCCAGACACCACCTATCGGATGCACACACATAGCCACACAAGCACAACATAAAGCACGTGTTCCGCAAACACACAGGTTGTATTGACATAGCGGTGCCCAAATGCCACACACACACATATCCATGTCAACAGCGCACTCTCAGAGTCCCAAGCATTCCATGCCTGGGGAATGATAGCCAACACGTGCAGACACACCGCACTTAGGGACACCCCATGGCAGTCCCTATCACCCAGCACATGGGAAAATGCACACGGACACATGTCATGCGCATGGCAACTCACACGGGTGCCCAGAGGCTGGTTCACAGCACACACAGTGTGTCCCCCGTACACGTGCCAGTCGGAGAGCCGTGCGAATGGACGCAGGCAGAGACCGACGCTGCACGGCGACACACAGAGTCCCCAACAGCACGGGCCCAAAGTAAGACATCACAGAGGACGCAACCCAGAATCGTGCCCCTGGGAAGGGGGCACAGGCTACATGCACCCCCGTGCCCAAATGCCATGTGGACAGAGGAAAACATGCACCACCGCCTCTGACAAGCACCCCCAAGCACCGTGTACAGCAGCGGCACACGGCCCTGCACTCCGCACGCTCCCCCACGCACGACCCCACAAAGGCAGGACGCACAGGGAGATACACAAACACACCGCGACACTAAACACGTCGACACCACACTGCCCCACGCCACCTTTGGCAAACACCACGTGTCACACGACTCGGCAGGTGGGACCCACGGACCCAGCTGATAGGCCCGCAACAACACCACACACGCCACCAGAGGACACCCCGAGGCACAATGCCATACACAACCTCACAACACAACACCCTCTGGGTGTGGGCCCCCAGGCCGCCGCTGGCAGGGAAAGGAGAGGCCCCCGACGAGGACATGCACCTCCACATAATACAAACGGTCCCCTCACTGAGTGGCACACAGCCTTACACATCCCGGCACAGAGCCCAGAGAGAGACACACCACACACTGACACGCGGAACAGCACACACAGCGCAGGGTGTGACCCCATGCGGGAGGCACAAATCGGAAGCCTCCTCCAGCAACACGGGGACACACTCACCTCGCACAGCGTCACACACTGCTCTCCCGACACACGGCTGGCCCCAGGGACACCACGCTGGGGGGAACACGGAGACATAACCCCTCTCCTCTCTCGTGTCCTATGTCATGCAGAAACATGGGCCCGCCAGCCACAGGGAAATGAGACACGCACGGACGTGCCTGGCAACACACTAACACAACCCACACAGACACACCCAGAGACACCAAACCACACACACAGACACTCCCAGGGACAAAAACACAGCCCGTGCCGGGGCCCTGCCCTAGGGCACACGTGGCTTTCACCGGGCGAGACAGACCCGGGCACACTCAGACGCCACACGCGTGTCTGCTCGGAGAAACTGCTGCTGCTGGGCACTCCTGGGGCTGAGCTGTGCCCCTGGCACCTGCCGCCCTCGGGCCTGGCACGGGTCCCTGTGTGCCTCTCCCCTGCTGGTTCTCAGGGCCTCCCCTCCAGCGCCTCTCCTGGTCTCTCCAGCTCTAGAAACCTCTGGGTTCATTTTTATTTCTGCCTCCTGTCTTTCCCAGTCTCTGTTTTTCTCTCCTTTGATGCCTTGGTCTCTTTCTACCTCTCTGTCTCGGTCTCCCTAAGTGTTTCTGACTCTCTCTGCCCGTTTGTTCCACCTCTCTCTCTGCTCTTTATCTCTCTATCTCTGCCTCCCTCAGCTCTGTGTCTCTGTGTGTCTCTGAGCATCTCTGTCTCTGTGTTCGTTCTCGTGTCCCTCTCTGTTTTTCTTTATTCTCGCTCCCTGCCACTGTCTCTCTGCCCCCATGGCCCTCTCTGTGCTTATCGATGTCTGTGTCTCTGTGTTTGTCTGTTTCCGTCGCTGTCTCTGCTCTTTTCTGTCTCATTTTCTCTCTGTCTCTGTCTCTTGCTGACTCTAGGGTCTCCCTCTGTCCATGCCCGTAGCTCTGTTTCTCTCCCGGTCTTTTCCAGTTCCACCCCACCCCACTCAGGGGCCGAGGACCAGAGGCACAGAGACTGCCCGAGAGAGTCAGAGCCACGGACAGAGACCTCCAGCACCAGCCCCTTCACAGCTGTGCCTCAGGGCAGGCACTAGGGAAACTGACACAGAGGGAGAGACCTCAGTGGTGCAGCCAGATGTGTGTGTGTGAGTGTGTGTGTGTGAGAGAGAGAGAGAGAGAGAGAGAGAGAGAGAGAGAGAGAGAGATATTGAGAAGGAGGACAGGAGGAGAGTAGGGAGAATTAATTAAAAACAAAGCAGAGATGGAGAGAGAAGAGACCCAGAGGTAAAGAGACAGCAGAAACCAGAATCAGGACATGAAGTTGTTGCAGAGAGATTTTGTCTTCAAGGAGACCACGAGTGAGAGACAAAAGGAGCAAAGCCTGGGCATGGGAGATGCCAGGTGGGCAGCAATGGGGACACAGTGGGGAGGGCACCTGCCTCCAAATTGAAGTTCCAGGCTGCGGGGGTCAGTGTGTAGGACACAGGGCTTGAGCCGGCTCCCTCCAGTCCAGGGAGGGGCTGAGCTGGGCGGTGGGGGTGACTCAGGGCCCCAGAGCTTCCTGTGACTCAGCTTTGGGCTCAGTCCTGGAGGGGGTGGAGGGGAGGAGGGGTCTCTGTAAAAGAGAGGAAGTAAGGAGCACCAGAGGGCCTCTGAGCCTGGGCTGGCCCCCAGGAGGGGACTGAGAGCTACTACGGGGACTTTGAGGAGAGGAGTGGACTGGGGGTGTGGACTCTGGGGCCCAGACTCCTGAGTCTGAGAAAGGAGGGGTCTGGGGGCCCAGACTCCTTCAGAAAAACCAGAATAACTGATTCCAAAGTCCCTGGAACTTTTTGCTGGCCTCGTCCCAGCTGCCCCACCTTCCTCCCAGCCCCATCTCCGGGTCTGGAACAGATCCAGTGCCTTGGGGCCCAGCCGGAAGGGGCTAAGGACAAAGGGTTGTTTAACTGCTCAGGGAGTGAAGAAGAGGGTGTCTCAGGCGGAAAGGTCACTCGTCGCCCAGGGCTGGTGCAGGGAAAGGCGGGACTGAGCGGGAGGGGGGGACGGGGGCGGGGGGGTTAAGATATCCCGAAAGTCAGGCCTGTGGCTGCAAATCCTCCAGGGCAGGCAGTCTTTTGGATTAAGGCAGTGGGTGGCTTCAGGGCATCGGGATACTGCCACCTAGTGGTGGTTTTGGGGAACTGCAGGAACTCTGCTTGTCTAGCCCAGTTTCCTGTGAGCATAACACCGAGCACCTGAGTGCAGGTACTGCTCTCTAAGCATTGAGGGTATAGTAATAATAAAACAGACAAAACCCCTGCCCTCGCGGAGCCTCCAAGCTAAAGGAAGTCTGGTGGTTTTGTCAATCTCGCTCTCTTGCTCTGGCTCTCGCTCTGGTTCTGTATTTGCTTCTTTTTCTCTGTGTACCTCACTGGCCTTGCTTCTCAGTTTCTGTTTTGTCTCCATTGGCTTGTCCTTTTCCTTTCTCCTTTTTTATTTCCCTCTGTTTTTGTTTATTTTAGTCTTTGTATCTTTTAAAAAATATAAATTTTATTGATTTTTTACAGAAAAGAAGGGAGAGGGATAGAGAGTTAGAAGCATTGATCAGCTGCCTCCTGCAAACCTCGTATTGGGGATGTGCCTGCAACCAAGGTACATGCCCTTGACCGTCATCGAACCTGGGACCTTTCAGTCCACAGGCCAACGCTTTATCCACTGAGCCAAACCGGTTAGGGCTCTTCTTTGTATCTTTTTGTTCCCCACCAATTAACAATGATGTCTATTACTATGTTAAATTAGATATCATAATTATGCATTAATATATAACTATGTATTAATTATATATAATTATGTATTAATTATATATAATTATGTATTAATATATAATTATACATATGTCAAACTGGGAATCTAGAGACCTTGGTTCAAGCCTTGCTTGACATGGTCACTGACTTTCTTTTTCTGTGGGATATAATGCATATATATCCTGGTTTATTTCTTTATTTTTTAAAATATGTTTTTATTGACTTTAGAGAGAAAGGAAGGGAGAGGGAGAGAGAGAGAGAGAGAGAGAGAGAGAGAGAGAGAGAGAGAGAGGAAGAGAGAGTGCGAAAAACATCAATGTGAGAGAGAAACATTGATCGGCTGCCTCCCACATGCACCCCAACCAGGGGCTGAGCCCACAACCTGGGCATGTGCCCCAATCTGGAATCGAACCGGCAACCTTTAGGTGCAAGAATGACACTCAACTAACAGCCATACCGGCCACTCAGGCCACAAGCCTGAGTGCATGTGAAGCTCTGCTATTCCTAGCTGGGTGTCCTACGAGACCTCTAAAATGGGGATGATCATACCAACGTCACAGGGTTGCTTGAGGATTAGGTGAGATGGACTATCCGGAACCCTGGCATATGTCGGGAACTCATGGTACATTGCCTCCCCTCTCTGTTCTAGCGTGTGGCTTCTCTCACTAAGTGATAGGCTCTATGTCCTTTCTCCTTCAATCTGGCTGGCTTGTGACTTGCTCTCAACCATAGGATGTGGCAGAAATGATGCTGGCTGGTTCCAGGTCCAGTTATTAAGAGAACTCAATGCTGCTGCTGTTGTTCTCTTAGAACTCTAAGACTGCCATGCTGTGAGGAAGCCCATGGAGAGGCCATGCAGAGAAGAATCGAGGCACCTGGCCAGAAGCCCCAGTCCAGCCCCAACTAAATGCAGCTGCATGAGTGACTTCTAGAGAGACCAGCAAAAGTGCCCTTTAACCCTCAGCATCATGAGAAATAATGAGAAAAAGCACTTTTTTTATGTTAAGACACTGAATTTTGGGGTGGCTTGTTACACAATAACAATACATGTTATGTTCTTCTGTTCACTTTTATGTTTGAAGTTTTCCATAATAAAAGTATACATATGAATATGGATATGCAGGAAGCCCCCCAAAAATGTATACACACTTCAAGCTGATAGCTCAATTTTGAAAATAAAATGTATTTTAATAAACACTGCCTTTTTAATTACTCAAAGTGTGCATATACATTTTTTGGGTAACCCTATATATGAATAGGTAATGGACTAGATCATAAAAACTGCCTTTATGAATTGCAGCTAGTATCATTTGCATCTATCTTTTAAAATATATATATATTTTAAAAGATAGATGCAAATGATACTAGCTGCAATTCATAAATATATATATATTTATTTCAGAGAGGAAGGGAGTGGTAGAGAGAGATAGAAACATCAATGATGAGAGAATCATTGATCGGCTGCCTCCTGCACACTCCACACTGGGGATCGAGCCTGCAACCCGGGCATGTGCCCTGACTGTGACCTCCTGGTTCATAGCTCGACGCTCAACCACTGAGCCACACCGGCCGGGCTGCTTCTACCTTTTTGCCTCGGAGTCTTTCTCGACTCTTTCAACCACTGCTTGTTTTTCATGCTTTCTCATCTCTCCCGTTTTCTCGCTGTGTGTCTACTCCAGGGGTGCCCAAACCCCAGCAACCACTGTCCCCTCCGTTTATTTTGCTCCAGGACATTGAGCTTCTTACTGATCCTAAAATGTGCCAAGCTTTTTCCTGCCTCGGGGGCTTGTCGCCTGCTTTTCACTCTGTCTGAGCGCTTTTTACCTCCAATGTCCTCATGGACACCCACACACACACACACTTCATCCAGATCTCTGCTCAATGTTGTCTCATCCTTCATTACCTCTTCAACAACGTTCCCCGCTGGCACCATAAATCGTCCTGTGTTCTGTTTCATTCTTACCTTTAGCACGGCACTTTGTTTGTTTTTTAAATATATTTTATTGATTTTTTTACAGAGGAAGAGAGAGGGATAGAGAGTTAGAAACATCGATGAGAGAGAAACATCGATCAGCTGCCTCTTGCACACCCCCTACTGGGGATGTGCCCGCAACCAAGGTACATGCCCTTGACCGGAATCGAACCTGGGACCCTTGAGTCCGCGGGCCAACGCTCTATCCACTGAGCCAAACCGGTTTCGGCTAGCATGGCACTTTGGGCCATCTAAACGGTCCTGTTGGCTCATTTTTCTAGTTGGTTAGGACAGGGACCCTGCCTCCCAGCATTCAGAACAGTGCCTGCACCTCGGAGATGCTTAATGAATGTTTGGTGAAGAAATGCTCTCGTTCAGTGGCACTGACTGGCTCTCCTTCGACTCGACCCTCTCACCCTGTTCCACTCTGAGCTGCAGGTGGGAGGACGTCACTCCCTCGGTTCCCTGCCATTTCTGCCCCTATTAATTGAGTTGCTGTCTGAGGTTCTGAGACCCAATGCTACGGATCTGTCCTTGGTGCTGACCTGGACTCCCACTTCCTTAAGCTGGGAGAGCCGAGGCATCTTGGGGAAGGGGCAAGACGCTGTATGATCCCAGTACATGCCATCTGAATCACCCAGAGAAGGTAGACACCGGAATCCTGAAAGGAGGGGGTGCCTGGGTCACGGCTCAGCAGGTGTTCCTTCTGTCTGTCTGTCCTTTTCATTACGGAAACCTTCACCATCCACAAGCGAACAGAAGCGTACAGTAAACCTCCGTGCGCCCCTTTAGCAAGTACCAACCCGTGGTTAATTGCATTCCATCTAGGCCCCCACCCACTTCCTCACTTCCGCTGCCATTTTAACGCAAATCCCAGACATGATATCACTTAATTACATGTTGCATTTTTAGGTTTGTTTCTTCCTGTGGAGGTAGACTCACGCCTTGTTACGTTCCCAGATCTGGAGTGTACACATCGATGCAGGTCTGCCTGTGTCCGGAGCATCGCCACGCACAGCAGGGTCTCTGGCATCCTCTCCCAACGGACGAGCCAGGGGGCCAGGAATCCGACCTCTCTCCCCAAAGATGAAGGAGCCACACTACGGGAGCCCAGAGACCTGGCCTCTAGCCTTGACTTTGCTTCTGGCATTTTTTTTGTTTGTTTGTTTGTATGTATGAGACATACCATTCATGCAGAAAGTGCATAAAATATCGAGGTACATTTTGGGCAAATAATTATATAGTGAACCCCCATGAAGTCATCACACTCACAGCCAGGGAGAATATTACCGCTTTATACACAGACCACGCCTTGTGCAGAATCTTCCTGACCACGAACCCTTCCCAACTTCCAGAGGAAACCACTGTCCTCACTCACAAGGAACTTTACTCCTCCTAACCCGCAGCACCCGCCCCCCTCCCCCGCCACACACACACTCTGTGTGCTCAGTCCCTCCTTCTCCTGCCAAGTCCCTCCACGCTACGTGGCCCCTGACCCTGGAGACCAAGAATGGGAGACCCCATCACCACCCTCTCGCGGGTCTCCCTGCCTCCAGCCTCACCCCCCTGGTCGGTCCCCTGCCTGGCCGCAGGAGGAGCTTACCACCCCCTGGCTGTGAGCAGGCGCCTCCCCTGCTCTATGCCCTGCCCGAGACCCTCATGGGCGGCAGGGGAAAAGTCAGGACATTTTATCCTCACCCCAGAGCCCTGCCACCCTCTGCATCCTCAGCTTCCTTTCTCACACTTTATACACCGACCACGCCTCGGTGCGCACGGTCCTTCCTCCCGGGAATGCCCTTGCTCCTGCTCCTTTGCGACTCCTACTTGTCATTTCGGTGTCTTTTCAGAGGTCCAGTCCCATCGGAAGCCGTTCCTGGTCTTCCTCTTTGGAGCTCCCTCAGGCCCTCGTACTTCATGCTTTGCCCGCCGTGAGTTTCCGGGTTCGTGACGGTCTCTTTCTAGACCAGGACGTTGGGTCTGACTCATCACTGAGTCCCGGCATCACCCCGCTCAGGACAGGTTATACATGTTTGCTGAGGTCCCTTCCTGCAGCTCTGTCTCTTCCTGTCCCTGCTCTGTCCTGCTCTCTCTGTCTCTGCCATTTAGCCAAGTTCCCTGAGACCTTGTCAAGGGCAGGTCCCTCTGCCTGGAATGCTGTTCTCCACTGTGTTAGCCTGGCAACCTCCTACTCATCCCTCAGGACCCAGAACCTACTTCGTCCTCCATGAAGTCACCCCCCGATGTCCCAATGCCCCACCCCTCCAGGCTGAGGTCTCTTCTCTACCTTCCAGCACAAGCACCCTCCTGTTTATGCCTGATCTCTCGCAGGGCTGTGTCCACCTGGGCTCCAGTCTCTGTCCCCATCAGACCCAAATAGTTTTTTGAGGAAACTCCATACTGTCTTCCACAGTGGCTGCACCAGGCTGCATTCCCACCAGCAGTGCACGAGGGTTCCTTTTTCTCCGCATCCTCGCCAACACTTGTCGTTGGTTGATTTGTTGATGATTGCCATTCTGACAGGTGTGAGGTGGTACCGCATTGTCGTTTTGATTTGCATCTCTCAGATAACTAGTGACTTTGAGCATGTTTTCATGTGTCCCTTACCAGGGAACCCATTACAAAGCGAACGACGTGTGGCCGCGGGCTCACGCCACGGGTTTCCCTGGTCTCTCCTCATACCCCATCGCCCAGAAGGAGCTTCTCCGGTAAAACAATGAATGACTCCGTTATTGTTGCCAATACCCTCAAGGATGGGGTGGTGTCTCACAGGATGCGGCACGGGCTTCGGGGGCTGACCCCCCTGTCACCCGAACACACGGGTCTGGGTGGCAGGGCTCCCGTCACGCTTCCTCCCAAGCCCACGTGCAGAACTGCTGCCTCCCAGCCCCAGGACTCGGAGCGCTGCTGGCTTGGCGGTCCTGGTCCCCAGGGAGGAATGCTTCCACCAGAGGACACGATGGTTCCCCTGAACTGGAAGGTGGGGCTGCCACCTGGCCCTTGTGGGCTCCTCACGCCACTGAGCTAGCAGGCAAGGAAGAGGATTCCTCTCATCGCTGAGTGACTGATGCCAACTACCAAGGGGCAGTACTACCCAGCGGGGCAGGAAGGCCACTGCTACCCAGCGGGGCAGGAAGGCCACGTCTGGGACCCAGGTCCTGGGCAAACCAGAGTGGTCCTAATTTAAACAGAATCAGATTCAACATGTCCAATACCCCCACTGTTTTTTGATGTTTTTATTGATTGAAAATGTTATTTTATTGATTTTTGAGAGAGAGATCGATTGGCTGGCTGCCTTCTGCACACCCGCTACTGAGGACCAAGCCTGAAACCCAGGCATGTGCCCTGACCGGGGAATTGAATCAGTGACCTCTTGGTGCATGGGATGTTGCTCAACCCACTGAGCCACACGGGCCAGGGCCAACGCACCCCTGTTGCTTCCCACTCCTTTCCATCTGTTCTTCTCTTTGCTAAATAGCATCACCGTTTAGCCTGTTCCTCAGGCCAGAACCTTGGAGTTGTCTTATCTTTTCTTCCCCTCACACCCCTCCACCAACGTATCAAGTCCTGTCAGCTCCACCAACAAATCTATCCCATTCCCACCCCTCTCACTACCCCTGTGGCCTCCTCCATCATCACATGCCTGGACTGGTACAGCAGCCACTCGTCGGTTTCTGCTTCTGTTCTTGCCATAGGGATCCTTTTAAAATGTAAAGCACATACACAGGAGGACATGCTGAAGGACTCCATTGATATGAAATACAAAAATGGGCAAACTTCACCTATGACAGAAGTCAGAGCAATGGCTACCTCCGGGGTAGGAAAGTGCCTGGGAGGGGCTAGGAGGGAGGGGCTAGGAGGGAGGCTTTGGAGGTGGGGGCAGAAAATGTCCTGTATCTTGATCTGGGTGGAGGTTACTCAGATGTATACACACAGAAACATTGCACTTTATGCATTTACTGTATGTGTTTTATTTCTTGATGAAAAAGTTATATGTAATTATCATATACTAGAGGCCCGGTGCATGAAAATTCATGCACTGGAGCAGGGGGGTCCCTCAGCTCAGCCTGCCCCCTCTCACAGTCTGGGAGCCCTCAGGGGTGGGAGGCAACCCAGCGATCAGGGGAAGGCGACACCCCATCACATCTCTGCTGCTGCCACTGCCAGCAGTGCAAGCCTCAGCCAGCCCTGGTTACCTGAGCCTCGGGCGGCCCTGGGCAGCTAGGCAGCCGACATCCAAGGCTTGCCTGTTCCTCGGGCCAGCCCTGGGTGGCGGGGGGACTGAGGGGACTGGGGGACTTCGGAGGCAGGCACGTGGAGCGGCTGGGCCTGCCTGCCGCACCAGTGTGGCTGAGGGAACTGGGCACTGCCATCTTGTGGCTGTGGGCACCACCATATTTGAGGGTGTGACAGTCAATTAGCATATTCCCTCTTTATTGGCTGTGGGTGCCACCATCTTTTGTGATGGCACAAGGGTCAATTAGCATATTCCCTCTTTATTAGATAGGATAAATGGTATATCTACACTAATAAAAGAGAAAGATGCAAATTGACCGTACATTCAATGCCCACCAGCCAATCAGGAGTGAGTATGCAAATTAACCCAACAAAGATAGCGGGTTAATTTGCATATGCAGGCGCCGAGGGTCACCATGGCGACAACGCAGTTGTTTCGCACCACCCCTGGCCGCTCCAGGCCTCTGGACAGCATGGGAAGGCAGAAAGGTGGCTCCGGGCCGGAGCGAAGGTGGAAAGGCAGCTCAGGCCAGAACAAAGGTGGTTCCGGCACCCTGGGGAAGGAAGGCCCATTCTTGCACAAATCTTCATGCATCGGGCCTCTAGTATACTGTATAATATCCATAATATAATATGTATTTACATTATGTATATGTAATATATACACATATTGTATAGTTATATATAATTATATATATGTGTGTGTATATATATATTATATATATATAGTCATGGTAGTCCCCGGATATAAATCCTCCAATGTATTCTGTATCAGTCTTGGATCAATCAGAACAACAGAAATAGTTGCAGATACATATGTGTGTGTGTATATGTATGTATATGGATTTACTGCAAGGAACTGGCTTCTGTGATTGTGGGGCTGGCCAGACAAGTTGAAAATTTATAGGGCAGGCTGTCTGGAAGGGCAGGCTGGCATTCTCGGGCATGGGCTGAAGTTGCTGTCCGTAGGCAGATTTCTTTTCCAGGAAACCTTACGTCCTGTCACCTGACTGAATGAGGCCCAGCCAGATGATATAGGATAACCTCCCATATTCAAAGCCACTAATCACGGACTTTCATCACATCTACAAAATACCTTTGCAGCAACACTGAGATTAGCGTTTGGATGACTGGCAGACTGTCGCCTAGCCAAGTTGACAATCAGACTGGCCATCCCAGCTTCAAACCACATTTGCAATCAAATCCAAGTCAGCTTCCCCATTAGAAAGGTCAGCTCCCTGACGGTCAGGATGTTTGCCTGTTTTGTTCAGTGCTGTATGCCCAGCAAACAGAACAGTGCCTGGCACACAGTAGGTGCTCAGTAAATGTGATGTTGAATGAGTAATGACACCAGCTTCCCCTTCTATGTCCATCTCTCATTTGCTCACCTGTCAGATGTGGAGACATCTGGAATCCTTCTCCCCTGGACCTCAGAGGCGTGTGGCAGTGTTTCTGAGATGCCCTTTGCCCCACAAGGCTGCCTCTTGAGGGACAGTGAGAAGGTGTGGGGTTCCATCCTTGCTCTGCCACTTATGCCAAAATCACACTCTCTCACTGTGCCTTGGGCAACTTGTCTGCAAAATGGGGGTTCAACTCCCCTTCTTGCTTGCCTCACTGGGTCATTGGGAGGATCAGGTGGGGGAAAGGATGTGAAAGGACCTTGAAAAGCATGAGCACAAGAGGATGAAGTTCATGTGCTCGTGGGAGTGTCCTGCACACCCTGGGCTCCTTCCTGCCTCTGGATCTTTGTCCAGGCACCCAGAATGCCCTTCCTTCTATTCTTTTTGCCAACGCCTTTTACCCTGTAGGAGTTTGACTACGTCTTACTTCCTCCAGGACATCTTCCCTGATCTCCACCAGGTTGGACACTTTTGCCTAATTCAGCTTTGCCTCTAGTGTGTCTCTGTCAAATGAATCAACACCCATGTGCTTGGGAGGTGGGGTTGCCTAGTGGTTCACGAGGCTGGGAGTTACGCTCCTGACTGTGCACGAGCTACAGGAGCTAAGCAAGTGCTTCCACCTCGTTTGCTCACCTGTCACACAGGGTTTGTGACAACAGCCCACCTGTGCTGGCTGGCAGCTGTATCCCAGGCTCGCCACGCTCAGCTCGTTAAACCCCGACCACAGCCACTGGGAAGCGGGTTCTGTCATCATCGTAGGTTTTATTGTCACTTCTGCCTTACAGGTGAGGAAACGCAGGTGCAGAGAGGTTAAGTAACTTGCCCAAGTTCCCCACAAGCTAAAAGGTAGAGCTGGGACTCGAACCCATTCAGCCTGGCTCCAGAGCCTGGGCTCTGAACTTTTACGATAACTGCCTCTCGAGCCTCTCCTGATGATAATAAAGACATCATCATGGCTGCCTGCTGGAGCGGCCCTAGGCTGGAGGAGGGGAGTTGTGGGGAGCACAGGGAGTGGGGTCATGGGGTGCTGGGCCTCGCTGGTGCTCAGCACATAATATCTATTGTCAGGTTTGCTCTTCATGCAGTGCAGGATGTGGCTGTGTCTCCCCACCCTGGGATGCTGGGGGCCTCACCCCATTTCTGCCAGGCCTGCTGAGCAGGTGAGGGTGGGGCAGCACAGGGAAGTGAGAGGGAGAGGGACAGCAATGAAACTATATTTTTGTCATTACAGGGGCTGAACAGAGCGGGGAGGGGGGGAGAGCGTGCCCTGCCCCCAGCATCCTGCTCATGAAGAGGTCCGAGGGGCTGTCTATGGGGAGAGGCAGAGGGGTCCCCCCAGAGTGCCCACCAGCAGAGGAATTACGAGGAGCAGGGCCAGGAGGTGCGGTGCCAGGGGAGACGCAGTGGCCGAGGCGATGGTGAAGGGCTGGGTCACGGAGCCCCCGTTGCACAGGGGCCCCTCACAGCAGAAGCCCTGGAGGTCGATGTCTGTCCAGGGGCTGGTGGTGCCCATGATGGTGCAGGAGGGCCGGTGGCAGGTTCTGATGTACACGGGGACTGAGAAATTGTCTGGGGAGGCGTGGGGGGGGGGGAGCGGGGAGATGGCAGTGAGGAGGGGTCAGAACTGAAGGAAGCCAGGGCCCAAGTGGGTCCACAAACTCATTCCCAGTCTCCCTCCTCAGACCAGGGCCACGCCTCCCTCCTCAGATCGGGCCACGCCTCCCTCCTCAGATCGGGCCACGCCTCCCTCCTCAGACCAGGGCCACGCCTCCCTCCTCAGATCAGGGCCACGCCTCCCTCCTCAGACCAGGGCCACGCCTCCCTTCTCAGACCAGGGCCACGCCTCCCTCCTCAGACCAGGGCCACGCCTCCCTCCTCAGACCAGGGCCACGCCTCCCTTCTCAGACCAGGGCCACGCCTCCCTCCTCAGACCAGGGCCACGCCTCCCTTCTCAGACCGGGCCACGCCTCCCTCCTCAGACCAGGGCCACGCCTCCCTCCTCAGACCAGGGCCACACCTCCCTCCTCAGACCAGGGCCACGCCTCCCTCCTCAGATCGAGCCACACCTCCCTCCTCAGACCAGGGCCACACCTCCCTCCTCAGACCAGGGCCACGCCTCCCTCCTCAGATCGAGCCACACCTCCCTCCTCAGACCAGGGCCACACCTCCCTCCTCAGACCAGGGCCACGCCTCCCTCCTCAGATCGAGCCACGCCTCCCTCCTCAGACCAGGGCCACGCCTCCCTCCTCAGACCAGGGCCACACCTCCCTCCTCAGACCAGGGCCACGCCTCCCTCCTCAGATCGAGCCACACCTCCCTCCTCAGACCAGGGCCACACCTCCCTCCTCAGACCAGGGCCACGCCTCCCTCCAGACCAGGGCCACGCCTCCCTCCTCAGCCCGGGCCACGCCTCCCTCCTCAGACCGGGCCACGCCTCCCTCCTCAGACCAGGGCCACGCCTCCCTCCAGACCAGGGCCACGCCTCCCTCCTCAGATCGGGCCACGCCTCCCTCAGACCAGGGCCACGCCTCCCTCCTCAGACCAGGGCCACACCTCCCTCCTCAGACCAGGGCCACACCTCCCTCCTCAGACCAGGGCCACACCTCCCTCCTCAGACCAGGGCCACGCCTCCCTCCTCAGATCGGGCCACGCCTCCCTCCAGATCAGGGCCACGCCTCCCTCCTCAGACCAGGGCCACGCCTCCTTCCTCAGATCGGGCCACGCCTCCCTCCTCAGATCGGGCCACGCCTCCCTCCTCAGACCAGGGCCACGCCTCCCTCCTCAGATCGGGCCACGCCTCCCTCCTCAGACCAGGGCCACGCCTCCTTCCTCAGATCGGGCCACGCCTCCCTCCTCAGACCAGGGCCACGCCCCCTCCCTCAGATCGGGCCACGCCTCTCTCCTCAGACCAGGGCCACGCCTCCTTCCTCAGACCAGGGCCACGCCCCCTCCCTCAGATCGGGCCACGCCTCCCTCCTCAGACCAGGGCCACGCCTCCTTCCACAGATTGAGCCACGCCTCCCTCCTCAGACCAGGGCCACGCCTTCTCCCTCCAGACCAGGTGCCTTCACCATCCGAGGGGACCACGGCTCTTCCTTAGGGCCTGCCTCTACCCTCCGGCCTGCCCTGCCTCCAGCCTCTCACCGACGCTCATTTCGCCATTGCCCTGGAAGCAGACGCTTTGGTCCTGGTGGCACTGGACCCGCCGGGACTTCCTCGGGGCGCAGTCCTCCGGGCGGATCCCCACGCAGGCGTAGCACTCGGTGCCGCTGAGCGTGGGCGGGTTGGGCGCTGGGGGAGAGCGTGGACACCACCTTAGCGGATGGTTCCCCCGCGGTGGTGCGGGTCGCGCACCGCACCAGGGCGCCCGCCTCGCCAGCTGTGGAGGCTGGAGAGCCAGGGAGCAGGGAGGAGGCGCCCCGGGGCCCCGCCCCCCCGCCCCCGCACACCTGGGCTCAGGTTGGGGATGGTGTCGTGGGTCATGAAGTCAGCGTTGCACCAGTCGGTCGTGCAGCCGCGAATCACCGAGTAGTCGGGCGGCAGCGCGTCCTCGTTGGACTGCATCTGGCCCGCGGGCGGGCCGGTCCAGCAGCCCTTCTGCACCAGGGTCACCGAGGCGCGGTACCCTGCGGCGGGAGCGGGTGGGGCCCGGTGCGCGCTTCTTCCCCGCCCCTCCGCTCTCCACCTGGCCCCCTCCAGTCTCCAGTCCCCCCCTCCGCTCCTCTCTCTCGCCTTCCTTCTCCCTCCACCACCAGCCCCTGGACAGACATCGACCTCCTCCTGCCCTTCCACTCCCCCCTCTCTCCCCTTCTAACTCCACTTCCCCGGCCGCCTCCTCCCCTCACCCCTTCCCTCTTCTGTCCTCATCAACCCTTTCCTCCCCGGCTCCGGCCTCCCTCCCCTCCGCCTCCTTTCTGCCCCTCTCCTCCCACCTCCTCTTTCAGGCTCCCTGATGCCTTCTCCTCCTCCCCGCACCTCACGCCCTCATCCACGCCTTCCTTCTCCTCCCTTCCCTCCACCTCCCACTCCTTCCTTATCCTGCCGCCTTTCTTCTACACAATTCCTCCAGCCCGTCGGCTCCTCTCCTCCCTCCCTAGGCTCTCACCCTGGTCCTTGCCCCCCACCCCTTTCTCTTCTGCACACCCTTCTCCTTCTTTTTCCTCCCCCACTTCCTTGCCTCTCACCAGTGTCCAGCGACAAGACAGCCTCCGAGCATCCATAGGGACAGGAGATGTTGGCGAGTTTCAAGCCGCTGAGGTCAAAGGGCCCGAAATAGATGTGTTGAAAGCTGTAGCATTGCAGGGCTTGGGACACTGAGGGGAGGAGCAGGGGTGGGTGAGAGGAGCAGGCCAGGGATGCCCTGTCCCAGGCACTGGGGACTCCACCCTGCGCATGACAGCCACACCTCAGGCTGTTCTCTGAGGGAGACAGGGTCTGCTGTCATCACTGGTCATGGCTGTTCTACCTAGAGCCAGACTAAAGGCCTGAGACAGCACCTGCCAGTCCAGTCCCCCCCCCACACCCCCCAGGCTGTTCCAGGTCTGGACTTTCCCAGGAACCTCTCTAAGACTTAAACTGGAGGAGATGATTCACTCCTGCTCTGCCTGTCCCTCTCCCAACTGCACTCGTGATGTTCAGTTGCACTTAAAGGCCACTGATGGAAAACAGATGCTCCCGTACAGGCAGCAGATGTGTGATCTTGAACTACACATCCACAGCCAGCCCCAGGATGCGCACACAGAACCCCTAAACACTGACATAAATGCAAAGGAACAAAACTGACAGGCTCTTGCAAACCTCACAGACGGACAGAGTATCCTGAAGGCATCCATTCACCCGCAAAACAACCCCCCCAGGCCCTCCATAGAAACCCCCAGGCCAAGGCATAACACCTCACACACGCAAAATCCTACTATGGAACCAACAACCCCACACAAACCCAGGAGCACAGGAAGTCATACCAGACACACACGTAGAGAGACCACAATTCTGTAGTGAGAGGTACATGAAAAAGACCCACAAAAACGTACACTTTAAAGTCATAGATACAAGACACACAGAGTCATGAGACAGAGGCACACAGAGCGACATACACACATATACACAGAGAAAAATGCAGGCCTGATACACAGACATGCATCAATACAAAGAGAGGCACGGATGTACAGAATTATACATTAAAAAGTGAAGTAAGAGATAAACACACCATCAAAGCATTTGTTCAAACACCCGGCATCAAAACCTGACCCAGAGGAACACACACAAGCTCAGAGACCCACGGACACGCTGACACACTGACACACACACTGCCGGTCTCCCCTGGAGGAGCACACCCCCACCAGCTGTGCAGACATGGCTCCTTCCCACCTCTCCAGCGCCTTGTCTTTGTAACCACTTCAGTCCCAAGGACTATGGCCCTGTTCTTACCCAAACTGGGGGAAGGGGGTGCCTGAGGATGAGGCCAAGGTTCCCTGAGAGTTTTGTAAGGAGCAACCATGGCTCCCCGGAGTGCCCTGGAGTGGGGTCATGGGCAGGGAGGATGAGAAAGGCTGAAGTGGCAATAAGACAGATGGAGAAAATGACTGATAGGGGGAGAGAAATGAAGGGCACAGTCTCCAGGCCTCTCCATGACCAAGACACAGGAGTCCAGGTCCCCAGCCCCTCCTCCCTCAGACCCAGGAGTCCAGGCCCCCAGCCCCTCCCTCCTCCCTCAGACCCAGGAGTCCAGGCCCCCAGCCCCTCCTCCCTCAGACCCAGGAGTCCAGGCCCCCAGCCCCTCCTCCCTCAGACCCAGGAGTCCAGGCCCCCAGCCCTCTTCCCTCAGACCCAGGAGTCCAGGCCCCCAGCCCTCCTCCCTCAGACCCAGGAGTCCAGGCCCCCAGCCCCTCTTCCCTCAGACCCAGGAGTCCAGGCCTCCAGCCCCTCCTCCCTCAGACCCAGGAGTCCAGGCCCCCAGCCCTCCTCCCTCAGACCCAGGAGTCCAGGCCCCCAGCCCCTCCTCCCTCAGACCCAGGAGTCCAGGCCCCCAGCCCCTCCTCCCTCAGACCCAGGAGTCCAGGCCCCCAGCCCCTTCTCCCTCAGACCCAGGAGTCCAGGCCTCCAGCCCCCTCCCTCAGACCCAGGAGTCCAGGACCCCAGCCCCTCCCTCCTCCCTCAGACCCAGGAGTCCAGGACCCCAGCCCCTCCCTCCTCCCTCCTCCCTCCTCCCTCAGACCCAGGAGTCCAGGACCCCAGCCCCTCCCTCCTCCCTCAGACCCAGGAGTCCAGGCCCCCAGCCCCTCCCTCCTCCCTCAGACCCAGGAGTCCAGGCCCCCAGCCCTCCTCCCTCAGACCCAGGAGTCCAGGACCCCAGCCCCTCCCTCCTCCCTCAGACCCAGGAGTCCAGGACCCCAGCCCCTCCCTCCTCCCTCCTCCCTCCTCCCTCAGACCCAGGAGTCCAGGACCCCAGCCCCTCCCTCCTCCCTCAGACCCAGGAGTCCAGGCCCCCAGCCCCTCCCTCCTCCCTCAGACCCAGGAGTCCAGGCCCCCAGCCCTCCTCCCTCAGACCCAGGAGTCCAGGACCCCAGCCCCTCCCTCCTCCCTCAGACCCAGGAGTCCAGGACCCCAGCCCCTCCTCCCTCAGACCCAGGAGTCCAGGCCCCCAGCCCCTCCTCCCTCAGACCCAGGAGTCCAGGACCCCAGCCCCTCCCTCCTCCCTCAGACCCAGGAGTCCAGGACCCCAGCCCCTCCCTCCTCCCTCAGACCCAGGAGTCCAGGCCCCCAGCCCCTCCCTCCTCCCTCAGACCCAGGAGTCCAGGCCCCCAGCCCCTCCCTCCTCCCTCAGACCCAGGAGTCCAGGCCCCCAGCCCGCCTCCCTCAGACCCAGGAGTCCAGGCCCCCACCAGGCCCTTCTTGTTGGTGGACTCAGAAGTCTGGCTACCTGTCAGGCAGAGAACAGACCCAAAGAGGCAGAGCAGGATGGCTCTGGGGACTCCCATTGCCAGGTCGTGGAGCTCAGTGGAGACACCGTGGACAGCTCCTCCTGCTCTGATTTCGGCTGGGCTAGTTCTCCCTGCCTTGCTCCAGGCATCCCAGCTCCCCGGCCTGGCAGGATTCCTCCACCCCCGCCCTCCCTCTCCAGGGCTGGTCTCCTCCTAGACGTTCATGGTGGGGCCACGAGGAAGCCTGGGCACTCTTGTCCTGGGGGCCTGGGCTCTTGGGGATGTATCAATTGAGGGGAAGAGGGAGAGGGAGGAAGAGGGGGAGGGGGAGGAGGAGGGAGAAGGGCGGGGTGGAGGGGTGGAGGGGAGAGAGAGGGAGAGAGAGACCCAGAGTCACACATGGCATGTAGAAAGACAATGTGGACAGATGTAAAGGTAAAAGAGGGGTGACACCCCGACGAACAGGACATGCCCACAGAAGGCATTTAGTAAGTGTTTATTAGATTACTAAATGAATGAATTTTAAAAACTGGATGAGATAGAGACACAGGCAGCCAGCCAGAGGGACACGCTGTCCCCCAAGGACACAGACAGACCCATGTGGACATCAGACATAGGGCCGATGGGGACATGCAGGTGGTGTCCCTGCAGGCAGTCGGAGCTGGGGCCCAGACCCCCGCCAGCCCTCCTGACCTGCCTCTTCTCCCCGCTTGGAGGAACTGCCTGCAGGCATCACACCCACTCTGTGCAGGGCGGGCACCCGGCGCGTGCAGAGACCTAGGGTCACGGGCCCACAGATGGATGGGACAGAGCTGACATAATGGCGGTTGCCAGGACAGCCTTCCCCGTCCCCCGAGCTTGACTACATGTCACACAGGTTTCTCCTGGCTGTAAGTACAGGCCCCCCCACCTTCCTTTTCTTAGAGCGTTTACTTCAGAACATTCGTCATTGCAAATTCTTTGTCTGTCCCTTTGAAATGTAGGTAAACCTTCTCCCAGCCTCTTGCCAGTTTTACACCCAGGAGTGCCTTTCTCAGGGACCTGGGAGCCACCCCTTGGAATGTCCTCACCAAGGAAGATAGCACCCCTGTCTCCCAGCTCCGTGGGAGGGCAGGAGCTGAACATGAATAAGTGACAATTAGCAAGCACAGATGCCTGATGACAGGGACAAACATCTGACTCAGGAATGACGCAGCGAGCTGGACACATCCCGCGGACCAAGCTCCCTCTGCTCATCCTCTAGCAACTTTCCTGCCACGAGCCCATCCAGGACTGGAAACCCTTCCCACCTTTTGCTTCTTGGCTTTGAGCTCAGCCTCTCTCCCCGATTGCCGCGGTCTGAATTAAGTCTCCTGGCCTGTTTAACTTTGTTCGGGGTAAGTTTTCTTTGACAGCGGATCCCCGGGAACTATGACGCACACCAGGGCTCTGGACGCTCACAGGCAGAGCCTCCCTCACTCTCCTCTGGCCAAATCCCACCCCTCCCATTAGGCACCACTTCCCCCAAACTGCTTTGTATCCAAATTATTATTCCTGTTTCTCCTATCCCCGCCCCAGGCTCTCTGTCCGGGGCTGGCCACACAGGTGCGGGGTGGAGCCAGAGGCCCTGGGAGTGGAGGCTGGCCCAGGAAGGGGCTGGGTTCTCAGAAGCCCTAGTGGAAGGTGGAGCTTTGGAGGTGTTCACAGTGGCTCCCTGATCCACAAGTTGAGGCTGGAGGGTTGGCAAAGCAGCTCATTCTTGTGGGAGTGTGTGTGTGTGTGTGTGTGTGTGTGTGTGTGTGTGTGTGTGTCAGTGTGTGTCAGTGACCGTGTGTGTGGCTGGGCATGTGTGATCTTCAATCTGGTAACCTCCAGGTATTTTTGGAGGCTGTGAGATGTCAGGTACAAAGCTCCCCATTGCAGCCGAAACCGGTTTGGCTCAGTGGATAGAGCGTCGGTCTGCGGACTGAGGGGTCCCGGGTTCGATTCCGGTCAAGGGCATGTACATTGGTTGCGGGCACGTCCCCAGTGGGGGATGTGCGGGAGGCAGCTGGTCGATGTTTCTCTCTCATCGATGTTTCTGGCTTTCTATCCCTCTCCCTTCCTCTCTGTAAAAAATCAATAAAATATATTAAAAAAAAAAAAAAAAAAAAGCTCCCCATTGCAGGTAATCCAGTGGAGACCCAGTGATCTAGTCTAAGGTGTGGCAGGGTCCTCTGGCATCGACAGAGGGCCATCCAACAGGAACTCCCAGCTCCCCAGGAACCCAGAGATTTTTTCTTTGTAGACACTTTTTAGTAATTAAACTTTAGAAATTAATTAAGAGATTGAGGGAAAGTGAGGATGTTTTGTCATAGCCATGAAGGTGCTATTTTAAGGACTTTTTACTGTAGGTACTTTCAAGCACACACACATACCGGAAACAGCATACTTCCACGTAGACTCATCTTGTGCTATTCTGTCCCCCTTTGCCCTCATTAGGGCACTGAATTGGGTTCCTGCATTATTTTGCTCAAAATATTACTTTCACTTAAAACATCATTGAAAAGTAGATGACTTTCGCCTTGGCCAGGTAGCTCAGTTAGTGTCGTCCCATACGCCAAGGTTGCGGGTTTGATTCTTGGTCAGGGCACATACAAGAATCAACCAATGAATGCATAAATAAGTGGAGCAACAAATCTCTCTCTCCCTCTCTCTCTCTCTCAATAAATGAAAAAATTTTAAGAAGTAGATGATTTTCAAAGTGTAAATTTGGCTTATGTTCTAAGATGCAAATCTTTATGAATGCCACGAACAGTTTCTTAAAGGGTGTTGCTGCAACCTCAAATGAATTCTTAGCTAACGTTCTCTTTCCATATTGAACAGTTTCAACTTTATTTTTTATAGATGTATTTTCTATATATTCCAACATTTATTAGGAGCTGAAGAGTAGTTGCAGAGTGCTTGAATGATATGCAAACATTCAGTGGCAAGGAAAGAAATTTTGGCTGCATTACTCGTTATCCGGTTTAACGAATGTGCAGAACAGGGGTTTGCTCTTCCAGGAAGAGGGAAGGAGGCAAGTTAGGAGGTTTTGCCTGGAGTCTCTTCCCCAGAACCAACCACCTATTGGAGTAGGTCTGGATGTCCTCAGCTGCCTGGTGCTTGAGTGTCCAAATGGGACTGTTTGAATGCCTTAGAATTTTCTCAAGGATCTTCGGTCGTATTCCAGAAGCTTCCATTTTTATGAATACCTCACCTCTCAAATGATCCCCCCCCCCCCCGCCAGATTTAGTTTGTGTAATCCGTTTCCTAAATGTGATGTCCCCAATTATATCATCTACTGGACAAATCCCGAGTTTATATATAGGAATAGGTGCAACCGGGAAATCTGTCCACCTAGCAATACTTGTTAACTGACCTGTTAACTACAAACAGGCTTTGTGCCAAAATAATTGAGAAACACTTAGTATTCCTTACCTTATGTGAAATAAGTCCATTCATTAATCAAACATACAATATTGTAACGAGTTGTGGTGTATTTTTAAAATATATTTTATTGATTTTTTACAGAGAGGAAGGGAGAGGGATAGAGAGCCAGAAACATCGATAAGAGAGAAACATCAACCAGCTGCCTCCTGCACACTCCCTACTAGGGATGTGCCCACAACCAAGGTACATGCCCTTGATTGAAATCGAACCCGGGACCCTTCAGTCCGCAGGCCGACGCTCTATGCACTGAGCCAAACCGGTTAGGGCATGAGGTGTGGTTTTTATTTTATGTGACCCCCTAGCACCATGGTCGGCAAACTGCGGCTCGCGAGCCACATGTGGCTCTTTGGCCCCTTGAGTGTGGCTCTTCCACAAAATACCACGGCCTGGGCGAGTCTATTTTGAAGAAGTGGCGTTAGAAGAAGTTTATGTTTAAAAAATTTGGCTCTCAAATAAATTTCAATCGTTGTACTGTTGATATTTGGCTCTGTTGACTAATGAGTTTGCCGACCACTGCCCTAGCGTGATGTTCATTGCTGCCAATCTTTATGTTCGGCACAAATATTCTTCCACACAATGGTGGACTTTTCTTCTGGAACTCTGGTCACTGCCTTGCCAAAACTGAATTGTGTATATTGTGCACCAATATTTTCTTTTGTTATTTTCATATAAGCCTTGCCTTTTTCAGATCAGATCTTAAGTTTTTTACAGTTCAGTAGTGTTAAGTATATCCATACTGTTGTGCAACCAATCTCTAGAACTTTTCATCCTGCAAAACTGAAATTGCAATCCTGTTGAAAAACAACTTCTCATACTCCCTTCCCCCAGTCCCTGGCAACCATTATTACTCTCCTTTGTGTTTCTATGAATTTGACTAACCTAGAGACCTAAGTGGAATTGTACAGTATTTATCTTTTTATGACTGGCTCATTTCATTTAGCATAATGTCTTCAAAGTTCGTTCATGTTGTAGCATGTGCCGGAATTTCCTTCCTTTTCAAGGTTGGATAATATTCCTTTGAATGGATATACCGCATTTTGTTTGTCCATGCATCCATTGATGTAACATGCGTTGCTCCCACCTGTTGGCTATTGTGAACAATAAGCAGTGAACATGGGTGTACAAATATCTGTTCAGGACTTTGCTTTTTCAGATCCTAACTTTGCGAATATTTGCTAAGATAATGCTAACATTGCACACCATTGAGGATGTGTCCCTCCCCTTCTTATTTTCAAATATGTGATCAAAGCTGCCAAGCTGTGTGTGGCTCATTGGGAGGCAAGACTGGCGTGGACACGAATGCTCAGGATTGTGGGAGGAAAGGGAAGGAAGCAGGACTGGGCAGAGGGAGAAGGTGGGCTGTGATTCAGTCCCCAAAGGGCCCAGTCCACCCCAGGGGGAGCTCTGGCCTGAGGGTCTGCAGCGGAGGCAGTGCCCAGGGGGGCCCCCGCTGACAGAGCAAGTCCTTCATTTCGGAACAGATCTTGGTGGCAAACCACAGCACCCACTACACTCTACTCATTCTCTTTTTCAGCATTTTTTTCCATGTCCACAGATTGAAATAAAGATTGACTACAGCCGAAACCGGTTTGGCTCAGTGGATAGAGCGTCGGTCTGCGGACTGAAGGGTCCCAGGTTCGATTCCGGTCAAGGGCATGTACATTGGTTGCGGGCACATCCCCGGTGGGGGGTGTGCAGGAGGCAGCTGGTCGATGTTTCTCTCTCATCGATGTTTCTAGCTCTCTATCCCTCTCCCTTCCTCTCTGTAGAAATATCAATAAAATATATTTAAAAAAAAAAAAAGATTGACTACAGGATCCTAGCTGGTGAAATAAAGTTACCTGAATCCCTGAATCTGATCATTTATTCCCCAGTTGGGAGAATTTGGTGAAACATTTCTGTCTATCCTTATAGGCTTTTGGAAGTTCAACGTTCTTATTGAAAGTGAATCATTTTTGAGAGTTTAAGTTTGAGTCGGATCTCCAAATCTTCAAAATTTAAGAGTTTAACTTTAAGAGTCTAATGTTCAAATCAGATAGCGGGGTAACTGGATTGGCAAAAAGCATATTTAGCCGAAACCGGTTTGGCTCAGTGGATAGAGCGTCGGCCTGCGGACTCAAGGGTCCCAGGTTCGATTCCGGTCAAGGGCATGTACCTTGGTTGCGGGCACGTCCCCAGTGGGGGATGTGCGGGAGGCAGCTGGTCGATGTTTCTCTCTCATCGATGTTTCTGGCTTTCTATCCCTCTCCCTTCCTCTCTGTAAAAAATCAATAAAATATATTAAAAAAAAAAAAAAAAAAAAGCTCCCCATTGCAGGTAATCCAGTGGAGACCCAGTGATCTAGTCTAAGGTGTGGCAGGGTCCTCTGGCATCGACAGAGGGCCATCCAACAGGAACTCCCAGCTCCCCAGGAACCCAGAGATTTTTTCTTTGTAGACACTTTTTAGTAATTAAACTTTAGAAATTAATTAAGAGATTGAGGGAAAGTGAGGATGTTTTGTCATAGCCATGAAGGTGCTATTTTAAGGACTTTTTACTGTAGGTACTTTCAAGCACACACACATACCGGAAACAGCATACTTCCACGTAGACTCATCTTGTGCTATTCTGTCCCCCTTTGCCCTCATTAGGGCACTGAATTGGGTTCCTGCATTATTTTGCTCAAAATATTACTTTCACTTAAAACATCATTGAAAAGTAGATGACTTTCGCCTTGGCCAGGTAGCTCAGTTAGTGTCGTCCCATACGCCAAGGTTGCGGGTTTGATTCTTGGTCAGGGCACATACAAGAATCAACCAATGAATGCATAAATAAGTGGAGCAACAAATCTCTCTCTCCCTCTCTCTCTCTCTCAATAAATGAAAAAATTTTAAGAAGTAGATGATTTTCAAAGTGTAAATTTGGCTTATGTTCTAAGATGCAAATCTTTATGAATGCCACGAACAGTTTCTTAAAGGGTGTTGCTGCAACCTCAAATGAATTCTTAGCTAACGTTCTCTTTCCATATTGAACAGTTTCAACTTTATTTTTTATAGATGTATTTTCTATATATTCCAACATTTATTAGGAGCTGAAGAGTAGTTGCAGAGTGCTTGAATGATATGCAAACATTCAGTGGCAAGGAAAGAAATTTTGGCTGCATTACTCGTTATCCGGTTTAACGAATGTGCAGAACAGGGGTTTGCTCTTCCAGGAAGAGGGAAGGAGGCAAGTTAGGAGGTTTTGCCTGGAGTCTCTTCCCCAGAACCAACCACCTATTGGAGTAGGTCTGGATGTCCTCAGCTGCCTGGTGCTTGAGTGTCCAAATGGGACTGTTTGAATGCCTTAGAATTTTCTCAAGGATCTTCGGTCGTATTCCAGAAGCTTCCATTTTTATGAATACCTCACCTCTCAAATGATCCCCCCCCCCCCCCGCCAGATTTAGTTTGTGTAATCCGTTTCCTAAATGTGATGTCCCCAATTATATCATCTACTGGACAAATCCCGAGTTTATATATAGGAATAGGTGCAACCGGGAAATCTGTCCACCTAGCAATACTTGTTAACTGACCTGTTAACTACAAACAGGCTTTGTGCCAAAATAATTGAGAAACACTTAGTATTCCTTACCTTATGTGAAATAAGTCCATTCATTAATCAAACATACAATATTGTAACGAGTTGTGGTGTATTTTTAAAATATATTTTATTGATTTTTTACAGAGAGGAAGGGAGAGGGATAGAGAGCCAGAAACATCGATAAGAGAGAAACATCAACCAGCTGCCTCCTGCACACTCCCTACTAGGGATGTGCCCACAACCAAGGTACATGCCCTTGATTGAAATCGAACCCGGGACCCTTCAGTCCGCAGGCCGACGCTCTATGCACTGAGCCAAACCGGTTAGGGCATGAGGTGTGGTTTTTATTTTATGTGACCCCCTAGCACCATGGTCGGCAAACTGCGGCTCGCGAGCCACATGTGGCTCTTTGGCCCCTTGAGTGTGGCTCTTCCACAAAATACCACGGCCTGGGCGAGTCTATTTTGAAGAAGTGGCGTTAGAAGAAGTTTATGTTTAAAAAATTTGGCTCTCAAATAAATTTCAATCGTTGTACTGTTGATATTTGGCTCTGTTGACTAATGAGTTTGCCGACCACTGCCCTAGCGTGATGTTCATTGCTGCCAATCTTTATGTTCGGCACAAATATTCTTCCACACAATGGTGGACTTTTCTTCTGGAACTCTGGTCACTGCCTTGCCAAAACTGAATTGTGTATATTGTGCACCAATATTTTCTTTTGTTATTTTCATATAAGCCTTGCCTTTTTCAGATCAGATCTTAAGTTTTTTACAGTTCAGTAGTGTTAAGTATATCCATACTGTTGTGCAACCAATCTCTAGAACTTTTCATCCTGCAAAACTGAAATTGCAATCCTGTTGAAAAACAACTTCTCATACTCCCTTCCCCCAGTCCCTGGCAACCATTATTACTCTCCTTTGTGTTTCTATGAATTTGACTAACCTAGAGACCTAAGTGGAATTGTACAGTATTTATCTTTTTATGACTGGCTCATTTCATTTAGCATAATGTCTTCAAAGTTCGTTCATGTTGTAGCATGTGCCGGAATTTCCTTCCTTTTCAAGGTTGGATAATATTCCTTTGAATGGATATACCGCATTTTGTTTGTCCATGCATCCATTGATGTAACATGCGTTGCTCCCACCTGTTGGCTATTGTGAACAATAAGCAGTGAACATGGGTGTACAAATATCTGTTCAGGACTTTGCTTTTTCAGATCCTAACTTTGCGAATATTTGCTAAGATAATGCTAACATTGCACACCATTGAGGATGTGTCCCTCCCCTTCTTATTTTCAAATATGTGATCAAAGCTGCCAAGCTGTGTGTGGCTCATTGGGAGGCAAGACTGGCGTGGACACGAATGCTCAGGATTGTGGGAGGAAAGGGAAGGAAGCAGGACTGGGCAGAGGGAGAAGGTGGGCTGTGATTCAGTCCCCAAAGGGCCCAGTCCACCCCAGGGGGAGCTCTGGCCTGAGGGTCTGCAGCGGAGGCAGTGCCCAGGGGGGCCCCCGCTGACAGAGCAAGTCCTTCATTTCGGAACAGATCTTGGTGGCAAACCACAGCACCCACTACACTCTACTCATTCTCTTTTTCAGCATTTTTTTCCATGTCCACAGATTGAAATAAAGATTGACTACAGCCGAAACCGGTTTGGCTCAGTGGATAGAGCGTCGGTCTGCGGACTGAAGGGTCCCAGGTTCGATTCCGGTCAAGGGCATGTACATTGGTTGCGGGCACATCCCCGGTGGGGGGTGTGCAGGAGGCAGCTGGTCGATGTTTCTCTCTCATCGATGTTTCTAGCTCTCTATCCCTCTCCCTTCCTCTCTGTAGAAATATCAATAAAATATATTTTAAAAAAAAAAAGATTGACTACAGGATCCTAGCTGGTGAAATAAAGTTACCTGAATCCCTGAATCTGATCATTTATTCCCCAGTTGGGAGAATTTGGTGAAACATTTCTGTCTATCCTTATAGGCTTTTGGAAGTTCAACGTTCTTATTGAAAGTGAATCATTTTTGAGAGTTTAAGTTTGAGTCGGATCTCCAAATCTTCAAAATTTAAGAGTTTAACTTTAAGAGTCTAATGTTCAAATCAGATAGCGGGGTAACTGGATTGGCAAAAAGCATATTTAGCCGAAACCGGTTTGGCTCAGTGGATAGAGCGTCGGCCTGCGGACTCAAGGGTCCCAGGTTCGATTCCGGTCAAGGGCATGTACCTTGGTTGCGGGCACATCCCCAGTGGGGGGTGTGCAGGAGGCAGCTGATCAATGTTTCTAACTCTCTATCCCTCTCTCTTCCTCTCTGTAAAAAATCAATAAAATATATTTTTAAAAAAAATTTTTAAAAAAAGCATATTTAGCCCTGGCCAGTGTGGCTCAGTCGATTGGGCGTGGTCCCATGTACGAAAGGGTTGCCGGTTTGATTTCCGGTCAGGGAATGCCCAGGTTTCGGTCTCCATCTCCGCTGAGGGGCGTGCAGGAAGGAAGCAGATCGATGTTTCTCACATCGATGTTTCTCTCTCTCTTCCTCTTTCTCTAAAAATCAATTAAAAATATATTAAGCATATTTAATGAAAGGCTTCTTCATTTATCTCTCTCTCAGTCATTTCTTGAAAATGTTTCCTGGTGGCTTACATGGAGGTGGGAGGTAAATTCAAGCCAATCGTGAACACATCTGGATTCATCTACATAACAGCTGTGGAAAGTCCTCCCCCACCGTATTTTCCACGAAAGCTTATTCAATGATCTAGTTAGTTTTATAATAGTTTTCCATTTTCTGATCCTAATTATCTATCCTTCTTGGTAAATGTAAAAATAGGCTTGATGTTTTATTTTAGAATTTTAATATCTTAAAATAATATGTAGGTAAGTCATTACATTTTAATGATAGTTAATTTTTTAAACATTTAAAAAATGTTTTTATTGATTTTAGAGAGGGGGGGAGGAGGGAAACATTGATGAGAGCGAAACATCGACAGGCTGCCTCCTGCACACCCCCTACTGGGGATTGAGAGCCCATAACCCTGGCATGTACCCTGACCAGGAATGGAATTGGTGACCTCCTGGCAAATGGGATGACACTCAATCAACTGAGCCACACGAGCCAGGCAATAGTTAATTTTTATACTGCTGGAGAATTTTAAAGCAACAATAACTACTATAAAAACATAATTAACCGGCTATTGTGTAATACTCTCTAATTTCCACCCACCTCCGTTCTCTGTGAATTACTAATGGTAACAGTATATTAGTTATTACACAGCGATGTGTGCCAAGTGAGAGGACATGTGAATTTAAGTTTAGAACTCACTAGTTCTGGTCTGTTACGGAAAATAACTAGCAGAAAATATGAACTGCAATATGAAACACTGAATGTGGCCAGTGCACAGATACCAATAGGGATTAAAAAAAGAAGAAAAAAAAAGATGCTCTGTGTATCAGGTGGAAGAGCAGTTCTTTGTTTAGAAGTACCGGCTATTTTATTTATTAATTATTATTTTTAATCCCTACCTGAGGATATGCTTATTGATTTTAGAGAGAGGGGAATGGATAGAGAGAAAGAGAGAGAGAGAGAGAGAGAGAGAGAGAGAGAGAGAGGTGAGAGAGAACATTGATTGGTTTCCTTCCGTCCAGGCAACCTAGGTATGTGCCCTGACCAGAAATCGAACCCGAAACCTTTCGGTATAAAGGACAACGCTCCAACCAACTGAGCCGCACAGCCAGGGTGAAGCACAGGCTATTTTAGATGATAAGAGATCAACCATGTGTTCCCATTTTCACACTGATTTCTCCTTGGTCAGTGGAAGAGGAATGGTGGCTACCAACCCTGTTGAAAGAAGGTACTTTACTGCCATCTGCTGGAACACTGTTGCGATAAACTAGAAATCCCTGCAGTCACAAAAAGAGTAAGACACTACACAAAAATATTTTTTTAATTGTTTCCAAACTAATAGAAATGCCTGTGGTGTGATTGGCACCTCCTTAGGGGTAGTGCTCCTGTGCAGCGCCCAACACGAACAACGGTGCGTGGTGACTGTGGAAAGCCTCACACAGATGGGGCAGATGTGGGGGGAGGATGGCTCATGACAAAGAGGAAGACAGAGGCTTCTAGGAAGAGACCCTCAGCCAGGAGCAGCAGAACTTGGGAGTTAGGATGGGATTTTAGGAACATCTAAAGCAGTGGTTCTCAACCTTTCTAATGCCGCCGCAACCCTTTAATACAGTTCCTCATGTTGTGGTGACCCCCAACCATAAAGTTATTTTCGTTGCTACTTCATAACTCTAATTTTGCTACTCTTATGAATCGTAATGTAAATATCTGTGTTTTCCGATGGTCTTAGGCTCTACAGCAGCGGTTCTCAACCTGTGGGTCGCAACCCACAGGTTGAGAACCACTAGCAGGGTCGCCTAAGACCATCGGAAAGCGCCCCGCCCACGCTTTCCCTCCTGCAGCCACCTTGCTTTCCGCTCTCCCTCCCTCTTCCTTCTATGCTGTCTTCAGTCTTCACTCCTCCCTCCCTCCATGTATGCAAATTAATGGCCATCTTTGTTGGGTTAATTTGCATACTCGCTCTGATTGGCTGTGGGCGTAGCGAAGGTATGGTCAATTAGCATTTTTCTCTTTTATTAGTGTAGAGATTATTACTACTAGAGGCCCGGTGCACAAAATTCATGCACGGGGGCAGGGAGGTCCCTCAGCCCAGCCTGCACCCTCTTGTGATCTGGGACCCCTCGGGGGATGTCCGACTGCCAGTTTAGGCCGGATGTGGGATCGGGCCTAAACTGGCAGTTGGACATGCCTCTCGCAATCCAGGACCGCTGGCTCCTAACCGCTGGCCTGCCTGCCTGCCTGCCTGATCGCCCCTAACCACTCTGCCTGCCTGGCTGATCACCCCTAACCACTCTACCAGCCTGGCTGATCACCCCTAACCACTCTGCCTGCCTGCCTGATCACCCCTAACCACTCTGCCTGCCTGCCTGATCACCCCTAACTGCCTCTGCCTGCCTGCCTGATTGCCCCTAACCGCTTCTGCCTTGGCCCCCGCTGCCACAGCTTCGTCCAGAAGGACGCCGGAATGACGCCCGGAAGGTCATTCGGCTGTCCAGTCTAATTAGCATATTATGCTTTTATTATTATAGATTTTTAACCTGGGCCAACAGTTTCTCAGGGATATTGTTTCCCCTGCAGACACTGTCATTCCTACCAGTGACATTATAATGACTGCTCTGGTAGGAAATGGGATCATGGTTTCCCCGAACTATAACTCAATTTGGGGCTTTCTCACACCCACAGGCATGAACCTTGGCAACGACAGGCTCACCATCCAAGTATTAGAGTTCTACTTGGTATGATTTTTTTCTCCTCTTAGGAAGTTTCAGAAAAGGTAACTTTTGGTATTGGGGCTTTATCTTGAAATCCTAGTACGTTTTCTTACTTGGGAAGGGGAGGTGTGCCATATTAAATCTGAAGCTTATAAACAAATCTGTGACCCTCATTTTTTGTGTATTTAGTTATCCTTTCTCCCCTGCTTTTTCTTTTTGTTCTTGGCTACCTGAGACCTCCTGTTCATCATTTCTCACTATTAGACTTGCCAGAATTCTTTCCCTTCTAACCTCTTGAATATTTCCTTTAAAGTTGGGGACCACAGCACCTCTATTTTAAGAATATTATGAGGAATAAATAAAATCATATACATGTCTGGTTTTCAGCATGGACATAGAAAATGTGGGTTCATTTTTTTTATTGTTTTCTCTGTGGTCAAGATTGGCTTTGGAAAAACATTCATAAAAAGCTATCCCTTTGGATGATGTGAGGAGAAGGCATAGCCCTCTTCTCCTCAGGTTCTTCTTAGACCACAGGAAAGAGATGTAATTGTTGACTCCGAGTCCCTTAAGGTGAGACATATTCCTTAATTTATTTCCCAGAATCAATAATGGATATAAAGACACCCATTGACCAGACCTGAGCCTGAGTCATAAAATGGGCCATGGCGCCCTGGCCGGTTTGGCTCAGTGGATAGAGCATCAGCCTGTGGACCATAGGGTCCCAGGTTTGATTCTGGTCAAGGGCATGTACCTTGGTTGCAGGCTCCTCCCCAGCCTGGGCCCTGGTCAGGGATCCCGCAGGAGGCAACCGATCAATGTGTTTCTCTCACATCGATGTTTCTCTCTGTCTTTCCCTCTCTCTTCCATTCTCTTTAAAAATCAATGGAAAAATACCCTTGGGTGAGGATTAACAAAAACAAACAAACAAACAAACAATAAATAAATAAATGTGATTAAATGCTTTTTAAAAAATGGGGCATGGCATTAAGATAGGAAATCCCTAATTCTGGAAGGTTCCCTCTCAGATGCCCAGGTCTGACCCACCCTGCCCTTGGTGCTAGAGAGGAAATGAAACACACCAGTGAACAGATATGCCATGCCAGGGCAGGGCCCAGCTAAGAGCCCTTGAATATAGGGTTATTTTTAACATTAGGAACCACACGAAGGCTGCCACCTTGCTTTCTCCCCACCTGGCTGAGGCCCAATTCCTAAAGAAAGGAAAACCTGAATCCATAACCTTCCTTACTTTGGGACTTCCTTTTCTGCCTCAGTATCTGACTTCCTGCTATTGCCCCTTTAATGACTGACTCATTTCTCCTTTCTCGCCCTTATTTTTGTGCGTTTTTTTTTGATAAAGGAAACCTGGCTCCAAAATATCTGTATGTCTGTGTTCTGATTCCACATTGTAGTTCTCATGATCTCATGCCTGGTGTTCTCTCTCCCTACTGTACTTGTTTCTAAGGATTGGTGCTAATTTACCACAACACACGTAGGCTCTGTGGGCTGATCACAGAGTCTGCCTTGGGGTGCATGACTCCTGGAAGGCAGAGGGAAGTGGGGGAACTCGGGGAACCTGGCTGGTGCGCCCATTCCCCGGCTGCTGGGAGTGTTGGCTGCTAAAGCCTCACACCTGCCCCCTCTCAGGGGCCCTGCCCGTTGATGAGGAGCAGCCTTAAATCCAAGGTTACCTGAATGGCCAGGGGCCAATGACACACGGAAGCGGGGTCTGTAAGCCCGCCTGCTGTCTCAGTGAGGCGCTAACTCCGTGTGTGCACCTGCCTCTCCCCCCGCCCCCGCCCACTGGGGCCAGGCCAAGACCACACTGTTGCTTAGCCTCTCTCCCCTGCCCTACCTGCTCCTCCCCCTCTCCTGAAAGCGCTCCCAAAATAAAGCACTTTGACTGCTTCTCCATCTCAGGCTCTGCTCCAGGAGACGTGACCTAAAACGCTGGTAGTCGTATTTCATATTGGACTTGAGGCTCAACAGAAAAGGCATAAGACCCCAAATCTAAGCTCCTGAGACCTGGTATTCCTGTCATTAAAGACGTCCCTGGGATAGAGGGTGGGGTCTCTTCAGCACCATGTGTGTGGGGCTGGAAACAGGAAGTGGGGGCCTTCCCATGGTGCCATTATGCCGAAACTCTTGGAAATGCTTTTAGATCCCCATTGAGAAGGACACCAGGCCTACCTGCCTGCTTGCCTGCCTCCTTTCTCCCCTTTCTTCCTCCCTCCTTTCCTCTTCCTTTTTGTTACCATAACTATGGTTAAAATGGAATAAAAAATTTTTCCATTACTATTTACATTCAATGTTATTTTGTGTTAATTTCAGGTGTACAGCACAGAGGTTACTCAATCATATGTCTTACAAAGCGTATCCCCTAAAATGGATTTTAAGGTGATATTGCTAATCTGTGATTCCCTCTCCCTTCAAATACCTCAGCTCCATCCTCAGAATCACAAAGGGGCTTTACTGTCTACACCCAGGAAGAAAGGTGAGGTGTCTACTGACTTCTGAGATTCTGGGGTGAGAATCTGTAGATGAGATTCTGTTTAATTCCGCATTTCTGAGGAGACTAGGCTTAAGTATAACATAGGAGTTGGGAGTAAAAGATGTGGGGCAGCCCTAGCCGATTTGGTTCAGTGGATAGAGTGTCAGCCTGTGAACTGAAGAGTCCTGGGTTTGACTCAGGTCAAGGGCACATGCCTGGGCTGTGGGCTCAATCCCCAGTAGGGGGCGTGCAAGAGGCAGCCAATCAATGATTCTCTCTCATCTTTGATGCTTCTATCTCTCTCCCCATCTCCCTTCCTCTCTGAAATCAATAAAAACATATTAAAAAAAAAAGATTTGGGGCACCATGCTTGGAATCAAAGGCTCCTTCATTACCGTGGTGTGATTTTAAAGTGATTTATTACATTTTTACCATCTGAAAATGGGTGGTGATCACAGTCATTATTAATTAAAATGAAACAAAAAATAAGTATAGTACTTTATGTTTTCATTTAATGTTTTTTAATACGGCTAATTAATTAATTAATGACTAATTGTCGGTAAGGAAACTGTGGATTATTACCACTTATTATTATCAAAACGCAGTCACAGTTTCCCAGGCATATATAAGTAGTCGCTGGTAGTCAGATAAACTAACACATATCCAGTTAGACAACACTGTACTGTTTTTCAATCCCAGCTGGACAGTGATCCACTTTCATTATCACCATGGTATGCACACAAAAGAAATGCCTATCAAAAAAAAAATCTTACAAATATTACTCATCTCCAATGACTGATATTAATAGAACCACGCAATGTGACAGACCTCCTCACATCTCTGTCAGTCCTACGGAGAACTTCGCATACATCCCCATGGTCACAATATCCGTTCACGACCCCTTACAGTCGCTTTCCAACAGGGGCATAAATCCCTTCACAAAAACTACCTTACACCTAAGGAAATAAAGATTCACAATGGCAGAAACTATACCATGAGCATCAATAACTCCACGCTGGGTCCCAGACAACGAACTGGACCCACAAATTCACCCAGAACAAACAAGACAAGCCATCCGTTCAAATACCACACCCTGCTCCAGCCGCTGGTACCCAAGTAAGCTCGTGGCCCGCTCAGGGTTATTCCCGTGGGCTTCACCTGGGATGCCCCGCTCACTGAGGGCTAAGTCCCTGGTCATCCTGCACTCCCATTTTTGACTTCGCTGAGAACCTTTTTTTTTTTTTTTTAAGTATATTTTATTGATTTTTTACAGAGAGGAAGGGAGAGGGGTAGAAAGTTAGAAACAAGGGCCCTGGCCGGTTTGGCCCAGTGGATAGAGCATCGGCCTGCGGACTGAGGGGTCCTGGGTTTGATTCCGGTCAAGGGCATGTACCTTGGTTGCGGGCACATCCCCAGTGGGGGGTGTGCAGGAGGCAGCTGATCGATGTTTCTCTCTCATCGATGTTTCTAACTCTCTATCCCTCTCCCCTCCTCTTTGTAAAAAATCAATAAAATATATATTTTTTAAAAAAAGAAAGTTAGAAACATCGATCAGCTGCCTCCTGCACACCCCCCACTGGGGATGTGCCCGCAACCAAGGTATATACCCTTGACCAGAATCGAACCCAGGACCCTTCAGTCCGCAGGCTGACGCTCTATCCACTGAGCCAAACCGGTTTTGGCCGCTTAGAACCTTTTATTTTATTTTATTTTTTATTTTTTTCAATTTTTTTTTATTAAGGTATTATATGTGTACATATCTTACCATTGCCCCCCCACCCCACTCCCATATATGCCCTCACCCCCCAGAGTTTTGCATCCATTGGTTATGCTTATATGCTTAGAACCTTTTAATTCACCCTCAGCGTCACCAAAGACACCAGAGCCGCGAGGCTCGCCCAAGCCCGGGAGTGCTCCCTACACTCAGACTAGCTCTCTAGGTGGACTTCGGAAAAGCCCCTCTGACAGCTGGGCCGAGTTGCATCCTGGGAGCCTTCTGGAGGACCCAGTTTCCGGGAATTCGCCAGCTGTGGACTACATTTCCCAGAAGTCTCCGGGCACAGGCCTTGTCAGGACGAGGCGAGTGTGGCTGTAGAGAGCGTTTGGGACCGCTGGACTCCCATAAGCTTCGGGGGCCCAAACTGGCCTCGGTCTCTGCGTTCTTTTCCGTTGCCCCCAAGTTCTTGGACGTTGCGCGGCGAGTTGGTCGCGTGCCACACAGTAGTCAGCGCCGGCCGAGGGTGGGGGGCTCAGCAGACTTCACGGGAGCGGAACTGGAACCGGCAGCGACGGTTGGGTGACGCCCGCAGGCGGTTGAGGTGAGGAGGCCCCTCGCGCACCGGCTGAGAAGGACGGCGTGGGACCGGCGGCGGTACCGGGCCCGGTTTGTCCGGTAACGGGGTGGTGGGGTGCGTGGCCTTTATTTGTAGGTGCGGTTCGCTTTGGCTGTGTGCTCTAAGTTCCCTCTGGAGTCAGGCGTGTCAAACTCAAAGGCCAACGCGGGCCAAATAAGGTGTGTGTGTGGGCCACAAAAAAACAAAAGCTTCAATTTCCATAGAAACGTAGGTTTATTTCGATAGAGACATGCTGAATACAAAGGGCTGAAGTAAATGAGTCATCGTTAACATAAAGTAATAGAACATTTTAATAAAATTTAATATTTTTTTCTTGAACGTGAACTTACCAGACACTGAATAACTGCACAAATTAACAAGCGTAACGCAAATAAACCTATCTTTCTTGTTCTCCGAAAGCGAAATATTTCCTGTTGCGCACACCAAACAAGTCAGTCCAAGATGAAGGATGTGGCCATCGGCTGCTAAAATATTCGCTGCTGGTATTAGTGGAGAGAAATGGTGCCCCTGCGCGTAAGGCGCGTAAGGGAAATGAATGCAACACGATTATAGTAATCAGCCATTAGCGAACGTTGTGATTTGTTATTAATAACTAGAGGCCTGAAATTCGTGCGAGGGTTGGGGGGGGGGGGTCTCCTCAGCCCAGTCTGCACCCTCCTCTATCTGGGGCCCCTTGGGGGTGTCCAACTGCCATTTTAGGCCCGATCCCGATCGGGCCTAAACCAGCAGTTGGGCATCCCTCTCTCAATCCTGGGCCACTGGCTCCTGATCGCTCACCTGCCTGCCTGCCTGGTTGCCCCTAACTTCCTCCTCCCCGCCCCCGCCCCCCCCCCACCCCGCCCTCGCACCTCCCCCCCCCACATAGCCCCTCACTGCCTCTGCATGTCGACCTGGTCGCCCCTAACTGCCAGCCTGGTCACTCCCAACTGTCTCTCCCCCCTCCCCCCCTTTCTGCCCCCCCCCCCCCCCCCCCGCCTAATTACCCCAAACTGCCCCTCCCGCTGGCCTGGTCACCCCTTAAGGCCTGGTTGCCCCGCTGGTCACCCCACGCAGCCTGCTGTTCAGTTGTTTGTTTGTCCCTCACTAACACCCCTGCTGGCCTGGTTGTAGGCAGCCCTCTTGTGAGGGCGTGAGGGTTAATTTGTATATTACCTCTTTATTATATAGGATTATGTATAACAGGATATTGTAAAAATTAAGTTATGAAATTTTTATTAAAACGTTTCTTACATACCGTTATATTGGCTGGGCCGCTAAAATATGCGTTGTGGGCTGCATACAGCCCGTGGGCCGTGAGTTTGACATGCTCGCTCTAGACTCTCAGGTCCTGAAAAGTTAAATGACCCCAAGAAAAGAAGCCCTGTACTGAGCCCCAGCCTGAACGTAGACTTGGGACAAGTCCTTTACATCTGGAGGTGTCCTCCTGACAGGCTCCTAGGAAGACGTGAGGGGGAGGGGTGTCCCAGGTGGGCTTCCTAGAAGAGGCACCCCTTGTTGCTCCTTGGGGGCCAGCTACATGCTTCCGAGCCTCAGTTCCCAAGAATTGCTGTCAACTCAGGTAGAGTCCAGCCTCCCTTTAAATTCAACTTGCTTATATGTGGATGAAAGCAGATGTGGCCCTAGGGCAGCGGTTCTCAACCTGTGGGTCGCGACCCCTTTGGGGGTCGAACGACCCTTTCACAGGGGTCGCCTAAGACATCCTGCATATCAGATATTTACATTACGGTTACAGTAATGGAAATTACAACAGTAGCAAAATTACAGTGTTACGAAGTAGCAATGAAAATCATTTTATGGTTGGGGGTCACCACAACATGAGGAACTGTATTAAAGGGTCGAGGCATTAGGAAGGTTGAGAACCACTGCCCTAGGGGGTGTTTTGGTTCTGTTTTTCCTTTTTTATTTAACTCTGTCTGCTCCAAGAAAAGCTGGTGTCAAATGATTCCTCTTCCCTCCCACTGCTGTCAGGTTTCTAAGAAGGACCCTGAGGAGGAGGAAAGAATAGTTGGTTATTTGGAAATTGAAGTTCAGGTGAGTTTGTGTTTCTTTTATAGTCATACAATTACTTTTGTTTTTAGATCATGAGAATATTTTGCTTTCCTTGGCCTGAAATATCTTGACTGGTAGGGTCTCATGGGTCCTCCTTCTGGTGAGGGACCCACCATGCTGATGCATCCCCCTTCCCAGTGGTCCCATAACGTCCTTTTCTTCAGTTAGTGGCCATCTGTTCACATGGTGAATTGTTCAAATCCTTCTGTGCATTCTCCCTTTCTAAGTGTTCTGATGGTATCGAAATACATCTCATGGAGCCCTAGCTGGTTTTGCTGAGTGGACAGAATGTGGGCCCTCGGACTGAAGGGTCCCAGGTTTGATTCCAGTCAACGGCTCGTACCTCGGCTGCAGACTTGATCCCCAGCCCTATCCGGGCACGTGTGAGAGGCAACCAATCGATGTGTCTCTCTCACATTGATGTTTTTCTCTCTCTGTCACTCTCTCTCCCTTCCACTCTCGCAAAAAATCAATGGAAAAGTGTCCTCGGGTGAGGATTAACAAAAAAACAAAGGAACAGACAAAAAAGAAATATACCTCATGGAGGTAACTGTTAGAGCTTTATTTTAGCTTATGATTACTTGGAGAGGTTAGTATTCAGGTAGATAAACTATTTTTTATCTTTTCCACAGTCGTGATTTTCAAAGCTCAAGGCAAGGGAAGAGGGAATTGTTAGTTTCAGTTAATAAATTCCAATGTTGTGCCCAGCCAGTGTTGCTCAGTGGTTGAGGATGGGCCTATGAACCAGGAGGTCACAGTTCAAATCCCTGTCAGGCACATACTCATGTTGTGGGCTTGATCCCCAGCAGGGGTTGTGCAGGAGGCAGCCTATCAATGTTTCTCTCTTATCATCGATATTTCTATCTCTCTCTCCCTTTCCCTTCCTCCCTGAAATCAATAAAAATATATATTTTTAAAATTTCCATGTGGTAATGCCTTTAGATCAACATATGAAGAGAAATGGGAAGATGATTGTGGTGGCTACTTGCAAGTTTAAAAATGTGACCAGATGCTCAAATGGTAAGGTAATAGGAGGAGGAAAGAGTAGGTCTTTGCCGCAGGTCTTCTTATTCCAGATGACCACAAAAGGCTTGAAATTGAGACAGAATTTTGGCAAATATTTGTAAATTTTTAAAAGTGGGCACAATGTCTATAACTTAATGAAGTTATCCAGTGCACATGACTTATAAAATATCTAGCTCCAATGGTCTAGAATAAAAAGATATAAGAGCTGGGAAGGAACTTACAGAAAATTAGTGTCCAGTGATAATGGAAACAGGTAAATTTCAGTATTTCCTGTGGTAGAATAATATTCACCTAATAAAAATTATGTTTATAAGGAATCAAAAGAAGGAAAAATGTAAATGATAATATTAAGCAAAAGTTATAGTTATGAACAAAAGTACTCAAGAATATTAGGAGCGCTATATGAATTCCATTAGGATTTTGAAAGACGTCTTTCAAGGATCGTATCCAAAATGTTGTTTTCATCGTGCATTCGGTGAAGAAGTTAGGTGTAGCCACACTGGTCCAGCATCTACTTTGTACCAAATAGGTATGTTTTTGTTGTGTTTCTGCTTATGTGTATATATTTTCTTCCTCAGACTTTGAAGGTGACTTACATAATTCGTGTTCATTGACGGGAGAATCTTGACAGTGAAAGTGTCTCATTGTAATGATGAGCTACCGCCCCTGGATGTTCAGGAGCTGGTAGGTGTAATTTGTTTCAGGCCCACTGAGTTTCAGTGTTGGGCTGTTTGTTTAGTTTTCTTAATGACTGCAATTTACCCCTTCCCTGTCACTCAATATTTTACATTTGGAAATAAGCTTTATAGCTTCGATTATGGAATTAATACAGGTTTGTGGCAAAACAATTAATTAATCCAGGAAACATAGAGAATGAGGTAAAAAATTATATTCTCCTACTCATTCTTAGTATTCCAGTGTGTGTGTGTTTTGCTTGTTTGTTTTCCTACAGGCCTATGTGTCTGGTTTTGTTTCTGCAGAATAAAGTCACATTAATTGGTGATACAATTGAGTTGAAGATTCTCTAGCTTTTAGTTGGAAATGAAATAAAAGAGGGGTAAGAAGTGTAACAGGTGGTTACACTGAAGATTACGTAAGAAAGATCATATAAAATGGTGTACAATAATTGCTTAAAATACATTTTAGCCATTAAATAAACCCCAGACATGGCTTTTATTTTAATCTTTATTTAATCTTGAGTATGTAGAAAGAAGAGGGAAGTGTCAGTGATTCTTTTCTTATTTGAAAATTTTCAAGTATTTACAACTTTTAGGAATATAGAAATGCTATTTAGAAATTGATTACTAGGGCAATGAAGATGAATCGAAAAGTTACTTCCACAAAGAATAGCAATAATCTCTAAAGTCTTACAAAAATCTATTTTACAAATAATATTTCCAAGGACAGACATTAGTACCAGGAGGTTGAATAAGGGGGTTATAGTTTTAAGTATTCAAATAAGCCACCAATTTGCACAGAACAACCCGATTGAGCCTCTGGTTAATGTTCCCAGATTGATACCTCACTGGATTATATTTTCTGAGCCAGCTTTGCAGTGCCTAATTTTGTCTCTTCGTCTGCAGCTTCTGGAAGGAGGCAATACTTTTTTCTGTATCTTTTTAAGAGCCTGCTTTGCTCACCTTGTTATTCAGGAAGAATAGCAGGCTTAGGGCTGGGCTGTGAAATTTAGAATTGTAAGAAAGCAGGCCTGAGAAGCACAGATTTTATCAAGAGAAAAATTACAAGAATGGCATTAACTTTCTTACATTAACTTTCTCACATTATTACAAGTTTTCATTTTCACTAGTAATGGCTACAATTTATATTAAGCAATTACTGTACACCATTTTCAATGGTCTTTCTTAATCTTCAATGCAGCCATCCATTGTAGACACTTTTTACCCCTCTTTTTATTGAATTTCTCAACAGAGGTGTTGAGAAATTGGTAACCATCAAGTTCAAGTCTGACATCAGTCTTTATCTTAATTTCACATACACTTCACACATTATGTATCTTTTTAAAAACCTGCTTGCCTCACTAAGAAATTGACTAGGTTTGTTTTTCTTCATCAATTAATGTGGCCCATTATCTTCTCAACTATGAAGGTAGAATGGGCCATAATTTAAGCCCTTTGCCCAGTATTATATAGTTTCTAATTCTTGGTTATCATAAATGATTTTTGGTTGAATATTCTTATGTATACATCTTGTATATTTCCCTAGCTATTTAAGGATACATTTCTATCTGGAATTTTGGGTAAAAATGTGTCCCAAATGTAAGACCCTGAGATAGTAATACTTGGGCGGTAATATGACTAAAAGACATAGTTGTTACCTTTAGAATAAGAAAGACAAAATATGTTTAGGAATAAGTAGGGCAGTCAGCAACAAAGGCCAATATGCAATTCAGATAACCTATCTGAGGAACTCATAGTAAGGTAATTGTAAGCAATACTGTTAAGTCATACCAACTGTATGGAGGCAAATGGAATATAGCCTGTGAGTTTCATACTGTATAATTTTTATCCTGCTAATATTAGTTGCAAAGTAAGGCTATAGGATCAGGTGATTCAGCAGTTCCCTGGAGGGTATCATGTCCAAAAAGATAAACCCATTTGTCAGAAGACATGAAAAGTAGCAGGATCAAGACCTCTCAATATACCCTTGAGATTTCTTTGTGAATTTCAGCCATTTTTTTTTAGGGAGAGAAATCATATAGTTAGTATAATGCATGGCCATGGTTACAATAATTATGCAGAATACCTAAACCAAAAGGTCATTATGGTCATACTACATTATTACATATAGCTATATAACTTTCCAAACATTTTTTCATCTATTGATTTCTGACCATCAGTCTTTCTATATTGATATATACATATTTAAAAATGTAGTTATATACTTCATGGAATATATTTTTTCTATTGATAATAGATCTTGGTTATTTTCCCCAACTTACCATAGTTTCAAAGTGTTCCATTGCATGGATGTTCTGAATGCATTAAGTCATATTTCTGGGCACAGGCAATTACCTGAGCACTTGTTTGTATATCCTGTCTGCTCCTATGTCTTGACCAATTTTCTGAAGTCCTGAGCCCATGAAGTATGTTCTGGTCTTGGACCATGTTGGCCATTCTCAGCCCTGATAGATGGGAAGGGAGGGTGGAAGATCTGATCTGGGAAGGACTGAGTGGTCCAATCTCAGGCTCATAGCAGCACCCCCAGAATGGGGCTGTGAAAGAAACCTTTCTGCTGAAGGCCCTGGGGATTCTAGGTGAGAGTTTAAATTCCACATGTGGTGTGTGGGGTGTGGATTCGTTTGAGTCATGATGGGATCAGTTAAGCACACCTGGTCTAAAGCTTCCTTTTCCTTCCCCAGCTCTGGCTTTTCTGGACTCTGTGCTTCGCCAATAGAGGAACCCCATGGAGCACTAATTAGTTCTTGCAATTATAGAACCATGACTGATGTAAGTTGGTATTTCTCTCGACTTGGAATGCAGTTCATGCGAATCTTTTCCTTAATTATACTAAAGCCTTCTACCTAACAGAACCCCATCCCTGAACCCGCTTCTCAGTTCCTCCTATTCCAGTGAAGGATGGTACCAAATACCCTAGCGCCCTCCCTAGGTGCCTTTTCCACTCAGTCATCACACTCATTCAACTTCTCCTGCATGCTCAGTCTTCTGTTAAGAAAGTAAAGGAATGGAGTCTTTTGTGGAAAGTACTTGAGCTTCTGTCAAAGAATAGCTCTTTTACTTGTATAAAAGGAGAAACCAAAAGTAGATGGATTTTATCTATCAAAGCACAGATGGGATTTACATAAGAGAAGGAGGAAAGAGGAGAGAATGAAAGACTAGACATTTTGGAAATGACAGTTTTCCCTTTTCTGCTAAGATGCTGATAGGCAGGAGCTAGGAAAGAAGCCAGTCAGGATACTGTTCCCATAGACAGCTGGACGGCCACCAAGAAGGCAGTTTGGGTGGCACGTCCTCTGGAAGAGCTTTGGTGTGTCCCGGTGGCATGTCCACGGCAGGCTGTCTCGGGTGGTGCCCTTTGTTATCACCTCCACCTTCCTGCCACCAGGCCTGCACCATTTCCCTTATCAGAATCTCTCATTCCCTTGTCAAGTCTGTGGTATGATGAGTTAGTGAGGAGGGTCCCAGTGGACCACACAGGAAAGCTTGGAACTTCTTCACAGACCTGAGTTTTCCAGAAGATTCAGGTGGGATTTGGGATTTCTTGGTCTCAGCCTAAGTTTATGTGCAATCATATGCTTTGCAAGGCTTTCAGGATTAGAGGGGGAGTGAGTGGTTCTTTCCAGGGATTCCCTAATTGATGAACATCAGCATCAAAGTTCATTTTGTCATTGACCAGGACATGCAGGTCTTGGGCAACATCTGTTAGGCACAGTATCCTCCAACTCGGGAGCAAGGAAGGTGTTAAGCGATGGGTGGTTAATGATAACAAGAAGATGACTCAGCCCCTCATGTGTGGCTCAGAGGTTGAGTGCCAACCTGTGAACCAGGAGGTCACCATTGGATTCCTGGTCAGGGCACATGCCCGGATTGTGGGCTCAGTCCCCAGTAGGGGACTTGCAGGAAACAGCTGATCAGTGATTCTCTGTCATCATTGATGTTTCTATCTCTCCCTCTCCCTTGCTCTATGAAATCCATAAAAATACATTTTAAAAAATATTTCCCAAAGAAAAGATGATCCAGATTTTTAAGTATGATTCCAAGAATTAAGAAAATCTTTAGAAATTTTGTTTAACCTAAATATGAAAACATAATAAAGTTATTAATCTCATATATCCAAATGATGAACTGAATTGTAGCTAATAACCCATTTTATGTATTCACCATAGTAAGAAACAATTCTTCTGATGAAATCTAACAATGATTTATTTGAGGCTTAATGATAATTTTTAATGGAAATCATATTTCTGAAATAGAGACTTTATAGTGCGTTTTTGGGGAAATTTTCATGTCTCCCCCCCACCCCCCCATATTCCTCAAAGGGACAAGATGGTATGACAGTTCACATTTATAAAGAATTTATGAGGCAGGCACATAGCAGGGTATGTGTATGTATACCCATAAGCCTCCCTTTCTCCCCTCCACTATTTTTCTTGAATAGAAGAGAAACTGGGATTTTAAAATATATTATCAGACAGGTCTGGAGAACTGAGTTATCTCACAGTATCCAGGAAGTTTTTTCTGTTCCACCGGGATTCTTCTAAAACATGTAGACACACTGCTTTAGTCATACTAATTTCCTTACTTTTTCCTACCTGTATGTATCACAAGCTTCAAGCCTCCTTCATTGTCATATTTTTCTCTTCTTGCAGTTTATCCTTCACAATCTTTTTTTTCCCTCTTGGAAATACTTTATTAAATTCTTTAATTTCATAAGTAACGTGTGGATTTTTGGTTTTAGGGGTTGGTGACTTTCAGTGATGTGGCCATCGACTTCTCTCAGGAAGAGTGGGAGTGCCTGAGCCCTGCTCAGAGGGACTTATACATGGATGTGATGTTGGAGAACTATAGTAACTTGATTTCACTGGGTAAGGTCATCTGCCTGAAATAATCTAGAATCTCCTCTCTGCAACATCAGCTTTCTTCCCTGGGAATTACAGGGCTGTCTCTGAAGAAACCAGATGAATTTCTTCTTCCTGTTCTCAAAGGAATGGTTTGGTATTTGTTGGGTTAGAAATGGGTTTGTTGAGCACCTTGATCTTCCCACCCCTCAGCGAGCTTCACACCTTCCTCTGACCCTTCCTGCAATGAATGGCCTCCCCTCTTTAATGACCAAGGAGCTGGATTTGTGTTATGGGGCATTTATTTCATAACCATTGTCAGAAAAACCAGGTTCATACTGTGTTTAACTTCAACATTTCTATAAATGATCTGTGTCCTTGCTACTCAAAGTGTGGTTCTTTTGTTTGAGGAACCATAAGAAGGCCAGAGCAAAGCAGTGAAGGAGAAAGTATAGAGCAGTGATGGCGAACCTATGACACGCGTGTCAGCACTGACACGTGTAGCCATTTCTGATGACACGCGGCCGCTGAGGCGGCTGGATGAAACATTTGCTGCTCCTGAGGATGAAACATTTGCGAAATAATGTTTTTTCCTCAAAGTGACACACTACCCGAGTTACGCTTAGTTTTTTGGCGAAGTTTGACACACCAAGCCCAAAAGGTTGCCCATCACTGGTATAGAGTATCAGTCATTAGTGAGGAAGACAGGCAGGGCCCAGATGATAAGCAGTTTTGTTAGTTTAGGAGAGGAGCGGGGATGTATATTGTTTTCTCAGTGACTTGGTTTACCTAGGGTTTTAACATATATATATATATATATATATATATATATATATAATTGATTTTTTACTGGGAGGAAGGGAGAGGGATAGAGAGTTAGAAACATCGATGAGAGGGAAACATCGATCTAGCTGCCTCCTGCACACCCCCTACTGGGGATGTGCCTGCAACTAAGGTACGTGCCCTTGACCGGAATCGAACCTGGGACCCTTCAGTCCGCAGGCTGACTCTCTGTCCACTGAGCCAAACCGGTTAGGGCTGTTTTAACTTTTTTATTGTTAAGTGTTACACAAAGAAGTAACATGAGCTTCTTTGGGCTGGTTAGAAATGCAGCTTGTCAGGTCCTGCCCCAGACCTGCAGGACAGAATCGGCATTTACAAGATCCCTCGGTGATTTTCACACACCTTAAAGAATCACTGCTCTGTGTTCTTTTCTGACCCACATGGAGGTCGTACAGCTAGGAACAGGGTCCTGATACACGCTGACTTTCAGAAGAGCCTCTTCACTTTAGCTAGGGCTGGTTTGAATGAACAGAATTCATTAATTACTAAGCAAATGTGTTTCTTTACTTAACAACAAATTCAGAGTAAGAAGTTACAATCTGAGCTAACTCCTAAAAATGTCTCATGAAACTTCTTGTTTTCCTCTTAGCAAAGTAGCAATAATAACAATAATATTAACAGTTAACACTGTACTTACTATAAACTAGAATACATATATTACTTACTTAACTTTCACAATGTCCCCATGAGGTAGGTACTGTTTTATTTTTAATACTAGAGGCCCGGTGCACAAAATTTGTGCACGGAGAAGAGGGGGTGTCCCTCAGCCCAGCCTTCACCCTCTCCAATATGGGACCCCTCAAGGGATGTCCGACTGCCCGTTTAGGCCCAATCCCACCAGGCAGTCGGACATCCCTCTCACAATCCAGGACTGCTGGCTCCCAACTGCTTGCCTGCCTACCTTCCACATTGTCCCTAACCGCTTCTGCCTGCCAGCCTGATCACCCCCTAACCACTACCCTGCCAGCCTGATTGATGATTAACTGCCCCCCTGCCAGCCTGTTTGCCCTTAACTGCTATCCCCTGAAGGCCTGGTCACCCCTAACTGTCCTCCCCTGCAGGCCTGGTCACCCCTAACTGCTCTCCCCTGCAGGCCTGAGTCCCCCCCAACTGCCCTTCCCTGCCGGCCTGGTCACCCCTAACTGCCCTTCCCTGCAGGTTTGATCACCCACAACTGCCCTCCCTTGCAGGCCTGGTTTCTTCCAACTGCCCTCTCCTGCTGGCCATCTTATGGTGGCCATCTTGTGTCCACATGGGGGCAGGATCTTTGACCACATGAGGGCAGCCATCTTGTGTGTTGGAGTGATGGTCAATCTGCATATTACTCTTTTATTAGATAAGATAGAGGCCTGGTGCATGGGTGGGGGCCAGCTGGTTTACCCTGAAGGGTGTCCCGGATCAGGGTGGGGGTTCCCTTGGGGCATGGGGCAGCCTGGGTGAAAGGCCTGTGGTGGTTTGCAGGCTGGCCACGCCCCCTGGCGACCGAAGCGGAGGCCCTGGTATCTGGGATTTATTTATCTTCTACAATTGAAACTTTGTAGCCTGGAGCAGAGCCAAGCCTTCTGCTCGCTCTGTGGTGGCAGCCATTTCTGTTGGGATTTATGTATCTTCTATAATTGAAACTTTGTAGCCTGCAGTGGAGGCCAAGGCAGGCCAGGGCTTCAGAAGCTTGGCTTCCTCCTTCCCCGGAAGCAAACCTAGCCTCCTGCTCTTTCCAGCTCCGTGGCTGCTGCCATTTCTGTTTGGATTTATTTATCTTCTATCATTGAAACTTTGTAGCCTTGAGTGGAGGCCTAGGCCGGCCAGGGTGTGCGGAAAGCTTGGCTTCCTCCATCGCCGGGGAAACCCAAGCCTCCCTTCTGCTCTCTGTGGCTGCAGCCATCTTGGTTGGGTTTATTTGCATATTCACTCCTGATTGGCTTGTGGGTGTGGCTTGTGGGCATGGCTTGTGAGTGTGACTGAGGTATGGTCAATTTGCATATTACTCTTTTATTAGATAGGATGTTTTATTGATTTTTTAGAGAGAGAGGAAAGGAGGAGAGAAAGGGAGAGAGAGAGAAAAACATCGATATGAGAGAAACATCTATTGATTGCCTCCTGTACACAACCCAACAGGTATCAAACCCGAAACCTGGACTTGTGTCCTGACCAGGAATCGAACTGACGGCCTTTTGGTGCATGGGACAACACTCAACCAATTGAGCCACACCAACCAGGGCACAGGTGGGTACTATTTTTATCTGAGGCACATATAGTTTAAGTGACTTTCTGAGGTCACACAGGTGGTGGGAGGCAGTGGCAGCAATTGAACACAGGAAGTCTGGCTCCAGGGACTATATTCTGTTTGTTTTAGGGATGGAGCCTGATCATTTTCCTATCTATGTGATGTCATGGTCTTTATTCCCATCATCCTTCTCTTCTCTGAGGTCTTTATCAACATTATTTTTACCTTTACTTTATTGACAGTTAACCAAATATTTTAGCTTAGAGTAGGCATATGTGACGACATTATTGGAACAAGGAGGAGAGTCCTGGATGGTTGTGAGGGGAGGGCCAAGAAGTTTTAACCCAGGAAGGCAAAGACAGGAGGGAACCAACATTGCAGGAAACAACCTCACAGGTCACAGAAGAGGAGAAGCAGGAACATCCAGGGTGATGTTTGGAAAGGTCCCTAGAAAGGACCAAGGCCTGTAGAGTGAAGGCCTATCAGCTGCGAGGAAATTGAAGTCTTAGTTTGAGCTACCAAAGGAACTTCATCTTGATCTCATCCCACCCTCCTTGTTTTCTTCTCATATTTCCCTTCGATTTCAGGGAGGAGGGTGCGTTTTTTGTTTTGTTTCCAGTATAACCATTTTGTTTATATGTTGGATTCATCACCTTTCCAGCTCTTTTGTGTTAGTGAGCAAATATATGCATTCATTCATAAAGTCTGCAATTTTTTAATTTTAAAAATATATATTTTATTGATTTTTTTACAGAGAGGAATGGAGAGGGATAGAGAGTTAGAAACTTCGATGAGAGAGAGACATCAATCAGCTGCCTCCTGCACACTCCCCACTGGGGATGTGCCCACAACCAAGGTGCATGCCCTTGACCGGTATCAAACCTGGGACCCTTCATTCCGCAGGCTGATGCTCTATCCACTGAGCCAAACCGGTTAGGGCAAGTCTGCAATTTTTTGTTTGTTTGTTTTGTTAATCCTCACCCAAGGATATTTTTTTCCATTGATTTTTAGAGATTAGAAAGGAGGAAAAGCGGAAAGAGAGAGAAAGAGAAACATCAATGTGACAGAGACACATTGATTGATTGCCTCCCGCATGCTTCTGGACTGGGGCCAGAGATCGAATCTGTAACCCAAGTACATGCTCTTGACCAAGAATAGAATCCACAATCCTTTTTAGCTCAGGCCATCACTAACCACTGAGGCACACCAGCCAGGGCTGCAAATATTTTGAATGCCTACTCCCAGCCAGGCATTGCACCATCATGAACAAGATAACTATCCATTCTCACGCAATTTATGTAGTCACGGAGAAATAAAAATAAGTAAGTAAATTAAATAAATGCATGTATAAATACAATCTTATAATATAACATGTTTTTTCAGGAAAGGTAAATGACACAAGAGAACAGAAAATGATGGGAATTCATAAGGCTAATTCAGATAAGGTGGTTAGGGAAAGTTTTCTTGAATAGACACATGAAGCCTGGGATCAAATTATGTGACTATATGGGGGAGGACTATACCAGTCACAGTTAACAGCAAATGCAAAGGCCCTGTGGTTGGAAAGGAACTTTATTGGAGGACCTGTAAGGCCAGAGCAGAATTAGCAGTGGAGTGTGTACTAAGAAATTAGTCAGGAGATAGGCAGGGGTCAGATAATACATTTTGTCATTGTTTTAGGAATTTGAGTTGTTTAGTCTCTCTCACTCTGAAACAGTTCCTGTGTCTTTCCTTGACTTGCATCCCTTGCTGCTTCTGAACATTACAGGCCAATTGTTTTGTACAGTGCTCCTCAGTGTGGGTTTGTCTGCTTTTTCCTCACCATTAGATTTAGGTTATGCATTTTTGGCAGAAATATCACAGAATTGATGCTGCATTCTCCTTGCATCCTGTCAGGTAGTGCAAATGATTTGTCATTACTGCTGATGCTTCCTTTGAGCAGTTGATTAAGGTTGTATCTGCCGGCTTCCTTCATGTAAAGTAAATCTTTTTTCCTTTAATGAGTATTTTGTGGGGAGGAACTTTGAGACTATGTATTCCCCTTCAAACTTCCTTTTACTTATATCTTGAATTTCTAGTCAGTGGGTTGTAATATGCTCTTCCCATTATTTATTTTGAAGCTCAAAATATTTGAGCTTGTTCCAGATTTGACCACTGGGAACCCTGTCATGGGGCTTCTATATCCTCTGGCATATCTCCATCACTCTAAACACTTCTTTATTTCTGACAAAAACACATTTCAGGCTTATCTTGTACTTTCCTCGTTTCAGTTTTAATATCAACCACTTCTTTAAGGTGGTTCCTTTTAGTCCAGAGTGGTATTTAGAAGCCAAAATCTGGGTACTAGGTTTGTTCATTGCTGCTGAGGGATGGCTGCGCCCAGGCCCCCTCAGTGGACAGGACTAGAGAATATACTTATATACTACATATACATATACATGCACACACATTTACTTCTATATATTGAAAATCTTGAGTTCACACAGATATCTCCAATTCCAATTCAACACTACAGGTTTCATTTTAACTTACTCACTTTCCGCACTTCTAACTTCCTTCTCTAACAGTGAAAAACCTGGCTTCCATTATCCTTAATATATTTACTTACTTGATCAAACTCTGTATGTAACCAGCCTTCCATTACCACCACCACCTTAATCATATGATTGCCATTCTCATCCCACTTGGGCTATGGCAGCCCATGCCAGATCACACACAGACACTTATCCTTCTCCTGCTTGCATTCTGACTTTCTACATGGGACAGTCCTTTTTATAGTGGAACCCCCCTCACATTGACACTGAGTACCCTACTCTGAGTTTTATTTCATTACATCTTGACCCGTGAGTGTGCATTAAGAAAATATTTTGTGTGATAAAATAGGAAGTATTTGTTAAGCTTCTCCGTTGCATACCAAAGTGTGATAGTGGCCTTGAGGAAAACCACTTGTGCAATTGTTTGAATTGTGAGTTAAACTCGCCATTTTTTATGGAGTGCCATTTTTTTCTTGAAAGACTGACTAACAGACACACTATGGTTATCCAGACTTAGGTAGTTGGAAAAATTTTCTTGCAAGTGAGCCTGTCATTTCAAGAACAACTTATTTGTTGCCAATAATAGAATTCAAACTTTCAAGTAAAAAATTAGAATTGTATGAAACTTATATCCACCATTTTGAGCTTTACAGCTTTTCAATACGTATTTTTTTCCTAATGAGATAGGTGGTAATATTACCATGTGATTTTTTTGATCTTGTATAATGAAATATATCAAATTCTCAAAGATCTGCACAACGCAGTGAACCACTGTTTTTCGAATGACCAGTGTATGATGTTGCAAAATTATGCATGGATAAAAGGTCATTCAAATTGTAATGGATTTTTTTTTAAATATATTTTTATTGATTTCAGAGAGGAAGGGATAGAGAGAGATAGAAGCATCAATGATGAGAGAGAATCATTGATTGGCTGCCTCCTGCACACTCCACACTGGGGATTGAGCCCGCAACCTGGGCATGTGCCCTTGGCCGGAATCGAATCCAGGACCCTTCAATCCACAGTCTGTTGCTCTACTCACTGAGCAAAACCAGCTAGGGCAGATTTTAATGTAACATGGTATGAAAAGTTCCTGGGTATAGTTGCATATTCCACATTGTAGTTAACTTTTAAGGAACTACTACTTCTCAAGTTTTACTGTAATAGCAAAGAAACACATCCACAATTATCTGAACAGGCTTATAAAATACTAGAAGCCTGGTGCACAAAATTCATGCACGGGGGGGGGGAGGCAGGAGGGGAGGGGTGTCCCTCAGCCCGGCCTGCACCCTCTCGCAATCTGGGACCCCTCAGGTAGGGTCCCTAGGCCTGGCCAGTGATCAGGGCCTATTGGGGCTTTCCTTCTCCAGGCTGCCAGCAGCTATCCCCACCCCCACCGCTGCCACTGCTTGCCATCTGTGCAGCACTGCTCCCCTTCCCCTTCCACCAGTCACCTCCCTCTGTGGGTGACAGGTGTGGGGTGCGATCACTTGGCTGGCCTGGGCCTCCCTCTGTGGAGCGATTGCTGGCCCGCCCCACACACCTGCCACAGCGTCACTGGCCGGTGGCCTGGGCCTTCCTCTGCGGGGCGATCATGGGGCAATGGCAGGGCCCCCTGACCAATCACATCGCACTCGCCTTGGCTGGCCTGGCACCAGTGCATGTCATAGCATGGTCATCCGGAAGGTTGTCCAGACGGCCATTCTGCTGTATGGTCATTCAGTTGATTTGCATATTACGCTTTTATTATTATAGATTATTCCATTTTACAACTGCATATCTGTGGAAGATTGGATTCTTCATATACTGCAACCAAAATAGCATTGCCACAGATTAAATGCAGGAGCAGATATGAGAATCCACTTGTTTTATTTTGGAAAATGTAATTATTTTTCATAAAATCTGTTAACATTCAATGATTTATTGTAAAAAGACATAACCCATAAAAACAAAAGTGCTTTTGGGTTCTCAATGATTTTTTTAAAAAACATTCAAAAAGAAGTTAAACCTATATTCGTTTATAAACTCTGTTAAGCCTTACAAAAAACATTCAAGTACCAAGTAATTATAATGCAAGCCCTTATCTGGCAATTCAAACTTGGTTGAACTATTTATTGATGCCAAGTTGTACAAAACTGCGTTCCAAGCCTGGAGCTGAGCTGGAACTGGGTGATAACTTGCAGTAGTTTTAGTTTACTTCTTGTTTCTAGATTTTAAACATCTTTCTTTGCTCTAAACTTCCCACATGACCACTGATGGCTAACCTCTTTTAGTGTATCAGGATTTGATCTGGGTGGTTGTATTACAGCTGTAGTTAGTTTCATTTCACTTCTTGCTTGCAAATCCAGTAGAGCCTTGGAACTTAATAACTGCTCAAACTGCAAGATTTTGTCTGCTTTCTAGCCCAACACCAACCACTCAGAAAAATTCCTGTGAGGGAGAATTATCTAGCTTAATGAAGTTGTTTTTAAATGTGAAGATTTTCTAGAATCCAGTTAATCATGCCAGCCTATACACAGTCATTAAAAGTTCGGCTGGAATCACACCTGTGCACAGAAGGGCTTGATAGATGCAAGGGCACATTTTGGTTTAAGGAATCATCTACACAGGAAGAGGGACTTGTTAAAGTGATTTTTGTCAAATTCTCCAGAAAACTGTCAAATCAGAACATTAAGATTATAAGAGCTGAAAAATCAAAATTGAATTTGGTGAGAAGATACTTGATGCTTAGGAGTTTAGTAAGTCTACTAATCCAGTTCACTTATAGGTATTATTTTCAATTCATCTTTTATTTTTACTGTAGAGGGCATTTTTCTGGTAGAGGAAATAAAATGTATGGTTTTCCTGTTTTCTTTCAGATTTGGAGTCAACATATAGCTTTTCAGAAAAGAACATTTCTGAAACAAGTTTTTCCCAATGGGCAGTAAAAGAAAGAAGTAAAACCCTTGACCTTGAGGAATCCATTTTCAAAAATAATTGGAAGTGCAAAAGCAAATTTGACGGACTACAGGAACATCAAGAGGAATACTTCAGTCAAATGATAATCAGTTATGAAAAAATGTCTACTTACCAAAAAGGTAAATCTCTTATTGCACATCAAAGACTTAACCCAGAGAAACCCGACATTTGTAAGGAATATGGGAAGACTTGTAGTCATGGTTCAAAACTTGTTCAACAGGAGAGAACTCATACAGCTGAAAAACACTTTGAATGTAAAGAATGTGGTAAAGACTTTTTTAGTGCCTATCAACTCACTGTGCACCAGAGATTTCATACTGGTGAGAAACCATACAAATGTAAGGAATGTGGGAAGACTTTTAGTTGGGGATCAAGTCTTGTTAAACATGAGAGAATCCATAGTGGTGAGAAGCCCTATGCATGTAAAGAATGCGGAAAGGTCTTTAGTCGTGGCTACCACCTTACTCAACATCAGAAAATTCATATTGGTGTGAAATCTTATGAATGTAAGGAATGTGGAAAGGCCTTTTTTTGGGGCTCAAGCCTTGCTAAACATGAGATAATTCATTCAGGTGAGAGACCTTATAAATGTAAAGAATGTGGGAAAGCATTCAGTCGTGGCTATCAACTTACTCAGCATCAGAAAATCCATACTGGAAAGAAACCTTATGAATGCAAAGTATGTGGAAAGGCTTTCTGTTGGGGTTATCAGCTTACTCGACATCACATGTTTCATACTGGCGAGAAACCCTACGAGTGTAAGGAATGTGGAAAGAGCTTTAATTGTGGTTCAAGTCTTGTTCAACATGAGAGAATTCATACAGGTGAGAAACCCTATGAATGCAAAGATTGTGGGAAGGCTTTTAGTCGTGGCTATCACCTTGCTCAACATCAGAAAATTCATACTGGTGAGAAACCTTTTGAATGTAAGGAATGTGGGAAAGCCTTTAGCTGGGGTTCAAGCCTTGTTAAACATGAGAGAGTCCATACTGGCGAGAAATCCTATGAATGTAAAGACTGTGGGAAACTCTTTGGTAGTGGGTATCAACTTGCTCGACACCAGATATTTCATACTGGAGAGAAACCCTATGAATGTAAGGAATGTGGGAAGACCTTTAATTGTGGTTCAAGTCTTGTTAAACATGAGAGAATCCATAGTGGTGAGAAGCCCTATGCATGTAAAGAATGTGGAAAGGTCTTTAGTCGTGGCTACCACCTTACTCAACATCAGAAAATTCATATTGGTGAGAAACCTTATGAATGTAAGGAATGTGGAAAGGCCTTTTTTTGGGGCTCAAGCCTTGCTAAACATGAGATAATTCATTCAGGTGAGAGACCTTATAAATGTAAAGAATGTGGGAAAGCATTCAGTCGTGGCTATCAACTTACTGAGCATCAGAAAATCCATACTGGAAAGAAACCTTATGAATGTAAAGTATGTGGAAAGGCTTTCTGTTGGGGTTATCAGCTTACTCGACATCACATATTTCATACTGGCGAGAAACCCTACGAGTGTAAGGAATGTGGGAAGAGCTTTAATTGTGGTTCAAGTCTTGTTCAACATGAGAGAATTCATACAGGTGAGAAACCCTATGAATGCAAAGATTGTGGGAAGGCATTTAGTCGTCGTGATCACCTTACTAAACATCAGAAAATTCATACTGGTGAGAAACCTTTTAAATGTAACAAATGTGGGAAAGCCTTTAGTTGGGGTTCAAGTCTTGTTAAACATGAGAGAATCCATACTGGTGAGAAATCCTATGAATGTAAAGACTCTGGGCAGGCCTTTGGTAGAAGGTATCAACTTAGTGTTCATCAGACATTTCATACTAGTGAGGAACCTTACAATGTAAGGAATTTAGGAATATTTACTCATGGCTCAGGTCTTGTTCCACATGATAGAACTCATAGTAATGATAAATCCCATGAATATAAAGAATGGGAAAGTCTTTATATGGTCAACTTAATTGAAACAATTGCTACTGGAGAAACTGTGATTGAAGAGATGTGAAAACATTTTTTTGTGTATGGACAACTTAAACAGAGAAATCTTATTCTAGAGAAAACTTATGAATGTAAGGAATGTGCAAAAGCCTTACCTGTGTATGGAAAATTTGATATTAGAAAATTTGTACTAGTAAGAAATATTTAAAATATAAAGAATATGAAAAGGCCTTTAGACTTCTGCACGATCTTATTGAACATCAATTTATATTGATTTGAAACTTTTTAAATGAAAGGAATGTATCTTTATTCATGACATAGAGTCTGATAAGCATTGGAGGATTTATACTTATAAGAGACACTTCAAGGAATGAGGGAAGAATGGAAATTTAATTCATTTCTTGCTCTGCACATCAGAGAATTAATACTGCTGCGAGCCGAAACCGGTTTGGCTCAGTGGATAGAGCGTAAGCCTGCGGACTGAAAGGTCCCAGGTTCGATTCCAGTAATAGGGAATGTACCTTGGTTGTGGGCACATCCCCAGTAGGGGGTGTGCAGGAGGCAGCTGATCGATGTTTCTAACTCTATCTCTCTCACTTCCTCTCTGTAAAAAATCAATGAAATATATTTTAAAAAATACTGCTGCGAAATCTTATGAAAGTAAGGAATGCAGAAAGAATTATAGATGTGATAAGCATCTTAGAATACATCCTTAGATAAGCATCAGAGAACTCATCCACATGAGAAACCCTTAGATTAGAATGCAGGAACACCTTTAGACAAGTGCTACTCAAACTCTTGTCTAGAGACTAGTACTAGTCCACAAAATTGTTACCTGTCCATCATGAGATAAATGCAGAAAATGAGAGTAAATGTTTGGAAACATTTATAGCAATTTGATATTGCCATAACATCATTGCATTTTACTGAAGTATCAATTAGCTCATGAATGTTTGGAAATTAAAAACAAAAGTTTGCCCTTACCCAGAAATAATTGACACAACATTCATACTTATAAAAATGTGACACAAGTTATGATATTAATTGGAACAAGAAATCCCTCACTTGTCACCTGATTAGCAGAATATTCATGCTATAGGAAGATTTGGCTAATGTGGGAATCACAACTTCCTTATGCCCATAAAAGCATAGAGAATTTACACAAAGTATGTTCATTTAGTAAGTGTATAGAAAGCTTCTAACACTATTCAGTCTTTGTTAAATTTTATTTTGAGTAATAAATATCCATTATTCATGTAATTATTTCTGTAACAAAGATAGGGAGCCCCTTATCCATGGTACAAACCATACTGATTGTCATCACCTTTCCACCTCCTTACTCCCTGTGGGATGTTGGACAAAATGTTTATCCCTTTGGGAGTCATCATTAAAATGCTGGTGATGGTAACTATTTAATTGTGCTTTTGTAAAGATTGGATGGATTTATATGCATTAAATCCTTGGATTTATATGCATCAAATCATCTGGTATGTAGCCTATGCTCAATACATATTAGCTGTTGTTCTTATCTTCATCATTAGTATTACTACTAGTGAATTCTTAGGAGAGGAATGCTCATTGGTATAATGAATTTAGGAAAGCTTTTCATAACCACCTATGAATTTGAGTTTCAGGTAGTTCATTCTGGATAAAATTTAGTAAAAATCTGAGAGGATTTTTATTCAGAATTTATCCCTTAAGCTTCATAAGACATTAAGACCGAAAATAAATGTGGATTTAGCAAGTGTTAAGATGGGAATATACCTGAAGAACCAGGGAGAGGTATGAAACAATTTGCCTGAAATGAATTCCGACAGACAGGTAGGCAATAATTATAATTCTTTGTTCACATTTCAAGATAAATTAGAAATTACAAAGGAAAAAAATGGTCCATTTGAGAATTCTTTCTCAAAATCCTATGACAATTTTCAGACAAGTTTAAAGAATAGTATAATGAATATACTCTACCTAGAATCAATAATTGTTAACATTTGACCATATTTGCTTTCTCTCTGAATATATGTATGTGTATATTCATGTAGCATTTGGCTTATATATGTCATGATAGTTCATTCCTGAACACATTAGCATGTACCCTTTTAGATTAAGAACAATCTTATTTAATACCATGGTCATACAAGAAAATTATCAATAATTCTGTAATACCAATATTCTTTTCTATTTTGTATTTTCCAGTGCTCCCAATAATTTATCCTATTGCTATTTTTTTTTGAAAAAAATATATATGTTCTTATTGATTTTTAGAGAGAGGGAAAAGGAGAGAGAGAGAGAGAAACATCAATGTGAGAGGAACATCAATTCCTCTTGCAGCCCCCTACTGGGATGGAGCCCACAACTTGGGCATTACCCTGACCGGGAATTGATCTGGTGACCTCTTGGTGCATGGGTCATCGCCTGGTGCACTGAGCCACACCACTGGGCACTATTTTCTTTCTAACCAGTATCATCTTTATATTCATGCATTGTATTTGGTTGTCATGTCTCTAGATTTTAGTCTCGAACAAACAGGAAAGCTGTTTTATAGAATGAATACAGTCTAGATTTGTTTCTTTCCCCATTAGGAAATAGTGCATTAAGAAAAAAATTGAATCGCAAGACTAAAGTCTCACATTGAAAAATGACCAGGATAAATTTTAGGTTAGTCTATAGGTAGACCCATAATGGTCAAATATTGAGTGCGTTAAAGTTGAATAAATTATAGCTGCTTGTGGAAGGACAATTTGGAGATTTTCTTTCTTTTTTTAACCATAACTGACATAGTAAGTTCTGAAGATTTGAGTATCACAGCTGATGAGCACAAAGGGACTGAAAGCTGGAAAATAAGCAGCTGGGAATGTACTGATGTTCACCAGTCATGTAAAGTGATAAGACAGAGGAGAGAGAATAAAAGGGAACAAATTAGCTCACCAGAACCAGGACAGTAAGATATTGGTCTTTGAGGAGGCACATGTTATGACTCAATGATGTGGTCAATGGGTGTTTTTATACCCATTATTTGTTCTGGAAAATAAAGTCAATTAAATTCCTTTACTGTGGTCTGAGATGAATCTGAAGAGGATTTATGCCTTTCCTCCACACTGCCCAAAGGAATACCTCTTTTTTTTTTTTACTTTAAATATATTTTTTAATTTCAGGTGACATATAATATTGTATTAGCTTTAGGTGTACAATTCAGTAATTAGACATTGTATAACTTACTAAGTGGTCACCCTGATAACTCTAGTACATATATGACATGATACATACTTATTACAATACTAGAGGCCTGGTGCACGAAATTCGTGCACAGGGTAGCGGGGGGAGGAGTGTCTCTCAGCCCAGCCTGCACCCTCTCCATTCTGGGATCCCTCTCACAATCCAGGACTGCTGGCTCCCAACCGCTTTCCTGTCAGATTGCCCCTAACTGCTTCTGCCTGCCAGCCTGATCACCCCCTAACCACTCCCCTGCCAGTCTGATTGATGCCTACTGCTCCCCTGCCTGCCCGATTGCCCCTAACTGCCCTCCCCTGCCAACCTGGTCACCCCCAACTGCCCTCCCCTGCAGGCCTGGTCCCCCAACTACTCTCCCTTACAGGATGGCCACCCCCAACTGTCCTCCCCTGCAGGCCTGGTTGCCCCCAACTGCACTCCCTTGCAGGCCTGAACCCCCCCCCCCCCAACTGAACTCCCCTGCAGGCCTGGTCCCCCACAACTGCCCTCCCCTGCTGGCCTGATTGCCCACAACTGCCCTCCCCTGCCGGCCATCTTGTGGCAGCCATCCTTGACCACACGGGGGTGGCTATCTTGTGTTGGAGTGACTGTCAATTTGCATATTACTCTTTTATTAGATAGGAATAGAGGCCCAATGCACAAAAATCTGTGCAAGAGTAGGCTTTCCCCCAGCTGCCGGCACTGGCTTCCCTCCAGCACTTGGGACTCAGGCTTTCCTCCTCTGGCCGCCAGCAGGCATCCGGGACCTAGGCTGGCTTCCCCTTGGCCCTGGCTTTGTCAGGAAGGACGTCCGGTCTAATTAGCATATTACCTTTTTATTATTATAGGTTATTGACTACTAGAGTAGTCTGTCCTTTTGCAGAGGCCCAGTGCATGAAATTCGTGCACGGTAGTGGTCCCTAGGCCTGCCCGGCAATTGAAACATGAGCGTCTGGTATGGAAGGGCAGGTCCCAGCTGAACTGTGGGCCCTGGGCAGCACCTCCTCCCTGCTCCACATGCCCCCCCGCCTAAGTCACAGCACCTGAGTCCCCACACAGAGATGCAGTGAGCGTGGCTAGACGCTGCGGGCTGGAGTGCAGCATGGGCCTCTGGGCTGCCCAGTGGCACCACATGGAAGCTGGACAGGGAGCACACACTCTCCCAGTTGGCCTTGCAGACTGGTTCCTGCGTGAACCCACGGGGAGCCCAACTGGCCCCTGCCATCCAGGCGGCTGCAGCCCGGCTCACCGGGAAGAGGCTGCGTGGGTGTGGGGCAGGCTCCTCATGGGTGCCTGGAACCTGAGTGCGGGGGCTTCCCAAGCATGCGAGCCCTGGTTTCCTGGGGAGAGGGAGAGACACACAGAGAGAAACACTGATGTGAGAGAGACACATCAGTTAGTTGCATCATGCACGCACTCTGACCAGGACAGGATTGAGCCTGCAACCAAGGTATGTGCCCTTGACTGGAATTGAACCCAGTACTCTTCAGTTCGAGAGCTCATGCTCTATCCACTGAACAAAACCAGCTAGGGCTTATTCATGTTTTTTTATCTTTTCTTCTTCTTCTTAAAAAAGACTCTTTGCTCTAGCCAGTTTCGTTCAGTGGATAGAGCATCAGCCTGCAGACCAAAGGGTCCTAGGTTTGATTCTGGTCAAGGGCACTTACCTCAGTTGCAGGCTCCTCCCCAGTTCAGGCCCTGGTCAGAGCATGTGCAGGAGGCAGCCAGGTTATGTGTTTCTCTCCCATCGATATTTCTGTCTTTCCCTCTCTCTTCCACTCTCTCTAAAATCAATGGGAAAATATCCTTGGGTGAGGATTTAAAAAAAGAGATCCTTTAACATTTCTTGTAATACTGGTTTGGTGGTGATGAACTCCTTTAGCTTTTTATTTTCTGGGAAGCTCTTGATCTGTCCTTCAACCCTGAATGATAGCTTTGCTGGGTAGAATAATCTAGGTTATAAGTCCTTGCTTTTCATCATTTTGAACATTTCTTGCCAATTCCTTCCGGCTTGCAAAGTGTCTGTTGAGAAATCAACTGACAGTCTTACAGGAGCTCCCTTGTAAATAAATAACTGCTTTTATATTGCTGCTTTTAAGATTCTTTTTTTGTTAATGCACACCTGAGAATTTTATAAAATTTCTTTATTGATTAAGGTATTACATATGTGTCCTCATCTCCCCATTACCCCCCCTCCCCCCAGAATATTTTTTCATTGATTTTTTTTTTAGAGAGAGTGGAAAGGAGGGGGAGACACACAAAGAGAAACATCAATGTCTCATATCAATTGGTTGTCTCCTGCACACAACCTGACCAGGAGCAGGGATCCAGCCTGCAACCCAGGTGTGTGCCCTTGACTACAATCGAACTGGGACACTTCCGTCCACAGGCCAACGCTCTATCCATTGAGCCAAACCAGCTAGGCCAACAATAAAGATTTTTAAAAATGAAAAGAATGTGTGGCAGCCTTGGCCCGTGTTTTTTAGTGGTTAGACCATTGCCTTGTGAAAGGAAAGGTCATGGGTTCAATTCCAGGTCAGAGGTTGTGGACTACATCTCCAGGGGGGAGTGCCAATCAATGATTTTCTCTCATCATTGATGTTTCTCTCTCTCTCTCTCTCCCTCTCCCTCCCTCTCTGGAACCAATAAAAATACATTTAATTCTTTTTCTTTTTAAGAAAAGAAAATTTCAGCTGGAGGGAAGCTCGGCCCTAAAGAAGATTCTGGGATGTGTAGGCCAGATGCCTCCTGTGATTGCAGCACTTCCGCTCTGGGAAAGCGCAGACATGTTCCTTGCTCTGGCGGGGAAGTAGGGAGGTTTAATCAAGTGTTATTATGCATGTATGGAGGCATCTGGGTTACCAGAGGGCAAGGTTATGAATCCAGCTTCTTTCTGGGAATTGAATCAGGCCGCCGGTGTTGGAGCCCGCCCTATCGCCCCAAGGGGGCGGGGCAGCAGGGATGCTGGGAAATGTAGTCCGTGAGCTCACTTCCGCTGCAGAAGGCTGAGCTCGTGGCCTCGGTTTCTCCGGGAGGTGAGTGAGCCCCGGGTCCCGCAGCCTCTTTCAACTTTTCTGACCTGATCACAGGATCAGCCGCCCGGCCCTCCGTCACGGGGAGGAAAAGCCGCGGTGAGAGGCCGAGAGCGGGTTTGAGGGGCGCGGCTGCCGCCTGCCTTCCCCTGGGCTGGGCCCCTGCTTTGGGGGGCGTTTCGCGAGTACCCGGGTTAGGGGAGGACCGGGATCCCGCAGGGTGTGCGTGTCTCCCGGGCTACCCCGCCTTTCCCACCCCTTCCACACTCTGTTACTTTCTAGCCACAAACATTGGATGAGAACTTTAATTTCCCGGTGCCTCAGTTTCCCTTCGATATAGTATGAGCCTTATTTGTTTTGAGAACTAATGGCATTGTGCAAGTGAAATGTTTTGAACAGCTCAGGCGTCTGTCTGGCAAGGTGTTAGCTGTTAATACTAGTATTGTAATAATCAAGAAAATAGCCCTTTCTCTGGAATTCCTCCAAGGGCCGCTAGCTCGTTCTGATCCCCGCAGAAATGGAGGCGATGCCTGTGCTACTTATGACCCGTTCTTTCAGGAGTGAGTCACGGATATCCTCTGATTTTTCCCCGGATCAGGCAGGATCGAGGTGTCTGCCAGCCTCCTCCCCTGCCCTGCCCTGACTTCCGAGAGGGGGCAGTAGACTGGAGGGGAGTGAGCCCAGGGCTCCCGGCAGCGGAGTTCCACCGCGACAGGATGGAGCATCCTCTTCCTTTTCTGTTTTGAATGGAAGAAGGTATTTTATTCATTCGTAGATGTTTCTGTTACGGAGGTGTTCGGTTATTGTTTAACTAACTGTGACATGTAGAACATGTGCGGCGCATGAGTACTGGTCGTAGTAGTTAAACATTGAGTGCTAAGTATCATTATGAGGGTTTTATAAAAATTAACACATTTAGTCTTCACAAGGCCCTGGTTTGAACCCTGCATTCCTGCCATCTTCTGCCTCCTGTTTGTCCTCACTTACTTGGTCGCATTTGTTCTCTTGCAGTTTTCCAGGGGTTCTATTTCTCTTTGGCTAGTAGAGCTCAGTCATCCCCAGGGCTCAGACCAAGCCACCTGTACATAGAGCCCCCTCCAATCAAGTGTGAGCCTCAAGGCCCGGACCCTGTGCCTCCAGAGGACCCTGGTCACTACTCTGCTCCTTGCCACGTGTAGCACAAGTGCTGGTTTCCTCACCACTGGACTGTGAGCAAGTGGAGACCGGGTAACTATCCTCTCAATAAGGTTTCCACACAAGTGTTCGTTGACTTAACAAACATATTTATTTAATGAAGAATTACGCAGGCAGTGAAATACTTGTTCTCGATATTTTGATGGACACATTCTGTGGATTTTGCAACAGGATTCCATGAAGGCACTGACTCTGAAGAACAGAAAGCACCTTCCGAAAATGGCATTTTTAAAAATCCAGAGGCTCTTTTCCTTCCAAAGATGACCTCGATCTTGCCCAAGGACAGCAAATATTGTGAAAGACCTAGAGCAGCGGTCGCCAACCGGTGGTCTGCGGAACTCTGGTGGTCCGTGAGGTCCGAAAGGTTGGCAACCGCTGACCTAGAGGATAACCTTAGAAAAAGAACCCCTGCTCTCCAAATCCTCCCAGCTGGGATCAGCCTCAGATTCTACAGCTCAATCCTTGGGCCGTTTAATCTAGTCTCTCCACGTGCCTCTGCCCGATGGCAGGCTCTGACGCTGGCTCCGAGTGTCTGCGAGCAGTTACTCTGTCACGGGTGCTGTTTCAGGTGCTTGGGACAGACGGCCCCGAGTAAGCACTCACAAGGGAGAGAGTTGACCTGCTAATTAGCCTCCCCCGCAAAGAGGTCATGGAAAGGTCTCCCTGTAAAGCACTCTTACTGAGCAGAAGTCACCAGGCAAATAGAGGCCAGAGCAAAGTGAGTTACAAAGTCCAAGGGCATTTCTTCCAAGATGAGGAAAGGTTTACGTTCCCCTTACCATACCAGGGTTCTTCTGTCTGAAATCAGATGACTAATAATGATTAACTAATAAACACTTAAACAGTGATTAACTAGTGATGATCTCGTAACCTGGGCATTTTACTCTCAATCTCGACTCAGATTCTTCCTGAGAGCTACAGGAGATCTTGTATTAGGGCCCCGTGTGTGGCTGGGCGGGACACTCACTGTGCAGGGAGGGCTCTGGGAGGAAGGGCTGAGTGGTGTCTGCTCATCGGGCTGCGTGCGGCTGCAGCCACCCGAGGAAGGGGTTCCCTGACTCCTTCCTGTAAAGCAGCCATGTGGGTAACTTCTATTGAAGGTTTAAGCTGCCGGACTCAGTTCCAAATGCCTTCTGTGTAGTCACTTAGACTGACTAACCTTCCTATGCAGTTTTACGGGGCGGTGGTTATTATTGTCATTACCCCCAATATTTATTGAGGTGACATTGGTTAATAAAATTATATAGGTTTCAGCCCTGACTGGTTTGGCTCAGTGGATAGAGCGTCAGCCTGCGGACTGGAGGTTCCCGGGTTCGATTCCGCTCAAGGGCATGTACCTTGGTTGCGGGCACATCCCCAGTGGGGGCTGTGCAGGAGGCAACTGATCGATGTTTCTCTCTCATCGATGTTTCTGGCTCTCTATCCCTCTCCCTTCCTCTCTGTAAAAAATCAATAAAATATATTTAAAAAAATTATATAGGTTTCAGGGGTACAATTCTATAGTACATCATCTGTATCGTGTCCTGTGTGTTCACCACCCTAAGTCAATGTGTTTACTAAACATTTAAATGACACAGGTAGTTGTGTTTTATTTCTGTTGGAACAGCCCTGGTCTAAATGGAAGCCTCCCTTTTCTCTCTGAGGATTTGCCTCCAGGGCATGTATAAGTCACTGTTGCCTTCTTGAAGCACATGGTACTAGCACCAAGTGCTAGCAAGTGGGAGATGCCAGTATTCAAACACCAGTGGTCTGATGCCAGAGCCTACACCCTTCACAACTCTGTTCTCTTCTCCCTCAGCAGCTTCTTTGGCTGCAGGTCCTCTCCCGTTTCTGTCTGACCTTTATCCCAAGCTCTCAAGCCCTCACGTCTCTTCCCTTGAGCCCTTAAACTCCCATCTGCTTATTTTTGTCTTTAAGGGGCAACCAAGAGACAAGATCTAGAAAACTGGCTCTGATGTGAGAGCTGGATTCAGGGCCCACCTGCCTCTTGACCTCACTGCACCTCAGCTTCCTTACCTGTGAAATGAGAACAGCGGTCATCATCATCACTTCCTGAGAACTTCCTACCATGCCAGGTACTGTGCCAAGGGCAGTGCATGGATTAGCTCATTTATTCCCCACAAGAATCCTGTGCCTGACATTCCGTTATCTCCGTATTACAGCTGAGAATAGGCACAGAGGGGTCAGCGATTGGAGCAAGGTCACATGCCTGGTACAGCAGTAGGTTCTTCACAGGTACCTTGATGAAACAATGCATGCCAGATGCTTCTCCAGGTCCCTACCATGTCCTTGGTGCTTATTTCATGTTAAATATTGCCATTTTTGTTGTTTTTATCATTACTCTGATCACTGTAGCATGTTCATTTAAATGACATATTGATCACCAGGCTTATGGTTAGATAAATCCTGCGGCATCACAGGTTTTTCATTTCTCCTCACCTCCATGATAGTTTTTTAAAGACCCTGCTGTTAACAAAGTAAATTTGGAAAGGAGTTAATAGCTTATTTTTATAAATCCTCACCCAAGGATGTTGTTGTCTTTAGGTTTTTTATTTTCGGGTTTTTTTTTTTTTTTAGTTATTATTTTAGAGAGAGGGAAAGAGAAAGAGAGAAACATTGATGTGAGAGAGAAACATTGATCCTTTGACTCCTGTGAGTGACACGACCTGGGATCAAACTCACAACCTTTTGGTGTACAGGATGGCGCTCCAGCCAACTGAGCCACACCTGCTAGGGCAGGACTTATTAGCTTTAAAAAAACAGTCATCTGTATAGTCAGATTCATAGAGAAAGAATAGTGTTGAGCAGAGGCTGAGGGGAGGGGGGATGAAGAGTTATTGTTTAATGGGTACAGAGTTTCAGTTTGGGATGGTGAACAATTCCTACAGATGGATGGTGGTGATGGTTGCACAACAATATGAATGCACTTAATGAACTATATACCTAAAATAGTTAAATAGTAAATTTTCTTATGTATATTTTATACAGGAAGAAAGTGTCTACTCTTAAATATTTTTGCAAAGGCAAATTAAGTATGCGAAAGCAAGAAAGAATAACATATTTCAGAGGTCATATGAAAGTCACATGACAGAACAACCACCTCTGAAGGCTCCACTGACAGGAACCATTTATGAGACCGGTTTTATGTTACTTGCTTTTCTTTCTTTCTTTTTTTTTTTTTTTAATATATTTTATTGATTTTTTACAGAGAGGAAGAGAGAGGGATAGAGAGTTAGAAACATCGATTAGCTGCCTCTTGCACACCCCCTACTGGGGATGTGCCCACAACCAAGGTACATGCCCTTGACCGGAATCAAACCTGGGACCCTTCAGTCCACAGGCCGATGCTCTATCCACTGAGCCAAACCGGTTTCGCCTGCTTTTCTTTTTCTTTCTTCTTTTTTTTTTTAAATTACTTTATTGATGAAGGTATCACATATTTGTCATCAACCCCCCCCCCCATTTGCATTTCTTTTTCTTTCTTTCTTTTTTAATATATGTGCAAATATATATTTTATTTTTTATTATTTTAAAAATATATATTCTATTGATTTCAGAGAGGAAGGAGAGAGTGATTGAAACATTAATGATGAGAGAGAACCATCGACCAGCCGCCTCCCGCACACCCCACACTGGGGATGGAGCTAGCAACCCAGGCAAGTGCCCTGACTGGGAATAGAACCACAACCTCCCGGTTCATAGGTCGACGCTCAACCCCCGAGCCACGCCAGACAGGCATATGTTACTTGCTTTTCCGCTGCTACTAGTAAGGTGCCCTGAAAGTGTTCTCTGAGCCTCCTGCCTGCCACTTTATTCTTACAACAACCCTATTCAATAGGCACTGTAAATCCCTCCGTTTTACAGATGAGAGAATTAAGGCATGAAGATAGTACTAATTTGCTCAGGATTTCACAGCTACTAAGTAGCAGTGTCATTTGGCCCCAAGGATTACTTCCCTGACCTGTGTCCTCTACCCTCAATGTCCACTCTCCCAGAATTAGAATCGTCCCCTGAGGGCTGCATGAACTTGCATTAGGGCCACCGGTGTGGTTGGGCAGTGGTTCACTGTGCGGGGGCTCTTGGCCGAAGGTGTCTGGAACGCAGTCTGCCCTCTGCTCCTCAGGGCACCAGGCTCAGTGGGGTGTGCTCACAGGGTGTGTGTGTGTGGGGTTCACATAAAGCAGCCATATGGGTTAGTGACATCCTTGGCCAGAATCTAATGTTTTTTTCCTTCTTCCCCCGTGTGCCTTCCCAAGACTCAGCCCTTCCCGAGAAGGAGGAGGACAGAATGGCCAAGTTCAAGGTGAGTTGGGCTTGCCTGTCTAGGTTTTAAATTGTCATCTCATTTCTCAATGATTAGACACAGGCTGTGTCTTTCTCTTGGAAGGATTAAAGAGAAAAGTAGGCATTCAGGGCCCTTTTATGTGTCAGATCATCACTAATTTTATTTTAGTGTAGGTTAATTTCTACCAGAGAGAGAGAGAGAAACATTGATGGGAGAGAGGAACATGGACGGGTTTCCTCCATATATGCCCTTACCGGGGATTGAACCCGCAACTTAGGTATGTGCCCTGACTGAAAATCGAACCCTCAACTGTAGTAGCCCACGCCGCACGTTGGGCTCCAGTTTGTAGTGAACCCCTTTCACATCCCTCGTGGTTCAGGGTTCAGGTTCAGGGTTTGGGCTCTGGAGGAGGCCACACGCAAATGAAAGAGACTAGAAAATATGAATTTGGAAATATTGGGGGCCAGGCGGGAGCCCAACTCGAGGGGGAGGACTTCGCCTTGCTCTGGCCTTGCGATCCCTTTTATTAGGACTTTGGGATCCACCCACAGCTCTAGGCAGGCAATTCCAGTAATAGCCAATCAGCAAGGGTTTATGTAAGATTAAAAGGTGGAGGTTGCTTTAGCTACCATGGTCTCAACTAGACAGTGGGTGGTTGGCTCTGACCTTTCAGAGCTTCAAGGTTGACCGGCCTTCCGGGTTCCTTGTCCACACCTCTGCTAGTGAAGGCAATGGGCGGCTTCCGACACTCAACCTTTTGGTGTGTGGGATGACACTCTTAAGCAACTGAGCCACCTGGCCACGACTCATCTGTAATTTTATTACAAAGAAACAGGATTAAAAAATTTCAGAAAACTGTTTAAGTTCACACAGGAAAGCAAAGACCCAACTGATGCAAAAAGACTCCTAGAATTTACTTGGGTAAAGACAGAGAGACAAGGGAAAGGATTCCCCACCAGAGACTTAGCCCTGTGTGTGTGGTGCCTGGTCATGCTGGCGGGTAGAAAACACCTCAAATGATACGCCTGTCCCTGCTCACTCTTCAGTGGCCCCATCTTCTCTCCGATTTCTGTTGCACCTGGATATGCTGCAGTCCAGTGCCGCACACAGTGTCCATATAAAAATTAAGACAAAACTGTATACCAGCGATTCTTAATCAGGGGCAATTTTGCCTCCATTGAACACCTGGACACATTTTGGTGTCATCACTTGAGGACAGCTACTGGTATCTCGTGTGCAGAAGGTAAGGATTCTGCTAATCATCCTACAAGGCACAGGACAGCCCCCACAATGAAGAGTGACCTGGCCAAATACGTCAGTAAAGTCAAGGATGAAAAATCATGTTGTGCTCAATGCTATACAAGACTAATAGTAAAATGTGGGTGGAACTATTTATAAAGCATACGATAAAGAAAACAAAACTTAAAATCTCCAATAGAAGTTTTACAGTCATAAGATAAAAAATCCCAATCAGAGTCTGAGCAAAGAACATTAACAGGCAGGTACTAAAGAAAACGTAAAGATGACCAGTAAATATATGAAAATATGATGCGCTTATTAATTATCATATAAGTGCAAATAACCAAAATACATTGTATTTTACTGATCAGATTACCAATGATTTTAACACATTTGTTGGCCCCGACCAGGCAGTTCAGTTGGTTAGAGCATCGTCCTGATACGCCAAGGTTGTGGGTTTGATTCCCCGTCAAGGCACATATAAGAATCAACCAGTGGGGTGCAAGGTGGGGGCCCGAGGTGGACCTGACCCACGGCCAGGAAGACCCTGGCTGAATCGGGGACCAACCACAAAGCCCTTCCTGCTTGCTGGAAACCCTGAACTTCGTGCCCCCCAAACACTGGCCCCCCTGCGGGAATGTTCAAAAGTGAGTATGGGGGCATGGGGGGGCGCATGGGAGGGGCAATGGGGGGTCAAGACACATATGTAATACCTTAGTCATTAAAGAAAAAATAAATAATAAATAAATGAAATAAAAAATGAGTATCAGGGAGGTGCATTTGTTGAAATCTTTAGTGCTCAGGGGAAAAATCCTGGAGCAAAGTGGAAGATCCTTGGAAGTCCATCTGCGATTTGGAAAGAGTTTGATAAAGAAGTGGAAAGTTTTGTGTTTGTCCTGGAAGGCAGCAGCCAGACAAACAACATTCCGTTACCGAAGGAGAATAAGCAAATCCAGAGGTTTCTTGTACCTCAGATTCACATACCCCTGGGCCAGACTTCACTGAATTGCTGTAAGATACACAGAACTCCTTTCAATGCTGCCCCCTTCCCGTGAGACTGCTTATGGATTGAGGTCACCTGTGTTTGGTGCTGTAGGAGGCGGTGACGTTCAAGGACGTGGCTGTGATCTTCACGGAGGAGGAGCTGGGGCTGCTGGACGCTGCCCAGAGGAAGCTGTACCGAGACGTGATGCTGGAGAACTTCCGGAACCTGGTCTCAGTGGGTGAGGACAGGCGCTCTGTGACTGGACTTGAGCCTTCTGGGCTGTTTGTGTCCTTTGATGTGTGGGGCTTTGGAGCTCTGTAGCTGGTTGCCAGTTTTCTTTTCTTTTTTTAAAAGTTTTTTTAAAATGTATTTTTATTGATTTCAGAGAGGAAGGGAGAGGGAGAGAGAGATAGAAACAGCAAACATCAATGATGAGAACCATTGACCAGCCGCCTCCCGCACACCCCACACTGGGGATGGAGCTAGCAACCCAGGCAAGTGCCCTGACTGGGAATCGAACCACGACCTCCCGGTTCATAAGTCGATGCTCAACCCCCAAGCCACGCCAGACAGGCATATGTTACTTGCTTTTCCGCTGCTACTAGTAAGGTGCCCTGAAGGTGTTCTCTGAGCCTCCTGCCTGCCACTTTATTCTTACAACAGCCCTATGTGATAGGCACTGTAAATCCCTCCGTTTTACAGATGAGAGAATTAAGGCATGAAGATAGTACTAATTTGCTCAGGATTTCACAGCTACTAAGTAGCAGTGTCATTTGGCCCCAGGGATTCCTTCCCTGACCTGTGTCCTCTACCCTCAATGTCCACTCTCCCAGAATTAGAATCGTCCCCTGAGGGCTGCATGAACTTGCATTAGGGCCACCGTGTGTGGTTGGGCAGTGGTTCACTGTGCGGGGGCTCTTGGCCAAAGGTGTCTGGAACGCAGTCTGCCCTCTGCTCCTCAGGGCACCAGGCTCAGTGGGGTGTGCTCACAGGGTGTGTGTGTGGCGGGGGGGGGTTCACATAAAGCAGCCATATGGGTTAGTGACATCCTTGGCCAGAATCTAATGTTTTTCTCCTTCTTCCCCCGTGTGCCTTCCCAAGACTCAGCCCTTCCCGAGAAGGAGGAGGACAGAATGGCCAAGTTCAAGGTGAGTTGGGCTTGCCTGTCTAGGTTTTAAATTGTCATCTCATTTCTCAATGATTAGACACAGGCTGTGTCTTTCTCTTGGAAGGATTAAAGAGAAAAGTAGGCATTCAGGGCCCTTTTATGTGTCAGATCATCACTACTTTTTATTTTAGTGTAGGTTAATTTCTACCAGAGAGAGAGAGAGAAACATTGATGGGAGAGAGGAACATGGACGGGTTTCCTCCATACATGCCCTGACCGGGGATTGAACCCGCAACCTTGGTATGTGCCCTGACTGAAAATCGAACCCTCAACCTTTTGGTGTGTGGGATGATACTCTAAGCAACTGAGCCACCTGGCCACGACTCATCTGTTCCTTTACTACAAAGAAACAGGATTTAAAAATTTCAGAAAACTGTTTAAGTTCACACAGGAAAGCAAAGATCCAAATGATGCAAAAAGACTCCTAGAATTTTACTTGGATAAAGACAGAGAGACAAGGGAAAGAATTCCCCACCAGAGACTTAGCCCTGTGTGTGGTGCCTGGTCATGCTGGCGGGTAGAAAACACCTCAAATGATACGGCCTGTCCCTGCTCACTCTTCAGTGGCCCCATCTTCTCTCCGATTTCTGTTGCACCTGGATATGCTACAGTCCAGTGCCGGACACAGTGTCCATATAAAAAATTAAGACAAAACTGTATGCCAGCGATTCTTAATCGGGGCAATTTTGCCTCCAGTGAACACCTGGACACATTTTGGTGCATCACTTGAGGACAGCTACTGGTATCTCGTGTGCAGAAGGTAAGGATTCTGCTAATCATCCTACAACGCACAGAACAGCCCTTACAATGAAGAATGACCTGGCCAAATAAGTCAGTAAAGGATGAAAAATCATGCTGTACTCAACGCTATACAAGACTAATAGTAAAATGTGGGTGGAAATATTTATAAAGCATACAATAAAGAAGCAAAACTTAAAATCTCCAATAGAAATTTAACAGTCATAAGATAAAAAATCCCAATCAGAATCTGAGCAAAGAACATTAACAGGCAGGTACTAAAGAAAAACTAAATATGACTAGTAAATATATGAAAATAAGATGCGCTTATTAATTATATAAGTGCAAATAACCAAAATAAATTGTATTTTACTGATCAGATTACCAGTGATTTTAACACATTTGTTGGCCCCGACCAGGCAGTTCAGTTGGTTAGAGCATCATCCTGATACGCCAAGGTTGTGGATTTGATTCCCGGTCAAGGCACATATAAGAATCAACCAGTGGGGTGCAAGGTGGGGGCCCGAGGTGGACCTGACCCACGGCCAGGAAGACCCTGGCTGAATCGGGGACCAACCACAAAGCCCTTCCTGCTTGCTGGAAACCCTGAACTTCGTGCCCCCCAAACCCTGGCCCCCCCTGCGGGAATGTTCAAAAGTGAGTATGGGGGCGTGGGAGGGGTAATGGGGGGTCAAGACACATATGTAATACCTTAGTCATTAAAGAAAGAAAATAAATGAATAATAAATAAATGAAATAAAAAATGAGTACCAGGGAGGTGCTTTTGTTGAAATCTTTAGTGCTCAGGGAAAAATCCTGGAGCAACGTGGAAGATCCTTGGAAGTCCATCTGCGATTTGGAAAGAGTTGGATAAAGAAGTGGAAAGTTTTGTGTTTGTCCTGGAAGGCAGCAGCCAGACAAACAACATTCCGTTACCGAAGGAGAATAAGCAAATCCAGAGGTTTCTTGTACCTCAGATTCACATACCCCTGGGCCAGACTTCACTGAATTGCTGTAAGATGCACAGAACTCCTTTCAATGCTGCCCCTCTCCCGTGAGACTGCTTATGGATTGAGGTCACCTGTGTTTGGTGCTGTAGGAGGCGGTGACGTTCAAGGACGTGGCTGTGGCCTTTACCGAGGAGGAGCTGGGGCTGCTGGACGCTGCCCAGAGGAAGCTGTACCGAGACGTGATGCTGGAGAACTTCCGGAACCTGGTCTCAGTGGGTGAGGACAGGCGCTCTGTGACTGGACTTGAGCCTTCTGCGCTGTTTGTGTCCTTTGATGTGTGGGGCTTTGGAGCCCTGTAGCTGGTTGCCAGTTTTCTTTTCTTTTTTTAAAATATATTTTTATTGATTTCAGAGAAGAAGGGAGAGGGAGAGAGAGATAGAAACATCGGTGATGAGAGAGAATCATTGATCGGCTGCCTCCTGCACTCCCCCCACTGGCCATCGAGCACACAACCTGGGCATGTGCCCTTGACCGGAATCGAACTTAGGACCCTTTAGTTCACAGGCCAATGCTCTATCCACTGAGCCAAACCGGCTAAGGTGCCAGTTTTCTAAGCAGCGGGAGACACGGCAATGGCTTCTTTCTGGTGTTCCTCCAGCTAAAGTGTGTTTTGTAAATGAACTATAAATTGGCAGTGTGGCTGTTAACATGTTTTTGGCCTTTCTCAAATTGTGATCATGTCCAATTCGTGGGCCATGACACCCATCTAGGAAATCGAACCAGCAGTTTTGTTAATCCGAGGATATTTTTCCATTGCTTTTTAGAGAGAGTAGAAGTGAGGGGGAGAGACAGAGAGAGAGAAACATCGATGTGAGAGAGACACATCGACTGATTGCCTCCTGCATTCGGCCAGACCAGGGCTGGGGATCGAGCCTGCAACTGAAGTACGTGCCCTTATCCGGAATCGTTCAGTCCCAGGGCCGACGCTCTATCCACTGAGCCAAACTGGCTAGGGCTGAACCAGCACTTTTCAGTGAAATAAAATGGGGTAGAAAATATCAGAGCCCCTGGCAGTCACTGCCCACGGCAGTGAAATCTGTAGCCTGTGCCGAGAATGGGATGAGAAATGGTGGAGAGGGTGTGATGAAGATAAACTTTTTTTTTTACATTTTAACAGTTTTATAGAGATGTAATTTATATACACATACCCTACGTATCATACAGTTCACCCATTTACAGTATACAGTCCTACAGTTTTTAGTATATTCAAAAATAAACATTTTCCCCCCAGTAATTTATACTTAACGTCTACATGTCCTGGGGTTTTTGCATCAAATGCATTTTCTCTGGCAGGCCATAACAGTTTGGAAAACATGAATGTTGACGTTCTGAAGGTGATCCAGTGAGAAGTCACATTTTTAATTAATTTTGGCCTTTAATGTATTAATTTTAAATGTTTGTCCCTTGCCTTTTCACAGGGCATCTGTCCTTCACAGCAGATGTCATCCCCCAGTTAGAGAGAGAAGAAACGCTTTGCCTGATGAGAACAGCGACCCAGAGCCGCAGCTCCTCAGGTGAGAGCCGTGGGACTCAGCCTGTCCTGCTTCTATTTTTTTTTTTTAAGGACAGAATACATTTGTATTCGGGGCAGGGTTATGTTTTTAAAGGTGACAAAACACACTCCCAAAGAGCCAAATTAATATTAGAAGGTTAATTCAAGCTAAGAGTCACACCACACCAACTGGAAACAGCCTGGGTTTAAACTCTGCCCTGCTTCTATTTTAAAAATATTTTTTTATTGATTTCAGAGAGGAAGGGAGAGGGAGAGAGAGCTAGAAACATCAAGCATCAATGCTGAGAGGGAATCATTGATCGGCTGCCTCCTGCACGCCCCCTACTGGGGATCGAGCCCACAACCCGGGCCTGTGCCCTTGACCAGAATTGAATCTGGGACCCTTCAGTCCGAAGGCCGATGGTTCTGTCCACTGAGCCAAACCGGCTAGGGCTGTCCTGCTTCTTGTCACCTCCACCAGTAAGACACTGGTCTGAGTCACTGTCACCTCCACCACTGTGGTGCTGGTCTGAGTCAGGGCCTCATCTGTGGATTACCGCAGCAGTCTGTATCACTCTCACTCTTCTGTTTTGCTCTTTTCCAATGAATTCTCTACTCCAAGTGATTTTATGAGTGTTTGTCAGATCTTGTCGGTCCTCTGCTCAAAACCTCTACTAGCTTCTTATCTGATTCAAAGTAAAATCCAGGTACTTAAAGTGGCGTATAGTGTTCCACATGGCTCTGCCCCCCCGCCACCCCATCCCTCTATAACTGTGACCTGTCACTTTCCCCTTTGTCATCTGCTCCATCCGGTTTGGGCTCTTGGCTGTGCCAAGCGTGCTCCCGCCTTGTCACCCTCTTTTTGTTCTTTCTGTCAGGAGCACTGTTTCCCTCTGTCATTGTCCCAGCTCCTCCCTTACCTCACATAGGGCTTTTCTCAATGTTAGCCTCATATGAGAGGCCTCCATGACCCCTCTGTGCATAATCCCTTCTTCCTCCGCTCCCTTCCCTTACCCTGTCTTAGTTGGTGTCTAAGCACTTACCATGTTAACATATGTTTTTATTTATCTTACTTGATTCCATAGGGCGTGTGCAGGAGGCAGCTGATCGATGTTTCTCTCTCATCGATGTTTCTAACTCTCTATCCCTCTCCTTTCCTCTCTGTAAAAAATCAATAAAATATATTTAAAAAAAATTCCTACTCCAGCGAGGTTGGTAATAGCAGCATGCCAAGCAGATAAGGCCTGTTCTTGAGCCATAGAGCCTTGCTCAGAACCCTGCTCCCCTGGCTGCTGAGGATTAGAAGTTGTAGGTTGCTGGGGTGGTTGAGTTATCGAGGAAGTATTTTTCTTGCTCTGCAGCCACCAAATTTCTAACTTGTGGCTCACCTTTGAAACCTAGTACAATTCCTAAATGTGTCTTGTTAGAGAGTAGTGATTGGGAGCCTGGTGGACCATCTCTTGGTTCCCAGAATCATGTAAATCAGAGAACATGATAATAAAAATGGAGCTTTCTCCTGGTTCCATAAAGCCTCAGGGTGTTGGCCTACGTTTATATATAACCTTGACATTTCTGAACAAAAGCATCCACATGCCCATCTCAAAATTCTCTTTATTCTTTTAGGAGACAAGAGTCTAAGTATCATGGAGGTTATTCAAGAAATTGGATTAAGGTATCTGCCACATGAAGAATTTTTCTACTCACAAATCTGGCAACAGGTTACCAAGGGTTTAACTAGATGTCAAGATTCCACAGTAAACATTCAAGGAACTGGCTCTCCATTGGAAAAACAAGGTGATGCGCCCTGTAGATATGAGGGATTCGGTAAAGGCTTTAATCAGAGTTCGCATCTTCAGGTTCGCCACAGAGTCCACAGTGGAAGAAAACACTACAAAGGAGAGATGTGCGAGAAAGGTTTTATTCAGGACTCTTGTCCTCAAATTAATAAGACGGCCGATGCGGGAGAGAAGCCCTATAAATGTGAAAAATGTGAAAATGCCTTCCATCGGTTTTCAAGTCTTGAAGCCCATCGGAGAGTCCACAGTAGAAAGAAATCGTATAAATGTGATACATCATGTAAGAGTCTTAGTCAGAGGTCACATCTTCATCATCATCATCATCAGAGAGTTCTTACAGGAGAAAATCCACACAAATTTGAGGAGTGTGGGAGAAATGTTAAGCAGAGTTCACATTGTCAAACTTCTCTGATAACCCACACATCGGAGAAACCCTATAAATGTGAGGAGTGTGGGGTGGGCTTCAGTCAGAGTGCATATCTTCAAGCCCATCAGAGAGTTCACATGGGAAAGAAACCTTACAAATGCGAAGAGTGTGGGAAGGACTTCCCTTGGCATTCACGACTGCAGGCTCATCAGCTAATGCACACGGGTGAGAAACCATACAAATGCAATGCATGTGGCAAGGGTTTTCGTTGTAGCTCACACCTTAACGCTCATTGTAGAATCCACACAGGAGAGAAACCCTATAAATGTGAGGAGTGTGGGAAAGGCTTCATTGCACGCTCACAACTTCAAGTCCATCAGAGAGTCCACACTGGAGAGAAACCATACAAATGTGAGAGGTGTGGGAAGGTCTTTGGTCAGGCCTCAAATCTCCTAGACCATCAAAAAGGCCATACTGGTGAGAAACCACATCAGTGTGATGCCTGTGGGAAAGGCTTCCGTCGGAGTGCAGAACTGAAGGCTCACTGTAGAATCCACACAGGAGAAAAACCCTATAAATGTGAGGAGTGTGGGAAGGGCTTCAGTCAGGCCGCAAATCTTCGAGACCATCAAAGATGCCACACTGGAGAAAAACCACACAAATGCGGTACATGTGGGAAGGTCTTCATTCGGAGTTCAGAATTGAAGGTTCACTGTAGAATCCACACAGGAGAGAAACCCTATAAATGTGAGAAGTGTGGGAAGGCCTTCATTCAGTCCTCAAGTCTTCAAGTGCATAATAAGAGAGCCCACACGGGAGAGAAACCGTATCAGTGTGCAGAGTGTGGGAAGAGCTTTATTGTAGGGACACAGCTTCATCTCCATCAGAGGGTCCATACTGGAGAGAAACCATATAAATGTGAGAAGTGTGGTAAGTTCTTTACTAGGAGCTCAAACCTTCAAGCCCATCAGAGAGACCACTCTGGAGAAAAGCCGTACAAATGTGAGGAGTGTGGGAAGGGCTTTAGTGTAGGGTCACAACTTCATATCCATCAGAGGGTCCATACTGGAGAGAAACCATATAAATGTGAGAGGTGTGGCAAGTTCTTTCGTAGGAGCTCATACCTTCGAGCCCATCAGAGAGTCCACACTGGAGAAAAGCCGTACAAATGTGAGGAGTGTGGGAAGGGCTTCAGTTGGAGCACAAGTCTTAAAATTCATCAGCGGCTTCATGCTGATGATGAGGGTGATAAAGACTTTCCCTCATCAGAGAACTCATACAAGAAAGAAGCTCGGTAAAATTACATGTTTTCATACCTCAGAATGGGTGCTAAAATAGTCCAGTGATCAGCCCTATTATAGAAAACAAAAATTTCTTTTGAAAGAGTCAGTACTTCAGCCAGAGCTCAACATGTTGCAGTGGTTGGGTGACCACAGCAGAGAAGCCTCATGGGAGTGGAGACATAAGGACTTCATGCAGAACCTTGACAGTTAGCAGATATTACACAGAAGAGAGGCATAGAAAGGATGGGTCTGATCTGAAATTAACCAACAACACGAAGATGAAATGCTAGAAACTCCTCTGTTGGAGACCTGACAAGGCTCGGTCCCCTACCCACACAGAATGTTCCCTGACTTGTTTTGATGGCACATTCCTATTGTCAGCAGATCAGTAGAATAAGAGCGACCTTTCATAGCTTATCAGAAGTCTGTAAATATTTACCGAGAATTTGGCTTCCTGCTTTATCTTAGAGATTAAGAGGAACAGAGTACATTCCTCTTTGTTGACCTCCCATTCAGTATCCTATCTAATAATAGACAAATATGCAAATTGACTGCACCTTCGCTACACCCAAGCCACGCCCACCAACCAAGCCACGCCCACTAACCAATCAGGACGAGTATGCAAATCACCCCAACAAAGATGGTGGCTAATTTGCATATCAAGACAGCGTGGAAAGAAGCCAAGAGCTGCAGAAGGGAGTAAAGCTTCGAAGAAGCAAGCAAGCTGGGGTGGGGGGGAGAAGGGAGGAGCGAAGGCAGGGCCGGGGGCAAAGGGAAAAGCAGGCGGGCTGGCGGAGAAGGCGGGGCGGGCGACAAGGGAGGAAACTAGACTGTCTGGCATCGGGACAGGAACGTGAAGGTGGCTTTCTTGTAGAGGTGTTTCCAGCAATCATTGTTCCTGCATGGGGCCTTGGGAAACAGAGACCCGGGGACCTCTCAGAGGCAGGGCTGACTGGCAGCCATTGCTGTTTGCTCCAAGAGTGTCCACCTCAGATAATTAGGGAGGCTGAGCTACTGGGCCCTATAGGACACCTAGCACACAAAGCCACTTTATCAACACAGGGAAGCAGCCAAAATGCAGAGACAAATATGTCACAAACGAAAGAAATGGAGGAAAGCAAACTACTGGATATAGAGTTCAAAACCACAATTATAAGGTTACTCAAGAATCTTCTAGAAACCTCCGAGAAATTTAGTGAGACCCTCAAGGATATGAAAAAGGACCAATTAGAAATTAAGCATACATTGACTGAAATAAAGAATAATATTCAGAGATCCAATAGCAGACTAGAGAATCCCAAGAATCAAGTCAAAGATTTGAAATATGAAGAAGCAAAAAAAATACCCAACCAGAAAAGCAAAAAGAATCCAAAAATATGAAATAGTGTAAGGAGCTTCTGGGACAACTTCAAGCCTACCAACATCCGAATTATGGGGGTGCCAGAAGAGAGAGGACAAGATATTGAAAACCTATTTGAAGAAATAATGACAGAAAACTTCCCCCACCTGGTGAAAGAAATAGACTTACAAGTCTAGGAAGCACAGAGAACCCCAAACAAGAGGAATCCAAAGAGGACCACACCAAGACACATCATAATTAAAGTGCCAAGGGCAAAAGTCAAAGAATATTAAAAGCAGCAAGAGAAAAACAAGTTAGTTACCTATAAGGGAGTACCCATAGAACTGTCAGCTGACTTCTCAACAGAAACTATGCAAGCCAGACGGGAGTGGCAAGAAATATTCAAAGTGATGAATAGCAAGAACCTACAACCAAGATTACTCTACCCAGCAAAGCTATCATTCAGAATTGAAGGTCAGATAAAGAGCTTCACAGATAAGAAAAAGCTAAAGGAGTTCATCACCACCAAACCAGTATTATATGAAATGCTGAAGGGTATTCTTTAAGAAGAGGAAGAAGAAGAAGAAATAGGTAAAGATAAAAATTATGAACAACAAAGTGACAACAAATACATAACAATTGAATCTAAAAATCAAGTGAATAAAAAATCTGATTAACAGAATAAACTGGTGAATATAATAGAGTTGGGGCATAGAAAGGGAGTGGACTGACAATTCTCAGGGGGAAGGGGGTTTTGGGGGTGCAGGAAGAGACTGGACAAAAATTGTATACCCATGGACTAGGACAGTGGGGGTGGGGTGAGTAAGGGTATGGGGTGGTGTGGGAACCAGGTGGAGGGGAGCTGTGGGGGTGGTGGTGGAGAGGAACAATTGTAATAATATGAACAATACAGATTTCTTTTTTAAAAAAAATCCCAAGTTTCTAGTTTTATGACTTGACAAAGGTGTACACTTGTGTAATCTCCAAGGCCAATCGTATATAATAAAAGCATAGTATGCAAATCGATTGAATGGTGGAATGACCGGTCGCTATGATGCACAATGACCATCAGGGGACAGATGCTCAATACAGGAGCTGCCCCCTGGTGGTCAGGGCGCTACCTCCAGAGTGCTGCTCAGCCAGAAGCCAGGCTCACAGCTGGCGAGTGCAGGCTGGCGAGCGCAGGTTGGCGAGCGCAGTGGCAGTGGCAGGAGCCTCCGGCATCCACTGCAGGCAGGTTGTAAGGAGCAAGAGCCCCAGACTGCAAGAGGGATGTCAGAAGCCAGCAGGCGGACCTCCCCCGAGGGGTCCTGGACTGCGAGAGGGCACAGGCTGGGCTGAGGGACCCCCGCCCCCCCAGTGCACGAATCTCACTTGTGTACCGGGCCTCTAGTGTATACAATAGTTCTATTAAACCAGAATATTTCCTGGTATACATTTTCAGTCAATCTGATCTCCAGTGGCAACAAGTATGATTTTTGTGCCATAGATTAGTTATGTCTGTCCTTGAGCTTCATATATGTTCAATATGTACTCTTTTGTATCTAGATTCTGTTGATCAAATATATGACCATCTCAATAGATTCAGAGAAAATATTTGACAAAATTAAACATTCCTTCATGATAAAAAGTCCTCAGTGAGATAAAAGGCATCTATGAAAATCTTATAAGCTATCATTCTTTTTTTTAAATTAAGGAATAATTTATATGCAGTAAAATGGAATATTTGACACATCAAATATTCCATTTTACTGCATATAAATTATTTGTGTTTTGGAAGAAGCTTATTATCATACTAGAGGCCTAATGCATGAAATTCGTACAAGGGGCTGGGCCCTCACAGCCCTTTGTAGTCCCAGCTTCGTCCGGAAGGTTGTCCAGACGGTCATTCTGCTGTTTGGTCTAATTAGCATATTAGCTCTTTATTATATAGGATTATTACCACTACAGTCAAGATATTTAACAGTTCCACCACCCCACACCCCAAAATTCCTTTGCACTCTTGCAGTCAACCCCTCTTCCCATCACACCCAACATCCACTTACTTAGCAACAACTGCCTTATTTTCTGTTTGTGTAGGTTACCTTTTCTAGAATGCCATATATATGGAATCATACTCTGTGTAACCTTTGAAGTCTGGCTTCTTTCACTTCACAATGCTTCTGAGATTCATCAGTCTTGATATATGTATCAATAGTCATTCCTTTTCTTGCTGAGTGGTATTCTGTTATATGGGCATACCATACTTTGTTTATCTATGTATGACTTCCAGGACATTTGGGTTTCTAGTTTTTTTGTGATTATGAAGAAAGCAGCTATAAATATTCACATATAAGTTTGTGTAACAATATAAGTTTTATTTGTTGGTTGTAGGTAAGATTATGTTTAACTTTATGAAAAACTGACAAACATTTCTAAAATGGACATACCAAGCCATAGTTGGTTTGGCTCAGTAAATAGAGTGTCGGCCTGTGGACTGAAGGATCCCAGGGCGATTCCAGTCAAGGGCACATGCGCAGGTTGCAAGCTCGATGCCCAATGCGGGGCATGCAGGAGAGGACTGATCAGTGATTCCCTCTCATCAGTTTCTATCTATCTTTCCCCCTCCCTTTCTCTCTGAAATCAATAAAAAATTTAAAAAATAAAATAAAATGGACATAACATTTTGCATTCCCACCATCAGTGCATATCAGAGTTTTATTTTTATCATTTCAGTTGCTTTATTGTGGGGTTTTTAGCTGCATTCAGCATGGCTAGAGAGTGAACGAGACCTGAGTAGGGTCGACTGGGGATTGAGAAAAGGAAAGAGACAGACACAGAGACATTAAGTAAAGCTGGGACCATGTGGGACACTGTTCTCGGATGGAGAGACAGTGACCCAGAGCTAGTGTAGCGTGTTTATTCTATACCAGTGATGAGCAACCTTTTGAGCTTGGTGTGTCAAACTTCGCCAAAAAACTGAGCATAACTCGGGTAGTGTGTCACTTTGAGGAAAAAACTAACTCCAAGACTCTAGTCGCAAATGTTTCATCCTCGGCATGTGGCCGCGTGTCATCAGAAATGGCTACGCGTGTCAGTGATGACACGCGTGTCATAGGTTCGCCATCACTGTTCTATACAGTATGATACCAGGGAAATTATATTAAAGTTATGCTTTAAAGATTAAACTTCAATTCTTCATTCTTGTGACTTCTTGTAATTGTTAGGCCTGGCTGAGCCCGGATAATTGCGTCTGCCCCTGGCACCTTGCTGAACTTAGATAATGACACCCACCCCCTGGTGCCTGAGCTAAAGGTCAGGACTGACAACATTTCTGCCTTTGGCCAGGTATGTTTCCAGGACATGACTTTGCTGACATCACTGGACTCAGCCGACGACCTTTGCTCAGGTGCTTCCCCAGGCACTGTCTACAGTTTATAGTGGTATCTAATTTTGGTTTTAAGTTATATTTTTCAAGTTGCTATGATGAGCATCTTTATATGTGAATATTTGCTATTCATATACCCTATTTTCTTTTGTGGGTTTTTTTCTTGTTCTTTTTTGTTGTTAATCCTCACATGAGGATTTTTTTCCATTGATTTTTAGAGAGAATGGAGAGAGGGAGATAGAGAAACATCTATGTCAGACACATTGATCAGCTGCCTCTCCCATGGGGCGTGGATTGAACCTACAACCCAAGTATGTGCCCTTGACTGGGAATTGAATCCATGACCCTTTGGTCCAAGGGCTGACACTCTAACCACTGAGCAACCCACCAGGGCTTCTTTACTTGTTCTTGATTTCCCATATATCCTATTTTCTTTTGTGAATTATTTTCTTGGTCTTGATTTTTTAGAGGTTTTTTTGTATGTTCTGGATACATGTTCTTTGTCAGTCAGGTGTTTGCAAAGATTTTTATCCCTCTGTGCAATTTGTATTTTTAACTATTTTTCACAGATGCAGTTAAAACATTTTTTTAATAAAGTTTAATTTTTTCTTTCATGGGTTGCACTTTTGGTTTCAGATATAAGAACCCTGCCTAATGCAAGTTTACAAAGATTTTTCTCCTTTTAAAAAATTAAATTCATTGGGGTGGCATTGGTTAATAACATAGAAGTTTATCTACTTTTTAAAATCTAAACATTTTATGGTTTCAGCCCTGCCTGGTGTGGCTCAGTTGGTTGAGTGTCATCCAGTGCAGTTAGAGGCCACTGGTTCTGTTCCCAGTCAGGGCACAAAAGTATGAGTCTGCCAACTACATCTTTTTCAAAATTATGTGGGCTAGCCTTATTTGTTTGATTTTCAGTAGTAGTTAGAATTGGCTTCATGGTTTTTAAAAATAAACCCTCCCTGGGGATTGTATTGGGATTGAAATGAATTTGACATCTTAGCATTATTGAATTTTCTAAATCATAGACACACTATATCTGCCTAGTTGTTTAGGACTCCTTTAAGTTCTTTCATCAGTAACTTGTAGTTTTCAGCATATGATCCCACACATATTTTATTAGATTTATACTTAAGTTCTCCATGTTTTCTGGTGTCAAATTAAACAGTACTTATTTTTCAAATTTTAATTTCCAATTGTTCATTGGTAGTATATAGAAATACAGTAGACTGTTTTATGTTGACCTTATATCCTATGTTCTTGCCAAACTTGCATATTAGTTAAAGTAACTGAAAAAAAATTTTTTTTTAAAATAAAGTAACTGTTGTGTAGATTCCTTGGGTCTTTCTGTATAGACAATTATGTCATCTATAAGAAGTTTGATTTTTCCCTGCTAATTGATATGCATATCCTCTGTGATGTGAAGACCCCCCTCTCTCGCCCCCAAGGCTAGATTTCGTGGGATCACAGGTAGGAGGGGATGGCTGTCCAGAAGAAGGTCCAGGATAGAGGGAGTGGTCAGTGTGCAGGCATTTTATAGAGAAGTTCAACAAGGGGGTGGGAGGGGACCCTTCTGAGGGTTGTAAAGGGGAGGCAGTGGATATAGGCCAGATGATGCTTACAGGTTGCTGGCATTAAATCAAACACCCAAGTTTCCTTCCTGTGGTCTTCACTCTGACATGTAGGCTAGCATGGAAACCTCCAGGTTTGTTTGTTTTTTTAATATATTTTTTATTGATTTCAGAGAGGAAGGGAGAGGGACAGTGAGATAGAAACATCAGTGATGAGAGAATCATTGATTGGCTGCCTCCTGCATGCACTGGGGATTGAGCCCACAACCCGGGCATGTGCCCCTACCATGAGCTTCTGGTTCATAGGTCAACGCTCAGCCACTGAGCTACACTGGCCAGGCATCCAGGTTTTCTTATAAATAAACTTGTATTTGAAAGAGACCACATTTGCAAAGTTGACCCAAAGCAATTATGATAGCTTCCTGAAAGGTAATGTGGGGCTAGATAATGTTAATTCAGCCAGCAAAAGGATCCAGAAGAAATCAATGGGCATTCAGGAAGTCTCTTGGAATATCTTAGTAGTTAAATAAAATCATAGACTATTGTTTTATTTGTTGAATTTTTCTGGAGTATTTTCCTGTATTATTGGCCCACCTGCAGACAGAGGTTCCCTTCAAGGGACCACCTTGAGATGTCAGTATGTGTCTAATACAATATGTGTCTCTCTCACATTGATGTTTCTCTCTGTGTGTCTCCCCCCTCCCTTCCACTCTCTAAAAGTCAGTGGAATAATATCGTCGGGTGAGGATTCACAACAACAACATAAAGGTCATAATTCCTTAATACCTTCTTTAATGGGACTTTGTGGGTGTCTACAAATTTAATAGGAAGTGGCAGATTCCCTGAGGTCTGTTTAATATGGCCAATTATAAGGGCATTGGATTTGAGCTTTTGAACTGTTTACTACCAACACTGCTGACACCAAATGCGTGTGTGTGGAGGGGGGAGGGGATTCCCACACCACTTTGCCAACCCTCCAACACCGCCAGGATGTCCAGTGATTCAGTTCCGTTCTGACACTAACTACCCAGAGTTAGCCTTAGACCCTGCAGATCAAGGGCTCAGTCCCACAAGACTGCCTCCACTTTAGACTCCAATCACAAGTCCTGGACCTGCTATAATTCTGACAGACCAGCTATAAGTTAGAAGTTCCCACAACCCCTTTCTCGTGTGTTCAATAATTTACCAGAACAACTCACGGAAGTCAGGAAAACAGTTTACTTAATATTACAGGACACTATAAAGGATACAACTCAGGAACAGCCACATGAAATGGATTCATGAAGCAGGGTATAAGTGTAGAGCTTGGTGCTTCTATGCCCTCTGAATGTGCCACCTTCCCAGCACTTAGATGTGTCCACCAACTTGGAAGCTCTCGACCCCATCATTTAGAGCAGTGGTTCTCAACCTTCCTAATGCCGCGACCCTTTAATACAGTTCCTCATGTTGTGGTGACCCCAAACCGCAAAATTACTTTCGTTGCTACTTCATAACTGTAATTTTGCTACTATTATGAATCGTAATGTAAATATCTGATATGCAGGATGTCTTAGGCGACCCCTATGAAAGGGTCGTTCGACCCCCAAAGGGGTCGCGACCGACAGGTTGAGAACCGCTGACTTAGAGGCTTTGTGGAAGTTTCATTAAAGAGACATGCTGGATGAAGTCATTGACCATGAGTGATTGAACTCAATCTGAAACCCCTCTCCCCTCCCTGGAAATCGGGGTGTGGGACTGAAAGTTGCAACTTGCTAATCGTGCCTTGGTCTTTCTGACAACCAGCCCCTGCCCTGAAGCTATCAAGGGGCCCATCAACCATTGCTTCATTGGGACAAAAGAGGCTCCTATCACACATGAAATTCCACGGGGTTTAGGAGTTCTGTGCCAGAAAACGGGATGAAGACCAAATAAATTCATACTGCATATGTTTCTTATATCGCTATCACAGGGCTTAAACTAATATAAATGTTCATTAGATCAAGCATCTAACTTAAGATGGAGATGAGCAATTTCACTGGGGTCATGACAAGTGGTAAAAGATGGGTGTTTGAATTCTAAGGACTTGGTGTCCAGTGATATTCCTAATAGTGAAGATTATTTTCTTTTTAAACTTTGAAGGGTCACCAGGCACCAGTGTGATCTGCTATCAAACCTGGGACCTATTGGTGCCTGGGACAATGCTCAATCAATTGAGCCACATGGGCCAGGGCTGACCTTTTAATCTTTATCATTACATAATGTTCCTAGTAATATTTCTCTTTTTGAAGTCTACATTACCTGATACTGATATTAATATTTATATAGTCATTCCCATTTATGATTAGTGTTTGCATGGCATATAATTTTCCATCTTTTAAAATTTTATCTTGATCTTAATATTTAGTGGATTTCTTGTGGACAACGAATATGACAATCTTGGCATTTTGCTAAGTTTTTTTTTTTTTTTTTGTCTTTTAAGTTCCTTTGAGCTTTTCTTGTGAGACAACCAATATATATATATATATATATATATATATATATATATATATATACACACACACACACACATATATATTTAAAAACAGAACTCTGTATCTCTTCTGAGAAAAAAATACATATAAAAGCAATTTATAGAAATGTAATATCTCAAATTAATTTAATCAATTTAATTAATTATGACCAATAGTGTTTAATATCTTTACATGTGATTCCTGAATGTAGCATTATAACCTACCAAACCACTGGTACCACTACGTCAAGAATAGAGGTTAATACCTTCTTTGCACATCATTGCCTCTCCCAAACCATTCTACCTCGCCCATTCTTCAAATACCCAGCTTTAATTCTCATACAGTTAAGATTATACTCAAGGTTACCCTCCTTCGTGCTTCTCCCTACTGCCCCTAAATGGAACATTTCCTAGTTTGAGATGAACTTTAAATTTCGTGGCTCTGTAATCATTGAAGACATTTAGACTTCAGGAAGTCAGGCCTATCGAAAAACTTCTGCTCGTGGTGGATTCAGGAAAGGGAAGCACTAACCCTCAGTGTAGTTATTCACGATACCGCCTTGAGGGCGACAGGGCAAACTTTGTTCCCAGGACTTTCTGGGTCCTGGTGGTCCGTCTCCGTAGAGTACCGAGCACTTCCGCTTGGGGCGGGTGAGCATGCGGACCGAGCTCCCCGGCTTTCTGGGAAGTGTAGTCCACAGGTCCCGCAGGGACGCGGGCACTTCCGCAGAGGCACCGCCCGGGCAGGGGAATGCTGGGAAGTGTATTTCAAGCTTTGCGCTTCCTCTCTGGGAGCCCAGGTTACCGTCTGCATTCCCTCCCTGCTCCGGTGGTAAGTCGGCTCCGTGTTTGCCCAACCTTCCGAACTTCTCTGGATCCTGGAATAACCCGGGCGGCCGTCGACTTAGGAGGAAGAGGTTGTCTCCGAAAGCGGGGGTGTCCGGGCTTGGGCGGCGGGCATTCCCCTCGGCGGAGCCCGTCTGCGTTTGGGGCGGTCGGGTCCTGCGTCTCCAGCGCTTTCCGCCTCCCCGGGCCGCGCACCTTCCACCCGCTCGGCGGCTTCCCCGAGGTAGAACTTTGAACGAATTACCTAAATTTCTGTCTCCGATGTCTTTCTGTAAAATTGGGATGGCATGACTAGCTTCCTTAATACAGTGGTTTAAGTATTAAACGGGAGTATAAGTAAACGTCTCCAGGCAGTTCTTAGCAGGTGGTGAATGGTGGCTTCTGGTCGTCAGTACTGTTCAGGTTTGGGAAGTGCTCACTTCCCTGAAAACCGTGGAGCCCGATGGGTTTAGACTCCAAACTTGAGGGCTCCTGCTGCGGTGCCCGAGGCATTTCCCTTTGATCTCTGCAGGAAGCTAGACTTCCAAACCTTTTCTGGCTGGAAAGGAGGAGGGAGTGGGGAAGGCACCATACCTCTCTGATTGCTCGGACAGAGATGTTAAAAACAGGACGGGGCCCCCAAAGGAGTCCATTAGGCTAAGTCTCCTGTCACCAAACTGAGACTTACTGACAATCTGGGCACTCCCAGAAGTGGAATCTTAAACTAGTCCATCAGGAATCTCCAGATTAGCACCAGTTAGGTCAGCTGCCTGCTGGACCTTTGCCATCCCCTAAGGAACGTGACCTTGCAACACCCAAGCTGCTGCTTTGTTCTAATATAACTTACTTATTCTTGCTCTATTCTGCATATTTACTTTATTTTTTATTTTATTTTAACCTTTAAAATTTATTATTATTTTTATTTTTTATTATTTATTTAAAACCTTTATGTTCAGATTATAAATTGTTCCTCCTTTGTCCCCCCATAGCTACCCTCCACCCGGTTCCCACCCCACCCCATGCCCTTACACCCGCCCCCCCCCACTGTCCTCATCCATAGGTGTATGCTTTTTGTCCAGTCTCTTCCCGCCCCCCCCACACTTCTTCCCCCCCCCCCAGGATTGTCAATCCACTCCCTTTCTATGTCCCTGATTCTATTATATTCACCAGTTATTCTGTTCATCAGATTTTTTATTCACTTGATTTTTAGATTCACTTGTTGATAGATATGTATTTGTTGTTCATAATTTTTATCTTTACCTTTTTCTTCTTCCTCTTCTTGAAGAATACCTTTCAGCATTTCATATAATACTGGTTTGGTGGTGATGAACTCCTTTAGCTTTTTCTTATCTGTGAAGCTCTTTATCTGACCTTCAATTCTGAATGATAGCTTTGCTGGGTAGAGTAATCTTGGTTGTAGGTTCTTGCTATTCATCACTTTGAATATTTCTTGCCACTCCTGTCTGGCCTGCATAGATTCTGTTGAGAAATCAGCTGACAGTCATATGGGTGCTCCCTTGTAGGTAACTAACTGTTTTTCTTTTGCTGCTTTTAATATTCTCTCTTTGTCTTTTGCCCTTGGCATTTTAATTATGATGTGTTTTGGTGTGGTCCTCTTTGGATTCCTTTTGTTTGGGGTTCTGTGTGCTTCCTGGACTTGTAAGTCTATTTCTTTCACCAGGTGGGGGAAGTTTTCTGTCATTATTTCTTCAAATAGGTTTTCAGTATCTTGTTCCCTCTCTTCTTCTGGCACCCCCATAATTCGGATGTTGGTAGGCTTGAAAATGTCCCAGAGGCTCCTTACTCTATTTTCATATTTTTTTATTCTTTTTTCTTTTTGCTCTTCTGATTTTTTTTTTCTTTCTCATATTCCAAATCGTTGATTTGATTCTGGAATCCTCTATGTTACTGTTGAATCCTTGTAAATTATTCTTTATTTAAGTTAGTGTATGTTTAATTTCTGACTGGCCTTTTTCATATCTTTAAAATTGTCACTAAGATCCTTGAAATTCTCATTAAGTTCCTTGAAAGTCTTGAACCTCTCATTAAGATCCTTGAGCAAACTTATAATCATTGTTTTAAACTCTGTACCTAGTAGTTTACTTGCTCCCATTTCGTTTCGTTCTTTTTCTGGAGATTTCTTCTGTTCTTTCATTTGTCACATGTTTCTTTATCCCACATTTTGGCTGCTTCCTTGTGTTTGTTTCTGTGTATTAATTTGAGTTGCTATGTCTCCTGGAATTGGTAGATTGGCCATGTGTAATAGGTGTCCTGTAGGGCCCAGTGGCTCAGCCTCCCCAGACACCTGAGCTGGGCCCTCTAGGTGTGCCACTGTGTGGGTTGTGTGCACAGTCTTGTTGTAGTTGAGTCTTGATTGCGAGGAGTTGACCTCCAGGCCAATTGGCTGTGAGGACCAGCTGCGACTACAGTGGAAGAGCCACTGTGCAGGAGACACCCTTATGGAGCAGGACTTGCTTCGGTGGGGCTTTGGTGCTCACTGAGTCTGCCCCTTGAGTGTGTGATGTGTAGAGTTGTAATCTGGTATAGTCTGAAGCTGTCCACCAGGTACACTGGCTCTGGGGCCTTCTGGGAGGTGCAAAGTCAGCCACTGCCTGGGGCCACCCAGCAGGAGCTACAGAGGGATCTGCAGATGGCTGCTATTTTGCTATTTGTATTGGGCTTGGAGGTGCCCAGGCTAGGCCAAACTGTGAAACAAGGCAGGCTGGTGCTAGTACCAAGTCTTGGGCATGTTATTGATAGATATGGGGCATGTTGACACACGCTGCTTCTTGAGAGATTTTAGGAAAGTCTGAAGCCTGAACCAGAACAGGCCATTCAGATGGAAAAGCCACTGCAAACAACTTGGGTGGGGCTGCAAGCTGGATGGGGCAGGGTGTCAGGGAATCACCAGAGTGGAGTGAACAGTGTGGGCCTCACTGATGGAAACTCAGACATGGCTGCCAGTCAGCTCTGGAATGAGGGAGGTCCCAGCATAGGAACAATGACCCCTGCGAGCACCCCTGTCTGGGAAAAAGCCGCCCCCGTGTTCCTGCCCCAATGCCAGACAATCCAGTTCTTCCCCATATGTCCCTGGTTTCCCCAGTGCTGCTGCCCAGCGCTGGAGCTCAGAGAGAGCGGGACTGTGTAACTCCTGTGCTGGCCCTTTAAGAGGAACTGCCTGGGTCTCCAGCAGCCTCCATATCACTCAGCCACAATCCCCGGTGGTTTTTACACCCCAAAGATACAGGGACTTCTCTTCCTAGCCCTGGAACCCTGGGTGGGCGTCTGGTGGGGGGCTGGGACCCCTTGCTCCTCACGGGAGACCTCCACAGCCAATATATCTATCCCTCCCGAGTAAAACAAACAACAAACAAACAAAAAAACACCACATGTGTGTCGGACCAGCCTGTTTTGTGCCTCCACCTCTCCTACCGGTCTTGATGCACTTTCTTCTTTACTTTTCTAGTCGTAGGACTTCCATTCGGCCAGATTTCAGGGGGTTCTGAATGATGGTTGTTCTGTATTTTAATTGTAACTTTGAAGTGGTTGTAGGAGGATGTGAGTACCGGCATTTACCTACACCACCATCTTGGTTCTCTCTGCTTATTCTCATATATAGTTAATCCTCGTTCTCACATCTCAGACCAACCACTAGCATACTTCTGTCTCTGTATTTTTCAACCTTTTATTTAAATGGGATACTACAATATGTGGTCTTTTGAGACTGGCTCTTTAACGTATAATGTTTCAAGATCATGTTGTAGTACAGTGGTCGGCAAACTGTGGCTCATGAGCCACATGCGGCTCTTTGGCCCCTCGAGTTTTTAGCAAAGGCCAGCTTAGGAGTACCCTAATTAAGTTAATAACAATGTACCTACCTATATAGTTTAAGTTTAAAAAATTTGGCTCTCAAAAGAAATTTCAATCATTGATACTGTTGATATTTGGCTCTGTTGACTAATGAGTTTGCCGACCACTGTTGTAGTATATATCATAATTTCATTCCTTTTTTTTTTGCCCATGAATATTTTATTGTGGATATAGCACACTTTCCCTATCCATTCACCCACATAGATGTACATTTTAGTTGTTTCCTGTTTGGGATTCTTATGAATAACAGTTTTATAAACACTTAGGTGTAAGTTTTTATGTGGAGATACGTTTTCATTCCTCTTGGATAGATACCTAGAAGTGGAATTGCTTGATGATTGGTAACTTTAGGAATAACTTTTTGAGAAACTGCCAAAACTGTTTTCCACAAATCTTTTCCAGAATCTTGTGTTTCTTATCAGATACTAGAAACTATTTTTTTTGTTTTTTTAGAAAACGGTTGTCTATGGTAATTTAAAAATTATTGCTAAAGTTACACATTATTAGAGAAGACAGTGAGGCAGAGCCAACAGATTTTTCAGAAGTTATGAGTGACCTTCACAGAACAGAACAATCACTTCAGAAGTACAGTTACTATACAATGTCTTTTGGTAATGATCACATTATATAACAATTTCATATTTAAAATACCATCTTTTTGAAAGGAAACCAAGATGGCGGCATAGGTAAACACCTAAACTGCTGCCTTGCACAACAATTTCAAAACTACAACTAAAAGACAAAACGGACATCATCCAGAACCACAGGAAAGCTGTCTGAGTGGAAATTCTACAACTAGAAGGAAAGAGAAAAGCACACTGAGACTCAGAGGAGCTGCAGAAGGCAGAGGTACTGAAACGCGCATGCGCGGAGAGGTCAGGCAACTGAGTACGCAGCTGGCTTTCTCAAGCAGGAAGTAGACAAAAGCTCCTAACTGCGCTGAACTCCAGTTCCGGGCGAGACTCTGGGGACCCAGACACATTCGGGGAGAAACTGGACTGTCTGGCAGTGGGCAAAACTCAAGGGCAGCTTTCTCTCAGAGGTGCTAGCAGCGATTACCGCGGGACACTAAGACACAGGGGCCTCTTAGGGCAGGGCTGACGGGGAAACCAATGCTGTCTGCTCTGCCCTGAGACTCTGCCCTGAGACTCTGCTCCATCCAAGCTGAGCACAGAGGCTATTGTAAGTCTTGTCTCATAAGGGTGTCTCCAGCACAGAAGTTCTACCAGCGTAGACACAGCTGATCCTCACAGCCAATTGGCCTGGAGGTCAATTCCTCCCAGTGATACCAACAACAATCAAGGCTTAACTACAGCGAGACTGTGCGCACTGCCAACAAAGGGGTGCACCAAGAGTGTTCACCTCAGGTAACTGGGGAGGCTGAGCCACTGGGTCCTATAGGACACCTAGCACACAAAGCCACTCTATCAACTAGGGAAGCAGCGAAAATGCGGAGACAAATAAACAAATCACAAATGAAAGAAATGGAGGAAAGCAAACAACTGGATATAGAGTTCAAAACCATGGTTATAAAGTTTTTCAAGAATTTCCTAGAAAAGGCCGATAAATTTAGTGAAACCCTCGAGGATATGAAGAAGGACCAACTAGAAATTAAGCATACACTGACTAAAATAAAAAATATTATACAGCGATCTAACAGCAGACTAGAGGATCGCAAGAATCAAGTCAAAGATTTGAAATACAAAGAAGCAAAAAACACCCAACCGGAAAAGCAAAAAGCAAAAAGAATCCAAAAATATGAAGACAGTGTAAGGAGCCTGTGGGACAACTTCAAGCGTACCAACATCCAAATTATGGGGGTGCCAGAAGAAGTGAGAGAGCAAGATACTGAAAACCTATTTGAAGAAATAATGACCCAAAACTTCCCCCACCTGGTGAAAGAAATAGACTTACAAGTCCAGGAAGCACACAGAACCCCAAACAAAAGGAATCCAAAGAGGACCACACCAAAACACATCATAATTAAAATGCCAGGGGCAAAAGACAAAGAGAGAATATTAAAAACAGCAAGAGAAAAACAGTTAGTTACCTACAAGGGAGCACCCATATGACTGTCAGCTGATTTCTCAACAGAAACTATGCAAGCCAGATGGGAGTGGCAAGAAATATTCAAAGTGATGAATAGCAAGAACCTACAACCAAGATTACTCTACCCAGCAAAGCTATCATTCAGAATTGAAGGTCAGATAAAGAGCTTCACAGATAAGAAAAAGCTAAAGGAGTTCATCACCACCAAATCAGTATTATATGCTGAAAGGTATTCTTTAAGGAGAGGAAGAAGAAGAAAAAAGGTAAAGATAAAAATTATGAACAACAAATACATATCCATCAACAAGTGAACCTAAAAATCAAATGAATAAAAAATCTGATGAACAGAATAAACTGGTGAATATAATAGAATCAGGGACATAGAAAGGGATTGGACTGACAATTCTTGGGAAGGGGTGTGGGGGGTGCGGGAATAGACAGGACAAAAATCGTACACCTATGGATAAGGACAGTGGGGGCGGGGGGTAAGGACAGAGGGTGGGATGGGAACTGGGTGGAGGGGACCTATGGGGGAAAAAAGAGGAACAATTGTAATAATCTGAATAATAAAGATTTATTAAATTTAAATAAAGGTTAATAAAGGAATCTTTTCTAAAATTTGAAAAAAATACATCTTTTTTACTATAGCTATAAAAATACGAAATCCTTTTAGTATTTAAAGTGCTTTCCAGCTCTGAAGAGTTCAATTAAATTGGAACTAATATTCTCTCAGTTGTATATATGACACAATTGAGGAAAAGAGATGTTATTAATTTGCCCATGACAACCCATCTCAGTGAGGTGCTGAACTAGGATTTGAGCCCATATATTGCTGCCCCAGAGATGATCCTTGCTCTGGACATTCTATTGTCTCAGTTTGTATCATACCAGAGTCTCATTTGTGCCCTTGGGTACCACAAGGCAGTGTTGGAGATGGTGCCAGTGTGTGTGTGGTGCAGGAATGGAGGCCCTGCTGAGATTTCGCCAAGCTGTGAACAGCAGCAGCCACCTCACGAAAGGGGCTCCGTGGCTAATTCACAGTAAGTGTTCATGGAGCTGAGCAACACCCCGGTCACCCTTTCATGTCCTTTTTCTGTCTTTTCAGACACTACCAGGCACAGGTCTGCCTGCCAGGACTCTCCTTACTTCAGACAGGAACCTACATTTGCAGAAGTAAGAAGAAAAGAATGACCACATTTAAGGTGCATATGGTTCACCTTTTTTACTGTTAAAATTCCATCTCACTACTCAGAAGATCACGTGTTTTTTCCTTTCCTGAGATGTCTCAAGGAGAACACCAGGCATTTAAAGACCTGTTTACTTTGTATTCGCTTTTAGTGTTGGTTTTATTTTGTCATTATTCATTTTACTTCAAAAATGTGTGGACAAATTAATAGAAATGACCACAAGTTCTCCAACTTTATTACTTCGCTGCTGGAACATTAACCATTATTTTCTCATATTCTCTTCCTCGTGTAGCCATAGCTTAATTAATATTCACAATTACATCTAATATTAAATAGGGCTTTTAATTTAATATAACATTTACTTTTTATGATTATGTAGTATTTCTATTATTGACACACTTTTTAATTTTCAACTACTTACTACTCATAGACATTAAGGTGGTTTAGGAGTTTTGTTGTTTTAAGTAACATTGCAGTGACAATTTTCCTACCTGCAACTTTTTTCTCCAAAAAAATCAATTCTCCAAATAACATGCCTATGTTTTTTCCTCAACATACTAAGAGCTTAATGTTGAAAAAGTGCATTGATACATGCCCCATTGGAATTTTATAGATAGAATATTCAAATCTGGCATAGCACAGTAGGCACAAATATTGTTGGAGATTTTCACTCAGAAGGGGCTAGATTCTGTCTTTCCTATTGTCTGAGTCAGGTCCTACATGTCTTTTACTTACTCATCTACTCTTTTTAAAGTATATTTTTATTGATTTCAGAGAGGAAGGGAGAGGGAGAGAGAGATAGAAACATCAGTGATGAGTGATCCCCTACTGGGGATCAAGCCCACATCTTGGGCATATGCCCAGGGAATGGAACAGTGACCTCTGGTTCATAGGTCGCTGCTCAACCACTGAGCCACACCAGCTGGGCTACTAATCTACATTTATTCCTGCATATAATAATTATTTTTTCAAAGTAATACATAACCTTATGTTTGTGTGTATGTTTTTAAATAATAGACTATTTTTTTAGGGTAGTTTTGCATTCACATTAAAATCCAGCAGAAGATACACAGATTTCCCTATACCTCCTGCCCTCACACATTCACAGCCTCACCTATTTTTTTTTTCTGTTAATCCTCACCTGAGGATATTTTTCCATTGATTATTTTATAAAGAGAGTGGGAGTGAGGGAAGAGGAGAGGGAGGGAGGGAGGGAGGGAAGGAGGGAGGGAGGGAGGGAGGGAGGGAGGGAGGGAGGGAGGGAGGGAGGGAGAGCGAGAGAGAGAGAGAGAGAGAGAAGCATCGATGTGAGAGAGACATCGGTTGGTTGCCTCCCACAAGCGTTGAGATGGGGGCCAGGGAAGGGAAGGAACCTGCAACCCAGGTACATGCTCTTGACTGGGAATCAAGCCCTCAACCCTTCAGTCTGCAGACTGACATTCTAATCACTGAGCCACCCTGGCCAGGGCCTCTCCCATTTGTACCACCCCCCACCAGATTTGTACATTTGTTAGAATTGATGAACCTGCATTGACACATCATTATCACCAGGATCCAGACTTTACATTAGGGTTCCCTCTTGTTTTGTTTAATAATGCATTTTTTATTGATTTCAGAGAGGGAGAGAGTGATAGAAATATCAATGATGAGAGAGAATTATTGATTAGCTGTCTCCTGCAAGGCCCCTACTGGGTGTGCCATGACCAGGAATAGAACCGTGACCTCCTGGTTCATAGGTCAACGCTCAACCACTGATCCACGCTGGCCAGGCTCAGGGTTCACTCTTTGTGTACATTCTGTAGGTTTGGACAAAGACATTATGGCATGTCCCCGCCATTATACTCTCATACACAGTAGTTTCATGTTCTGAAATCCCCTTGTGCTCCACCTCTGTATCCTTCTCTTCCTCCAGCCCCTGGCAACCCCTGATCTTTTTACAGTCTGCATAATTTTACCTCTTCCAGAAGGTCATGTAATTGGAATATCTATAAGTAACCTTTCAAACTGGCTTCTTTTACTTAGCAATATCCGTTAAAATTACCTCCATGTCTTTTTGTGGTTTAATAGCTCATTTCTTTTTAGCACTAAATTATACTCTGGTCTGGATATACCACAGTTTATCCATTCACCACCTGAAGGGTATCTTGGTTGCCTCCAGTTATAACCTAAGGTATAATCGTGGTTAAAGATGTCCACTCTTGCCCTGGATGGTGTGGCTCAGTTGGTTGAGCATGGTCCCGGGCACCAAAAGGTTGCTGGTTCGATTCCTGGTCAGGCCACATGCCCAGGTTGCCCGCTCCAAACCCAGTAGGGGGCGTGCAGGAGGTAGCTGACCGATGTTTCGCTCTCACATGGATGTTTCTCTTTCTCCCTCTCCCTTCCTCTCTCTTTAAAAATGAATTAAATATATATATATATATATATTTTTTATTTTTTTTTTATTTTAGAAGACGTTTATTAAAGCTAGGGACCATGAAACAAAGGAAGGGCTGGGGAAATGAGTGCAGGCTGGTCTGCTTTGGCTCACTAAGAAGTCAGAGAAAGGGGGCCATGGGGACAGGCTCAGGGGGTTTGCCTGAGATGAACTGCCACTGCCCATTGCTGCCCTGGTTGCAAGCCCCATCGGGTCCCTTAGCGTTTAGGAGACGCACACCTTTCTTCCGACTCCGGCAGCCAAGGCCTGCGGAGGGGCTGCCTCCTGGGCCGGAGGTGAGAGGCCGAGCCCGGACTCCACCGTGAGCCTCATGGCAGCCGGGTGCACGTGGACCCGCAGCCCCCCCACACTTTCCCCATGTCTCGGGTTGAGACCCACAGGGGTCCGGAAGCCGTGGGGCGCACGAGACGAGCCTGCAGGAAGATGCTGGGGCGGAAACTGGAGCCCAGGCAGCTGGGTTCCCAGATCCTCCCTGCCGTGGCTGCGCCTGAATAAAAATATTTTTTAAAAATGTCCATTCTTGCCCTGGCCAGATAGCTCAGTTGGTTAGAGTGTCGTGCCAATAAACCAAGGTTGCGAGTTCGATCTCTGGCCAGGGCACCTACAAGAAGCAACCAGTGAATGCATAAATAAGTGGAACAACAAATTGGTGTTTCTCTCTCAAATCAATAAAAAAGTAAAAGTCCAGTCTTGCTGGATATGCCAGGCACTTACTCCTTTGAGCTACTGGATAAGGAGGTTCTTGATTTCATGTTTCACTTAAACAGGTAGAAACTGAGAAACCTGCTTAAGTCACACAGGAAACCAAGCAAGGGTCAAGGAATATTAGCCATTCTGTTTGGAAGAACCCATAAGCAGATGGCATCTGCTCAGTGCTGGTTGAGTTGACATGTGTTTGGTGCCATAGGAGGAAGTGACGTTCAAGGACGTGGCTGTGGTCTTCACCGAGGAGGAGCTGGGGCTGCTGGACCCGTCCCAGAGGAAGCTGTACCGAGACGTGATGCTGGAGAACTTCCGGAACCTGGTCTCAGTGGGTGAGGACAGGCGCTCTGTGACTCAATGTCAGCTCCCAGGGGGAGCTTTGTATCCTTGGGTGTTCAAGGCTTTGGAGCCCTTGTAATGGCTCCCTGAGTTTGGGGGTCTGACTTTTCTAATATATAGTGGACACAGTGAGTGAATTAGTTTGGTTTTTACCAACAGGCAAGTTTGTGTTTTGTTAAGGAATTATAATGCACAGTATACTGCTCTGTCTTACCAATTTTTGACTCTATCATGAGTTTTAAAACCAATTGAGACCTATTCTCAATTTTTTTTTAATCCTCACCCAAGGATATGTTTTTATTGATTTTTTTAGAGAGAAAGAGAAACATTGGTCGATTGCTTCCCACATGCACCCCGACCTGGGATTGAACCCAAAACCTAGGTATGTGCCCTGACCGGGACTCGAGCCTGCAACCTTTTGGTGTACAGGACGGTGCTCCAACCAACTGAGCCATCCAGCCAGGGCCCTACTCTCAGTTTTTAAGGAAATAAAATTAGATTACTAATCCTCTCACACTCTTCCAAAATATTCAAGGAGGAAGTATTTCCTAGCTCATTCTACATATGTGTATGGGTCTTTTTAAAATTTTACTTTGATAGTATGTTTACTAAAGCTGGGGACAGTGAAACAAAAGAACGACTTCGGGTAGAAGCAGCAGGAGAGAGCCGAGGCAGTGCTGTCGGGAAGAAATGAGCCACGGTGGGGCTGCTGTTAGCTCACTGAAAAGTCAGAGGAAATGGGGGCCTCGGAAACAGGGTCAGGGGGTGAGCCCAGGATGAGCTGCTGCTGTCCGTTGCGCCCCTGGTTGCAAGTCTTGTGGGGACCTTTCGGGTTTAGGAGAGAAGAGTAAGGATGCACACCTGGGAGGGAAGAAAGGCATGGGGGTGCTCCAGAGATAACCCACCCATATGGGTCTTGACAAATGGCATTTCTTCACATTGGTCATTTAAGAAAAAAATGTTTGAAAAACACTGCTTCTGATTACTGGGAGAGTATGCAGTGGGAACCTAATTTTCCAGGGAAGTTTACCTAGAATGTTTTGGTGTTAAGCATGTGACTTTGCATGTTCACCAGGCATCAAACATTCAAACAAGACATGGCCCACTTAGTAAGGGGAGAGAAGTTTTGGATGGTGAATATGGCAATCCAAAGAAAAGGGAATTCAGCCCTAGCTGGTGTGGCTCCATTGGTAGGAGCATTGTCCCATATACTGAAAGGTCACAGGTTCGGTTTTTGGACAGGGCACATACCTGTGTTTTGGGTTCGATTTCTGGCCCTAGATGGAGCATGTATGTGAGGCAACCAGTTGATGTTTCGCTCTCTCTCTCTCTCTCGCTCTCTCTCCCCCTCTCAATGAAATCAATGAAAATGTCATCAGGTGAGGATTAGAATTTTTTAAAAATTCTCTTATGTGTTTTTTTTTTTCTGGAGTCCCCGGTGGTCTGCTCTGGGTCCCCACTCCCTCTCTAAACACATCTCCTGTCCTCTTCCTCTTGTTCCATTTTCCCCACCCACATTGTCCCCCTTACTGTTCCTCAGACCTGCCAAGGATTCTATATATTGCCTGTTGCTGCTGTAACAAATTACTATAAACAGCAGAGCTAACAACAAAATTGGATTATAGTTTAGTTCTTTAGGTGTGAAGTGTGACGTCTCACTGAGCTAAGTCAGGGTGCCTGCAGGGCTGTGTGTCTTTCTGGATGCTCTAGGAGGGACCCTTCCCCTTGGGTTGCTAGTATCTAGGACCTTCCCAATTCCTTGGTTCTCGTTTTCCTTCCTCTGTCTTCAAAGCCATCAGTGTTGCATTTCTGACCATTGGTTCTCGTTTTCCTTCCTCTGTCTTCAAGGCCATCAATGTTGCATTTCTGACCATTCCTCTGGACTTTTCCTCTACCACTCTTCTGTCTCCCGCCTCTCGGGACCCTTCTGATTACATTGGCCCCTCTGGGATAATCCTGGGTGCTCTTCCCATTTTTATGGTTAGCAACCTTAATTGCATCTGCAACCCCATTCTTTACTGTGTAAATAACATGTTCATAGGTTCTGAGGATTGGACGTGGACATCTTTCAGGGACCATTGTTAAGTATACTACACAAGCTTTTCCTTCAGCGTCCTTCACTTCCTTCTGCCTGGAATGCTCTTTCACCCCAAATACTACTGGCCCTTTCTTTCTTCTTTCATTGCCTGCTCAGTTTCAATATCATGACACAGGCCTTATGACCACACTATTTAAAATACAATTCTGTTGCCTGGCTGGCATGGCTCAGTGGTTGAGTATCGACCTATGAACCAGGAGGTCATGCTTTGATTCCTGGTCAGGGCATATGCCCCACTTGCAGGCTCGATCCCCAGAGGGACCAATTTGGTTATAATTCTCCTCTTGTAGATTATATTCCACATGTATATATTCCACAAATATAACCAAAACAAAAGAGGTAACTGAAATATTTGCACAACCCAGGCATGTACAAATATTTGGTTCTGTTTGTTTTGGTTGGGTATCAACACAGAACAATAAGATGAACTACACATATTACGTATTACTTAGAATTTACTTTGCATATATAGATACAAACAGCTCTATGTTTTTTACATATAGGATTATAAAGAGTTTAGCCAACAAAGTTTGGAGGGACAGTTTACACTCCTCCTGCACTTGACACCAACTGCAAGTTTGGGGGGGGGGGGTCCAAACTACCTTCACTTTGAATGAGTCTCTAGATGGCCTAATAGAACTCACTGAATGCTGTTATACTCACGGTTAGTGTTTTTAAAGGGAAGGATTCACCTTACAATTAAGTAAGAGAATGGGCACGGGAAAAGGAGTCTAGAGAAGAGCCAGACACAGAGCTCCCACTGTCCTCTCTGTGTGGATCAAGGACGTGTTACTGTGTTACTTTCCAACATAAAGGTGTGAAATTACACAGGGTATAGCCAATCAGGGAAGCTCACCTAAGCCTCAGTGCGATGGGGTTCCATCGCATGGCCAGTATACCTTGAATAGTTTTATGAGGTTATTCTGTCTCTTGATTCACACCACCAGGTAACGGAAAGCTTTATCCACAATCACAATCTGGTCTTTCTGGTGGTGTTAGCCTCATTCCAAAATCATATTGTTATACCAGCCAGTGTGGCCCCAGACCCTCATATCTTTCCAGACATGACATTTCACATGCTTAGAGCTTCTCTCTCAGATATGGAAGGCAAACGCCAGATCCCTTATTGGGTAAGATATCTAATATAAGGATGTGTAACGTAAATCCAAATATACAAAGTATTGATTATGTTACTGCTTTTCCTTAAAATTTGATTCATACTTCATTGTGTATATATTTGCTTTATAATTTTCTATCGAAGGCTTTACACTGATTATAAAATTCAATAGAAACAGCAGCTGATTAACATGTATCATATTACTATATTTGTTATGAAGTCTTTGATTTCTAAGTTATACCTCACATAGGAGACTTGGTGTGGTTCTAAATTTGTTTCATTGATGCTTAGTGGAGAAGAACCTGCTGGACTACTACTTAGTTTCTGTAAACCAGATACCATGACCCATATCCAAAGGACACTGTGAATACTCTGGATTTATTGAAGTCTCATGCTCTTCCTTAAATGTGAAATCTTGAAGACACTGAACAAAGTCTTCATTTATCCACATCTATAAATTCTCTCTTCTTATAGGAGGCAAGGTCCAATATGAGATGGAGACTGTTCCAGAACCAGAACAACATGAAGAACTCTCCTGCTGGCAAATATGGCAACAAATTGCAAGTGACCTAATCAGGAGTCAAGACTCCATGATCAAGAGTTCTCAGTTCCCTAACCATAATGATTCAACCAGCCAGGTTGGGGCAGGACTATCTATAACTCACACAGGCCAGACACCTCACTGGGGAAATGAATGTAACAAATTCTTTTGTGATATCTTCAACTTTGATCTCCATCAACAAATGCACTCAGGAGAGAAGTCTCATACATGTGGTGAGTGTGGAAAAAGCTTCTTTTATAGTTCAGCATTCCGTATTCATCAGAGAGTTCACTTGGGAGAGAAATGCTATAAGTGTGATAAGTGTGGTAAGGAATTCAGTCAGAGCTCACGTCTGCAAACCCATCAGCGAGTCCACACTGTAGAAAAACCATTTAAATGTGAGCAGTGTGGGAAAGGCTTCAGTCGTAGGGCAACACTTAGTGACCATTGCAAATTACACTCAGGAGAGAAACCTTATAAGTGTGAGGAATGTGGGAGGACCTTCCTTCATGCTTACCATCTTTACAACCACCAGAGAGTCCACACGGGGGAGAAACCGTTCAAATGTGATATATGTGGGAAGAACTTCCGTCAGAGGTCAGCACTTAATAGTCATTGTGTGGTCCACACGGGAGAGAAACCGTACAAATGTGAAGAGTGTGGGAAATGCTTCAGCTGGTGCTCACATCTTCATATCCACAAGAACATTCACACGGGACAGAAATCATACAAATGTGACAAGTGTGGAAAGAGCTTCTACTCTAAGGCAGATCTTTATTACCATCAGAGGATTCACACAGAAGAGAAACCCTATAATTGTGAGGAATGTGGGAAGAGCTACAGATGGGCCTCGCATCTTTTGGCCCATCAGCGAGTCCACAGTGGAGAAAAACCGTTCAGATGTGAAGAGTGCGGGAAGAGATTTGGTCGGAAAGCCTACCTACAAGCTCACCTAAAAGTCCACACAAGAGAAAAGCCATTCAAGTGTGAGGAGTGTGGGAAGGGCTACAAGACAAGCTTGGATCTTGAAGTGCACCGGAGCATCCACACAGGAGAGAAACCATATACATGCTGGGTGTGTGGTAAGCACTTAAGTAGGGCCTCACACCTTAAACTTCATCAGAGAGTGCACACTGGAGAGAAACCATACAAATGTGATGTGTGTGGTAAACTTTTCACTCAGTTTTCACATCTACAGTCTCATCAGAAAGTTCACACAAGGGAGAAGCCTTACAAGTGTGAGGTATGTGGTAAGCGCTTCAAGTCAAGTTCATACTTTAGAATTCATTACAGAAGCCATGCTGGTGATAAATTTCATCCGTTCTCAGAAGAAGGAAAACCTTTGTTTCATTAAAGGGAATGTTTCAGCCATGGCTCAACATACCCCAGTGATTCTGAGACTACACAAGTGGTGCGGTGAGGGCATGAGGGCAGGGAGCGTGTTTGCTGCTGATCCTACACAACCTTAACATTGATTAGCACTTTGTATATGTATTCAGCACTCGTTTGTTAAGTCAGTCAAGGGAAGAAAATATCTAATATTTAAAAACTGTACCTGGAAGAGGAAACCTGCAAAAAACAATTCAGGGAAACAAACATGAGTTGAAATACAGAAAGACACCGGGTCCTGCTCGCCACAGCATTATTTTGGTAGGCTCCTTGCAGCTGGCTCCTGGCCTACCCTCTGGCTCTGTTCTGAGGTTGGGTTCTTATTATTTGGGTTTCTGTCTGGTGTTCCGTTAGTATATATAGTATAAATTCATCTTTTGGTTTTTCTCACAGTCCAAACAGTTATAACTTTGCAATAACTGGCTACTGCACATATCACAATTGACATTTTTCAACGGTGTTAAGGCAAGGGTTCAAAGTAACCTATTAAAAGGGTCAGATTTAGCACCAGTGATAATAGTTTTCGTAATCTTGAATTCATTGAATTTTAAGTCTTTGTTTTTTCATGCTGGCTTTGATATGATTGCCTTCTAATTGTAGCATGCATTTCTTTATTTCCTTTTTTTTTTTGGGGGGGGGGGGGATGGGAGTAAGGGTTAATCCTCACCTGAGGATATTTTCTATTTTCCATTGATTTTTAGAGAAAATGTAAGGGAGGAAGGGAGAGAAACATCGATGTGAGAGAGACACATTGATTGGTTGCCTCCCGTACGCACCCCAACCAGAACTGGGATCTAACCTGCAACCCAGGTATATGCCCTTGACCAGAAATCAAACCCGAGACCCTTCGGTGCATGGGCTGACGTTCCAACCACTGAGCTATACCAGCCAGTGCTTGTATTATTTCTTTTGTCAAACTTCTCTGGTAGGGGCTATGCTAAATTTGAAGGACATTTAGTATCTCAACTTTCTATATTCTTCCCTTATTCCCATGAAATAAATACCAGAAAAAGTTGTTGGGATTTGGTAATTTCATCAAATGTATTCATTACTTGCATAGGAATGCCATCTACATGCTTTTCTTTTTTGGTAAAAACACATCTTTGGAAAATATAACTGTAATTTAGAAGTCATAGTTTAAGAACTTAAGATTATGAGATTCAAATAATGAAAAATGAATACCATATCAGTAATGCCACACAATTTTTAGAATGGAAATAACAAGTGTTTGTCAGTAAAAATTTGTTTAAATTATATATTTCCAAAATAACTTGGAGTCATTAAAGTGATGGCAAGGACATGTAATAACAGAAGAAGAACATAATATGGGCTTTGTGAACTCGGACTGTGGAATTAAGTTCATAAATCTGTGTATGTATGTATAAAAATAAAATGTGGAAAGTGATACTCATAGTAATGATCTTCTTTAGCAAGGAGTATTGGGTGGTATTTCCATTTTTAATCCCATTATGTATTTTAATTTCTCAATGAGCATCAATTTGATCAAACTGGTAAATTATGTATAAAGGAATTTGAAAAATGATTAATATGAATCATTTACAGTTATGGACTCCTAATAAGATTGTGCTATATTATCATATAAGATCAAAATTAAGGAATAGGACTCCATCAATATTCAAAAAATTTTTCTGGTTATTTGAATACACAAATAAGTTAATGCATGTGACACATCTTTATTTTTTTTAATTTAATAAATCTTTATTGTTCAGATTATTACAATTGTTTCTCCTTTTTTCCCCCCCATAGCTCCCCTCCACCCGGTTCCCACTCTACCCTCTGCCCTTACCTCCCTCCCACTGTCCTCATCCATAGGTGTACAATTTTTATCCAGTCTCTTCCTGCACCCCCCACACCCCTTTCCCCCTGAGAATTATCAATCCACTCCCATTCTATGCCCCTGATTCTATTGAAGTAACTTTCCAATAAAATGACCCAAGGCGGAGTTATGTAGAGGTTATTTATCATATGTCTACTGGAGCAACAGAGGAGGCTCTTAACTGACTATTTCTACAGGAAGGGGAGTGAATTTTTCCATTATAAATTTTTTTTCAGAAGTACTTTCTTTTAAAAAAACAACAGGTCAGCCCTGGCTGGTTTGGCTCAGTGGATAGAGCATTGGCCTATGGACTGAAGGGTCCCCGGTTCGATATCGGCCAAGGGCACATGCCTGGGTTTCGGGCTAGGTCCCCAGTAGGGGGCGTGCAGGAGGCAGCCAATCAATGATTCTCATCATTGATGTTTCTATCTCTCCCTCTCCCTTTCTCTCTAAAATCAATAAAATATATTTTTTAAAAAAACAAAACAAAAAACAGGTCATTTTTTTAGAAAAGTTTTACGTTCACAGCCAAATTGAGAGGAAATAAGAAGCTATCCCATATATCCCCTACCTTCACACACCCACACACTCTTACATTATTGACATCCCCACAAAATACAATTGATGACTCTACATTGATACATCATCATCACCCAGAGTCTGTACTTCACATTAGGGTTCACTCTTGGTGTTATACATTTCATTGATTTGGACAAATGTATAGTGACATATATCCACCATTGTAGTATTGTATAGAGTATTTCACTGCTCAAAAAATCTTCTGTGTTCCACCTGTTTATCCCTCCCTTCCCTTGACCCCTGGCAACCACTGAAATTTTTATTGTCTTCATACTTTTGCCTTTTCCAGAATGTCCTATAGTTGGAATCATACAATATGTAGTCTTCAGATTAGCTTCTTTCACTTAGCAATATGCATTTTCCTTTCCTTCATATCTCTCCATGGTTTGTTAGATCATTTCTTCTTTAGCATTGAATAATATTCCATTGTGTGGATATACCACAGTTTATTTATTCACCTACTGAAGAACATCTTGGTTGCTTCTGAGTTTTGTTGTTATGAATTAAGCTGCTATAAACATCTGTGCACAGATGTTTGTGTGGACTTAAGTTTTCAATTCCAATTAGTAAATACCAAGGAGTGTAATGCTAGATGGTATGATAAAAGCATGTTTAGCCAAAACCGGTTTGGCTCAGTGGATAGAGCGTTAGCCTACGGACTGAAAGATCCCAGGTTCAATTCCGGTCAAGGGCATGTACCTTGGTTGCGGGCACATCCCCAGTAGGGGGGGTGCAGGAGGCAGCTGATTGATATTTCTCTCACATCGATGTTTCTAACTATCTCTCTCCCTTCCTCTCTGTAAGAAATCAATAAATTAATTAATTGACTAATTAATTAATTTTTAAAAAGCATGTTTAGTTTTGTCCTCCAAAGTGGCTGGACATTTGGCATTCCTACCAGCAATGAAGAAGAGGTCCTGTTGCTCCACATCTTCACCAGCATTTGGTGGTGTCAGTATCCTGGATTTTAGCTATTCTAATAGGTGTCTGGTGGTATCTTGTTGTTGTTTGAATTTCCATTTCCCTGATCACATAGGATGTGGAATGTCTTTTTTCTTTTTATTAATTTCAGTGAGGAAAGGAGACGGAGTAAGAATTAGAAGCATCAATGATGAGAGAGAATCACTGATGGGCTGCCTCCTATATGCCCCCCACTGGGGATCAAGCCTGCAGCCTGGGCATGTGTCCTGACCACAAATTGAACCTTGACCTCCTGGTTCATAGGTCGATGCTCAACCACTGAGCCATGCCGGCTGGGCTGGAATATATTTTTATATGCTTAATTGCCATCTATATATCTTCTTAGGTAAGGTGTATGTTAAAGCTTTTGACTCATTTATTCTTTGTTTTCTTATTGTTGAGTCTTAAGAGAAGTACTTTTTAAACTAATTGAAAATTTTATTGAGAAAGTAATCTCCAGATGATTAGATAACTTTGTATAAACATAGTGTTTTTGGAATACCAACAAGGGTAAATCTTTTAGAAAATACATTTCTAAACTGAAATTACTGGATATGGTCAAAAGTTTGTAAGAGTTTCAGAATTTCCAGGAATACTTTGAACATGTAAATATAAATATTTTAAAGTATTGGATGTTAGATTATATTACATGAACTTAAAATTTGAAGTATTTGTTATTTTTTTCCTTAAAGTTTTATTTGATTCACATTTTATTTATGTAACTTTTCTATCTACATAATTTATTAACTACATGATTTACTATTCAAGATTCTACACTAACTTTGTTATTGATTAGAAACTATTGGCCTAGTGCACGAATTCGTGCACATTGAAAGGAAATCAATTAGAAGAAATTTTTTAATATCGCTATTTGCCCTTTCTCTATAATAAAAGTGTCAATCAAATTCATGATCAACAATGACAGATCAAAACACATACATGTGGTTGGCGCCAACGAGAGCTTTATATGTATCGCTCATGTGTGAGTCAACTTAGCCTTTTATAGATATAGAATTAACTTGCTTAATTAGACCTGCTTTCTGATTTAGCTAAACTTTTTCCAGCCCAGTGAAGCACCCCAACTTCTGTTTCAGGTAATTATCAACAACACAGCAGTATATATCAACACAAAGCAGATTATTATTGCCGATCACGCATGAAGAACAAAGGGTAAAATATTTAATTGCAGCAGTGTTTGGCTATATTCTGCACAGTGAGAAAACTTGAAGTCATTTTCTTTTTTTATATTTTTACTAGAGGCCTGATGCACAAAATTTGTGCAAGGGGCTCAGCCCTTGCAGCCCCAGCTTTGTCCAGAAGGTTGTTTGGCTGTCCGGTCTAATTAGCATATTATGCTTTTATTATTATAGATTGATTTCAGAGAGGGAGAGAGAGGGAGAAAGAGAGAGATAGAAACATCAATGATGAGAAAGAATCATCGACCAGCTGCCTCCTACATGCGCCCAACTAGGGACCGAGCCTGCAACCCGGGCATGTGCCTCCGACAAGAATCAAACCTAGGACCCTTTGTTCCATAGTCCAACACTCTATCCACTGAGCCAAACCAGCTGGGTAACTTTGTATAAACATAGTGTTTTTGGAATACCAACATAGTGTTATTGGATGTTAAATTATATTACATGAACTTAAAATTCGAAGTATTTGTTACTGTTTTTCCTTAAACTTTTATTTGATTCATATTTTATTTATGTAACTTTTCTATCTACACAATTTATTAACTACATGATTTACTATTTTCAAGGTCCACCATTGAAGTGAAGTCATTTTCAAGGTCCACCATTTCTTACTTCTTTTTAGTTGGGTCAACTTTCTAAGCTTTCTAAATCTCCGTTTTCCAGCTAATGAAAAGAATAATAGGATTCCCCTCTACCTACTCCAGGACTTCTGTGAGGACCAAATGAGATGAGGCACAGGAAAACACTTCACAGACATTTGGTTACAGTGTAAAGTGTTTCCACCTGGCTATAAAGCAAGTCATATTCCTGGGCTGAAGAAACTGCAAGGGGGCTAATCGTCGCTAGGGAGAGGAAGCCGGGCATTGCTATGTGATGTCATTACCCACTGCCCACAGCAACCGTTTCCGGGCTGGGCTGGGCTGTGGGCTGCATTTTGTGCCCATGGGGTCTCTGCAATTTGGTGGGCTATCACTCCGGGGTGGTGGTGGGGCCTGTGTCCCACTTGGAAGCCAAGTGTTGCTTTGTGGGCACCAGGTCCGCGGAGCCATTTCTCTGTGTGTCATGGCAGTTCCTGCGTTGAGCATTTGCCCCCTGGTGGTCAGTGCGCATCATAGCGGCCTGTCGGATAGAGGGAAGGACACTTATCATATTAGGCTTTTATATATATATATAGATGGCCATTGGTTAACACTGAATCTTACCAAAATTTTAAATTAAATCTTTGATATATAACTTGCACCTCACAAAGGAGACTTGGTGTGTACCAATGGGTTTCATTATGCTTATTTTTTAAAAAATATATTTTATTGATTTTCCACAGAGAGGAAGGGAGAGGGATAGAGAGCTAGAAACATTGATGAGAGAGAAACATCTACCAGCTGCCTCCTGCACACCCCCCACTGGGGATGTGCCCGCAACCAATGTACATGCCCTTGACCGGAATCGAACCTGGGACCTTTCAGTCCGCAGGCCGATGCTCTATCCACTGAGCCAAACCGGTTTCGGCTCATTATGCTTAGTGTATAGGAGCCAACTGGACCACTTCTTGGTGTCTATAGACATGCAAACCAAAGAATGTGACACCCAGTGGAAAAGACAAACTGTGTATTCCCTGGATGCATTGAAGTCTCGGGCTCTCTCTTAAATGTGAAATTGTAAAAACACTGAACAAAGCCTTCAGTTGTTCATTTCTCTTCGTTCTCTGTCTTTATAGGAGGAAACATCCCAGGTGAGACAGAGACTGTTTCAGAAGCAGAACCTCATGGAGAGCTTTCCTGCTGGCACATCTGGCAACAGATTGCAAGTGACTTAATCAGGCATCAAGACTTCCTGGTAAAGAGTTCTCAGGTTCCCAAACAAGGTGATTCGCCTGGCCAAGTTGGAGCAGGACTATTTATAACTGACACAGGCCAGAAACTTTACCAGTATAATGAATGTAAAAAATCTTTCAGTGACGTCTCCAACTTTGATCTTCATCAACAAATACATTCAGGAGAGAAGTCTCATACATGTAGTGAGTGTGGAAAAAACTTCTGTTACAGCTCAGCACTCCATATTCACCAGAGAGTTCACTTGGGAGAGAAACGCTATAAGTGTGATGCGTGTGGTAAGGAATTCAGTCAGAGTTCACATCTGCAAACTCATCAGAACATCCACATTGTAGAGAAACCATTCAAATGTGAGCAGTGTGGGAAAGGCTTCAGTTGAAAATCAACACTTACTGTTCATTGCAAATTGCACACAGGAGAGAAACCTTTTAATTGTGAAAAATGTGGAAGAGGCTTCACTCATGCTTCACATCTTCAGGAACATCAGAGAATCCACACTGGGGAGAAACCATTCAAATGTGATGTATGTGGGAAGAACTTCCGTCGTAGGTCAGCACTTAATAGCCATTGTATGGTCCACACGGGAGAGAAACCATATAAATGTAAAGACTGTGGGAAATGTTTCACTTGTAGTTCAAATCTTCATATCCATCGGAGAGTGCACACAGGAGAGAAACCATATAAATGTGAGGAATGTGGTAAGTGTTTCATACAGCCTTCACAATTCCAGGCCCATCGGAGAATCCACACTGGAGAGAAACCGTATATATGTCAAGAGTGTGGTAAGGGCTTCATTTACAGTTCAAGTTTTCAAGCCCATCAGGGAGTTCACACAGGAGCAAAACCATACAAATGTGAGGAGTGTGGGAAAAGGTTCAGGATGAAAATCCATTATCAAGTTCATCTGGTGGTCCACACAGGAGAGAAACCCTATAAATGTGACATATGTGGGAAGGGCTTCCGTCAGAGTTCATATCTTAAAATTCACCAGAAGGCTCATAGTATAGAGAAACCTTATAAGTGTGAAGAGTGCGGGCAGGGCTTCAATCAGAGTTCACGACTTCAAGTTCACCAGCTGGTCCATACTGGGGAGAAACCATACAAATGTGAAGAATGTGGGAAAGGATTCAGTCGTAGAGCAGATCTTAAAATCCATTGTAGAATCCACACAGGAGAGAAGCCATATAATTGTGAGGAGTGTGGGAAGGTCTTCAGGCAGGCCTCACATCTTCTGACCCATCAGAGAGTCCACAGTGAGGAAAAGCCATTCAAATGTGATGGGTGTGGGAAGAGCTTTGGTCGGAGTTCACACCTTCAAGCCCATCAAAAAGTCCACACTGGAGAAAAGCCGTACAAATGTGAGGAGTGTGGGAAGGGTTTTAAGTGGAGCTTGAATCTTGACATGCATCAGAGGGTCCACACGGGAGAGAAACCATATAAGTGTGGGGAGTGTGGTAAGTACTTCAGTCAGGCCTCGAGTCTTCAGCTTCATCAGAGTGTCCACACTGGAGAGAAACCATACAAGTGTGATGCGTGTGGCAAAGTCTTTAGTCGGTCTTCACAACTTCAGTATCATGAGCGAGTTCACACAGGGGAGAAACCTTACAAGTGTGAGATGTGTGGTAAAAGCTTCAGTTGGAGATCAAATCTTGTAAGTCATCACAAAATTCATGCTGGTGATTCGCTTTACAAAGATGATGAGAGTGGTAAAAACATCAAAGAATTGTCAGAGGAAAGAAGTTCTCCAAAATGATGTTTTTAAAAACTCACATGCAACCTGAATTCTTGTCACCAGGTCTCACAGGAGAGAAAACAGTTGTTTTAGTTTAGTCAGTGTTTAAGCATTAGCTGAAAACATCTCCGTTTTCAGCAGGTCATGCAGCAAAGAACCCTTATAAGTGGTGCAATAAACACTACATTCAGAACTTTGACATTTATTAGATGACACTTAGGAGATGGTGCTTAGAAGGAAAAGCGTTTGGTCTGGCCTTTAACAAAAGTGCAGTGATGTGCCTCAGTCTTTCTGCAACGAGGGTTCAGGAATCTGGAGAAGGGGCTGCGACATAAATGAATAGAGACTAGACATGAAATATAAATTTAAAAGGCATGGGGGAAAGCCAGGCGGAAACTTAGCTCTAGTGACTAAGCTCCCTGAATCTCCAAACCCACAGCTTTTTTAAACACATTTTTCCCTTTAGCAAAGCAGTCACACATATCCAAGGTAAGGTTTGGTAAACAATAAAGGATTATCAGGTTAGGGGAATTGCCCTCAGCTGTTTGGCAGCAGGTAATAATATGCAGACCTTCAGCCCTGCTGAAGTTGTCCATCAGCTTTCTGATGAACTTCTGGCATTTATTATGCTAACTACTGTCTTTAGCCTCCAGCAGTGATGGGCATATCAGAATTGCTGCCCAGTGAAGTGTAAGCTCCATGAGGGCAGGGACTTTGCTGTCACGTCTGCACAATCTTAACATTCACTCACTCTCGTAGATGTGCTCAGTACTTGTATGTTAGATAAACCAAAAGGAAAAAATGTACAGTCTATGAAATCGTATCCAGAGGAAAAACCTGGCAAATAAAATTTATTCAGGGAAATGAACATTTGTTGAAATACAAAAACACACACTCGTATTCCCATCGACAATATTAACATGGTACTACCCTATTGCAAATGGCTTCTGTCTTCCCCATAGCCTCTCAAGTTGGGTCCCTATTATTTGGGGCCCTGTCTGGTTTTCTAAGGATTGTGTACAGTGTGATTGACTATCTTTTGTGGTTTTTCTGACAGTACATACTGAAAAAGTTGTTTTTTTTAAGTTTTACAAGAAGTTAAAAAACATGTTACACAATTAGTTTTTATCAGTGTTAAGGCAGGGGCTCACCTTTGACACAAGTAATTACCAATGTCAGATTTTTTTTAACTTTGAACTTATTATTGATTTCTAATTCTGTGCATCTCCAGCCTGATTTTGAAATTTTCGCCTTTTAATTATTATAGCATGTCTTTTATCAAAGCTTCTCAGGTAGGAACTATGCCATATTCTTCTCCAAGTCCCATGATACAAATACCACAAAAACCCAAAACCTTGTGGTAATTTGATTATTTTATCAGATGTATTATCAAGGCAAGACACATTTATATGCTTTTTCCTATTGGTAACAGTAAAGCATGATTTTGGGAAAGGAGTATATATCAGAATATAGGTTGTACATCTTTTTGATCTGGAAATCATGTAATGGAAGTTATGATTATGAGACTAAAATACAAGTGCGTACCATATTGATGATGTCACTGAACTATTTAAAATGCAAATATGCATACAGCTGTAGGAGTTTGAATTTCGATATATTCTGATATTAGCCTGAAGCCATTAAATATTATGGCAGGTATCTGTAAGGACAGGAGAAATGCATAATATGGGCTTTGAGAAATCATAGATTGTAGCCTTTATAGCATAATCAAACATTGATCTTTGTGTGCTTGTATGTGTGTATTTCCATGTGTGCATGTGTGTATGTGAGAGTGTTCCTGAATGAGACTGGCATTTGAGTCAGCTGACTCAGTAGATTGCTCTCCCCAGTGTGGGTGGGCATCATCCAATCTGTTGAGGACCTGAATGGAACAAAAAGAGGGAAGAGAATTTGCCCCTTTTCATTTTCTGCCTCCCTGCTTCCGTGGGGCTGGATTTTAAACCATTGGCTCTCCTGGTTTCCAGGCCTTGGGTCTTGGTCTAAATAACACCACCAGCTCTCCTGGATCTCAGCTTTCAGACTTGCGTGAGCCAGTTCCTATGACATTTGCATGCGTGTGTGTGTGTGTGTGTGTGTGTGTGTGTGCACGCGCGCGTGCGTGTGTGAATCAGAGATATCTGCTCACCAGGCTTCCCTTTTGGAACTGCTGCTGGCCACAGGTCTTAGGGACAACCACATAGACATCATCTTGCAGTTTCTTGGAGCATTTGGTCAACCACACGCATTTGGGTAGAAGTCACAAGACAAACCCTAGATAAATGGATGAGGCAGCCCATCTGGATAGCACTGTTAGTGGATCAGGGGAAAATTTCAAAATCTTTGAGGCAGGAACTACAAATTGTGGGGACCCTTGAGGCATAGGGCTCAGAATAGGGGCCCCATTTGCCCGGACCTAAGGTAGTACCCATCTCCCATTGCTAATACAACCCCATCATCTTGGTTTGGATTTCCTGCAATAATACTTGGGGGAAGGTTGGGTACTGAATTATCTTTTCAAGGTTGAGCATCACTGTAATGAAGTAAAAGTTTGGCATCCTTGAGTGTGAACAAATATTACCCAAGACCCTACAAGTGTCAGGCAGATGGTTCTTATTCATTCAGTCACCAGATACCTCTGAAGAGGCTATTTCTTAGGGAGCATCGTTTGTGATGCAGTAAGAGATGGAAACCAACAGCAGGATCACTCTCTGGAGCCTTTGCTCCCTGGATGATCCCTGCTTGTCCCATGGCTAGAGTAGGGAACACTTGACCCTCACTAATAGGTTCTTTGAATACTTCAGTCAGATGTGCTGTCATTTGTGTCCGTCAAAATGACGGATGGGGGTGGTGTTGGTAGTAGTTCTAAATGTAAGATGACCACCTGACACAGGAGTGAGAGCAGTTAGAATGAATTGGATCCCTGAACTGCCAGTTTCTGATAACTTGAAAATTTTATCATTATGAAGTGCCCCTACACATGTCAAGTAATTCTTTTTATTTTTCTTAAAGTTCACTAGGTCGAATATTAATATCACAAATGTTATAATTATATAAATAATTTGAGGCCTAGGATGATGGCACATTTCTCTAGAAAGGATTTTCATTTGCTTCTGCCAGGGCTGGAAGATGCTAACAAAATTATGCAATGTCAGGAATTGAGGTGACTTGACATTTGGTTTCAGTCGTGATAAAGAATTCACAATTTCCTTTTGCTCTTATTCGTACGGTTGACGCTCTTGGGGTTTACCAGGAAGCCTCTGTGGTAGGCAATGGGTTTGTGTTGTTTAGTCTCTCCAACCCGCCCAAAGTGCTACTCAGCATCTCAATTAACAGAACTTTTATTCTTCTAAATCCGACAGGCTAGAATCGCAAGACATTGCCGGAGACCTTCTCAGGCATTCCGGAAAGAGGAGACTGGCCGCTCAGAGTAGTTAGAAACGTCTGCATCGGGGAAGCAGCTTTGTCTGTTTTCTGCTCCGGAATTGTCCATGAGAACGGTACTGTTGCCACTTTCCGCTTAGCATTCTGGGACATGTAGTTCAGAGCTCCATGTAGTCTTACTACTGTACACCTGCAAGGCCAGGCTGCAAACGTTTTTGTTTTTTTCCCCCGCGGAATTCTGGGAAGTGTAGGTTCTAAAGCTCCGTGTAGCCCTAAGGCACTTCCAGCCCAGGTGGAGCGTGCTGTGGAATTCTGGGAAATGTAGTTCGGGGGCTTGGGTTAGTCACAAGCACTTCCGCCCCTGGAAGACTTAGCAGCTGTCTTTTCCTAGGTTGTGGTTATTGGGGTCAACACACGGACCCATTCAAACGGCACCTGCCCGGGACCAACAACCACCGGCCTTTCATTTGTGGAGAAAGAGGAGCGGCTAGAAAACGGAGGTCTGAGGCTGGGATGGTGATTTGCGTTCCCCAGGGCGGAGCTTCTTTGCGTGTGGCTAGTCCCAGGGATGGGGCGGGCTCGGTCGCGCTTCCCAGGGTTTGAGGGTCTCCCCGGCGCTCTGCACCCCCAACCCGGCTCCCTCACCTACCACTCCATGCGATATCACATTGGATGGGTTACCTCACACCTCTGTGCCTTCGCTTGCTGTTCTGTAAAAGGGAAATGCAAGTAAAACAGTCCCAATAGAATGTTTGAAACACAAAAAGGAGAATAGTACAAATAAAAGGTTTAATTAAAACTGCCTGGCACTTGGGTTATTAATACTACTATAACTCTCTGAAAAGCGTCCATCTCGCAGTTAGATTCTAGGAGCGCAGGAATCTGAATTGTGCTGGATTTCTGGCCTTTAATTTTTATTTTTTTAAAAATATTTTTATTGATTTCAGAAAGAAAGGAAGAGGGAAGGAGAGAGAGAGCGAGACATCAATGATGAGAGAAAATCATTGGGCTGCCTCCTGCACACCCCTTACTGAGGATCAAGCCTGCAACCTGGGCATGTGCCCTTGACAGGAATTGAACCTGGGACCCTTCAGTCCGCAGGCCGAGCTCTATCTATTGAGCCAAACCGGCTAGGGCAGATTCCTGTCTGTTTATAGGGGCAGGTTGCCTCTAGCTGGTACCTGGGATGTGATTTATCAGGGATGCAAACATAATCCTGGTATTTCACAACTTCCTTTTCCCCCCCAGCCCTGACTTCTCAAAAAGCACTGCGCGGAGGAGGAGGCAACAGAGCCCCAGGTGAGTAGGACTTGGCGTTCTTCTAAAGATAGTCACGTAAATTGGAGAATGAATGGGACGTGTACTTGGACAGACATGGATTAATGATTGTAACTGAGCCTTAGTTGCTACGTTCTAAAAGCTCTATGCAAATAAACATACTTCTGTCACACAGTGGCTCTGTGAAGTGCTGCTCATTTCCCTACGTTAAAGATGAGACTGAGATGCAGGAGACATGTTTGCCCAGGGTCACCCTGCTGGTCGGAGGCAGACCTGGGGATGGAATCTAGGCAGTCTGAGTGCAGCACCTGCGTTCATCCATCCCGTTGGTATGTTCTTCTTGTCTAGAATCATAATGGGAAAGTAGGTAGGGACTTAATTGTGGGAACCTTGAGAGCAAGGTTTAGGCTAGTCTATATAGGAGTTTTTAAAATAGTTTTCTCAACGGTTCCACTATTTTATTTCAAGTAATGTACATTCAGGGTGAGGCAAAAGTAGGTTTACAGCTGCTTGTATGGAAAATACTACAATAATGGTGTTCTTTGGCTATTTTTGTCAGTGTGGAAAGTCTTGTTTCTGTGTTATGGAGTATCTTGTCTTTTTCTTGTTCACCATCACTGAGTGGTTCTGTCTGATTTTGGTTCATCAGTTGAAAACATCAAGTTCTAGCTGTTGTGGCTTTAGCTTGTCAGAGTTCTTTTTTTTCTCCTTCACAGCTCTATCATACTTGTAAGTTTGTTGTTGTTGTTTTTCTGAACCATTTGAGAGCAAGCTACAGACAGTGATTAAAATGGAATTACTTACATTGATAACATACTGTTATCTAATCCACAGTCCCTATTTACATTTTTTCAGTTTTCCAAGAAAGTGTTTGAGAGCAATTTTTCTTTTCTAGTTCAAGGTCCAGTCCAGTTACATACATTGTATTTAGTTTTTGTTACATTCGTCTCCTTTAATCTAGAATGATTTCTCTTTTTTTGCTCTTGATATTTGTACCATATTGCAAATTATTTTTAGGATGTCCCTCATTTTTGTTCCTGGTTAGATTCAGGCTCAGCAGGGATGCTGCCGAGGTGGTGGGGCATCCGCTTAGTGCATCGTATGAAGCAAATGTCAGTTTGTTGGTTTTTCCCAATTGGTGGTCTCTGCTTAGTTTTCTTGGTTAAGGTGTTTGCCAGGGTACTGTTTTTCCTTTTACAATTAATACTTTGAGAATATGTAGCTATCTTATTCCTCACCAGACTTACACCAATTTTAGCATCCATTGATGATTTTCTAACTACCTTTCATCTACATCTATTAGTTTGTATTCTGCCATGACAGTGTTCTAAGATTGTTCCCTTCTCACCCACTTACTTTTCATATATCCTCACATCTGTAACAATCCAGAGTCCCCAGTCCCCTCAGCCCCCCAGCCACCCAGGGCTGGCCAAGGTGCAGGCAAGTCACGGATGGCGGCTGCCCAACCGCCCAGGGCGGCCCGAGGCGCAGGTAACCAGGGCCAGCCAAGGCTTGCGCTGCCGGCAGTGGCAGCAGCAGAGGTGTGATGGGGCGTCATTTTCCCCTTATCACCCGGGTTGCCTCCCGCCCCTGAGGGCTCCCAGACTGTGAGAGGAGACTGGCCAGGTTGAGGGACCCCCACCCCCAGTGCATGAATTTTCATGCACCGGGCCTCTAGTATATTTACAACTTAGACTCCTGCCTGTTTAATTTAAATTAAGTATGGACTGTCAAACTATTTTCTGTATTGTTGCAGAGTCATGGATTTTAATTAATTTTCTTTATCTCTGTGCATATTCATCACAAGGGCTTGAAAATAAACTTCCTGCTTTAAAATAAACTTTACACATTTTTATACCTTTTATAAAAAGTTGTCTGTGTCCATTTAAATAGTATTGTTGAGGTAGCGTGTTATAGAAAAAAACACACCAGAGATTTCTCAGAAGTTATGAGTCCATAACATGACAAAGCAACCATCCCTGAATGCCATGCATCTTACATCGCTCTGTTGGCAGAAATCGCATTTACAAGGATAATATCAAATTACTAGAAGCCCGGTGCACGAAATTCGTGCACGGCGGGGGGTTGTCCCTCAGCCCAGCCTGTACCCCCTCCAATCTGGGACTCCTGGAGGGATGTCCGACTGCCCGTTTAGGCCCGATCCTGGTGGGATCGGGCCTAAACGGGCAGTCGGACATCCCTACCACCATCCAGGACTGTTGGCTCCCAACTGCTTGCCTGCCTGCCTTCCTGATTGCCCCTAACCGCTTCTGCCTGCCAGCCTGATCACCCCCTAAACACTCCGCTGCCAGCCTGGTTGATGCTTAACTGCTCCCCTGCCAGCCTGTTTGCCCCCAACTTCCCTCCTCTGCCACCCTGGTCACCCCTAACTGCCCTCTCCTGCAGGGTTGATCACCTCCAACTGCCCTCCCTTGCAGGCCTGGTCCCTCACAACTGCCCTCCCTTGCAGGCCGGGTGCCTCCCAACTTCCCTCTCCTGCTGGCCATCTTGTAGTGGCCATCTTGTGTCCACATGGGGGCAGGATCTTTGACCACATGGGGGCAGCTATATTGTGTTGCAGTGATGATCAATCTGTATATTACTCTTTTATTAGATAGGATAGAGGCCTGGTGCACAGGTGGGGGCCAGCTGGTTTGCCCTGAAGGGTGTCACAGATAAGGGTGGGGGTTCCCTTAGGGTGTGGGGCGGCCTGAGCGAGGGGCCTGTGGTGGTTTGCAGGCCGGCCACGCCCCCTGGCAACCCAAGCGGAGGCCCTGGTATCTGGAATTTATTTTCCTTCTACAATTGAAACTTTGTAGCCTGGGGCGGCAGCCATTTCTGTGGCAGTTAATTCACCTTCTACAATTGAAACTTTGTAGCCTTAAGGGGGTGAGCCCAGCCAGGGTGTGCGGAAAGCTTTGCTTCCCCTGTTGCCGCCAGCAACCCTGGCCTGCTCTCTCAAGCTCCATTCTGCCACCATTTGTTTGAATTTGTTTACCTTCTATAATTGAAACTTTGTAGCTTGAGTGGAGGCTTAGGCCTGCAACAGCTATGGAAAGCTTGGCTTGCTCTGTTACCTGGGAAACCTTGCTTTTTGTGGCTGTAGCCATCTTGGATTGGGGTTAATTTGCATACTCGCCCTGATTGGCTGGTGGGCGTGGCTTGGTTGGTGGGCATGGCTTATGTAGCGGAGTGATGGTTAATTTGCATATTACCATTTTCTTAGAGAGGATAGAATATCGTCTGTATTACTGTGGTTGCAAAGAAGTGTTCTTAGAACTGTCTACCTATGACAATCCCATGAGAGTGATACCGTTATTCTCGCCTACTTGTAAGTGACAGAGAATTGAGGCAGAGAGATGTTAATAATGTCACCAAGATGACACTGTTAGTGGATAGCCTAGCCAGGATTTCAACCCATGCATGTTAGCTCTAGCGCCTGCTCTTACCATACCCAGCACAAGAACTACTACTGAAGAAGCTACAGGCACACTGGTGATGGGGCCACTGTGTGTGGTTGGGCAGGTACCCGGCGTCCGTGCCAAGTTCTGTTCATCAAGCTGCACGCACTGCTGCCCCCTGAGGAATGGGCACTTTTGCAAATTCACAATGAGCAGCCGCATGGTTAGTGACACACTTGACCAGTTTTCATTGACTTTTTTCTCCTTTCCAGTCTGTCTTCTTACAACTCTTTGTTTCCCCAGAGAGAAAAAGAAAGAATGAGCGTGTCCAAGGTGAGTAGGGCTTGCCTTTTTGCTTTTAAAACAGCGGTTTCAGCGCTCAGAGCCACGGCACAAGTTTTTCTCTTTCGGGGAATGTCCGGGCATTGGAGGAGCTGTTGAGTGTGGCAGCGGCTTATTTTGTCCCTTTTAAGTTTAATTGCTTTTGGCTTTACTTTTTGTTTCATCATTTTTTTATTTCACAAATAAGAGAAACATTAGTAGAAATGAAAAACATCTACCTTACTACTTCCCTTTTATATTTCCATAATCTCTGCATCTTATGTATTCATACTGCGTTTTTGTATTCAGAGCAAAGATACACGTTTAAATTGTTTTTTTAAATTTAATGCTATATAACTTTTTTTAAATAAATGTTTTTATTGATTTGAGAAAGGGAGAGAAAGAAACATCAGTGAGAGAGAAACATCAGTGAGAGAGAAACATCAATGAGAGAGAAACATCAATCACCTGCCTCCTGCACGCCCCTTACTGGGGATCAAGCCCTCAACCCTGCCATGTTCCCTGACCTGGAATCAAATCGGTGACCACTTGGTGCATGAGACGATGCTCAGCCAACTGAGCCACACCAACCAGGGGTATAACATTCATTTTTGTTATATCATGTTCTCATCAAATTTATGTACCTATTTTTTAAAACTATTCTCTCTTCATAGACATTAGTTTAGGATTTTTACTGTTTTAAGAACACTACAGTACAGTTTTTCTGCATTGAACCTTTTTCTCAAAAAACCAATTCTAAAAAAAAGTATTGCCTTTTTTTATCCTTTACATGCTAGGTATTCAAAATAGAAAAGTATGTTTTATATGTGCTGCCTTGGATTTTTTTTTTTTTTTGTAGAATATTCAAATATGGCTCAATGCATCAGGATCCAGCTACTGCTTCATACAGATAAAATGCTGTTAGAAGTTTTCTCACTACGCGAGCTAGATTCTGTCCCCCTGTACCTGAGTCATACCCTGTGTGTATTTTATTTACTGTTTACTTTTTTCTTCATGTATTTTTTAAAAATCAAAGTGATACATGGCCTTAGTTTTAAAAGTCCAGTGATTTGCCCGGCCGTTGTGGCTCAGTGGTTGAACAATGACCCATGAACCAGGAGGTCATGATTCAATTTCCAGTTAACACACATGTGCAGTTACAGCCTCAATCCCCAGTAGGGATCATGCAGGAGGCAGCCAATCGGTGATTCTTTTTCATCATTGATATTTCTATCTCTCCATTTCCCTTTCTCTCTGAAATCAATAAAAACATATTTTTAAAAAACCCAGTGGTTTTAGAGGACTTGTTGCTGTATTGACACTTCAGAACAATTTTATGAAGATATTTTTGGTTTCATCTTTATTTTTAATGAAAAGAAAATAGGTTATGAAAAATAAGGAACCTGTTCAAGTTCACACAGAAAAGCTAGTCTCAGAGTATTGTACTCAAGTGAAGTACAGAGACAGGAGGAAAGAGTTTTTTGATATATTTCCATATAATGCTCCTCACCTGGTTCCCATCTCAGTGGGATTAAAACAGCAAACATTTCTAGGGCAATTGGATATCTTATATAATAAAGAGCTAATATGCAAATAGTCATCAATGCCCTCACTCCAGGGCCAGGGGACCTGAGGCCGCACCCCGCACTTGGCAGGGCTTGACAGGGGTGAGGTTGGCTGGGTCTGGGTCTCGTGCAATTTCGAGGTGCACGACTTGACTCTGGGTCCCGCGGCATGCCCTAGACTCTGACAGGAGGGAGATTTTCATATACATTTTACTACTTTTCTTTCATCTCTGACACTTCTATTATAGAGAAAGGGCAAATAGCAATATTAAAATATTTCCTCCAATTAATTCCCTTTTAATGTGCACGAATTTCGTGCACTGGGCCACGTGTGTGTGTGTGTGTGTGTGTGTGTGTGATGAGAAAGAACCATTGATTGGCTGCCTCCTGCACACCTCACACTGGGGATTGAGCCCACAACCCAGGCATGTGCCCTGACTAGGAGGCAAACCATGACCACCTGGCTCATAGGTTGATGCTCAACCACCAAGCCACGCCAGCTGGGCACAATTGAAAACATTAACTAAAATGCACAATCTTTTAAGTCAGGATACAGTACTTAGAATTCTGCGGAGTTTATTCATAACAGTGCTCAATGGAAGAGCACTGGTTAAACATACAAAGCTTTTTTTTCATAGCAGCATCTATGTTGAGGCTGCAGAAAATCAGTGTGTGGCATTGGCAGGATAGAAGGAGAAGGGCCGGGAGATTTCCAAGTTGTTCAGAGCAACTTCCTACCCATCCTCCTCACCTTGTTAGTGCTGCCCCCCCACACACTTTTAAAATATATTTTATTGATTTCAGAGAGGAAGGGAGAGGGAGAGAGAGGTAGAAACATCAATAATGAGAGAGAATCATTGATTGGCTGCCTCCTGTGCATCCCTACTGGGGGTTGAGCCCATAACCAAGGCATGTGCCCTTGATGGAATCCTTCAGTCTGCAGGCCGATGCTCTGTCCACGGAGCCAAACCGGCTAGGGCTGTGTGCCCCTTTTCCAGTGGACACTGGGTGTAAGATTGAGGTGTACATGTTTGTTGTAGGAGCCGGTGACCTTCCAGGACGTGGCTGTGGCCTTCACCGAGGAGGAGCTGGGGCTGCTGGACGCTGCCCAGAGGAAGCTGTACCGAGACGTGATGCTGGAGAACTTCCGGAACCTGGTCTCAGTGGGTGAGGACAGCCTCCCTCTGGAGTATCTTTGTGAACTTTGGGGTTAAGGCTTTGGGGCTCTTGGAATGGCTCCCTCATTTTGGTTTACTGGACTTTTGCCAATTCCTGTGGGACCCAAGAGGATGTTTCTGGTCTTTCTAAATAGGATGTTTCAGGGTTTTTTTTCATTTGTGTTTTGCAGAAGAGATATAAATGGTCAGTCTGCTGCTATACCTCTTCTATATTCTTTTTAAAATTTCACTCCTAGCCCATTAATGAATTTTTAAAAATAAATCTTTATTGTTCAGATTATTACAGATGTTCCTCTTTTTTCCCCCCATAGCTCCCCTCCACCCGATCCCCCCCACCCCATGCACTTACCCCCCCCCCCCCGCCATTGTCCTCATTCATAGGTGTAAGATTTTTGTCCAACCTGTTCCCGCACCCCTCACACCCCCTTCCCCCCCAAGAATTGTCAGTCCACTCCCTTTCTATGCCCCTGATTCTATTATATTCACCAGTTTATTCTGTTCATCAGATTTTTTATTCACTTGATTTTTAAATTCACTTGTTGATAGATATGTATTTGTTGTCACTTTGTTGTTCATAATTTTTATCTTTACCTTTTCCTTCTTCTTCCTCTTCTTGAAGAATACCCTTCAGCATTTCATATAATCCTGGTTTGGTGGCGATGAACTCCTTTAGCTTTTTCTTATCTGTGAAGCTCTTTATCTGACCTTCAATTCTAAATGATAGCTTTGCTGGGTAGAGTAATCTTGGTTGTAGGTTCTTTCTGTTCATCACTTTGAATATTTCTTGCCACTCCCTTCTGGCCTGCATAGTTTCTGTTGAGAAATCAGCTGACAGTCGTATGGGTACTCCCTTGTAGGTAACTAACTGTTTTTCTCTTGCTGCTTTCAAGATTCTCTCTTTGTCTTTTGCCCTTGGCATTTACCTTGGTTGCGGGCACATTCCCAGTAGGAGGTGTGCAGGAGGCAGCTGATTGATGTTTCTAGCTCTCTATCCCTCTCCCTTCCTTTCTGTAAAAAGTCAATAAAATATATATATATATATATATATATATATATATATATATATATATATATATATATATATCAGAGCTCCTTAAGAAGAATAGAACAGCCCCACCACTGTGGCTCAGTGTATGAGTGTCAACCTATGAACCAGGAGGTCATGGTTTGATTCCCAGTCTGGGCACACACCTGAGCTGTGGGCTTGATCCCTAGTGGGGGGCCTGCAGGAGCAATGAATCAATGATTCTCTCTCATCATTGATGTTTCTATCTCTCCCTCTCCCCTCCTCTCTGAAATCACTAAAAATATATATTTTTAAAAAGAAGAATAGGACATTGCAGCTATAATTGGCCAGTTGCATGAGTGGTCTGAGAGCCATTGGGAGGAGATCTAATGAAAATAGACAACAGAACTGTGCCATTTGACTTCTGTTTTAGTAATACATATCTATGTATATGTGTCTGGATCATAAAGTAAATGCTGTTTCTTCAGTAGGTCATGCTAAAATATTTTTTGAAAAACACCACTCTTAATATCTTGAATATGCAGTTGGAACTCAAATTTTAGCTCCATTATATTCAATTGAAACTTGTTACTTTGCATGTTCTCAGGACATCAACCCTTCAGACAAGATATATTAGATCTAGAAAGAGAAGAGAGGCTTTGGATGATGAAGACATCACCCCAGTTGGAGAGAAATTCAGGTAAGAACCAAGCAAGTATGAGTTCTCATAATTAACTGTATTATCTGTTTCATTCTTCACCACCCCTGTGCCCACACTCAGTTGAAAATGTCACATCTTTTTCCTGGATTATTGGAACAGCTTTCGTACTGCTCTCAGAAAATAGCTTGTGATTTAGCCTCTCCCTTGTAAGAGTTGCCCAGCTGCATCTCATTTGCTTCTTGCAAAGTCCTCATCCATACTAAGAAATGGATCTTACATCATTACCTCTACAAACACTTTATTTGTTTAGATTTACATGTATGACTTTAGAAAGCATTTCATGTAATGAAACCTTTACTGCTTCTGATGATTCTCTAATAATTTCTAGCCTGTGTCTTCTAAATATTTATCACAAGCTACTGAGTTTATTTCACAGCTCACTAATAAAGTACATCCTCACTTTGGAAATCGTTCTTGTTAAAGGCCAATGTATCTCCATATAAAATTTTTCATGCTATTTTCAAAGAGATAGCATTCTTTCCTACCCTCTAAATTTTTATTATCTATGTGGGAAAATAACACGTTAGACATTACAAAAATCTCAGAAGAACCCAGATCATCCAGCTTTTCTTTCATTCCAAGTGATTCTTAGCACCTTTGATTTTATCCTCAGTGTTAAACCTCTTGGTGTGCCATTGCCTCTACTGCAGCCTTTCAACTTCTCAGCAAACTATACTTTCCAATCCTTTTTCCTTGTAAAAGCACTTTCGCTTCTATGACTTGGTTCGAACTTAAGCTGGGATTTACAGTTATAAAGAATCCCAGAAATCAAACTGTGGTTCATCTGTATATGCATTTTTTGAGCACCTACTAACTGCCAGGCACTATTACAGCTGCAAGCACTCCAAAATGCTTTTCTTTACTGATACTATGTTATGGTAGGAAAAACATGTAATTTATGAAAAATGATTTAAATAGTATGTCAAATGGCCATCATTTTGTTTTAACTGGGTTTCGTTCATGCGAAGAGGGTGGCCCACCCCCTTTCTGTCAGTATATAAACCAGAGAATGTCATATGTAGTAAAAAAAATAAGCTGAACCATCCCAAGGATCATTAGTTTTATACTGTGTGTCCTAAGTGTGAAATCTTGAATCTTTAAACAAAGCTTTCACTTGTCCATATCTCTGAATTATTTGTCTATATAGGCAAGAGCAATCAAAGTGAGTTGAGGACTGCTCAAGACGGAGGACCACATGAAGAGCTTTCCTGCTGGCAGATCTGGCAGCAGACTATAAATGACTTAACCAGGTGTCAGGACTCCAGGACAAATAGTTCTCCATTCCACAAACAAGGTGATTCCCCCTGTCAGGTTGGGGCAGGACTGACTACTCCAATTTCTGAAGATGAAAACTACTTACTCAATCAGAAAATGAATGGTCCCAGTGACACTGGAAATCCAGAGTTTCAAACTTGGAGAGCCCAGGGTGTTTGGAGGAAAACTTCCCTGACCGAGTCACAGAATTACCAGAATAGATATCAACAATATTCCATGAAAGGTAAATCCTGTCAGCATAAATGGGATGTCAACACCAGCAGTTGGGTATCACATCGCCTTGATGATTGTGCAATACACAGAAGTGAAAAATCTTGTAGGTACAATAATTATGAAAGAGACAGCATGAAAATATCAACATTGGATCTAAATAATGTGATTCATGTGGGACAAAAACCTTACCAGTGTAATGAGTGTAAAAAAATCTTCAGGGATCTCTCCACCTTTGATCTTCATCAGCAAGTACACTCAAAGGAGAAGTCGCATGTATGTAGTGAGTGTGGAAAAGGCTTCTGTTATAGATCAGGTCTTCATATTCATCAGAGAGTTCACCTGGGAGAAAAAAGGTATAAGCGTGATAATGATTGTGGTATGGAATTCAGTCAAAGCTCACATCTGCAAAATCATGAGAAAGTCCACATGGTAGAGAAGCCATTCACATGTGAGGAATGTGGGAAAGGCTTCAGTCGTAGATCCGCACTTACTATTCATTGTAAATTACACATGGGAAAGAAACCATTTAATTGTGAGGACTGTGGGAGGGCCTTCAGTCAGGCCTCTCATCTTCAGGACCATCAGAGAGTCCACACCGGGGAGAAGCCATTCAAATGTGATGTGTGTGGTAAGAGCTTCAGTAGGAACTCACATCTTCAGTCCCACCAGAGAGTCCATACAGGAGAGAAACCATATAAATGTGAAGAGTGTGGGAAGGGCTTCATCTGCAGCTCAAATCTATACATTCATCGGAGGGTTCACACAGGAGAAAAACCCTACAAATGTGAGGAATGTGGTAAAGGCTTTAGTCGGCCCTCAAGTCTGCAGGCCCATCGGGGAGTCCACACTGGAGAGAAATCATACATATGCAATGTGTGTGGTAAAGGCTTTACTCTGAGTTCAAATCTTCAAGCCCATCAGAGAGTCCACACTGGAGAGAAACCATACAAGTGCAATGAGTGTGGGAAGACCTTCCGGAGGAACTCCCACTATCAAGTTCATCTGGTGGTCCACACAGGAGAGAAACCCTATAAATGTGACATATGTGGGAAGGGCTTCCGTCAGAGTTCATATCTTCAAATCCACCAGAAGGCTCACAGTATAGAGAAACCTTATAAGTGTGAAGAGTGCGGGCAGGGCTTCAATCAGAGCTCACGACTTCAGGTTCACCAGCTGGTCCATACTGGGGAGAAACCATACAAATGTGAAGAATGTGGGAAAGGATTCAGCCGTAGAGCAGATCTTAAAATCCATTGTAGAATCCACACAGGAGAGAAGCCATATAATTGTGAGGAGTGTGGGAAGGTCTTCAGGCAGGCCTCAAATCTTTTGGCCCATCAGAGAGTCCACAGTGGGGAAAAGCCATTCAGATGCGATGAGTGTGGGAAGAGCTTTGGTCGGAGTTCACACCTTCAAGCCCATCAAAAAGTCCACACTGGAGAAAAGCCGTACAAATGTGAGGAGTGCGGGAAGGGTTTTAAGTGGAGCTTGAATCTTGACATGCATCAGAGGGTCCACACGGGAGAGAAACCATATAAGTGTGGGGAGTGTGGTAAGTACTTCAGTCAGGCCTCGAGTCTTCAGCTTCATCAGAGTGTCCACACTGGAGAGAAACCATACAAGTGTGATGCGTGTGGCAAAGTCTTTAGTCGGCCTTCACAGCTGCAGTCTCACCAGAGAATTCACACTGGGGAGAAACCGTATAAGTGTGAGATCTGTGGTAAGAGCTTCAGTTGGCGATCAAATCTTACAATTCATCACAGAATTCATGCTGGTAATAAGTCCTCTAAAAGTGATAGTGCTGGTAAGAACATGAGAGGGTCCACACAGGTAAAATGTTTTATAAAGTGATTTTTTTTAAAACTCAAGTGTCGTGAATTCTTCCAATCATCAAGTTCAAAAGAAACTTTATTTTTCATTAAATCGGTGTTTCAACCATAGTTTAACATAACCCAGTAGTCAGCAGGCTACATAGCAGAGAAGAAAATGCTTGTAAGTGGTATAGTAAGGGCTTCAGTTAAAACTTTGACCTATATTAAATACTAGATGACCGGTGCACTTAATTAGAAATTGAGTCCAGTTGCAGCTCCAAATGTGGTTTTATTTGCTGGAGCAAATCAACATGTCTGGTGGCACCTAATAAACACCCATTAAGCCACCATGTGCTTTTTTTCTCTGTGCATATTAGTAAACATCAAAGAAGTTTAGTTTCATGTGTTAGGACCATCACACTTTTATGGCCCCAGCTCAGGGCTACATTCCAATTTTCTTTTAGAATTTAATCCAGGAATTGGCAACTATAGTCCCTGGGTCAAATCTGGCCACCACTTATATTTGTAAATAAAATTGTATTGAAACAGCCATGACCACTATTGTTATGCAAAATGGCAGAATTGAGTAGTTGTGACAAATCATTACTACCTGGCTCTTTACAGAACTAATTTTCTAAGCCCAGCTGGTGTGGCTCAGTAGTTGAGCACAGACCCAAGAACCCAGCAGTCACCAATTCAACTCCCAGTTTGGGCTCATGCCCAGGCTGTGGCAGCTGCTCCATGTTTCTATCTCTCCCTAAAATAAATAAAAACATCTATATAAAAGGCTAAACGACCATCTGACCATCCAACTGTCCCGTAGGTATGATGTGCACTGACCACTAAGGGGCAGATGCTCAATGCAGGAACTGCCAAGCTGCGGTGACTTGGCAGCGGCGGTTCTCGGGTGACGCACCCCGGAACCAGAGAGGAGGGAGCTTGATTCTGGGGTGTGTCACCCGAGAACTGCCCTCTCGCAATCCAGGCCCCCTCAGGGGGCTGTCAGAGACCCGATTTCGGCCCAATCCCCGCAGGCCAGGCTGAGGGACCCCACCTGCCAGAGGGACCCCACTCGCTCTGCAGACACCCTTTGAGCCATGGCACCACCCCAGGCTGGGTAGTGATTGCCAGAAGTTGGCTCCAGGGCGTGTCCAGCCCATCTTGCCCAGTCCCGCCCTGCCAGCCACCTTCTAATTAATTTCCTTTCAATGTGCAGGAATCTGTGCATTGGGGCACTAGTTTTTAATAAAAATAAAAATTACCATTAGCCCTGGCTTGTTTGGCTCAGTGATCAGAGCATCGACCTGCACACCAAAGGGTTGCGGGTTCAACTCCCACCACAGTAAAACAAAAGACCAGAAAAAACTTGCTGGACACCAGGAGTCAGACCACATAGGGAACTGAAACTGTCCTAAAGACACCTGATCGCACACCTGCATTCCATCCAAATTTCAAGCTCACCAGCTCATTCCCCAGACCCACTGAGGACCATAGCTTTCCACCAGCGACTGCATCTATGTATATAGAAGGCTAACTTGCAAAGTGTCTCCTCCGGAGTTTGACCGGGAGACCAGGAGTTCAATCACTTGCTACCACGTGCGCTGACCACCAGGGGGCGGCGCGGAATGAAGGAAGGCCCCTGCCAGCAGCTGGAAGGCCCCAATTGGCCCTGATCACAGGCCAGGCCTAGGGACCCTATCTGTGCACAATTTCGTGCACCGGGCCTCTAGTATAAAGATGAAACTCCAGCTCCTGGGTGCTGCCATCATGGACCCAATGTTCCATTGGCTCCGTGCTGTGCAGCCCGTCCCTTTGGATATCCCATTCCCTATCCCCTTTCCTTCAAGAAATTTGATTTTTCCTTATCCACTCTCTGATGGCTGTTTAGCCTGCCCACGCACCATCCGCCATATTAGCCATTCATAGTTTTGTCAATGAGAAAAAGCTAAACTCTCCGGGCCCGCAGAGTACTGCTTGAGGCCTGCAATACGGCGAGAAGCCATTAAAGTAAGAATCTTTCCAAAAATAGGGACTTTTTAAAAACGCCGTGGGACGCGGGACAAATTGTTAAAAAATCGGGACTGTCCCACCACCAAAAGCGGGACGATCTGGTCACCTTACATTAAAGGGATTTCTGGAAGTTGTAGACCGAGAGCTTGGTGATTTTTATTATTATTTTTTTAATGGCATTAATGGAGCGGGGGTGGGGTGGGAGACTTCGATATTCCTCCTCTGGAGGTTCTGGGAACTGTATTCCCCAACCCTGTCGGGAGACCACGGACTTCTGGGAAGTGTAGTTCCGGCGCCGTGTAGTCGGAGGCACTTCCGGCCGGGAAGGCAAGGTCACCTCCCTCCGCGTTTTCCGTCCCGGAGGTGAGCGTGGGACCCGTCACTCCCCCGGCGGCGGTCTTGGGACGGGGGAATCGGGGCCGCCCGCGGAGGCGGAGAGGCTGAGGGCGGAGGCTCTTCTGCCCCGCGAACCCAGCAGCGGGGCTGCGTCCGTCGGTAAGATGCGGGGCGCGTTGTTATGTCTGCGCCCTACGTCCCCCCTCTGTAACATAGCCGGGGGGAGAGCACCTCCTGGGGAGGCTGTGATTAGCGGTAAAGGAGACGGCACGTGTCCCCAGCTGAGGACCGTGGTGGCGTTTGATGACGGGCACAGGCCGTTCCCTCCCCACTGAAGGGAGCGCGCCGGCCGGGGCTCCGGGAGCGGGGGGCCGGGCCCTCTGTCCTCCCCGAGGCCGCGCTCCTTCCGAGCCGGAGTGAGTTTTCGTCTCTGTCGAAGGGGGCGGGACTCTTCCCCTGCACGTGCCCTCGTCGGGCGGGCAGACAGGGTCTCCCAGCCCCCCTTCCGCCTTTCCTTCACCCCTGAGTTCGGCCACGGGGGGAGGGAGGGACTTCGGGGTCCCTCACAGCGCCGCCCCCGCCCCACACCCAAGGACTTGCCTGGTCTGTCCTCTCCGTTTTCAGTTGGAAGGTTTCCTTCACTCAGTACATTACAGCTAGGAAAATGTTCAGATTATCTGTTGACTAAACCTGAGAATGCTCAATTTGCTTCTTAATAGGTATGTGTTACTACATATTAAGGGAAACAGAATGGAGATCTAAGACAATTAAGTCATGTTTCAAAAATGCAGAAAGAAGCAATGGTAAAAAAAAATTTTGTAAATATGTTTGTTAATATCATTTTTTAAATGCTCAAAAATGATTAGACAAATTTGAAGAGTGGTTATAATTAAAAAAACATATCTATAACCTTTTTAACTTAGCCTACAGATCTAATTGTCTTAGAGCTCCATTCTGTTACTACCACACACATTTTAAAAATATATTTATATTTTAAATTTACTACGCTTTGCATTTCTTTTGTTCTCTTGTCCTCAGTGCAGTTTATTTCCTTTTATTTGCTCTCAAGGGGTTTTGGAATTATGGGCTTGGGTTATTTTTTTATTTTATTTTTAAAAAAATATTTTATTGATTTTTGTTTTACAGAGAGGAAGGGAGAGAGAGAGTTTGAAACATCGATGAGAGAGAAACATCGATCAGCTGCCTCCTGCACACCCCCTAATGGGGATGTGCCCACAACCAAGGTACATGCCCTTGACTGGAATCGAACCCGGGACCCTTAGGGTCCGCAGGCGGATGCTCTATCCACTGAGCCAAACTGGTTAGAGCTATTTTTAAAATTTTTTTAAAAAAATTATCTCACTCAACAAATACTAAATTAACATGGTTTTTCATTCTGAAAAATATAGAGTAAAAGTGTACTTAAAATTTGGTAAGGCTGTCCACCACCACCTTTTTTTTTTAACTGTAGGCTAAGTTAAAAAGAATATAGATATATTTTTTTATTATAACCACTCTTCAAATTTGTCTAATCATTTTTGGGCATTCAAAAAATGATATTAACAAATATATTTTCAATTTTTTTTTACCATTGCTTCTTTCGGAGTTCATTTAGTCATAAATTTTCTTCAGTGATGTTCAGCTAAACTGTCATTGGTTGTTTCTCCCTCATGTAAATAATCATTTAGGTGAGTGTAGAACTTAAGGTCGACAGTTATTTTCTGCATTTTTGAGACATTATTTAATTGTCTTAGATCTCCATTCTGTTTCCTTTTTTCGGTCTAATGGTCATTTCTGTTAGGTAAACTGTATGTTTTTGGTGGGATTTTAAAGGATTTTTGTTGTTGTTTTTAGGTTTATTTAGTCCTTTGCATTCCTGAGGTTCACTATAATTTGTTTTGGAGGATATTTGTTTTTATTTGTACTGCTCAGGATTTCTGTTTATGAACTCAGCAATTATCTCTTGAAATAAGACCTTCTGCCATTGTTTTCCATTCTCTCCTCACACTCCTGTTAGACACATGTTAGGGCCTCTCATTCTGTCTTCCATGTTTCTTTTTTTTTTTTTTAATTTCTTTATTGATTAAGGTGTCACATATTTGTCCTCATCCCCCCATTCCCATCCCACACCCCTCCCCATGGATGCCCCAACCCCCTGTTGAACTTAACCATTGGTTAGGCTCTTATGCATGCACACAAGACCTTTGGTTGATCTCTCCCTTCTCCCCCCACCCTCCCCTACCCTCCCTCTGAGGCCCGATAGTCCGATCGGTGCCTCCTTGTTTCTGGTTCTGTTCTTGTTCATCAGTCCATGTTGTTCATCATTTCCCCTAGATGAGCGAAATCATGTGTCACTAGAGATGTACTTATAAGAATTGAATGTGCGACGGGCAATAATAGTTATGCTGACAGGCAAAAAATCAGTCTGTAGTGAGTTTCTTTCTGGACCAACAGTTCTTTTGAGACCCAATATCAATGTCCACCAGTTCCTTATGAGTACATGTCGGCTCTGACCCCTCAGCTCTGGATGGTGGACAAATGGTGATAATGCAGGTCCGACTCCCTCTGGTTTGGTCTCGGCCGGACCCAGGGGGGGCACGGCCTCACCCGGACCCGGGACCCAGGCTCACCCGGATCCAGGGGCCCGCGGCCTCGCCCGGACCCGGGGCCCAGGCTCACCCGGATCCAGGGGCCCGCGGCCTCGCCCGGACCCGGGGCCCAGGCTCACCCGGATCCAGGGGCCCGCGGCCTCGCCCGGACCCGGGGCCCAGGCTCACCCGGATCCAGGGGCCCGCGGCCTCGCCCGGACCCGGGGCCCAGGCTCACCCGGATCCAGGGGCCCGCGGCCTCGCCCGGACCCGGGGCCCAGGCTCACCCGGATCCAGGGGCCCGCGGCCTCGCCCGGACCCGGGGCCCAGGCTCACCCGGATCCAGGGGCCCGCGGCCTCGCCCGGACCCGGGGCCCAGGCTCACCCGGATCCAGGGGCCCGCGGCCTCGCCCGGACCCGTTCCATGTTTCTTGACTTTTCTGTCTTTCTCTTTGCTGTGTGTTTTTCTTCAACTCCATGCACATAGGATAAAAGGCTTTTTTTTTTTTTTTTTTTTTTTTTTTACCAATAGCCTTTTCTGGCTTCACGAAATAAATTGACCCGAAATGACAGTTTTTAAAAAACTAATACCAGCGTCAATAAAATATTATTAGCTGAGCAATATATAAAAATGTTATTAGCTGAGCAATATATTATTAGGCAAGAAGAAATTTTAAGTGAGAATTAGGGCTCCCAGAGATTAAAGGCGACTTTCATAGGAGAGCAATAATAAATGAAATTTCAGGTCTTTTTAGTTGTTTTTTTGTTGGGAAGGACATTTGCAAATCCAGGCAGTCCCCAACTTATGATGGTTCTACTTGGGATTTTTTTTTTACTTTACAACGGTACAAAAGCAGCATGCATTGAATAGAAACTATATTTTGAATTTTGATCCTTTTCCTGGGCTAGCCATAATGTGCTACAACACTCTCTCCTGGTGCTGGGCGGCAGCAGCTCCCAGTCAGGTGTGTTGCCAGCGTTTTTTGGATATTGCGTATTGTGCTTTCACATGTGACATATCTACAAAACACCCATCTGTGTCTCCTGCTTCTGGTGAGAGGAAAGAGAAGAAGGCAATGACTCTTGAGATGAAACTCAAGATAAATGCACAACTGTAGCTCAGTGTAAGTGTTCTGGGCACATTTAGGCGAGGCTAAGCTATGATGTTCAGTACGTTCAGTGTATTACCTGCATTTAAAAATGTTTTTGTATTGATTTTTAGAGAGAGAGAGATGAAGATCAACCACTTATTTATGCATTCATTGGTTGCTTCTCTTACCGTACGTGCCCTGACCGGACATCGAATCGGAAACCTTGGTGTATCAGGACAATGCTCTAACCAGCTGAGCTCCCCAGCCAGGGCTTAACTGCATTTTTTACTTACGGTATTTTCAAGTTTACAGAGTTTATCGGGACATAACTGCAACCTAAGTCGAGGACATCTGTACAGTTTATTGATGCAAAGTGTTATCTGCCCTTTTTGTAGCTACAAGATTCCTGGTTCTTGGAACTTTCCATCTATTCATTTAGTCCTGGGAACTACTGTATGAGATGGATATAATATACGATTCTTATCCTATCATAGTGCAGATGACCAAAGTGAGGTACGGAGAGGTATGGTTTTGCTTTGTTAATGTACCCTGCAGTTACACAGATGGTAAGTATCATTTCCAGGATTTAAACCTAGGCCCCTAAATGTATAACACAGTGGTTCCCAACGTGGGGCTCAAGTTGCTCTCAGAGGGGAGCAATTTGACTTTTAAGGGGGCAATTTGAGAATGAGTTTTAACAGTGAAGTTTTTGCATTTCTTTTGGTTCTAGGGGCCTCATATACAGTACATGAATATATACTGTATTGTGACATATTTATGCATTTCAGTTCTCTATTATATATTTTGAAACTTTATTTGCTATTTTTTCACATCACTTCATATTATTTTTTAAAACGATTTCTTAGTGATTTCTTCTTCAACTGTCCTTTCGCTCTTTTATTTTTCTCTTTCATGGATGCCATGTTCTTTGGAAGCTTGTTTAGACCAAGTTAATGGCCTTTTAGGCTTCCTCCATGTGAATAGGAGTTCTTTTTTTTTTTTTTTTCTTTTTGTAAAAAATGGAGTTCACTTTTTGAGTAATAAGAATTATATGTCATGAGGGGGGCGGGACTTCAGGATTTTAGAGATGCTTAGGTGGGGCATGGCCAAAAAAAGATTGGGAACCACTGGTATAACACAATTTGAGCTTGCTATAGCAACAAAGTCTAACTTATTCAGGTGCTCTCTCTCCTATGAGATAAGCCAATATATAGACTTAGATAGTATAATAAATAATAAGAATAAGAATATAGAAGATAGAATAAATAAATAAACCTAGGCCCCTGGCTCCAGAGCCCTCTTTTCTTTAATCCTTGTGTTGTTACAGTGCCTCTCATTTCTACTCTCCCCAGGATCAGAAGGCCTTACAGTAGGGATATTGCATTTGCTTGTGCAGATTGTTCACTATCCAGTGGTCCCTGGCTGACAAGCCCATTAGTAGCTGAAGTCTCTTCCATGCTCGGCTTATCAAGCCGGATGTGGCTGCAGCTGCCTGGAAGTAGGAGTGCTCTTTTGTAATTTCTTCCAAGGTCCACATGGACTTAGGGGAGCCCAGACCTGTGGCTCATGGCGGCGGGGGCGGCGGCTGCTGCTGCTGCTGCTGCTGCTTCTTCTTCTTCTTCTTCTTCTTCTTCTTCTTCTTCTTCTTCTTCTGCTGCTGCTGCTGCTGCTGCTGCTGCTGCTTCTTCTTCTTCTTCTTCTTCTTCTTCTTCTTCTTCGAGAGAGAGAGAGAGAGAGAGAGAGAGAGACAGAGAGAGAGAGAGAGAGAGAAGGAGAGGGAGAGAAAGAAGCATCTATGATGAGAATCATTGATTAGCTGCCTCCTGCACGCCCCCTACTGGGGCTCAGACCCACAATTGGGGTATGTGCCCGTATGGGGAATCGAACCTCTTGGTTCATAGGTCGATGCTCAACCAATGAGCCACACCAGCCAGGCTCATAGCTTCTTTGTCCTTCCCCAGTTACGCCTTCTCAGGACTCTGACGTTCCCCAGAAGGAGCAGGAGAAAATGACCAAATTTCAGGTAAGGCATTCCTTTCTGTCTCCTAAGATGTGATTTTATTTCTCAGAGATTAGGCACATCTTTTTTCTCTTCCTTGGAAAGGTTCATGGAAAACAACACCGATCTTGAGTACATGTTGTGTGCCAGACTCTGTGTGTGTGTGTGTGTGTGTGTGTGTGTGTGTGTGTGTGTGTTTTGTTTGTTTTATTTTATCTTTATTATTTCACAAAGTAATCTGAAAAAGATAATACAAATCTGAAATAGACAAAAATAATTTCCATTGTTACTACCCTGTTTTATAAACTAGCTGTTTTCACTTTCCCATATCCCTTTCTCACATGCACTCATACATTTGCAAAATTAGAATTGACAGGATATACTTATACATATTAGATAAAGGCTTACTATTGACAATTCTTATTAAGGTTAGTAAGATAAACTCAAGGGAATATGAACAAAAGAAATGAACAGAAGTGCCACACAAAAATAAAGTAAATTTATGTAGAAAATAATGATCACTAATAACTAAATGTGTGTAAATGTTAATAAAAACTTTACTTCACTTAGGTTGTCAATTTTTTTTTTAAAGGAATTATGTCCTATTTGTCCAGAGTCCAGAGATTCAGGGACATTTCTGTTCTCACATGAAAGGTGACTTGGGAAAATCTTTAGAGAGGGAAATCTGTTATTTGCCATTCTGCTTTCAAATTTGTAACTTCATATTCTATTCTATGACTTTGCAATCACTACTTCTTAGCTAAGATCTCTGAAAAAGGATCTTTGCAGCATTGATTATAAATAAAAAATCCATAATTAATTATATATTTGTATTAATTAAAGATAAATCATCACAATAACAACCACCAAAAAAACCATTAAAAAAAAAGATAAATGGTCAGTTCTAAGGAATACTATACTCTGCAAAATGGAATGGAAGAGTCTATAACGGTACCAGTTGTTCAAACTTAGTATTTGTTATGTGCCAGGCACCATTTTAACTACTTTACATATATTAACTCATCTAATCCTTTCAAACATCTTGCAATTTAGACACCATTTGTAGAGAAGAGGAAGTGGAGATTGTTAGAGGTTAAGGAATTTGTCCAACATCTTGTAATTAATACCTTGGCATTTGAACTCAACCTGTTCCTTCATCAGCTGTGGCAAGTGTCTTCAAAACACAGAGGAAGAGCTATAGACCTGTCTTGGAGGATTGCTGAAGGCCTGTGAACTTTGCAAACGTTAAAAACAGTGAAAGGGCCCAAGATTTGTAGGGAGACAGGGAGAGGCAGTGAGAGAGGCAACTGTTGACTAAAAACTGCCTGGGGTCCTCCATCTCTGAAACAATTTTTTGGTAACCCTCTTTAACTTGTTGATGCTGCCTTCTTTCCGTGGGCCTTTTTCGCAAGATTTAGGTGGAGTGTGTTTGGTGTTGTAGGAGGCAGTGACCTTCAAGGACGTGGCTGTGGTCTTCACCGAGGAGGAGCTGGGGCTTCTGGACGCTGTCCAGAGGAAGCTGTACCGAGACGTGATGCTGGAGAACTTCCGGAACCTGGTCTCAGTGGGTGAGGACAGGCTCCCTCTGACACTGAATCTCAGCCCCTTGGAGAGTCTCTGTGTCCTCAGTTGTTCAGAGCATTGGACGTTTTGAAATAGTTCCCTGACCTTGAAGACACAGTTTTTCTAACCCCTGGGATTACAGGCAAAGGTTCTTCTGGTCTTCCTGCTCAGGGAAAATTCTTGTTACCCTTCCCTCCTCCGCGCCCAAGGACATTTGGCAATGTCTGGAGACAGTTTTGATTGTCATGACTCGGGGAGGGGCGCTAGTGATGCTGCTAAACCGCTTTCAATGCGCATGACAACCCCCACAGCAGAGAATTAGCCAGTCCAAACGATCAACAGTGCCTTGGCTGAGAAGTCCTATTTTAAATGAATTATAAATGGGCAGCTTAGCTTCTGTACTTTGTCTTTCAATTACTTCGTCTTTTAAATTATGGTTGTGACCCATTGATAAGTCATGGAATCAACTTAGCACATTGTACAGGGGTAGGCAAAAGGAAGTGTACAGCTGTGAGTGACATTCTTTTGATTTAAAGCTTTTCCATACGAGCAACTGTACATGTACTTTTGCCCACCCATGTATTGGCATTACTTTTTCCCCCCCATGAAATAGTTCCTATCCTTATTCTATTTTATTCTATCAATGTTCTTTATCAAGACCTGCCTGCTCACATTGCAGCCTATTCTGTGTCCATTGGCAGTGAGTGGTGTGAGCGTGTGAGAAATTCAATGGAAACAGACAATGGTTCAATCTAATTTTAGCTATATACTAGAGGCCCAGTGCATGAAATTTGTGCACTGGGGAGGGGGCTTCCCTCAGCCCGGCCTGCACCCTCTCTCAGTCCCGGAGCCCTCGGGGAATGTCCGACTGCGGTAGACGTGGGAGAGTTTTCCTGCCACTGCCACTGTGCTCGCCAGCCGTGAGCCCGGCTCAGGACTTCTGACTGAGTGGCGCTCCCCTTGTGGGAGCACACTGACCACCAGGGGACAGCTCCTGCATTGAGCGTCTGCCCCCTGGTGGTCAGTGCGCGCCATAGTGACTGGTCGTTCTGCTGTTTGGTCGATTTGCGTATTAGCCTTTTATTATATAGGATAGACATGAACCAGGTCACGACCTAAATTTCTTTATTATTATAGTTCATGATCAAAAAGTTCTTTAAAATACCACTTTACAGGTTCTGAGGATTATGGAATTTGAACAAAAATATATTTTAGTTCTCTGCGCATCTTACATATATATATATCTGCCTTTTCATAGGACATCTTCCCTTCAAACCAGGTAAGGCAACCCAGTTGGAGGCAGAAGAAAACCTTTGGATGATGGAAAGAGAAACTCAAAGAAATGGGAATTCCAGGGAGAACCACATGGCTGTTCTTTCAGGTACTGGCGAATCTGCTCCCTGCATCTGTGATTACCACTCCTATGGGAGTGCTGTCATCTCCTGCCTGGACTGTGACAGTAGTCTCCACATGAGCAGAAGGGATAGATGCAGAGGGTGAGGTCTGGGAGGGTTCCCTCCTGCTCCCTCTTATAAGGGCGCTAGTGATTACTTTGGACCCATCCGGATAATCCAGGATAACCTCCCTCTCAAGAGCCTTAATTTAATCATATCTAAAGTCCCTTTTGTCAAGAATAGTAACATATTCCCAGGTCCTAGGGATTAGGGTGTGGACATCTTTGAGGGCCATTCAATTAGCCAGCACACCCAGAACTGGGCATATACCTGTTGAGACTTTTTTTAGCCTGTATTATTAGAATCTAACTTTCCAATAAATTTTTAAGGATCTGGTACCCTTCTTCCCAACCTTAAACATTTTAAGCCAATGGCTTCCAACCATTTTTAGTCATGACCTTCAATAAGAAATATTTTACATCTTGACTCAGCATAAATATAATGTATGTGCATATTTACATATGTGCCTGTAGCTGAAACAAGCATTTCATATAGTTGTGGTACCCTTAGCTTGTGATACACTTCTCATGTTTTTATTCCTTTTTTTAAATATTTGTCACAATTATGGAATCGGGTTCACAGTTCACTAATACCTCTCAGCAATTTGAATAATTGTCACAGCCGTGATAAAGCAGTAAAGAAAACAGTGCATGTTTTCCCTGTGACCATTACATTCTAGTGCAGGGGCCCTCAAACTTTTTAAACAGGGGGCCAGTTCACTGTCCCTCAGACCGTTGGAGGGCCGGACTATAGTTTAAAAAAAAACTATGAACAAATTCCTATGCACACTGCACATATCTTATTTTGAAGTAAAAAAACAAAACGGCAAAAACACCGGTATGTGGCCCGCGGGCCGTGGTTTGAGGACGCCTGTTCTAGTGGGTCTAAAACGACAAGAAAAAATTAGGAAGTATATAGTCAATCAGGTAAGTGCTGTGGGGCAAAATAAAGCAGGAAAGACAAATCGGAAGAGTCAAAGGTGTATGGGGGTGAGGAGGAATTATTTTATATTGAGTGATAAGGAAGGCCTCACCCAATTGAGTGACAGTTGAGTAGAGACCTTAGGGAACGAGAAACAGCGAGGTACACAGCTCTCCCGAGAAAGCTTTCCAAGGCGAGGAGACCTCTCCCTCTTCCTCGTCAGGATTGCCTTTGAGAGTCTGCCCTGTGCCCTGTTTCTTCCCTTCTCCCAAGTTCTTCCCAAGTTGTACCAGGTTAGTTTTCCCTTTTCCACTTCTTACCGAGACCTGATTTACTTCCAGATTTAGAACAATGAATGTTACTCGTCCAACCATTTCCCAAATTTACTCTTAGAAGGTAATTTCTACCAGGACCTAAAATCCTATTGTATGCCTACAGTCTGAGCCTTTGCAGCCTCATGAGGTAGAATCCCACTGGTCATAAGACTACTGTGGATAAGGTGAGCAGGCTTTTAATTGATGTCACTGTAGGTGGGAATGGGGATTGTCTTTGTTGCTCTGCAGCCATCTGATTCCAGACTTCAGCTCAGGTGTTAAATGTTAGATTGATGGTTCTGAATGGGTCACCTTTACACTTAGTGGGTAAGAGTCTGACGACTCCATTCTTTGCTTCAACTGCACAGGAAAGCAAGAAACGGACAAATGATGTCGTACAGAGACGACCCTCCCCTTGATTAACTAAGGCCTTGTCCCATGGTCTTAGTGTGAAATCCTGGCATTTCCGAGCCAAGCGTTCACGTGTCGTCATCTTGGAATCCTGCTTTTTCTTTCAGGCAGCAAGAATCAAAATGAGGTGGAGATTCTTCAGAAAGTTGCATTAAAGTACCTTTCACATGAAAAGCTATTCTGGCAGATCTGGAAACAGATTGCAAGTGATTCAACCAGGTGTCTTCAGAGGGAGAGGTCCCAGTTACTACAAGGCAGTTCCGATCAGACTTCTGAGAGTGGGAGCGGTGTCGTGAATTGTGAAGGAGATGGCACCTGTTGTGTTGAAAATCAAGACTGTTTCAGTGTCGAGGGTGCTCGTGGGAATATACACCTGAGTGAGTCACAGAATCGGAATGGAGGTAAGCAAAGTCATGTGAAAGATAACCGGCATGCCTGTGAAGCCTTGAAGAAATCGCTACTTAGCGATCATATTAAAATCCACACAGAACAGAAACCCTACAAATCTAATGACTGTGGTAACAGCGTGAGCGATGGCGTCAGTCAGCATTTACCCTGCAGAGAGGAACTGCATCTCTGTAGTGAGTGTGGGAAGGGCTTCAGTTATAGCTCACTGCTTTCAAGTCACCAGACTGCACACCCAGGAGGGAAATGCGTGGCTCAGAACTCACACCTGCAGGCTCATCAGAGGACTCACCCAGGAGAGAAACTCACGAAACGTCATGACTCCGGTGATTGTTTCATTAAGAGTTCCTTTCATTCTCATTCTAATCCTGCAGGAGAAAAGTCCTATAGATGTGACAGCTGTGGCAAGGGATTCAGTAGCAGCACAGGTCTCACCATTCACTACAGAACTCACACTGGAGAGAAACCTTATAAATGTGAAGAGTGCGGTAAATGCTTTAGTCAGAGCTCGAACTTTCAATGCCATCAGAGAGTCCACACGGAAGAAAAGCCATACAAGTGTGAAGAGTGCGGCAAGGGCTTCGGTTGGAGTGTTAATCTCCGTGTTCATCAGAGGGTCCACAGGGGTGAGAAGCCCTATGTATGTGAGGAGTGCGGGAAGGGCTTCACTCAGGCCGCCCATTATCACATCCATCAGAGGGTCCACACTGGGGAGAAACCTTATAAATGTGATGTCTGCGGGAAGGGCTTCAGTCACAACTCGCCATTAATATGCCATCGGAGAGTCCACACTGGAGAGAAGCCGTACAAGTGTGAGGTGTGTGGGAAAGGCTTTACTCGCAATACAGATCTTCACATCCATGTTCGCGTTCACACAGGAGAGAAACCCTACAGATGTAAGGAGTGTGGGAAGGGCTTCAGCCAGGCTTCGAATCTTCAAGTCCATCAGAATGTCCACACTGGGGAGAAACGATTCAAATGTGAAACTTGTGGGAAGGGCTTCAGTCAGTCTTCAAAGCTCCAGACCCATCAGAGAGTCCACACTGGGGAGAAACCCTACAAATGTGATGTGTGTGGGAAGGGCTTCAGTTATAGTTCAAATCTTAAACTGCACCAAGTAATTCACACTGGAGAGAAACCATACAAGTGCGATGAGTGTGGGAAGGGCTTTAGTTGGAGATCAAATCTTCACGCTCACCAGAGAGTCCACTCAGGAGAGAAGCCCTATAAATGTGAGGAGTGTGATAAGAGCTTCAGCCAGGCCATAGATTTTCGGGTCCACCGGAGAGTCCACACTGGAGAGAAGCCGTACACGTGTGGCGTGTGTGGGAAAGGCTTCAGTCAGTCCTCTGGCCTTCAGTCCCATCAGAGAGTCCACACGGGGGAGAAGCCGTACACCTGTGATGTCTGTGGCAAGGGCTTCAGGTACAGCTCACAGTTTATTTACCATCAGAGAGGCCACACGGGGGAGAAGCCGTACAAATGTGAGGAGTGTGGGAAAGGCTTCGGTAGGAGCTTGAATCTTCGCCATCATCAGAGGGTGCACACTGGAGAGAAGCCCCATAAGTGTGAGGAGTGTGGGAAGTCCTTTAGTCTCCCCTCAAATCTTAGAGTCCATCTGAGTGTTCACCTTAGGGAGAAGCTATTTAAATGTGAGGAGTGTGGGAAGGGCTTCAGTCAGAGTTCACGTCTTCAGGCCCATCGGAGAGTCCACTCTGGAGAGAAACCATACAAGTGTGACGTGTGTGGGAAGGACTTCAGTCACCGTTCACGTCTGACGTACCATCAGAAAGTCCACTCTGGCAAGAATCTCTAAGAATGAGAAATGTGTTCGTGCCTTCAGTCAGGTTGTACATCTAGTTTTTGGAGAGTCCGTGCTGGGGATAAAACGCTATAAAGTTTTGAGAGTGGAAAGGGGTTTCTTCACTTGGAATCTCATAAGTCCAGGAATAGGACTGATATTCAGGGGAGAAATATGTTGTAACCCTCTTGGTAAAATCCAATTGATGTAAATGATCTTTTAAAATGAGTACATGCCAAAAAAGAATGTGTGAAAAGGATATTTGCCATATACAAGCTAGTTTGGGGGCTATCGGGAGGTTTTGGATTATTTTTTCATTAACTTCCAATTTATATGTACTTACTGTGACCATTATTTTTTTACTAAAGCTTAAAAGTTATGAAAAATGAAATGAAATGAATAAAATAACTGACAAAATTACCTGTAGTCAAGGTCTCATAATATGAATGCTTTATTTCATACAGTATGTTGGATTAAAATTAAGGAATATATCCCCAGAGGTGAATCTTTGCTCTTCAGAAGTGAATTTGTGTCTGCTGCAGATATATATATAAAAGAACATTAATTGCATTATTGATTATAAAAACACACATAGAAATAATCATTGTCAAAGTGTTTTACAATTCATTGATCCAGAGGAACACTATGCAAACATCAAATGGGAGAAGGTAAATTTGTAGTAAAAGATGTTGGATGATGTCCAGAATATATTCATTTGGACAACAAATCTTGGGATTTTCATGTGATCACATTTTTTTTAAAAAAAGGTATAGATGCATTAGGTAGGTATTCTAGTTACCTCTAAATGGAATTTTGCATTTTTTGTGTTCCAATAAAACTTTATTATGGACACTGAAATTTGAATTAATTATATATTTTTCAGATGTCATGAAATATTCTTTTCATTTCCCCCTATCTGTTAAAAATGTAGGATCCATTCTTGGTTATTTTTGTGGGGTATTTTTGTTGTTAATCCTCACCTGAGGATATTTTTTCCATTGATTTTTTAGAGAAAGAAACATTGATGTGAGAGAGATACGTGGATTGGCCGCCTCCTGCACATGCCCTGACTGGGGCCAGGGATTAAACCTGAAACCAAGGTATGTGCCCTTGACTGGAAATTGAACCTACAAACCTTCATGCCAGGGCTAATGCTCTAACCACTGAGAGCACCAACCAGGGTATATAAACCATTCTTAGTTCATGGGCCATATTCAATGAGATGACAGGCTGGATTTGGCCCACAAGCTATAGTTTGCCAACTCATAATGTAGCTGATCATATTTAAAATTTTTAAAAATTACAGTCGACATTCAATATTATAGCAATACAGTATAGTGGTTAGACATATAACTTAAGAAGTGGTCCCCAATAAGTCTAGTATCACCTGCCCTAGTTGGTTTGGCTCAGTGGCTAGAGCGTCGGCCTGCGGACTGAAGTGTCCCGGGTTCGATTCCGGTTAAGGGCATATGCTCGGGTTGTGGGCTTGATCCCCAGTAAGGGGGGCAGGGGGCGTGCAAGAGGCAGCCGATCAATGATTCTCTCTCATCATTGATGTTTCTACCTCTCCCTCTTCTTTCCTCTCTGAAAGAAATAAAAAAAAATATTTTTAAAAAAAGTCTAGTATCACCTGACACCATATCCTATCTAATAATCTAATAATAGACAAATATGCAAATTGACCATACCTCCAACACACCCACAAGCCACGCCCACCATCCAATCAGAGCGAGTATGCAAATTAACTCAAACCAAGATGGCTACAGCCACAGAGAGCAAGGTTTCCTAGGTAACAGAGGAAGCCAAGCTTTCTGCCTGCCCTTGCCAGGCCTAAGCCTCCACTCAAGCTACAAAGTTTCAATTATAGAAGGTAAACAAATTCAAACAAATGGTGGCAGAATGGAGCTTGAGAGAGCAGGCCAGGGTTGCTGCCGGCAACAGGGGAAGCAAAGCTTTCCGCACACCCTGGCCAGGCCCACCCGCTTAAGGCAACAAAGTTTCAATTATAACCCCAACAGAAATGGCTGCCGGCCTCGGAGGGAGCCCCAGGCTTGGCTCCGCTCCAAGCTACAAAGTTTCAATTGTAGAAGGAAAATAAATTCTGGATACCAGGGCCTCCGCTTGGGTTGCCAGGGGGTGTGGCCAGCCTGCAAACCACCACAGGCCCCTCGCTCAGGCCGCCCCACACCCCAAGGGAACCCCCACCTGATCCGGGACGCCCTTCAGGGTAAACCAGCTGGCCCCCACCCTTGTACCAGGCCTCTATCCTACCTAATAAAAGTAATATGCAGATTGATCATCACTGCAACACACAATATAGCTGCCCCCATGTGGTCAAAGATCCTGCCCCATGTGGACACAAGATGGCCACCACAAGATGGCCAGCAGGAGAGGGCAGTTGGGAGGCACCCAGCCTGCAAGGGAGGGCAGTTGAGAGGGACCAAGCCTGCAAGGGAGGGCAGTAGGAGGTGATCAACCCTGCAGGAGAGGGCAGTTAGGGGTGACCAGGCCGGCAGAGGAGGGAAGTTGGGGGCAAACAGGCTGGCAGCAGAGTGGTTAGGGGGTGATCAGGCTGGCAGGCAGAAGCGGTTAGGGGCAATCAGGAAGGCAGGCAGGCAAGCAGTTGGGAGCCAGCAGTCCCGGTGGGATCGGGCCTAAACGGGCAGTCGGACATCCCTCAAGGGGTCCCATATTGGAGAGACCTTCAGTTATAATCAGCAAACCTTCAGTTATAAGATGATTAAGGCCTGAGGATCTAATGTATTCCATGTTGACTGCAGTTGAAATTTGCTGAGAGTAGATCTTAAAGGTTCTCACCACAAAGTTAGCAATGTGAGTTGATGGATGTGTAAGTTAGATTGTAAGTACATTCGCAATGTACTTACTATACATATAAATTCATAGCATACACTTTATTATTATTTTTTTTAAAATATGTTTTATTGATTTTTTACAGAGAGGAAGAGAGAAGGATAGAGAGTTAGAAACATCGATGAGAGAGAAACATCGATCAGCTGCCTCTTGCACACCCCCTACTGGGGTTGTGCCCGCAACCAAGGTACATGTCCTTGACCGGAATCGAACCTGGGACCCTTGAGTCTGCAGGCCGACGCTCTATCCACTGAGCCAAACCGGTTTCGGCCATAGCATACACTTTAACAAAAAATTTATTGATTGACTTTAGAGAGTGAGGGGAAGGCAGAGAGAGAAACATTGACTTGTTGCTCCACCCATTCATGTATTCATTGGTTGCTCCTTGTATGTGCCCTGACTGGGGATCAAATCTGCAACCTTGGTGCATCAGGGTAAAACCAACTGAGCTACCTGGCTAGAGACTAAATATAGGGTTTCCCTCCAAAATGTATACACACACTTTGAATAATTACAAAGGCCATGCTTATTAAAATACATTTGATTTTCAAAATTGAGCTATCACTGCTCGCTTTGGCAGCACATACATCAAAATTGGAACAATACAGAGAAGATTAGCATGGCCCCTGCGCAAGGATGACACGAAAATTCGTGAAGCGTTCCATATTTTTTTTTTAAATTGAGCTATAAGCTGTTAAAGTGTATACATTTTTTGAGACACTCTAGCATACCTCAATAAAAGTGCCCTAAAAAAGTTGAATTTATTAGTTACTTGAGTGCGATCCCATACAGCCACACCTATTTTTTGAATAATTATAGCTCTTGTAGAAAAATAAAACATCCTATCGTATTTATGATGTCAAGAGCAGGCTGGATATAGATTATGAGACGTTTGATGGTGAGCTAAAGAAAGACACATTTTCAACATACATTGTAGGCTTTTTCAACTTACAGTATTTCCTTCACTTTCTTGACTTTTCTTTCGTTTGCCAGAAAACTAATTTAAAAATGAATGTTTAAAACCAAGATACGTGGGAAACTTTTGGTATTTGTTCTGTGGGGTGGTGAGAGATCACTTTTCCTTTTTGTGTGTCCAGCACTTCCGAATGAATAGCAGCTCACACAAGATAAACTGTCAGAGATTTAGGGGCATCTGGGGGCTACCAAACAGACTGAGATCCTTTAACTTTCTGCCCTATTCATCCACATTTGCTTTTCAGTCACACTTATTAATACTGTGATTTTTTTTTTAATTTAGAAAAAAGAAAAGGAAAAAAAAAAAGTCAAGCTCTAATAGTTCCTAAGAACTGACTGAACTGAACCATCTTAGGTATTTATTTTTTATTTTTTGGAAGTGGCAACCTAATAGAAGCGCTACCTTGTGGAGGATTCTGGGAAATGTAGTCCAGAGGCGCTGGGCAGTGAGATCCACTTCCGCTCTGGGAGGGCGGAGCTGTAGCCCTCGTTTCCCTCCGGGATTCTGGAGTGGGATGGGCGCGAGTCACCACGATCTCCTAGGACCTAGGAGGTGAGTGAGTGAGTGAGTGAGTGAGTGCGGAACCCCTGTGTCTCTTACTAGCTTGCGGGGCGTGGGCCCCCGTAGGTGCCACCCTCGCTCTTGGGGAACAGAAGCGGCGGATGGCAGGTTTGTGCATGTTTCGCGCGTGGAGTTGGGGGTCGGCCAGGTCGGGAATCCTTTTCAGTGTCTCTGGGCCGGTTCCCTCGCCCCCCTTGCTTCCGCGTACTCCGTACCTTTCCAGTTATACCATCTTTGTAGAGTTATTGATTTATCTGTTTCTCCTGGCTGGAGAGGGGTGGACAGTGGTGTCACCGGACAGGGACCGAGTTAACCGTCGTGTCCCACCGGACCGGGATCAGTCACCCCCCAGCCAGCCGGGAGTGTGTGGGTTCTGGATTGCGTGTAGGGTAGATTTCACAACAGGAACCCAGGTGATTTTAAGAGGCTATCTATTAAAGCTGGGACAGGTAGCGTTTAGGAGAAAGAAAATAGAAAGTTCACCCCGGGAGAAGGCGTGGGCGTGCTCCCAAGAGATCTAGGGGCGGCTTCCTTTATCTTGAGGGGTTTAACCTGCTTCCCAAAGGCGGGATTTTTAGGGGAGGCCACAGGGGAGGATCTCAAAAAAATATTCATCAGCTTTTCCAGGTGTGCACTTTCATGGTCGTGGTCTCCACTGCTTGGTCAGCGCCAGGGCCCGGGGTCATTCGTCATTGCAGCTGGACCTGGCCTCCCGGCCCTGGTTTTGCAGCTTTCCTGGGCCTGGAGCTGAAGTACAACTGATGCCCTGATGTTATCTCTAGAGAGGGAAAGTCAGGAGGGAGGGCTAAACCGATGACCAGCGATATGAAACATCACCTGTGGCAAGGTCTGGCACCAGTTTTCCCCCGGGCTTTCCACCTGTGTGACCTCCGTATCTGGCTGTAAATTGCTCTGCCAGTTGGCACAGTTATCTGTCTGTTTTCCCATTCCACTTGCCAAGGAGTTTTCCTAGCTTCTTACTGTTCTGCCGCAGCAGGACCTCCCTAGTGGGCGCGTTGTAAGATTAGGGCAGTGGTCGGCAAGCTCATTAGTCAACAGAGCCAAATATCAACAGTACAACGACTGAAATTTCTTTTGAGAGCCAAATTTTTAAACTTAAACTTCGTCTCACGCCACTTCTTCGAAATAGACCCGCCCAGGCCATGGTATTTTGTGGAAGAGCCACACTCAAGGGGCCAAAGAGCCGCATGTGGCTCTCGAGCCACAGTTTGCCGACCACGGGATTAGGGGAAAGTGAAAGATGTAAAAGTGCTTAGCAGTGATCCCAGCACAAGCTACTAGTAAGAGGTGGCTGGTTGTTATCAATCTATTATTTCTTTCTGAGACGTGCTCAGTCCCTGAAAGCTTCGGTGCTGAGCCTGCATAAGGTCTGGGCTCCAGCTCCAGCACCGCTGGCCCTTGTCTGTCCACTGCGGGGAGTGGGGTGTTCGTGGATTGCTAAGGACTTCTCACTCCCCCATCCCGTCTGAAAGGAAGAAGTGGGTCCTCCCCAGCTGGTGCCTGGAGGATGTCCACTGTGATTCATCCTGGACCAGAGACACAATTGTAATATCTTCCAGCCTCCTTTTCTCTCTCAGCCCTGACTTCTCAAAGCGGGTGCAGAGAGGAGGAGGGAGTGACCCCTGGCTTGTGGTAACATTGTCCCAACGTGGGGAAATTTAATAAGCTGTGTGTCCTTTCTGTTCTCAATAGGGAAGCAGACTTCCTTCACTCATTACCAAGTTTTCTCTATTGGGCAAACGTTCAAATATTTATAGAGTGAAGGGGAGGTTGGATGAGACAAGTGCTGATGAATGAGTAACAATATTTAACATGTTGAGTGGCACATAGTCTTCTATAGGTTTTATTTGCTTTAATTAGTTTAATCCTCATAACAGACAAAGAACGTTGATAGGTGGAGAGTTTAAGGGAACAGGGAAGACACAGAACTGAGAATTTGAACCCAGGCAGCCTGGTTCTTGACCTTCTTGCCATACTCTCCTTCAGCCCTAAGAAATGGTAATCCCGGGGACTGAAGGAGGGAGGGTCATTTGGTAATAATTTAGGACCTTAGGGCCCTTGAAGTCTGTGCTCATTTAATTAATTCTTTGTTATTTTATATGACACTAGAGGCCTGGTGCATGAAAATTCATGCACTGGAGGGGGTGTCCCTCAGCCTGGCCTGCCCCCTCTCACAGTCCGGGAGCCCTTAGGGGCAGGAGGCGACCTGGCAATCAGGGGAAGGCAATGCCCCATCACACCTCTGCTGCTGCCACTGCTGGCAGTGCAAGCCTTGGCCAGCCCTGGTTACCTGAGCCTTGGGCAGCCACCATCCGAGGCTTGCCTGCGCCTCCGGCTGGTCCTGGGTGGCTGGGGGGCTGAGGGGACTGGGGAACTTCAGGGGCAAGCGTGTGGAGCCTTGCTGCGTGCCTACTGCCCCAGCGGGGCTGAGGGGACTGGGCGCTGCTATCTTGTGGCTGTGGGCTCTGCCATCTTTGAGGGCATGGCAGTCAATTAGCATAGTCCCTCCTTATTGGCTGTGGGCGCTGCCATCTTTGAGGGTGGGACAGTCAATTAGCATATTCCCTCTTTATTAGATAGGATTATATTCATACTAGAGGCCCAGTGCACAAAATTCATGCACTAGGTGGGGGGGGGGGTCCCTCAGCCTGGCCTGCACCCTCTCCAATCCAGGACACCTCGACATCCCTCTTACAATCTGGGACCATTGGCTCCTAACCGCCCACCCGCCTGCCTGCCTGATCACCCCTAACCGCCTCTGCCTGCCGGCCTGATTGCCCCCTAATTGCCCTCCCCTGCTGGCCTGATTGCCCCCTAACTGCCCTCCCCTGCCAGCCTGATCACCCCCTAACTGTCCTCTCCTGCCAGCCTGATCATCCCCTAACTGCCCTCCCCTGCCAGCCTGATTGCCCCTAACGGCCTCTGCCTGGGCCCCTGCCACCGTGACTTTGTCCAGAAGGACGTCTGGAAGATGCCTGGTCTAATTAGAATATTACCCTTTTATTAGTATAGATTCTGATTATTGAGTTAATTTGTGTTCATCGTAGAGAATTTGAGAAATAGCTGAAGGAAGCCAAACATTATCCATGATCCCACATGTAGAGATAACTATAAAGATGTTAATGTATTTATCTTTACTTATTTCTATGTATGTATATATTCTCTAAGCTTCTCAAAACTTGTATCATAGTTGTCATCCTTGTGACAACTGTGATCATGAACCTTTTCAAACACAAGTACAGAGAAAATAATATGCTAATGAGTTATCATGTATGATCACAGCCTTCAACTGTTGTCAACTTTTGTCCATCTTGTGATATAGTCCTCCCCCGTTTTCACATTTGCTTTGGTATTTTATTGCCAACTCCAGACATTGAGTCTAGAGGATGTATGTTGGATTGTTATAAATATATGGAGGTCAAGGGAGAGAAGACATTATCAATTCCAAAGTCCTCCTCTGGTAACCAGGAGAATGGTGGTAGGTGAGAAAGCTGGGGGTCCTGAAGAGTTGCAGTTAAAGGGGAGGCGCTGGATTTTGTTTGCTTATTTGGAATTTAATTTGCTCTTGGTTTCCAGCCAGTATCTCCCCCTAAGCTGTCGATTCCTATGTTGTGGGGATTGTGTCGTTCTTTTCAGCGTGCCCAACACTGTGACGAGGTTGGCAGAGGGAAGTTATTCAATAAGTGTTTGTGGCTGGTGCGTGTGTCCACTGGCAGCTGGATACCAGGGCCTGCAGCCCCGAGAGATTGTTTTCTGGTTTCCTGAAGGCGGATTAGGTGACAAAACTGTGAAAAGGATCCATATGGGTATCTCTGGTCCTTTATAGGACCACTCTTGGCTGTATAGTTGCTTTTCAAGGTATTTGATACTTGATGTACAGTTATTGACAATACATTCATATCGTAAAACAAATTTACTTAGGAACAAACCCAGACTAGTGTATCACTTCTATATAATTTATTATATAAGGACAATGATAATTAGCATTTATTGAGAGTGTATTATGGGTCAAGCAGAGTTTCCAGTGCTTTTGTGTATTAACTCATTTCTTCCTCAAAACAACATACAGACGAGGCACAGGAGGATAATTGACCTGCAAATGTGACTGGACTAGTCACTACAGCATGGCACTGACACCATCCCTTCTGAAATAGCACCTCCCGTTTGCTTGTCTCCCTTTTTTCCTGCCATGTTTTTCTTACAGTGTCTGTGACTGGCCAACACATTATATACTTACCTGTTGATTGGTTTCCTACCTGCCTCCTCTAGTGTGATATCAGCTTCATGAGATCGGGGACTTTAATGCACCAGGCCCATGTTAGATGCTCAATAAGGATTTGTTGAATAAGTGAGTTAATGATCCCGGTGAGTAGTAGTGAAGTTCTCAGTTAATATGTCACAGGATGTGCCCTGGCTGGTTTGGCTCAGTGGATAGAGTGTCCACTTGAGGACTGAAGGGGCCCGGGTTCGATTCCAGTCAAGGGCACATGCCTGGGTTGTGGGCTCGGTCCACAGTAGGGGGCGGGCAGGAGGCAGCCAATCAATGATTCTCTCCCTCTTCCTTCCTCTCTGAAATTAAAAAAATAAAATAAATTAAAATAAATAATATGTCACAGGATGTATCTTTATCAACTATTCATTAAGTTATTCATTTCTTTTCAAACAAATCTGTCTTGAGTGCCTGCTACGTGCCATGGACTGGAGAAAGGGTAGTGACCAAAACAATGGGGCTTCATTAAAAAGATGGATAAATACAAGGAAGGTAAATAACTAAAACACACAGGAGTAGGTTAGAAAGTAATGACACTAAATATAAAAAGGAAGTGAATGGGAAAAGAAGTGGTGGGGAATTTAAATTATATAAAGCATGGTCATGGAAGAACTCTTTGAGGAGAATGACATTTGAGAAAATACCTGGTGTGAAATCAATCAACCAACCAAGCAATCGCTTTTTAAATTAAATAAATAACTAAATAGGGGTTGCCTTCCTGAGAAGCCCATGAATGACCCTTTTATGAAAAAGTGACTTTTAAGGATGACCTTGATGTTGTTTGAGCAAAGCCAGTGAAATATGAAGCCCTGAAGATACAGTTCATCCTCTCCTCCTCCCATTTGGGAGCTACAGGCTCAGAATCGCTCAGCTCAGAGGAACCTCAGACATCACCTACTTCACTCCTTCCTACTACCCAGTGGAGTGTGTTTTCAGCCGTTCATTGATTCCATGGGTTTTGAGTACTCTATTCCAGCTGCAAAGGATAAAAAGACATGTTAATCATCTTATAGGCAAAGGAGTTGCTTACCCACTAATTATCCCCCAACTACCCCCAGGTGATGGGAGGCTTCTCAGAGTGGCTGGCAGGCAGCAGGCTGGTGGTTGGCAGGTGGCGGGCAGGTGACCCGCTAGCCAGACGCCCCAGACCCCGCTTGCTTTCTCTCACTAAATACTGTGAAATGTCAGGTCTCCTTGCAAAACTCCATTACTGAGCAGAGCAGGAGAGAGCAGCAAATGTAGGGCCAGAGCAAGGAATTGGATGTTATAAAGATTTTGAGAAGTGGATGCATTGCTCTCATTCCCACCACAGTCCTTCTGCCTGAAGTAGGAAGGCCCATGAACATGAGTAGCTATCAGGCATTGCGTGCTTATTTGAATTATTGACAAAGCTGTGAGCTAGATAATGGTGCTATCCCCACTTGATGGATGTGGAATAGGCACAAAGAGCTAGTGGGTCCGAAGGATCAGTAGTGGGATCCTGGCGATATGCCCCACCCAGACCTTTGGGCCTCCGAGTTTGCTTTCACTGTCATGGCCAGTACATCCCAGTGCCCTGCATTTCCCACGGTACCCAGGATGAGCGTGATAATCCTGGGAGCGACGAGGGACTCTGTGCTAGCCTTACTGCGTGGAGCCGGGCGGGCAGCTCACTGCACCAGGCCCCTGGCTGAGAGGTACTGCTGTGGGCCAAAGGAGGGGGTCACTTTAAAATTCACACAGAGCAGCCACGTATGCCAGGGCCCGTGTCTCATGGCTTCTTTCTCCTTTGCCACTTCTGCCTTCCCAGGGTTCTGTGCTTCTCCAGGAGCAGGAGAAAATGGCCAAGTTCCAGGTGAGTTGAGTTTTGATTTTGATCTCTTCAAGATCTCTTCTCAAAGCTTAGACACAGCATCTTTCTCTTCCTTGGGAAGGATGAAAGACAGGTGTTCGTTATGTGCCTGTAACCAGCTGGCCTTTTATATTGGTTCTATTTTTGTTTTTGTCTTTTGTTTTTACTTTTGTAAAAAAAAGTGCAGAAATTCATAGATATAAAAAAAATTTTTAAGCCACATTACTGGGAGGTGGGAGTGGCTGGGGAGAGGTCAATGATGGAAAAATGAGACATATGTAAGACTTTAAACAATGGAGATTTATTTATTTATTTATTTGTTTGTTTTAAATATATTTTATTGATTTTTTACAGAGAGGAAGGGAGAGGGATAGAGAGTTAGAAACATCAACAAGAAACATCAATCAGCTGCCTCCTGCACACCCCCCACTGGGGATGTGCCCGCAACCAAAGTACATGCCCTTGACCGGAATCGAACCTGGGATCCTTGAGTCCGCAGGCCAACGCTCTATCCACTGAGCCAAACCGGCCATGGCAATGAAGAATTTTTTATTTTATTTTATTTTTTAAAAAATATTTCTTTATTGATTTCAGAGAGGAAGGGAGAGGGATAGAGAGATAGAAACATCAATAATCAGAGAGAATCATAGATAGGCTGCCTCCTACATGCCCCCTACTGGGGATCAAGCCCACAACCTGGGCATGTGCCCTTGGCTGGAATCGAACCTGGGACCTTTCAGTCTGTAGGCCGACGCTCTATCCACTGAGCCAGACCAGCCAGGGCTGAAGAATTTTTTAAAAAGCCACATTACTACACTGCTACGTCAGCTATTTCCCCATGCTATATTCTATATGATTACAACCACAGCACATGCACAATTTTAAATCTTATGTTTTCACGTAATGTTAGCAGCTTTGTTGTGATTCGGCATTATTTTATGTACTTCTTTCAGAAGGGTTTCTATTTTTTGTGTAAACTTCAGAAGCTTCAAACATGCATATACCCCAGTGTGCCGCTGAATGAATTTTGTTTTGATTCCTAACACTTGTGCATGGGTTTTAAACCTGAAATCTAATTTATTTACAAAAATTAGACATCTTAAGTGTTAGGTGGGTGACGGTGCTATGCCCCATTTTGAAAGCTGAATAACGGCATTGGATCACCGCCCAAACCCGAAGTAGACCATTTACATTAACCCCGAACGTTCTCTCCTGTGTCTTGGACTGGCTGTGAAAGACACGAGTTTATTAGGACTTATTTGAACTTACATGTGCATGGGGCGGGGAGCTGGGGCGGGTGTTTGCCAGTGAAGTCTCTCAACACGGGCTTTCTTAGTACAGGGCTAGATAGAGGACAGAAAACAGAGCCACCAGCCATAATGTTTCACTCTAGAGTCTAGGCTCACACCCAGAAACGTTTTCTTTTTGGCCCTTCCTTGACCGAGGCCTTGGCCAGGTTCCCAAAGTCCCATGGTATATGTTCAGAGGACCTTCATTATATTCCCACAGGGGAGAGGTGGAGGGGGCCATGTTCTCTCGTACCACATAGTCTTTCGAGTCAGTTTTCTACCCCTCGGAGGCATCTGCTGTTCTGATCTGTCATCACATGATTAGTTTACTTGTTTACAAATTTAATATACTTACTTCGTACAGTATGTACTCTTGTGCCTGGCTTTTTCCACTCAGCATAATGCGGCTCTTTGGCCCCTTGAGTGTGGCTCTTCCACAAAAATACCACATGTGGGCGCGCACGTACAGTGCGATTGAAACTTCGTGGCCCATGCGCAGAAGTCGGTTTTCGGCCTGGGCGAGTCTATTTTGAAGAAGTGGCGTTAGAACACTCAAGGGGCCGAAACCGGTTTGGCTCAGTGGATAGAGCATCGGCCTGTGGACTGAAAGGTCCCAGGTTCGATTCCGGTCAAGGGCATGTACCTTGGTTGCGGGCACATCCCCAGTAGGGGGTGTGCAAGAGGCAGCTGATCGGTGTTTCTCTATCATCGATGTTTCTAACTCTCTATCCCTCTCTCTTCCTCTCTGTAAAAAAAATCAATAAAATATATATATATATATATATTTTTTTTTTTAAAAAAGAACACTCAAGGGGCCAAAGAGCTGCATGTGGCTTGCGAGCCGCGGTTTGCCGACCACTGGTCTAAGGTCCTGCAGCTTGGGAGGGGCACAGCTTTGGGATTTAAACTGAGGGATTCTGGCATGAACACTGTCAGACACTTTGAATGCTGTCATAAATAATGTCACAGATAGGTGGCATGTGCCTTTAGAGCACAGAGGACCAATTTCATTGCTCCTCAGGAAGGGTGACCAGTTGGTTTGTTAAATTGTAACGAAGTGAGAATGCCCAGGCTTAGTGAATGTGTGAGGGAGAAAGGAAAGGTAAAAGCCACCAGAGCCTGTTGGGAGTAAATTAACCCAGCATTGCTGGAACAGTTTGGTGGTACTAATCAAAATGTATATCCCCCACGATTGAGTTACGGTTCCAGGGTGCTTACGTAGGAATACTCACAAATGACACCAAGTGAAATAAACAGGGATTGTTTTTAATTGCACAATTTTCCATATATGTTTTTATTAATTTTTTTGAGAGAGAGAGAGGAAATGAGAGGGTGAGAGAGAAGCATCAATCAGCTGCCTCCTGCAAGTCCCCTACTAGGGATCGAGCCCGCAACCCGTGCATGTGCCCTCACTAGAAATTGAACCCGAGACCTTCTGATGTCCAACCAGCTGAGCCACAGCAAAGAGGCTAAGTTGCACATACTTTTGAAGGGACTGTGGAAAATTAGTGTATGAAATTGACATGCTGGATGGAGAAGAGGGAGAAGGTCCTTAAAGTAGACTCATGGCCGGCAGAATCCAGGATAACTTCCCACCCATCCCCTCTGCCCCTCAGTGCTGCCCCGCTCCCCGTGGCCATTGGTTGTAAAGTTGAGGTTTCCTGTGTTTGGTGCTGTAGGAGGCGGTGACCTTCCAGGACGTGGCTGTGGTCTTCACAGAGGAGGAGCTGGGGCTGCTGGACCCGTCCCAGAGGAGGCTGTACCGAGACGTGATGCTGGAGAACTTCCGGAACCTGGTCTCAGTGGGTGAGGACAGGCGCCCTCTGTCACTGAATGTCAGCTCCCAGGAGTATTTTGATTTCAAATGTTTCAGACGTTGGGACTCTTGAAATGTGTCCCCAAACCTGGGATCTCAGTTTCCCAAGTCCTGTGAGATATCCTGTCTGTACCTTTCCTTTTTTTTTTTTTTTGCAAATTGCAGTTACAACATCTTGGTGGGGTTTAAAATCAGTTGGTGAGTTACATCTTTATTGTATTGAACAAAATAGAATAAATACAGCATAGCTCTTTGTCGGAACTGCATACAGTATAACCAAAATTGTGAATAAATCAGGAAAGGATGATCATTTGATTGCCTGTTGTATTTTTAAAAATATATTTTTATTGATTTCAGAGAGGAAGGGAGAAGGAGAGAGAGAGAGAAATATCAATGATGATAGGGAATCATTGATCAGCTGCCTCCTGCACACCTCCTACTGGGGATTGAGCCCGCAACACGGGCATGTGCCCTTGATCGGAATCGAACCCGGGACCTTCCAGTCTGCAGTCCAATGCTCTATCCACTGAGCCAAACCTGCTAGGGCTATTCTTTTTTTTTTTTTTTTAATATATTTTATTGATTTTTTACAGAGAGGAAGGGAGAGGGATAGATAGCTAGAAACATCGATAAGAGAGAAACATTGACCAGCTGCCTCCTGCACACCCCCCACTGGGGATGTGCCCGCAACCAATGTACATGCCCTTGACCGGAATCGAACCTGGGACCCCTCAGTCCGCAGACCGATGCTCTATCCACTGAGCCAAACCGGTTTCGGCTAGGGCTATTCTTAAACTTAGCAGCTTACAACAACAAGCATTTATTTATACTGTGAGTCAGGAATCTGGTGGCAGCTTATCTGGAGGATAAGGGTCAGAATCTCATAAACTTGTCAAGGAGTCCAGCAGAGCGTCAGGCCTTTGAAGGTTTAATGGGACTAAAGTTTCGGCTTCCAAGATGCACTCATTCACATGATGGTTGGGAGAAGGCTTCAGTTCCTAGCCAGTGGGCCTCTCCATTGAGCTCCTGAGTGTCTTCCAAACATGGCAGTTAGTTTCCCCAGCTGGTTACACCCAAGACAGTGGAAGGCAGAAACCACAATGTCTTTTATGACCTAACCTTGGAAGTGATATATTCTCACTTCTGCCATATTCTGTTGGCTTCACAGACCAATCCTGATACATTGTGAGAAGGGATTTGATAGGATATAGACATCAGGAAGCAGAATCATTGGTGACCATCCTGTGTGCTGGGTACCAGGGCACCTTCTCATATGTACAAATACATATGTACAAAGCATGGAAGAGAATATTAGCTGTTCACATTGATCATAAAATTCATCCAAATTAAGTGGCAACAGTTATCTTAGGAATTTTACTCCCATAAGATATGGAAATGAGTTTTCTATTTTTTTCCAGTTGTTCACCAGTTGAATATTATCTATCCTTTTTACTTTTGCTGAGAAAGTTCCCTGCTCTGTAGCTATCTATTTCTAATTTTGACTTCATAGGTAAGTCTTGTTATAGTTCCACGTGAGTCTCCTTAACACTTAGCGTATAGGAGCCTACTCATCACCTCTTGGTTTTCATAGGCATGAAAAAGCCAATGACAAAGTCCAAGCTGATCGAATATGGCCTCCCAGTGTGGTTGACTAGTGAAATATTTTTATTTCTGAGTAAATATTCATCTGTCCTCATTTTCATCTCTGAATCCTTATCCTTTCAGGACACTGGAATCAAAATGAGATAGAAACTCTTCAAGAAGTTGAATTAAGGGACCTTTTTCATGAAGACCTTGTATGCTGGCCAATATGGGAACAAATTATGACTAAGTTAACCAGAAATCAAGACTTGATAATAAATCTACAAGGCAAGAAGTCTGATTTGCCAATCCAAGGCGATTCCTTCTGCCAGTTGTGGGCAACAGAATCTACTCAGGTTTATGAAGATGAGAACTATGTAATAAAGGTTCCAGGGGAAGTTCAAAGTGACAATAGTTTAAAAAATCAAGAGTTTCCAAGTAAGACCACCTGGGATTTCTGGAGAGAGTCACAGAATTATCAGAGTAGGTGTCAGCAGTTTGATGGGAAGTGTAAACTGTGTAAGTGTGATGGTTGTGATATTAAAAGGACCTCTCATGACCGTGATGATGATCAGGAAGTACATAAAGGTGAGAAGTCGTGTAGCCACAACAATTGTGGGAAATGTTTCATGAAGACATCATTTCAGCATAATGGAATCCATGCAGGAGAGCAAAATTCTCATGAGAATGGACAAGGCTTCAGTTTTGGCCCCAATCTTGAACTTCATCAGCAGTTACACCTAGGAGCAAAATCTCATATGTGTAGTGAGTGTGGGGATGGCATCAGTTATAGCTCACTGCTTTGCACTCATCAAAGTGTTCTCACAGAAGAGAAATTCAATAGGAATCATGAGTGTGGTGAAGACTTCTGTCAAAGCTTACCTCTGCAAATCCGTCAGAGAGTCAACATAGGAGAGAAACCCTATAAATGTGCTGTGTGTGGGAAAGGCTTCAGTCGGAGTTCACATCTTAAAGTTCATCACCGAGTCCACACTAGAGAGAAACCCTACACATGTGCTGTGTGTGAAAAGGGCTTCAGACTAAGTTCCCAGCTTCATGCCCATCAGCGAGTCCACACTGTAGAGAACCCATACAAATGTGAGGCATGTGGTACAGGCTTCATTCATAGTTCACATCTTCAAGAACATCAACAAGTCCACACTGGAGACAAACCCTACAAATGCTCTGTGTGTAGTAAGAGCTTCAGTCAGACCTCAAGTCTTCAAGCCCATCAGCGAATCCACACGGGAGAGAAACCCTACCAATGTACTGTGTGTGGTAAGAGCTTTAGTCAGAAATCACATCTGCAAGTTCATCAGCGAGTCCACACTGGAGAGAAACCCTACAAATGTGCTGTGTGTGGGAAAGGCTTCATGTGGAGCTCATATCTTCATGTTCATGAGAGGATCCACACAGAAGAGAAACCTTACAAATGTGGGGTGTGTGGAAAGAGCTTCAGTCAGAGTTCACATCTTCAAGCCCATCAGCGAATCCACACTGGAGAGAAGCCCTACCAATGTGCTGTGTGTGGTAAGAGCTTCAGTCGGAGTTCGCATCTTCAAGGCCATCAGCGATTCCACACGGGAGAGAAACCCTACAGTTGTGCTGTGTGTGGGAAGAGCTTCAGTCAGACGTCAAGTCTTCAATACCATCAACGTGTCCACACTGGCGAGAAACCCTACAAATGTGAACAGTGTGGTAAAGGCTTCATGGTGACCTCAAGTCTTCATGTTCATCAGAGGATCCATACAGGAGAGAAACCCTACAAATGTAGCGTGTGTGGGAAGAGCTTTAGTCAGACCTCAAGTCTCCAGACTCATCAGCGAGTCCACACAGGAGAGAAACCCTACAAATGTGCTGTGTGTGTAAAGAGCTTCAGTCGGAGTTCATATCTTCAATCCCATCAGCGAGTCCACACTGGAGAGAAACACTACAAATGTTAGGAGTGTGGGAAAGGCTTCATGTAGAGCCTGTATTTTCAGGTTCATCAGAGGATCCACACAGGAGAGAATCCCTATAAATGTCACCTGTGAGGCAGTACCTTCAATCTTACTAAATCTCGTCTTCAAGCTCATCACTAAGTCCACACTTGAGCAAAGCCATAAATATGTGAGACATGTGTAAGGGCTTTTGTCATAGTTCATGTCTAAAAGAATACCATTGAGTCCATACTGGACAGTAACCCTGCTAGTGTGCTGTGTGTGGTAAGAGCCTCAGTCAGACATCACATCTGCAGGTTCATCAGCAAGTCCACACAGGAGAGAAGCCATACAAATGTGAGTCTTGTGGTAAGGGCTTCATTGAGATTTTCCACTTTCAAGTCCATCAGAGATCTCATACAGGAGACAAGACATACAAATGTGAGATATGTGGTAAGGGCTTTAATCACAGTTCACATCTTCAAGGACATCGGCGAGTTTACACTGGAGAGAAACCCTACAAGTGTGCTGTGCATGGGGAGGGCTTCCGTTAGAGTTCACTTCTTCAAGCCCATTGGTGAGTCCACAGTGGAGTCAAAACCTACTGATGTGCTGTGTGTGGTAAGAACTTCAGTCAGACATCACATCTGCAAGTTCTTCAGTGAGGCCACACTGGAGAGAAACCCTGCAAGTGTGCTGGGTGTGGAAAAGGCTTCATGTGGGGATCTTCCCTTCATATTCATCAGAGGATCCACACAGGACAGAAACCCTATAATTGTGGCGTGTATGGTAAGAGCGTCATTCATTCCGCAAGTCAGACATCAAATCTGCAAGTTTACCAGAGAATCCACACAAAAGAGAAGCTATAAAAATGTGAGACATGTCATAAGGGCTCTAATCACAGTTCACGTATTCAAGAACATCAATGAGTCCACACAAAAGGCAAACCCTACAAATGTGCTGGTTGTGGTAAGAGTTTCCAGTTAGACCGCAGTCTCCAAACTCATCAGCAAATCCAACTACAGAGAAACACTACAAAGTGCTGTGTGTGCTAAGACGTTCAATCAGACTTCACTTCTGCAAGTTCATCAGTGAGTTCACAGTGGAGAGAAACCCTACAAAAGTGCTGTGTGTGAGAAAGGCTTCATGTGGAGATCGTATCTTCATGTTCATCAGAGGATCCACACAGGACAGAAACCCTATATATGTGACATGTGTGGTAAGAACTTCAGTCAGAACTCAAGTCTTCAAGCTCATCAGAGAGTCCACACAAGATAGAAGTTATACAAATATGAGATATGTTTCATAATTAGGTTTTTGTGTTTACATATAAAGTTCCTTTCTTAATATTTCTCTTTTTTAAAATATATTTTATTGATTTTAGAGAGAGAGAGGAAGGGAAAGGGAGAGATAGAAACATCGATGAGAGAGAAACATTGATCAGCTGCCTCCTGCACACGCGTTACTAGGGACCAAGCCCGAATCACAGGCATGTGCCCTGACCAGGAATCAAATCAGCGAACTCTTGGTGCATAGGACAACACTCAATCCACTGAGCCACACAGGCCCAGCTTAATATTTCATTTAAAAAAAAAATATTTTTATTGATTTCAGAGAGGAAGAGAGAGGGGATAGATAGGAATATCAGTGATGAGAGAATCATCAATTGCCCGCCTCCTACTCACCACCCACTAGGGATGAAGCCCAAAATCCAGGCATGTGCCCTGAACAGGAATCATTCCGTGACCTCCTGGTTCATAAGTCGACACTCAGCCATGGAGCCACACCTGCTGGGCTTAATATTTCTTTTTACTTAACTTTTTATAATAGCATTTTAAAATAAATTTTAAAAGTGATACCATAAAAAGACTATTATTTATCATGCAGGTAGATGTTGTACACATTCAGTAATTATTAACAGTTGGGTTACATATACACTGTATAGGGTTTGAGAAAAGCCTAAAGAACAAGTATTATTATTATTACTAATAGTAGTAGTAACATTAATTTGTAGGTATATAGGCCTTGTTGGTATCTCAGGATGGCTGTCTATTTCTGATGTTTGGGCTTTTCATTCTTGAAAAGTCTTTGATCTCCACTGTAGATAGAGGTAAGTGTCAGAGTCAGGTCAGATGTCCATTTGTGGTTAGGCACCTGATTAGGTAAGGTCTCTTCCAACACTGTTGTAGAGAGTCTTTAATTAATATATTTACCATTGGACAAAAATCTCCAGGTTGTAAGTTATGGTCTTAGAAGTCTTCAGAGTTTTATAAATTTTTATCTAATTTAAAGATATGATCTCTTTGGAAACCTATAATTTAGAGTAAGTCAGAGTCTTTTTTATGGATTTTTCTAAAGATATATTTGTAAATGTATAAAATAAAATGACTGTAAATGAGAAAAAAAATGGCGTGGTTATAAATTTGATTTCAATGCAATTGATAAAAAACAACACTTTTTTTTATAAGGCACAATATTCAAAGACAACAATTTTGTTTTTTGTAAATAAGTTACACATGGCTTATTGGAAGTATGTGTTGAGCACTGGAAATTTCCAATGTGTAGATCACAAATATCCAGAGTACCACTGCCAGACACCCCCATAGAGAACCATGGCTCTTGGCTTGCCCTGTGTCACTGACAGGACATCTGCTGTCCCTGGGAGCTGCCTGTTTGAACTTGGCTTTAAATGTTTGCAAGTTTTTCCCTAGGGCAGAGTGAAATATTTAGAATATCCATTTTGAAAAAATGTACATAAATAGGACATTATTACTATTAGTACTAGTTTTGATTTGGGAAAGCTTTCTGTGTAATTTCAAGTATATTAAATAGGCTACTTATTTTCAAAACTCTCTTTAAAAGGAGAGAGAATAGCTGAGTGTCAGCCCATGAACCAGGAGGTCATGGGTTTGGTTCCCAGTCAGGGCACATGTCAGGTTGTGGGCCCGATCTTGAACTTCATCAGCATTTTCTCCTAGGAGCAAAACCCCATATGTGTAATGTGTGGGGAGACATTTAAAGCTCCCTTGTGCAAATTCATCAGAAAGTTAATACAGGAGAGAAACCTTACAAATGTAAAGAGTGTGGGAGTGGATTCATGTGGAGTTCGAATCTTCAGTCTGCAGGCCGACACTATCCACTAAGCCAAACCAGCTAGGGCACAGGTAGGCCTTTTGATTCTAGAATGTATATAGGCATTTAAAGGGCCAAGAATAGGAAAGAATCTAGAATAACTACACAACTGAAGGTGTTATGCTATCAAATGTCAAACCTATTTTAAAATTACAGTTATTAAAACAGTGGTAATGCACAATGGTGGCCATCAGACCAGTGAAACAATAGAGTTCAGTTCTGGTAGCTCTCCTGATATACAACAGAGGAGCTGCTGCAGTGCTAGTGAAGGAAAGATGATCACACCAATAAATGCCCTTGGGGAAAAGAAATGAACCTTGACTTCTATCTCACACCATACACACAAATCAATCCATACAGTTACTCAGCCTAAAAGTGCAAGTTGAAACAATAGTCAATATGGTACCACTGGATACATGTGACTTCAAATTTATTTTACTTTTAAATCTTATTGTTGAGAGTATTACAAATGTCCCCCCTTTTCCCCCCATTACCCCCCTCCACCCAGTTCTCACCTTACCCAGGCCTTCACCATCCTATTGTCTGTGTCCATAGGGTAATGCATATATGCATATAAGTTTTTTGGTTAATCTCTTCCCGCCCCCCCACCCCCACCCCCTCTGAGATTCATCAGTCTGTTCCATGTTTCCATGCCTTTGGTTCTATTTTATTCATTAATTTATTTTGTTCATTAGATTCCTTTTTTGGTTTATTTTGATTTTTAGATTCAATTGTCAATAGATATTTATTCATTGCCATTTTATTGTTCACATTTCTCCTCCTCCTCCTCCTCCTCCTCCTCCTCCTCCTCCTCCTCCTCCTCCTCCTGCTCCTTCTCCTCCTACTCCTCTGCTTAAAGAATATCCTTCAACATTTCATGTAATATTTCTTTGGTGATGATGAACTCCTTTAGCTTTTTCTTGTCTGTGAAGTTCTTTATTTGGCCTTCAATTCTAAATGATAGCTTTACTGTGGTAGAGTAATCTTGGCTGTAGCTCCTTGCTTTTCAACACTTTGAATATTTCTTGCTACTCCCTGCCTGCCTGCAAAGTTTCTGTTGAGAAATTAGCTGACAGTTGTATGGGCACTTCCTTGTATGTAACTAACTGCTTTTCTCTTGCTGCTTTTACAATTCTCTTTGTCTTTAACTGTTGGCGTTTTAATTGTGATGTGTCTTGGTGTGGGCCTCTTTGGGTTCCTCTTGTTTGGGACTCTCTGCACTTCCTGGACTTGTAAGTCTATATTTCTTGCACCAGGTAGGGGAAGTTTTCTGTCATTATTTCTTCACATAGGTTTTCAATATCTTGCTCTCTCTCTTCTCCTTCTGGCACCCCCATAATCCTGATGTTGGTACACTTGAAGTTGTCCCAGAAGCTCCTTACACTATCTTCATATTTTTGGATTCTGTTTTCTTTTTGCTCTTCTGATTCGGTGTTTTTTGCTTCCTCATATTCCAAATTGCTGATTTGATTCTCAGAATTTTCTACTCTACTGTTGAATCCCTGTAGATTATTCTTTATTTCAGTTAATGTATGCTTAATTTCTGACTGATCCTTTTTCATGTCTTTAAAATTCCAAGATACTTGAAAGTCTCACTAAGTCCCTTGAAGCTCTCATTAAGTTCTTTGAGTATCCTTATAATCAGTGTTTTGAACTCTGTATCTAGTCATTTGTTTGTTTCCATTTCATTTAGTTTTTTTTCCTGGAGATTTCTTCTGTTCTTCCATTTGTGACATGTTTCTTTGTCTCTGCATTTTAGCTGCTTTCCTGTGTTTGTTTCTATAAGGTAGAGCTGCTATGTCTCCTGGAATTGATAGAGTTGCCATGTGTAGTAGGTGTCCTGTAGGGCCCAGTGACTCAGCCTCCCCAGTCACTTGAGTTGGTTACTCAAGGTGGGCCTCTGTGTGGGCTGTGTGCACAGTCTTGTTGCAGTTGAGCCTTGATTGCTTTTGGCATCACTTGGAGGAGTTGACCTCCAGGCCAATTGGCTGTGAAGACCAGCTGTGACTACAGTTGATGAACTGCTATGCAAGAGACACCCCTTTGGGGCAGGACTTGCTTCAGTGGGGCTTTGGTGTTCACTGAGTCTGCCTCTTGATTATGTCACTCATGGGTGTGTAGCATTGTAATCTGGTATAGTCTGAAGCTGTCCCCCAGGTACACTGGCTCTGGGCTCTCTTGGGAGGTACAAAGTCAGCCACTGCCTGGCTCCACCTGGCAGGAGCTACAGAGCAATCTGCAGATGGCTGCTACTTGTGTTGGGCTTGGAAGTGCCCAGGTGAGGCCAAGCTGTGAAATAAGGCAGGCTGCTGCTAGTGCCAGGTGTTGGTAAAGCCAGCTGGTGCTTGTTTGGGAGATTTTAGGAAGGTGTGAAGCCTGAGCCAGGACAGGTTATTCATATAGAAAAGGTGCGTCAGCAGCTTGGATGGAGCTGCAAATTGGATGGGGCCCAGTCTCAGGGATTACCAGGGCTGAGCAAACAGTGTGAACCAGGCTGATGGAAACTCAGATATGGCTGCCAGTCAACTCTACGACAGGGGAGGTCTCAGCATAGGAACAATGACCCCTGCGAGCAACCCTGTCTGGAAGAAAGGCATCCTGAGTTCTTGCTCCAATTCCAGACAATCCATTCCTCCCCTTATATCCCTGGATCCCCCTAAGCCACTGGAGCTCAGAGGGAGTGGGACCACGTATGTTTGTGTACTGGCCCTTTAATTTGGTGTAATGTTTTCAACGTTTTGTAGCCTGTATCATTACTTCATTCCTTTTAAAAAACATCCTCACCCAAGAATATGTTTGTTGCTTTTTTTTTATAGAGAGCAAGGGAGAGAGAGAAATATCAGTGTGAGAGAGAAACAGATCTATTGCCTCTTGTATGCACCCCAATTGGGGATTGAATCGGCAGCCTACAAGGTTCGAGCAAATACTTACATTCTTTCACCTGAAAGATAATTCACGAACAACATGTAACATAGATTATCAGACCTCTTTTGGATTACTTTATCTCAAAATTTAAATCTTTATATATACCAAAGCAGCAGCTATCACTCGATGAAGCAATGATTCCATGGAGAGGATGCATCAGATTCAAGATGTATAATCTGGTAAAAATAATAAAATACGGAATTTTAGTAAAGATGCTTTGTGAAAGTGAGAGTGGCTATGTTTGCAACTTCAAGACATATAAGGATGAAGGCAAAAAGTTACAAAAGACTATATTATCTGTCTTAGGGCCTTTTCTTGGTTCTTGGCACCCTACTTACCAAGATAATTACTAGCGTTTCTACAGCTGAACTATTACTAAAGAACAAAACACTGGTCTGTGGAACAATAAGGGAGAACTGTGATTTGCCAAACTACGAAAAGAAAAGTAGCCAGCTGCACGGGCGATGTCTGGCTCGATATAGCTGGTCAGCAAGGTGTGAATAAGCTTTTTAAGGAATCTTTCATTACTTAATTGTATTTTATTTCAAGTAATACTTAGTTGATATTTTGATTATTGAGACTATATGAAATTTGAAGAAATTTCGAATTATTCATATTCCCAGGATATAGATAACTGCTAACACTTTAATGTGGGTTTTTTTCAGGGTTTATGTTTATTTACCTACATTTTACAAAACAGGTGTCATGCCCAGCTGGCATTACTCAGTGGTAGAGCATGGACCTGTGAACCAAGAGGTCACATGTGCGGGCTCAATCCCCAGTAGGGGGCGTGCATGAGGCAGCCGATCAATGATACTCTCATTGATGTTTCTATTTCTCCCTCTCCTTTCCTCTCTGACATCAATAAAAGTATATATATATATATATATATATATATATATATATATATATGATGTCATAGGTCTTTTTTTCCCCTCCTTTGCTTTTTACTTTGGAAATTTACTAGTATGGTCAAATGCTCTAAGAATAGGATAACATTCCATAGAACCATCACCAGGCTTTAACCCTCGTCAGTATTTGCTAATCTTGTTGCATCTAAACCTTCCACCTACTCCTCACCCCCGTCAAGTTTGCAGAAAAAAGGGAGAAGGTGACCACGCTCACCTAACAGTATAGAATTCAGACTGACTCTCCTAAAGACTGACTATCCAAATACTGACTACCCCCCAAAAAAAGGCAGCTTGGCGGAAAGAGCTGCCCGCAGGAGATTGGGAAGTGTAGTCCACAGGGTGAGAGGCAATCACACTCCCGAAAAGCCGCCAGTAAAGCATGCATACACAAGTATACAGTACAGCTCTCTATGGAAGCATTTCGGCTCCAGGAAAGCGGGGTTATGGAATTCGTTCCGGATCCGTCAACTGTGAAATACAATCCAGACTCTAGGTATAGCAGCCGGCACTTCCGCCCTAGGAAGGCGACGAAGTGGCCTGGGAATTCTGGGAAGTGTAGTCTGGGAACACTGTAGTTGGGTAATTTCCGCTCCAGGAGGCCGAGGCTGTGTTCCAGCTCCCGTCGGGAATTCTGGGAAGCGTAGTCCAGGAGGTCTCTGTAAGGCAGAGTCACTTCCGCCCCAGGTACTCGAGGCCGCGGCCTTCATTCCTCTCGGAAAGGTGAGCCCTCACCTCCCCGCGCGCCTCTCCCCGCGCCCTCACTGACCTTCCTTCGCTTTGCGGTGGGCCAGTGGGGAGCAGGCCGTCGGCCGCGAGGAAGAGAGCCCACCTGCGGCGAAGGGCGGGCTGGCGTTCCCTTTGAATGAGCCCGCGGGACGGCGGGGCGGTTCGCGCCTCCCCGCCTCAGGCCCAGCCTGGGTCGTACCTCGCTGAGGAGGCAGGGCCGCCCGCGTTCAGGCCCTGCCCACACCGTCTCCCGACCACCGGCCGGCGCTGCCGCTCCCTAGCGAAGTGACATTCGGAGAGCATCTTAATGTCTCTGAGTGCGTTTCCTCTTTAAGTCGGTGTTCGTGTGCCCACCTTAGTATTAAAGGTGTTTTGAGAGTTACAGGAGAGCGTCGAAGTGAAAGACCGAGAGCCTGTCTTTCGGGACCAATACGTCTCTTGCTACCAGCCCGCCCTCGGTCATTTCCGGAGAAGCTTTTGCTCCCCGAAAGCTTGTGTGAACCCGGGATGGGGTCGGCGCCCCCCGGTCCTGCTCTCATCTCTGAAGGAAGCGGGGCCGCACCCGGATTTCTAATAATGCTTTTCACTTTCATTTGTGGAGAGCGTCACGCCTGGCTGTTGTCTGGGATGCCCACTGCTCCTGTGTCCGGGAGAAGATGATTCAGTTCTCATTTCTCTCCGCCCCTTTTCCATCCTAGCCTGGACCCCTTAAAAAAAGGCTGCAGGGAGGAGGCCAGGACCCTTTGGCTCCTGGCGGCGGAGCCTCAGCCGAGTAGGATTGAGCGTATTTCTTCCGCTTTTATCTCTTAGGGGAGGAGAATTGCCTTCACTCATCCGCAAATTCTTTTGCTTCCGAGATGCCATGATGTTGGTTGAATAATGCAGGAAGGGATGGGGTGTCCTTGGCATGAGGAATAACGGTACTGTTCAAGCACTGAGTGCTAACTATTATTCTGGGAGTTTTATATGCATTAACATTTAATCCTCACAAGAGCCCAGTGCGGGTCAGGGGTCCTGCTGTTCTTCTGTTAAAGATGAGGAAACGGAGACACTGGAGCATAAATTATTTGTCCTAAATCGCAAGATGCTGAGCTGGGATTGGAACGGAGGCAGTTTCCATCTGTTGTCTTAGTTCTTAACGTGTGTAGTATCTGCTTGAGAAGGCATGTTTTGGATTTTTTGTAGAGGGCCATGAAAGCTGTGTGGGTGAGCTCTGAGTTTTTGATAAGATTTTTTTTTTTTTTTTTTAGTTATCTGCAATTTAATTGTACTTTACTTGAAATTATATTTATAGTTCAAATTCTGATTATAGAAATGATCGCACATTTTAAAGAATGAAGAAAATAGACAAAGTATAAAGAAAAAGATTTAATTATTCAGGACCACAGGATACAGAGGTAATAGTAATACTTTAATGTTTTCCTGTTCCATAGATTTTTGGATTTTTACTTAAGTTTTACAGAATAGGTATCATAGGTGTTCATTTCCCTTTAAGTTTTTACTATGGAAATTTACAATCATAGCCAAATGTAATAATAGAATAATGAACCCTTGTGGAGCCATCACCCAAATTCAACCCTTGTTAACATGCCAGTCTTGTATCGACCCCTCCCCTCCAAATTTTCATGTTTCGGTATTTTAAAGCAAATCCCCAACGTTGAGTCAGTATGATAGTGATTTATTGCCATAATTGTTAAAAATGGGTTATCATACTTCCTTTATATCCAAGACCAAGAAAAGGCTATGCTGGCAGCTACTCTAAGGTGTTCAGTCTTTGCAGCTTGGAGAATGGTGCTTGAGAAGGCGAAGGGGCATAAGAGTGCGAGGGATGGTGATGAATCTTGTTTTCTCAGACCCAGTTGTACTTAACCTGTGTCTTGTGGCTCTTTGTTTCTTTTTTCTATTATTATTAAAATATATTTTTATTGATTTCAAAGAGGAAGGGAGAGGGAGAGGGAGAGAGAAACATCAATGATGAGAGAGGATCATTGATTGGCTGCCTTCTGCAGGCCCCACACTGGGGATCAAGCCCGCAACCCAGGCATGTGCCCTTGACCGGGAATCAAACCTGGGACCTTTCAGTCCACAGGCCGATGCTCTATCCACTGAGCCAAGCCGGCTAGGGCTCTTTGTTTCTTATTTCTTTCCTTCCACACACTGACAGTTCTTCTGTTGCTGGGAACATGCCAGCACGAAGTACACGGTTGGCGAGGGTTTGCCGTTAGAGTAGGTACTCAAAGGACAGCTGGCATGAGGGGTCTGCAGTTCAGTTTCTGAAATTGGAATTAAGTAGCAAAGCAGAATAGAAATGACCCTTGGAGATGTTCCTTAATCTCCCATAGTATTAATGAGCTATGGAATTCACCAACTATTTCAGAGAATTAAAAAGTTCGTGAGCAATTATTTTGATGATTTAAAACAAATTTCCTCAGAACCACATTGGTAGAAATGAGAACAGCTGACAGTAATGTTGTGTTTTTTGAGCGAGGCAGTGTTTCCAATGGTTTACAGATATTAACTTACTTCTCATACAAACCTGATCTTACCTTCATTCTACAGGAGAAAAAAAGGGTGGTTTTTGTTTTTTTTTTAAACAAGTATTGTATAGTAAAATGACTCTCTTTTTTCTTATATAAAAATTCTATTAATTTTAACACATTGCAGATTTATGTAGTTACCACATTGGATACATAACAGTTCCATAACCCCTCAAAACTCCCCTCCTATTTTCCCTTTATAATCACCCCTCGCCACTCTGTAACCACCCACCAGCAACCACTATAACACTATAGTTTTGTCTTTTTGAGAATGTCTTGTAAACAGACTCATGTCAGACTGAACCATTTTTTAAAGGAAACAGCACCCAGTTTTTGTCAATCACATTCTTTAAAAATTTTTAAAAATATATTATTAATTTTTTTTTAGAGAGAAGGGAAGGGAGAGGGATAGAGAGATAGAAACATCGATCGGCTGCCTCCTGCACACCTCCCCTGGGGCTCAAAACCACAACCTGGGCATGGGCCCTGACCAGGAATCAATCTGGTAACCCCTTGGTTCATGGGTCGCCACTCAGTCACTGAGTCACACCGGCTGGGCAGAACCTTTTTTTTTTTAATGTTTTTTCATTGATTTCAGAGGAAGGAGAGAGAAACATCGATTCGCTGCCTCCTGCACGCCCCCTACTGGGGATCGAACCCACAACCTGGGCATGGGCTCTGATCTGGAATTGAACCGGCGACCTTCTGGTTCATGGGATGATGCTCAACCAACTGAGCCACACTGGCCAGGCCAGATAGACCTTTTGAGGCTCCATTCTTTCTTTTTCTTTTTTTTCTGGTGAGTTGTTTTATTATTATTTTTAATTAAATCTTTTTTGTTGAAAGTATTACATATGTCCCCTTTTTCCCCCCATTGACCCCTTCTACCTCATCCCCACCCCTGCCCCACCCTACTGTCTGTGTCCATGGGTTATGCATACAAGTTCTTTGGTTGCTCTCTTCCCACCCACCCTCCCCTGCCTTCCCTCTGAGGTTCAACAGTCTGTTCATGCTTCTGTGACTCTGGGTCTATTTTTTTTTTCTGGGTCTATTTTTGATCAGCAGTTTTTGGGATCATTAGATTCCACATATGAGTGAGATCATTTGATACTTGTCTTTCTCTGGCTTATTCTCTTAGGATAACACTCTCCAGGTCCCTCCATGCTTCTCAAAGGATAAGAGATCCTTCTTTTTTACTGCTGCATAGTATTCCATGGTGTAAATGTATCACAGCTTTTTATCCACTCATCTACTGATGGGCACTTGGGGTGTTTCCCAATTTTAGCTATTGTAAGTTGTGTTGCTATGAACATAGGGGTGCATACATTTTTTCTGATTGGTGTTTGGGTTTCTTAGGATATATTTCTAGAAGTGGGATCACTGGGTCAAATGGCAGTTCCATATTGGGTTTTTTGAGGAAACGCCATTCTGTTTTCCTTAATGGCGGCACCAGTCTGCGTTCCCACCAGCAGTGCACTAGGGTTCCCTTTTCTCCACATTTGAGGCTGCATTCTTTCAGTAGAATGTCTTTGAAATTCATCCAAGTTGTATGTATTATTACTTCATTTGTTTTTATTACTGGTTAATATAGTAATTACTAGAGGCCCGGTGCATGAAATTCGTGCACTGGGTGGGGGGAGGGTCCCCTCAGCCCGGCCTGAGCCCTCTCGCAGTCCGGGAGCCCTCGGGGGATGTCCGAATGACGGGGAGCGGGCCTAAGCCGGCAGTTGGACATCCTTAGCACTGCCGCAGAGGCTCCCACCACCACTGCTGTGCTCGCCAGCCGTGAGCCCGGCTTCTGGCTAAGCGGCGCTCCCCCTGTAGGAGCGCACTGACCACCAGGGGGCAGCTCCTGTGTCGAGTGTCTGCCCCCTGATGATCAGTGCCTGTCATAGCGACTGGTCGTTCCGCTGTTCTGTCAATTTGCATATTAGCCTTTTATTATATAGGATGGACATACAATAGTTTATCCATTCACCCATTGAAGGCTATTTGTGTTGTATCCACTTTTTGGCAGTTATGAATAGGCTGCTGTAAACATATGTGTACAAGATTTTGTGCTTATTTCCCCAAAATACATAATCAGGAATGGGATTGCTGAGTAATATGGAAAGTGTATGTTTAACTTTATAAGAAACAGCCAAACCGTGTAATGACTTTTGAGAGTTCCAGTTACTCCACATCCTTGTCAGCAATTATTGTCTTCTTTAATTTTAGACATTCTAATAGGTGTGTATTAGTATCTCATTATAATGTCCATTTCCCTAATGATTAATGATGTCCATCAGATATATTTTCTCTTCAGCTTTTTTGCCAATATTCCTAGCTGTAAAAACTGTCCCAATATCTCAGGTATGAGGATTAAATGAGACAATTCCTCTAAAACACAGGATTTGGTTCTTCTCACCACCTTTCTGCTTCCTCATTTGCCCCAGGTGCCCTCTGACCCGCAATCTGTTGGAGTACTCTGATTAGCTCTTAGTAGCCAGTACAGCTCTGTCATCCTCCAGGGCTAAGATCAAGCCACATTTTCTCCATTGAGCCCATTCCAGCCCCCTCCCTTATCCAGTCTGGGTTTGAGGGCCCCTTCCATGTTCTCCCAAAGGACCCTACTTAAACTCTCCTCTGTCATCTATCAGTGTGTGGTATAATTGCTAATTATCTAATTGTTCTCTCACCCTAGGCTCTGAGCAAATAAAGATCTGGGATTTATATCCCTTTTAGAAGGTGATCCATAAATGTTGGGTAAGTGAAAGAAAACAACCCTTTCGTTGCTAATTATGTGGCCGAGTTAATACTTAGTAGTTATGCATACATTTCGTGGCTTCTATAGCAGGGCCTTGTGGGCAGGGACTGGGAGGGGGTGGATACTCTACTGGAGAAGCAGAAAACCTTCTACAGTGGGGCTAAAAGGCTCCTCATTGCCCAGCCAGCGTGGCTCAGTAGTTGAGCATCAACCTATGAACTAGGAGGTCACGGTTCGATTCCCTGTCAGGGCACATGCCCAGGTTGCGGTTTTGATCCCCAGTGTGGGGTATGCAGGAGGTAGCCAATCAATGATTCCCTTTAATCATTGATGTTTCTGTCTCTCCCTCTCCCTTCTCTGAAATCAATAAAAAATAAAAATAATAAAAATAAATAAAAGGCTCTGCCTTATTCGTAGCCTATTTTTTTAGTTCTTTGTTTTTAGATCTTGTCGTTGCCTGGGAACAGTAAATAAAGTAAACAATAGTAAATATCTGTTGAGAACATTGAATTATTTTGAGGAAGAATCCAAGAAATTTAACTCCTGGTTTCCAAGTCCTTCCAGGGGTTGAGCGCTGAGCCAACACTTTTCAGAGATGAAAAATGTTGTAGCATCATGGGCTTTTTAAATCCTTCATGATATCCTTGTGGGAATAGGGTGTACTATTTGAGCCTCCTCCTGCTTTAGGAAGTATATTCACCAGCCATTAAACTTTTTAAAGGATGGTCTCAGTGTTTAAACATATGTTATTACTCAGGCCACAAACCAAATTATTAAGTAAGAAGCCATAATCCCTGCCACCTAGATGTCTTACGAGACACAATTGCAAGGACAGTTTTATGATGTAGAGTAGTATCTGCTTTTCTGCAGCTACAGGATAATAGGAAACGTTGGCATGTTTTCCACTACTCACGCATATGTTCCTAACAACAGTCATAATGAAGCATAGAGAGGTTTATTAATTTAACCATGTATTTAAATATCTATAGCAGTGTCAATGTCAATATATAATAAATGTACAACCAATATATGCCAATGTCAGATCTTAAAAGGAATTGTCAACAGAGTCCACTTTTGTTGTTGTTAACCCTCACTGGAGGATATTTTCCCCATTAATTTTAGAGAGAGTGAAAGGAAGAGGGCTGGGAAGAGGGGAGAGAGAAACATCCATGTGAGAGCCTCATTAATTGGTTGTCTCCTGCACCTGTGGAACCAGCAACCCAGGTATGTGTCCTTGATCAGAATCGAACCCAAGACCCTTAAGTTCTTGGGCTGACGATCAGAATCGAACCCAAGACCCTTAAGTTCTTGGGCTGACGCTCTATCCATTGGGAAATGCTGGCTAGGGCAATAGAGTCCACTTTTTATTTTTTTATTAATATATTTTTATTGACTTCAGAGAGCAAGGGAGAGGGAGAGAGAAACATTAATGATGAGAGAGAATCACTGATCGGCTGCCTCCTGCACGCCCGCCACTGGGGATCAAGCCGGCAACCTGGGCATGTGCCCTGACCGGAATAGAATCATGACTTCCTGGTCTGCAGGTCAATGCTCTACCCCTGAGCCACACCGCCCAGGCCAGACTCCACTTTTAACCAGTATATTCCTCCACTTCTCCCTTCCCACATTTCTCAGGATCAGAAAGAATACCTTAGGAGCCACAAGTTGTCTGAGGACTTCTGAGTACAGCGTGGGGGCTGTCTCATGCACTCAGGCATCCTTCCGAATAGCCTAATGGTAGCTGGAATCCAGCACACTCTGCCTGCTAAGGTGTATGTGGCAGCGTCTGCCTGGGGAAAGGGACAACCTTTTCCACTTCGCACAAAGATCTAATTCCCTTTCTCCCATGGCTTCTTTCTTACCTTGTTCTGCCTTTCCCTAGGACAAGAAGGAGAAAATGACCAAGTTCCAGGTGAGTGGCATTTTTATTTCTGTCACTTAGCATGTTATTTCATTTCTCAGTGTGTGGATACCTTTTTTCTCTTCCTCGACCAGTATAAAGAATGACATTAGACATTTAATACCATTTATAAGGCATGCTTTTTGTTTCATTTGAACATTTTTTAAATCATTTTATTTCACAAATAATAGCATAAAAGAGGCTAGAAATTAAAAAAAAAAAGTAAAGAAAAACCCACAAGCTATTACCCTGCTTACAAATCATCTTCCCCTCCTCCCCGCCATAGCTATTTTTTATGTGCATTCATAGCTGTACTTGAAATAATAGATACAATTTTGAATTGGTTTTTATTTTCAGTTAAAATTATAGCATGTAATTTTTGTCATCTAGTATTACTTCAATGAATGTTCTACCTCCCGCTCTTTATTTCCCATTCACAAATGTTTAAGTTCTCGAGGATTCTTGCAGTTTTGCACAGCAGTATCAGTTTTCTACATATAATCTTTACTAAAAAAGTAATTCTGAGAGAATTCTAATATAATTTGTCCTTATGTTCCAGGGACTTAAAACTAAAAAGCATGTGTTTTTTTTGTCCCTGAGGTAGTTTGTAAAAAGATTACCTAAAAATGGTTTTGTCTCACAGGATCATACTGAATGAAGCTGAACTCAGAAAAATATAGTGTTAGATGTTTTCATACAAAAAGAGCTAGCTAGATCCTTTCTGCCCAGGAAGGACCTGAGGCTCTCTATGTGTATGTCTGCTTGCATGCCTTTATGTGTTTCATCATTCATATATTAATTTATTTTATTAGAGTAATATAGGTACTTAATTTAAAAACTTTAGTCATACTATAGGATGTAGGTACTTTCCACCTGCACTTTATTCACTGCTTTGACGGGGACTTAGAATCATCTGTACTATTATGAATATAGAGGTTCATGTATGTTCAGGTCCTCCTCAGGTTCTTACAGAAGAAAAGCATCCAGCCCACTCCAAAGCCTTTCTCATCTGGATCAAGAATATCAGACATACTAGTTGGTGTAAAGAGAAGCAGAAACTTTTAAAACCACCCACAGTTCTCATTCAGAGACCAAGACATGAATTTGTGATGTTTGGAGCTCCAGCCAGAAATGCAGAATTGAACAGGTCCCTATTGAAAAAATGTAACTTTCCTGCCCTGACCAGATGGCTCATTTGTTTGGAGCCTCGTCCTACACACCAAAAGGTTGCGCGTTTGATTCCTGGTCAGGGCACATACCTAGGTTGTGGATTCAATCCCCTATCAGGGCACATAGGAAGGCAACCGATTGCTGTTTCTCATATCGATGTTTCTTTCTCCCTGTCTCTCCATTCCACTCTCTAAAAATCAATGAAAACACCCTTGAGTGAAAATTAAAGAAAACAGATCTTTAATTTTATAGCAAAAAGTTACAAGACAAATAGCAAAGTAAAATGAAAAATATTTATAGCAAACAAGGACAAAAAGGCCTTAATGGCCCCCAAATTAGCATTATTACAAAACAAGAACTAGAGATGACCAGCAAATAAATGAAAAGAGAATGGTCTTCATTACTAATAAATTTTGTGAAAATGTTATGAAATGACTGCTTTTTACTTCCCAAATTTACTTCTGATATTATCAAAGTTTTTTTTTTTTAAGTATTCGTGTCCAGTGTTGGCCAGGGTATAGAGGTTTAGGAATTTACATTTTTTTGGCAGAAGAATAATTTGGAAAAACCTTTTTTTTTTTTTTAATTTCAGAGAGAAAGGGAGAGGGAGAGATAGAAACATCAATGATGAGAGAGAGTCATCGATCAGCTTCCTCCTGCATGCCACCCCGTGGGGATCGAGCCCACAACCCGGGCATGTGCCCCTAACCGGAGTCGAACCCAGGACCTTTCAGTCTTCAGGCTGACGCTCCATCCACTGAGCCAGACCGGCCAGGGCTGGAAAAACCTTTTTGAAGGAAAAACCTGCTGTTAAGATTTTAAAACTTTAAAGATGATTCTTCAAAATTACCATTTTCTACATTTAGAATTTATTTTAAGGAGATAATCAACAGATTTCCAGGGACTGAGTTCTCTATGAAAGGGTTTCTTTTTTCAAATTGTCTATAACAATCTAAAACTAAAGTAAGCATGCATTATTAGTATATATCAGTATATTCTAGACCATCAATTCCTTGAATGAGTATGCAGCCCTGAAATGGGATGACAATAATCACAATAATAACTAACACTTATTGGGTTTTACTATGTGCCAAACACTATTCCTAAGGACTATGCCTATAGTCACTCACTTTATTACCAGTGCCCTAAGTCAGTGGTCGGCAAACTGCGGCTCGCGAGCCACTTGCGGCTCTTTGGCCCCTTGAGTGTGGCTCTTCCACAAAATACCACGTCCTGGGCGAGTCTATTTTGAAGAAGTGGCGTTAGAAGAAGTTTAAGTTTAAAAAATTTGGCTCTCAAAAGAAATTTCAATCGTTGTACTGTTGATATTTGGCTCTGTTGACTAATGAGTTTGCCGACCACTGCCCTAAGGTATAGGCATGAGAAGAGCATGAGGAACTTGTCTGAGGCCACACAGCCAGCATCACATTCCAGTGTGAACACAGGCAGAGCTGTGCCCCAGCCACAGCACCATGAATGCTGCATACTCCATCCACATGGCTACAGAGTTTGGTCTACGTACTTAAACCATCAGGGTGACTGGTGCCCTGTAAGTTAACAAATAAGTGGAGTGTGTGTGTAAAAGGGAAAACAGACTCATCACACAGGGGAGAACTAAATCTTTTCTGGAGCACTATTGATAAAATTTAAAATATTAGCAACTCACTAAACTGATCTCATGACAAACCAGTGGGGCAGAGCCACAATGTGCTCATTTATAGTTCAAAGCACAGAAACATTTTGCCTTTATCACACAGGGATTATTAGGACTTTTAGCTGCAATAATGTCATAATTATTAGGTGACATTATTGATAAAATTTCAAATACTAGCTCATGGCCCTAGCCGGTTTGGCTCAGTGGATAGAGTGCTGGCCTGCAGACTGAAGGGTCCTGGGTTCGATTCTGGTCAAGGGCACGTGCCTCGGTTGCAGGCTCCTGGCCCTTGTTGGGGGCACGGGGGAGGCAACCAGTTGATGTGTCTCTCTCACATCAGTGTTTCTCTGTCTCTCCCTCTCCCTTTCACTCTAAAAATCAATGGAAAATGTATTCTCAGGTGAGGATTAAAAATATAATTAAAAATAAATGAATAAACAAATAAAATATTAGCTCGTGATGCAGCAGAGTTCCAGGGACTTCCCTATAGGTGTGCTACCAAAAGGCAGCAATTTTAAGTATTAGGATTTCTTTTCTTGCAGCCCTTTTGATGGATGGAATTAGCCGTGTGGAAGGCAAATAGAAAGCAGCTCCTTAAATGTGACTCAGGTGCCTCAGAGGCCAGAACACTTTCCCATACTTAGATTTTCTCATTGCTGCTCTTCTTCGATAAACATAGTCTGTGTGTGTTTGGTGCTGTAGGAGGCGGTGACGTTCAAGGACGTGGCTGTGATCTTCACGGAGGAGGAGCTGGGGCTGCTGGACCCGTCCCAGAGGGAGCTGTACCGAGACGTGACTCTGGAGAACTTCCGGAACCTGGTCTCAGTGGGTGAGGACGGTGCCCTCTGTAAAGTCAGGGTCAGCCTCCCTCTCTCATCGATGTTTCTAACTCTCTATCCCTCTCTCCCTGGGTGTCTTTATGTGCTCAGCTGTTTAAAGCTCTGGGACTCCTGCCGTCATCCTCTGAGCTTGGGCATCTGGGAGTCCTAATAATCCCTGTGTGACCAAGGCACGATTCTCTGTCCTTTGAACTGTAAATGAGCACATTGTGGCCCTGCCCCATTGGTTGTCACGAGATCAGCTTAGTGAGTTGCTCCAGCTTCTTTGTTTCTCAGGATGTCCGTAACTGTTTATTAACTGGACTTTTCAGAGGCACTTTGTTTCTCGCTTTAACTGTATTTGTAAGTAACTTTAAAGTTACAGAACATTTACAAAAGTAAAAATAGGGAACAGGAACACCCATTTAGCTTTTACCCAGATCCCCCTGAAATAACATTTTACACCTTTGCTTTATCATGTATGCTCAGATTCTTTCTCTTTTATGCTTTATGTATATACATGTAAATGTATGTATGTTCATAACATTTTTTTCCTGAGCCATTGTGGGTAACTTACATACTCCATCTCCCTTTATCTCCAAATACATCAGTGTATATGCAGAGTTTGGGAGTCCCCAAGACTACACTCTCTCAGACACCAACTGCAAGTTCAGGGGTCTCCAGTAATACCCCGAGGCTTGATAATTAGCTGGAAAGCCTCTCAGAACTCACTGAAAGCTGTTATACTCCTGGTTACAGTTTATTACCTGGAAATGAAATAGTCAGCCAAGGGAGGCGATGCATGGGGAGAGTCCAGGAGAGTGTCCAGCACAGGCTCCCAGTCGTCTTCTCCCAGTGGAGTTGTGGGCAGCACTAACTCTTCCCGCAGAGTGTTGGACAGTACACACGGTGTATTACATCCGGGCCTTGGTGCCCCGAGTTTTCTGGGGGCTTGGTCAGGTAGATGTGGTTGGACACCTGTGTGGCTAAGCTTAGTTTCCAGCCCCTCTGGAAATCAAGCTGATAGCACGTGGCCCAAACCCCACCATAAATCACATTGTTAAGCTATCTGGTCTGGCCCATGGCCTCTGGGTAAGAAAGACACTCTCATTGAGTAGAACATTCCAAGGGCTTCGAGACCACCTCCCGAGAGCTGAGGGCAAAGACCATACTTCGCTTTGGGCAAGGTTAATTCTTCACTGAACAGTATATTTTGTAGAAGTAAGAATATTTTCCTACATATCCCCAGTGCAGATATAATACTTTTATCCATTCTATCATTTATGCTCTGATTTTATGAACAGAGCCCATTCTCATAGCATTTTTTTCTCCCTCCAGAGCAAGATCTAGTCTAGGATCTAGTCAAGCTGTCATGTCTCTTCGACCTCCTTTAATTAAGAACCTTTCCAAAGCATTTCTTTATTTTTTATGGCAGTAACGTTTTTTAAGAATATTGTTACCTGTTCCCCAATTCGGATAGAACATTCCTAGTCTTTCCTCCTAATGAGATCCAGGTGATCCTTTCTGGCTGGCCCTCTGCATTGGGAGCGGTGTGTCCTTTTGAGGCATCACATCTAGAGGCACACCACCTGTCCCTTGTGGGCGATTTTAATTTGATCATCGTCAAGACACTGTCCAGTTTCTCCACAATAAAATACTGCTGTTTTCCTCTTGCAGTCATAGGTAACACTTTTTGAGACCACATTAATATTTAGCATCCAATGATGATTCTTGCCTTATTTAGTCTTTACCATGGTAGTTACAAAATGATGTTCTGACTTAGTACTTCCCTCATATTTAGCAGTAGAACTTGATGTTCTACAATAAGCAGGACTCCCCATTCATTTATTTGTTATTCATAGGGGTTTGTGAATTTTTTTTAATATGACTTATAATTTACTGCTATAATTGTTTTGGTGCTAAAATTGTCCCAAATCTGGCCAACCTTTTAAGTGGACTCTTGTGCCCTTGTAATATGCCCCGTTTTCTTTTAACACTTCCTTATGTTATGCTCATCTTTTCCTTTGCCCCAGCTCTGGAATCAACCATTTATTTTATTAGAGAATGGTATTTAACACCAAGGTCTGGATGTTAAGAATTGTCATTGTCATTTTGTTTCTTGGTCTCAGGGGATAGAGCCAGGAGATAGGGATGTGTGTGTATGTGCAAAATTTAAAAATTTTGCTCTCCTTGCCTTTTTATAGGGACTCAGCTCTTCAAACCAGACCTTATATTCCAGCTGGAGAGAGAAGAAAAGCGTTTGATGGTGGAGACAGAAACCCAGAAAGATGGGTGTTCAGGTGAGAACTGTCCAGCAATAACCCAGAGCCAGAGAGCCCCTCCTCGAACAAGTCAGAGCATATCGCGTCTCTGTTTCACCTCTGAAGGCTTTCCGTTTCACACGTGGTAGAATCCAAAGTACTTACCGTGGCTGTTAGGCCTTCAGATTTCTGTGCCCTCGCACCCTCCAGCTTTCCTACCTTCCCACTGTTACTTGTTTGCTCATCCATTCTGTTCCAGCTGCCCTGTCCCACTGCTGCCCCTCAGACCTATCATTTATGCTTCTGCCTCAGGTTCCTTGTCTTGGTTTTCTCTCTGCCTTCAGTGACTGGATTGGTTAATGGACGCATTGTCTTCACTGTCACCAGTCCTCCCCGAGATAGCTAGCTCGTAGGTATAGAATAAATCAGTGTAATCAAAGGATACTTCAGAATGTTATTTTGTCATCTGATGAATGCTTGTCCTAATTCTTTTTAGGTGTCCTTGAATATTCATAGATGGGTAGTCATTATTCCTAAAAGACTAAGAATCACTAATCAACAAGAATAAGTATCGAACATGATCAGTGCCAACATTATAATTGAGCTTCCCATGCAACAATTCCACGTGACACAGTTTTGCATTGGCGATAACTTCCTTATTCATATGCCCAGCTCTTCATCTTCCCATTCTATCCTGTTCCCCCTCCCATTCTCTAACCCCTATATAGTCTCTGTATTTAACTAACATTTTGAAGTAGACCTTTCAAGTTTGACATTTATGTGAGCACAAACATCCTGGTAATGTTTCTTCTCCTCTGATCTCCTTTTCTGTCCCAAGTTGAATGTCATTCCCTACAGTAAAAAAGAGAAATAGCTGCGTTTCTCTGCCCCCGCTCCACATAACCTTGTTTTTGTTTTCATAACATTATATATTTTCCCCTGTGGATTGAGTTAAAACTAATTCTAAAACGATAGCTTTGTGGCATGGAGTTGGATGTTGGAGCCATTGTTAATGTGGATAATTTGAAAAATAAAACTCTTGCCGCAGCCGGTTTGGCTCAGTGGATAGAGCGTCAGCCTGTGGACTGAGGGTCCCAGGTTTGATTCCATTCAAGGGCACATGCCTGGGTTGTGGGCTTGATCCTCAGTAGGGGGCGTGCAGGAGTCAGCTGATCCATGATTCTCTCTCAACATTGGTGCTTTTATCTCTCCCTCTCCCTTTCTCTCTGAAATCAATAAAAATATATTTTTAAAAATATGAAAAATAGAACTCTTCTTCTCAAGCTCACATGAAACTTGGGCCATAAAACATACCTTAACAAATTTGAAAGAATAAAAGTCAGCTCTCAGACCACAATGGAATTAAGTAGATATTAGTAAATTAAATTGCTGGAAAATCCCCAAATACATGGAGATTAAACAACACTTTTCTAAATAACACATGGCTAAAAGAAAAAAATCTTGAGAAATTAAAAAAATATTTTGGACATAATGAAAAGGAAAACAACGTATCAAAATTTTGGCATGCAGCAAAAGCAGTACTTAGAAGAAAATTGATTCCATGCATTAGAAAAGAAGGAAGTATTCAAATATCTAAGCATCCACCTTAGGAAACTAGAAAAAGAAGAGCAAATTGAATCCAGAGTAAGCAGATGAAAAGGATGATAATTGGGGCAGAAAGCAATAAAATTGAAAATAGGAAATCAGTAGAGAAAACCAGTGCAACCAAAAACTGGTTCTTAGAAAAAAGATGCATAAAATTGACATGCAAATTTAGCCAGGCTAATTAAGAAGAAAGAGGGGACACAAATTACTAATATTAAAAATGAAAGAGGAGACATGACCTCAGAACCTGTGAGCTTTAAAAGGATATTAATAGACTACTATGGTCCTCACCAGTTAGGCTCAGTGGGTACAGCATTGGCCTGTGCACCGAATTGTCCCGGGTTCCATTCTGGTCAAGGGCACGTGCATTGGTTCCAGGCTTCTTCTTGGCCCAGGCCCTGGTCAGGGTTTGTGCAAGAAGCAACCAATTGATATGTTTCTCTTACATCAATATTTCTGTCTTTCCCTCTCTCCCACTCTCTCTAAAAATCAATAGAAAAATATCATTGGGTGAGGATTTAAAAAAATAATAAAAATAAAGTAGATTTTTAAAAATAAATAAAAATAAAATACTTATGAACAAATTCCCTGACCACAAATAATAACCTAGATGAAATGGACTAATTCCTTGAAAGACAATTTGCCAAAACTTACACAATAAAAAAGAAACAATATGAATAGGCCTATATCTGTTAAAGAAATTGAGTCAATAATTAATAACCTTCTAAAACAAATTTAGAATTAATTGAATTGTGAGAAAAAGAAGTAGAAACAGACAAAAGGTCCAATAAGGTAAATACATTCTGTTAAAGCAAGATGTGGTTAAGAGTGTAATCCACACAGCAGCTTAAGTATTAGTGTATAATGAAAACATTATTGTTACTGTATCTTCTATCGAGAAAATGCCTTAATTTCTCTTACTATCTAAAACTGTTTAAAACAGCTATTTTTAACCAGTGTGTCACAAGAATTTCTAAAACAAGCAACACCTAACTACTTAGTCAGGAGCACTAACCTCTTTTTTCTTAAATTGTCAAATAAAAAAATGACAACAGCCAACACAACAATAGCTGTTTGGTGTGAATGATCAAAATTATACCTGTTTTTTGGTCAGATCAGCAAAAAATATTTTTTGGCATGCTCAAAGTAATGTACATTGCTAGCTACACATTCCCCCCATCTTTCAGGTAATTTGTGGATACTGTCCCAATAGAACTTTTCTTGTTTTGAGGCAAACCATTCAGAGACCCAATACGTTGGATTTTACTAGGTGTACCAGTTAATAATGCGGATTTTTTTCAATTGATGGAGTTACACATATGTTGATATATATGTGATTTGATATGTATGCTGTTTTGTTGTATTGACAGCAAGCTTCAAAACTTCATATGTCAAATTTGCTGAAGGTGTTAACATCATAGATATTTTTACACTTAAAAATGTCGAATTCGTGCCAAAAAAAGAGCATTTGCGGGAAGTTTTAATTCATTACTTTATTTTGAAGAAAAGTGCTGCTGAAAGTTATCGTATACTTCGGGAAGCTTATGGTGAACATGCTCCATCTCAAGATACTTGTGAACGCTGGTTTAAACGCTTTAAAAGTGATGATTTCAATGTGAAAGATAAAGAACGTTCAGGTCAACCGAAAAAGTTTGAAGACCAACAATTACAAGCATTATTGGATGAAGATGCGGGTCAAACTCAAAAACAACTTGCAGAAAGATTAAACGTTGCTCAGCAAACAATTTCCGATCGTTTACAAGCAATGGGAAAGATTTTAAAGGAAGGAAAATGGGTGCCACATCAACTGAACAAAAGACAAATGGAAAACCGAAAAGTCATCAGTAAAATGTTGCTTCAACGGCATGAAAGAAAGTCTTTTTTGCATCGAATTGTTACTGGCAATGAAAAGTGGATTTATTTTGAGAATCCCAAATGCACAAAATCATGGGTTGATCCAGGTCAACCATCAACATCGACTGCAAGGCCAAATCGCTTCGGAAAGAAGACAATGCTCTGCGTTTGGTGGGATCAGGAAGGTGTGGTGTATTATGAGCTTCTAAAACCAGGTGAAACTGTTAATACTGATCGATACCGACAACAGATAATCAGTTTGAACCATGCTTTGATTGTGAAACGACCAGAATGGGCCAGAAGACAAGGCAAAGTAATTTTGCTTCATGATGATACACCATCACACACTTCAAAACCAGTTAAAGACACATTAAAAGATCTTGCCTGGGAAGTATTAACCCACCCACCGTATTCACCAGACCTTGCTCCTTCAGATTACCACTTGTTCCGATCGATGGCACGCACACTTTCTCGGCAGCACTTCAAAACGTATGAAGAAGTGGAAAATTGGGTCTCTGAATGGTTTGCCTCAAAACAAGGAAAGTTCTATTGGGACGGTATCCACAAATTACCTGAAAGATGGGGGAAATGTGTAGCTAGCAATGGACATTACTTTGAATAAAGCATTTTTGATGTTTCTCTTGAAATTATCGTGTTTTCTTTGATTACAAAATCCGCATTATTAACCGGTACACCTGGTATGACATCTTCATTATTGAATGAATTAATACAGGACTGATATGGCTGACTTTCTCAAACTCTAAAGGATTACTAAGGAGATGTAAATTCTTCAAGTGATGTCTTTCAGTGCTCTTTTGCAGTATATATTTTCTCCATCAAAAAAAGTTGATTTATTTATATGTGCTGCCGAAGCAAGCACTGAAATAAAATGTTGATTTATTTAAAGTTAATGTTAAATATGTGATCTTTTCCATGAGAGGCTGAATCTAAATGAAATTACATTTTTTCCTCTCTATGCCTTTAACATTAAAAACACTGGTCAGAAAAAAAAACCTTAAATCTCTTGTGTATTTGAGAGATTCTTATGTCATAAGTTTTGTACAAATTTCTATTGAAATTTGTAAGAAATTGGGCTTTCACTAACAAGCTGCTATCAGGTCCTAAAGCCACCATGTCAGTTCCAAAAGACACGACATATTAAACTGTATCTTTTTGGATGAATATTGAATGTTTCTGATGATACCAAAACAAAACTATAAGCATTATGATTAACTCTAGCTGAAGGCCCAAACTTTTTACATATAAGCTACTTACTTTATCTGACAGGCCTCCTATAGTATGCTTCATTTCACCTTCAGGTGATAAAATATTAATGTAATAACTGAAGATTTACTTTTGAGATGCCAGAAACATCACTAAGAATTTTTTTAAGGACTGAAATCTTAAAAATGTGCCATAAGTGTTACCCTGGGATCAATGCAGGGTAGTTTCCAAGTAGAATGTCACACACTCATCAGTATGGCCTTTTCCTTTGTCCTTTTTATTAATTCGAAGATAAGGAGGGGCTACAGGTAAGATTTTGTGTGAGAAAATATATAGCAATGTAAAGGTTATTTTAAATACTAGAGGCCCAGTGCACAAAATTCGTGCACGGGGGTGTGTGTCACTCAGCCCAGCCTGCACCCTCTCCAATCTGGGACCCCTCGGGGAATGTCCGACTGCCCGTTTAGGCCCGATCCTGGTGGGATCGGGCCTAAACGGGCAGTTGGACATCCCTCTCACAATCCAGGACTGCTGGCTCCCAACTGCTCGCCTGCTTGCCTGCCTTCCTGATTGCCCCTAACCGCTTCTGCCTGCCAGCATGATCACTCCCTAACCACTCTCCTGCCAGCCTGATTGATGCCTAACTCCTCCCCTGCCAGCCTGTTTTCCCCTAACTGCCCTCCCCTGCAGGCCTGGTCCCCCCCAACTGCCCTCCCCTGCAGGCCTGGTCCCTCCCAACTGCCCTCCCCTGCTGGCCATCTTGTGGCAGCCATCTTTGACCACATGGGGGCAGCCATCTTGTGTGTTGGAGTGGTGGTCAATTTGCATATTACTCTTATTAGATAGGGTGTTTTTTGGTTTTTTTTTTGAGAGAGAGAGACTAAGGGAGAGGGAGAGAGAGATAGAAAAATCAATAAGTGAGAATAATTGATTGGCTGCCTCCTGCACGCCCCCTACTGGGAATCTAGCCCAAAAGCTGGACATGTGCCCTGACCAGGAATTGAACCATGACCTCTTGTTCATGGGTTACGTTCAACCACTGAACCATACTGGCTGGCTAAATGTTATTTTAGACAGGAAAAAGATTTGCCTGGCCAGGTGGTTCAATTAGTTAGAATGTCATGTGGTACACCAATAAAAGTTGCAGGTTTGATTCCAAGTCATGGCACATACCTAACATGAAGGTTAGATCCCTGGTTGGGGCAGGTACAGAAGGCAACTAATTGATGTTTCTCACATTAATCTCTCTCAAAAATAAAAAATTTATCCTCAAGTGAAGATTTAAAATATCTATAAAAATAAAAGCATAATATGCTAATTAGACTGGACAGCTGAACTACCTTCTGGATGAAGCCATGGCACTGCGAGGGCTGAGCCCCTTGCACAAATTTCATGCATTGGGCCTCTAGTTTAATAGTCCCCAAACATTAAAGTAACTTTACAGTAAAATGGTGCAAGCCAACATCAGTGTTCACTGAGTTTTGTTTGTTTGATAAGTTGCCTTAAAGGACACCTACAGATGCCATGAAATTTGGCTCTGCTTACCTTCCTCAGTCTCCATTTTTTCTGGTGTCTTTGAAATTTTGTCTGTGTTTCACATTCTGATCTGCACCATGGCCCTTGGTAATTGTGAGATATCCTTTGAAAGGAGTTAAAGCTGATATAGGTTTACAGTGACTTAGAAGAACTTATTATTCTCATGATGATAAATACCTTATGAGAGATAGTCCACATGATGCCTCAAACATAGATTAAAGATCTATATATGCCATCGTCTGCACAGAATTTAACAGACAAACTCAAAGATTATCATGCCCATGTGCTAGAGATAAAAGAAAAAGTTATTATCAGGACAAAAGGATTTGTCCCCTTGAAAAATATTCTAATTTGAGACTATCCCCTTCTATTTTTTCCTTGGCATCTCCAGGCAATCCATGATAATGTGTATGGTTTTACTAAACCTTTGAATAGGGCTACCACGTTCAATATCTAGCTGTGTTGCAAAGCCCTGACTTTGAAACATGTATCCCCAATTATATGAATTCTACTAATATTCCTGATGTAGCCAAAGAAGAGCCATTTTCTTTAAAATATACATATACATATATATATATCCTATATAATAAAAGGCTAATATGCAAATAGACTGAACAGCAGAACAACTGAACACTGGTCGCTATGAAGCATGCTGACCACCAGGGTGTGTGTGTGGAACATGGTGGGCATCGGCTGCAGTGGGATGGTGGAGCAGGTGAGCGGGGGTGCCAGACCAAGGCAGGGCGCCAGTTGCTGTCATCAGGGCGAGCCTCTGGTGGTTACTGCAGATTCTTTGCTCCCATGAACCGTGGTCCCGCCCAGTACTTGCACCCGCTGCTGGTGCCGGCCCCGTTTGCACCCACTGCCAGTGCCAGAGCCACTGCTCACACCCGCTGCTGGTGCCCGGCGCCAGTCCCGATTGCTCAGCGCCATCAGTGGGTGTGAGTGGCTTCTCCACCCTCCCCTGCTCATGAGGGGTAAATTGGGCAGCAGTTGCCACTTGCACTCGCTGCTGGCGCAGGCCCCAATTGCTCCGTGTCTTCAGCAGCTGCAAGCAGGCCGGCGCCATCAGCACATGGGAGCAGCAGTGGCAGGAGTGGGGCTGCCTGCAGACAGGGGACTCGGGGGCTGTGGTGGGAGGGGCCAGGTGGGGTTATGGAGGATGGGCTGAGACCCACCCCTGTGCCTACTGCAGCCTCACAGCCCACAGTTCAAGGTGCACGAATTTGTGCACTGGGCCCCTAGTGTGTGTGTGTGCGTGTATGTTTTTAAATATAATTGTATTGATTACAGAGAGGAAGGGAGAGGGAAGAGAGATAGAAACATCAATGATGAGAGAAGATCATTGATTAAATGCTTCCTGCACACCCCCTACTGGGGATCGAATGTGAAACCCAGGCATACACCCTTGACCGGAATCGAACCTGGGACCCTTCAGTCCTCAGGTTGACACTCTATCCACTGAGCCAAACCAGCTAGGGCAAAAAATATATTTTTATTGATTTCAGAGAGGAAGGGAAAGGGAGAGAAATAGAAACATTAATGATGAGAAACAAACATTGATCAGCTGCCTCCTGCATGCCCCTTCCTCTGGATTGAGTCCACAACTCAGGCATGTGTCCTGACCAGGAATCGAACCATGACCTCCTGGTTCATAGGTCAACGCTCAACCCCTGAGCCCCACCACTAGGCAGAAGAGCCATTTTTTAAGTATTCTTAGAGGTGTTCACACGAATATTCCTCCAGTTCATTGAAGTTTCATGTTATAACCTTGAAATATGAATAAAAGCATTCACTATGTACATGTCTAAATTCTCTTTATCCTTATAGGAATCAAGAGCCAACATAACATGAAGAGTTTTCAAGAAGTGGAATTAAGCTACCTTTCTCCCAAAGAGCTTTCCTCCTGGCAGACCTGGCAACAGGGTACAAGTGGGTTAACCAGGTGTCAAGATTCCATGAAAAATTTTCAAAGGAATATTTCTAAGTTGCAAAAACAAGGTGATTCCCCCTGCCGGATTTGGGCAGGAATACCAATGCAGATTTCTGAAGATGGGAACTATATATTGACTCCTGGAGAGGATGGTTCCGATTACATAAAAAATCAAGAGTTTCCATCTTGGAGAACCCAGCATTCTTGGAGGAAAATGTATCTGGCAGAGCCACATAATTATCAGTGTAGATGTCAACAAGTTTCCATGAAAAATAATTTCTGTGAGTGTGATGGTGTCAGTTGGATCTCACATCACAATGACAATCTGGGAGTACACAGAACAGAAAAAAACCACAACTGCCATGACTGTGGAGAAGACATTATGAAGGTGTCACTGCATAATCAAGATTTAATTCAAACAAGGCAAAAGCCCTGCCCCTGTAATGATTACAGAAAAGTCATCAGGGATGACTTCAATTCTGAGGTTCATCAACAGTTAGACTTAGAAGGGGAATCCCATACATACAGTCCATGTGGAAAGGGCTGTAGTTATAATTCAGTTCTTCATACTCATCAATGTGTTCATAGAAGAGATGATAGTATTTTTGAGAGTTCACATCTGCAATCCCATCAGAGAGAACATACAGAAGAGAAGCCATGTGTATGTGAATATGGTGAGAACTTGAATCGGTGCTCCTCTCTTAACATGTATGCACTTATTCACACAGGAAAGACATCCTATAATTATGAGAAAGCCTTCAGTCACAGCTTAGACCTCAGTGGTATTTTTAGGGTTAGCACTGGGCAGGAACCCCATGAATATAAGGAGAATGGGAATGTCCTTAATCATAGTTCTCATCTGCAAGTCCATCAGAAAATCCACACTGAAGAGAAACTATGTACCGATTTAGAGTATGAGGAAAGTTTCATTTGTAGCTCAAATCTTAATATTCAGCATAGAATTCACATGGAAGAGATTCCCCATAATTCGGAGGAGTGTGCTAATGGCTTCAGTCTGCCCTCACATTTTCAGAACCTTCAGATAGTCCATCGTAGGGAACAACCATATAAACATTATTCATGTGGTAACAATGTCAGCCAAAATTCGTATCTTCAAGGCCATCAGAAAACTCACATTGGAGAGAAACCATATAAGGAGTATGGAAATGGCTTCAATTGGAATTTAAAACTTAAAGGTCACCAGAGAGTCCACACTGGAGAGAAGCCATACAAATGCAGTGCTTGTGGTAAAGACTTCAGTCATAGATCAGTTTTTAATGTCCATCAGAGAGTCCACACAGGAGAGAAACCTTATAAATGTGAGGAGTGTGATAAGGGATTCAGTCGTAGTTCATACCTTCAAGCCCATCAGAGAGTCCACACTGGAGAAAAACCATACAAATGTGAAGAGTGTGGGAGGGGCTTCAGTCGCAATTCATACCTTCAAGGCCACCAGAGAGTTCACACCGGTGAAAAACCATATAAGTGTGAGGAGTGTGGGAAGGGCTTCAGTCGGAGTTCACACCTCCAAGGCCATCAGAGAGTCCACACTGGAGAAAAACCCTACAAATGTGAGGAGTGTGGGAAGGGATTCAGTTGGAGCTTTAACCTTCAAATTCATCAGAGGGTTCACACAGGAGAGAAACCCTACAAATGTGGGGAATGTGATAAGGGCTTCAGTAAGGCCTCAACTCTTTTGGCCCATCAGAGAGTTCACACAGGAGAGAAGCCATACCAATGTGATGAGTGTGGTAAGAGCTTCAGTCAGAAATCATACCTTCAAAGCCACCAGAGTGTCCACACTGGAGAGAGACCATACATATGTGAGGTGTGTGGGAAGGGCTTCAGTCAGAGAGCATATCTTCAAGGTCATCAGAGGGTCCACACTAGAGTGAAGCCATATAAATGTGACATGTGTGGGAAGGGCTTTAGTCAGAGTTCACGCCTTGAAGCACATCGGAGGGTTCACACAGGAGGGAAACCATACAAATGTGAGGTTTGTACGAAGCGCTTCAGTGAGAGCTCACGTCTTCAAGCACATCAGAGGATCCACATAGAAGGGAGGGCCTATAAATGTGAACAGTGTGGCAAGGGTTTCAGTGGATTTTCAAGTCTTCAAGCCCATCACAGAGTCCACACTGGGGAAAAGCCATACAAATGTGAGGTGTGTGGAAAGGGCTTCAGTCAGAGATCAAATCTTCAGGCTCACCAGAGAGTCCACACAGGAGAGAAACCATACAAATGTGATGCATGTGGTAAGGGTTTTCGTTGGAGCTCAGGTCTCCTAATTCATCAAAGAGTCCATAGTGATACGTTTTATAAAAGTGAGGAGTATGGTAAGCATTATCCATCAGATAATCCATACACAAATGAGATCCTGTAAAATGGTATTTTGTTTTGTTTTGAAGTCCTCAAATGGAAGCTGAATTTTCCCATTTATCCGAGTTCTTATAGTAGGAAAAGATTATCTTTAATGAAAATGTGATGTTTTAACCCAACCTCACAATATTCGCAATAGGAGACCACACAGCAGATATCTAATGAGAGAGGTGTTTCATAAGGGATGTATAGCATCAGTCATTATACATGACTTTAACTCAGGGGTCCTCAAACTTTTTAAACAGGGGGCCAGTTCACTGTCCCTCAGACTGTTGGAGGGCCGGACTATAGTTTAAAAAACAACTATGAACAAATTCCTATGCACACTGCACATATCTTATTTTGAAGTAAAAAACCAAAACGGCAAAAACACCCGCATGTGGCCCGTGGGCCGTAGTTTGAGGACGCCTGCTTTAACTAGTTGCACTAGGGCTTATAAAGTATGGTCAGGAATTTAACAAAAGTACAATGATGAGCATGCCGAAATCCATATCCACTAGAGTGTAAGCTTAAGGGGAGGAGCTTCATTCACTGCCTAACTCATTGAGGTGCTCAGTACTTTTTGCTAAATGACAAAGTGTGTATTGAAATTTTTATTAAGCTCATTCTCCCCCCCCCCCCCGCACAAAAAAAAAGATGTATTTGGAAGACTGCAAGTAACCTTAATATAATCAAGTATTTGAAACATGGAACATTAAGTAGCATTTCAATCTGAAATGACATGAATTTGGTTGTAACCCTGTTAGGATTTATTTCTGTCCTATATGCTATCTTAAGTAGGGATGAGCTGAATTTCTTACCATCTGGTTGCTTTTATATACTATCAGTTTAAATTTAGCTCTGTGTGTGTGTGTGTGTGTGTGCGCGTGTGCGTGTGCGCGCACATGTGTGCCAGTATGTACATATGTGCACTTTAAGTGACAGTGCAAACTGATAATGTTTCTGGTTAACTTTGCAACAATGGAACACTGCATTTTACATAATTGAATTTTTACTCCTGCCTGTGTGTTAAGGCAGAATTTTACTGTAATATTTGGAAAGTCTCAGAAATGGTTACTAATGAAAAATACTTTCTTAATAAATGTCAAAATTACAATGTTTGTTTTAAATCTCCATCTTTCCATCAAAGCCCTTTGATCTGACTGGCTTCTGAGTTACAGCCTTTACTCAATTTAACCTCCTTAGGCAGGATCTGTAATGAGTTTGGAGGACATTAATTTTGTCAAGTTTTCCATCCCCATACTTCTCCTACTCACACAAAGAAAGGAAAAATATTGAATTTTAGAAACATTTAATCAAACATATTGATTATGAGAATATGATTGCCTTTTACTTGGTGGTCTCTTCAAGAACAATGTATATTGTTGATGGGAATGAAAAGTATAAGCTTGTTAGAGAAGAGTTAGTCACACAATATATGTCAAATATGTACTCTGGCCAGGTAGCTCAGTTGGTTAGAGTGTCGTCCCCATAAGCCAAGGTTGTGGGCTCAATCCCCTTTCAGGGCAAATACAAGAAAGCCAGCTGTCTGGCCAGTATGGCTCAGTGGGTTAGAGTGTCATCCTGTGTCCTGTAATGTCCTAGGTTTGATTCCCAGTCAAGGCATGTACCTTGGTTGCAGGTTTGATCCCCAACCCCAGTCGGGTACGTGCAGGAGACAACCAATTAATGTTTTTCACATTATGTTTCTCTCTTCCCTTTTTCTCTCCCTTTACTCCCTCCCACTTGCTTTAAAAATCAATGGGAAAAATCCTTGGGTGAGGATTTTTTAAAAAGCAACCAATGAAGGCATAAATAACTGGAACAAATCAATATTTCCCTTCCTGGATCTCTAAAATCAATTAAAATTTTAAAAACTTTTAAAAATGTCAAATATGCTTACACATCTGGAAATCAGAAAGTAATCTACACTAATAATAGAGAAATATGCAAATTGACTGTACCTTTGTGACACCCACCAGCCAATCAGGAGTGAGTATGCAAATTAACCCAACAAACATCTATCAGCTGCCTCCTGCACACCTCCCACTGGGGATGTGCCCGCAACCAAGGCACGTGCCCTTGACCGGAATCGAACCCGGGACCCCTTAGTCCACAGGCTGACACTCTATCCACTGAGCCAAACTGGTTTCGGCTACTCCTTTTAAAAATATATTAAGCAAAGTATTTGGGGCTGAAAAGATGTCAGATTTGTTTTAAAATTGTACTGTAAGTAAAAAAAAAAAAATAGTGATAGATTAATGGCAAAACCATGTTAACTTGAATTTGGGATAGGAGTATATTGGGTCCATTTTATTATTCTCCTACTTTTGTCTATTTTTGAACTTTTATAATAAAAAGCTACAAAATATATTTTCTTCCTAGGAGATAAATCATGGCTTCCTGGTTTCACTTGTCTTATTTAACCACAAGACACTTTTTTTAATATACCAGAGGCCCGGTGCACAAAATTCGTGCATGGTAGGGTCCCTAGGCCTGGCCAGTGATCAGGGCCTATTGGGGCCTTCCGGCTGTTGGCCAGGGCCTCCCTTCCCCAGCTGCTGGCTGCCAGGCCTCCCTTTGTTCTTCGACGCCCCCTGGTGGTCAGCACATGTCATAGTGAGTGATCAAACTCCCAGTCGAACTCCAGAGGGGACACTTTGCATATTAGCCTTATATATATAGACTAGAGGCCCGGTGCATGAATTCATGCATGGGTGGGGTCCCACTAGGTGGCCTGTAGGGATTGGGCTGAAGCCTGCAGTCCAACACTGCCTGCAGTTCCTACCTGCCGCTCCCGCTCATCCTGGCCCCATTGTGCCTGCTGCAGGCTCATCCCAATTGGGAGAGGCTCGTGCTGCTGTAGCAGCGCTCGCCAGCCCTGAACCCTGTGTCTGGTGCCCTTCCAGGGGGAGTGGCCTGCGGGATTGGGCTGAAACCAGCTCTCTAACATCCCCCAAGGGGTCCCGGATTGTGAGAGGGCACAGGCCAGGCTGAGGGACCTCACCGGTGCACAATCGAGCCAGGGAGGGTCTGCAGGAGGGCTCCAGGGTGTGTCTAGCCCATCTCTCTCAGTCCTGACCGGCCGGCCGGACCCCAGCAGTAAGCTAACCTACCATTCAGAGCATCTGCCCCCTGGTGGTCAGTGCACATCATAGCGAGCTGTTGAGCAGCCTTAGCATATCATTAGCATATTACACTTTGATTGGTTGTTTGGTTGTTCTGCCATTCAGTCTATTTGCATATTACCCTTTTATTATATAGGAGGATATCAGAAGTATGTAATGAAATGTCTGAAGCCAAACCCAAATTAGAAAACAATTCAGGATATTATATATGCACACATCACAATCTTTTCTTAAAATTACCTGCAATGGAGCTGCTTTTGTTTGCCATAACAACTAATATTTTTTTTTAATTCAAGATTTTTCTCAATTACAGCCTAATCAATGTTTGTATTGCCATTTTGTAAATTCTTAGCATATTTGAATGAAGAATTTCATTCAGCAAAACATGTCAAGAAATCTTAGCTGCCTTTGGATTAGAGGGGCTAAAGGAATTAAACACTATTCTACACTCCCCCTCCCTCCCTCCACTCCTGGCTTGCACAGTTTGGACACTGAATGATTTGAGACTTCCTACCTTCTTAGCTACCCTCCCACACAGTTGTCATTACCATGTCTTCGCTTTTTCCTTTTATGTGGCCGCATTTTTTAAAATCCGCAATTATCTTCTCATAAGTTTTAAGAAATGAATAAAGCAAAAAGTAATCTAACAGTTAAGCGCCAGATGAGTGACTCAATGGGAATCCTCTCTACTCAAAACAAGCCAACGGGTGGGAAGAGCGGTCCTGCAAGCTGCATTCTGGGAAACGTAGTTCGGGAGTGCGTGAAAACTAGGCGCTTCCTCTTGGGAATTCTGGGAAGTGTAGTTCGGGAACGGTGTGTAGACTGAGGCACTTCCGCTCTGGGAAGGCGAGGTTGGGGCAGAGATTCTCGCAGTTAGGTGAGTTAACTCCGCGTCCGGGCGCTCTCTCGGAACCTTCTTTGCCTTGGTGCGGGGTGAGCAGTGACTTGGTCTTCCCTCCGGAGTAAGGGAAGCCGCGGCCAGCGGCCGAGGGCGGACGTGGAGGCGGCGGCGGTGAGCATCCGCTCAGCTGAGCCTCCCGAGCGGGGGGGGCGGGCTTGCGTGGTAACTGGAGTTTGAGGGTCTCCCGCTCTCTCTGCTCCCCCAGGTCCTCCCTGCAGGGCCCGCCAGCCAGCTCTGCCTCCTTCTCTCGGTGGAATATTGGGCGAGTTCCTTGATCTCTCTTTGCCTCAGTTTCCTCACGGCAAAAAAAGGGTTGCTTCTTCCCAATGGTGTTCTTGTGGGAATTAAGTGAGGTTGTATGTAAGAAGCTTAAAAATTAGTGCCTCGTGCATGGTAAAATGTTGGCGGCTAACCATAAAATCGACTGTAATACTCAGAAAGGCGCCCTGTTATTCGGGAGATTCTGTGAGCCGGGATGGAGCGGAGCTCACTGATGATGCCTGGATGTGGGTTGCTGTTTCTGCACCTGGACCCTTTCCAGCCTCTTGTTTAGGAAGGAGAGTGAGCTTCAGCCGGTCCTGGAGCAAGTCCTCTGTGGAGACAGTGGTGCAATTGGAGAGAAAAATAGTGTTAACAACATGCATCTGAATTGCAAGGAAACAGTCGTGACCTCGGCTTTGCAGAGTGCCTCACCACACGTGCGTCGGGGCCTTAATAAGTGTGCAATGTTGGGTAATGAGCCCGTGTTGTTGATTTAAATGCAACAGGATTTATTAGGCTTAGGTTTTTATTAGTCATTATTTACCTTCTTGCATATGGGAGAAGAAACTTTGTCTAGACTCTTCCAGCTTCATAACATTTGCAAGTAATTATACCCGTTAGGAGAAGAAAATCCGTGGCAATTTAACTGTCATTACTAACAAAAGGAATTATCTGTGAGACAACCAGTCAGAATTAGATTTTTCCAAGGGTAATGATAACTCATGGGACAGAACAATCATCTCTGAATTCTGGGTTTCTTAAAAGAATTATTTTCTGGAAAGTCACATTCTCTCTCTCTTTTTGAAAATCACATTCTCAAGGACAGTTTTTTGAATCCTAAACTACTGCTTGTCTTTAGCTGCAAGAAACAGGGAATGCTGGCGTTGTTATTATCCCCACTTATAGGTGACTAGAATGAGGCACAGAGAGACAAATGACTTGCTCAAGATTTACACTGCTGATGAGTAGAAAGTAATACATAGACATGCCAGAATTTGAACCCAGGCATTTTGGCCCCATTAAGTGATACTGCCTGCCTGCTTGCCTTGCATTTCCTCTGATACCCAGGTCCAGGAATACTCTGGAAGCGTCAAGACGCACTTGGGGTAGGACTGTTTTGAGTAATGTTGATGAACATGGCAGCTGGCTGGGGCCCCGGGGAAGCTGGAGTCCCGCCCCTTTTCCCACTAAGCTTCGGGGTCACTGCCTCTGCCTAGAGAAGGGCACCACTTTGTGCTCCTATGAAGTGCCCTGTGGACTGGCAGCATCCCTAACATTCTCTCATGAGGTCTTCCCCTTCCCCAGTTTTGCCTTCGCAGAACTCTGCCTTTCCTCAAAAGGAAGAGGAGAAAAATGATCAAGTTCCAGGTGAGTTGGGTCTGCCTTTCTGTTTCTTAAAATGACATCTCATTTCACAAGGTCGGACACACATTTCTGCCTGGGAAGGGTAAAAGGGAACCAAAGGCACTTGACAAATTGTTGTATGCCAGGCTCTTGCTTTTTGCTTATTTTCAAACTAGAGGCCCGGTGTACGAAATTCGTGCATGGGGGGGGTGTCCCTCAGCCCAGCCTGCACCCTCTCCAATCTGAGACCCCTCGAGGAATGTCCGACTGCCTGTTTAGGATCGGGCCAGGACTGCTAGCTCCCAATTGCTTGCCTGCCTGCCTTCCTGATTGCCCCTAACCCCTTCTGTCTGCCAGCCTGATCCCCCCTAACCACTCCCCTGCCAGCCTGTTTGTCCCTAACTGCCCTCCCCTGTAGGCCTGGTCACCCCTAACTCCCCTCCCCTGCAGGCCTGATCACCCCTAACTGCCCTCCCCTGCAGGCCTGGTCACCCCTAACTGCCCTTCCCTGCAGGCCTGGTCCCCCCCAACAGCTCTCCCCTGCAGGCCTGGGTCCCCCCCAACTGCCCTTCCCTGCAGGCTCGGTTGCCCCCAACTTCCCTCCTCTGCCAGTCTGGTCACCCCTAACTGCCCTCCCTTTGCAGGCCTAGTCGCCCCTAACTGCCCTCCCTTGCAGGCCTGGTCCCTCCCAACTGCCCTCCCCTGCTGGCCATCTTGTGGCAGCCATCTTGTGTATTGGAGTGATGGTCAATTTGCATATCACGCTTTTATTAGATAGGATAGAGGCCTGGTGCACGGATGGGGGCTAGCTGGTTTGCCCTGAAGGGTGTCCTGGATCAGGGTGGGGGTTCCCTTGGGGCATGGGCTGGCCTGGGTGAGGGGCCTGTGGTGGTTTGCAGGCCGGCCATGCCCCTGGAGACCCAAGCGGATGCCCTGGTGTCTGGGATTTATTTATCTTCTATAATTGAAATTTTGTAACCTTGAGCGGAGCCAAGCCTCCTGCTCGCTCCGTGACTGCAGCCATTTTTGTTGGGATTTATTTATCTTCTATAATTGAAACTTTGTAGCCTTGAGCGGAGGCCAAGGCAGGCCAGGGCTGCGGAAGCTTGGCTTCCTCCATTGATGGGGGCAACTCAAGCCTCCTGCTCTCTCCAGCTCCATGGCTGCCGCCATTTTTGTTGGGATTTATTTATCTTCTATAATTGAAACTTTGTAGCTCTTCTTGTTTGAAAACAACTAAAATTTTTTTTCTCTGAGTTCAGTATCATCTGGACTTGGTTGCATCAAGCCATACTTTAGACATTTTTTTCCACAAAATGTGAGGCACCATGTATCAGAAAACAGTCCCTACAACTTTAAGGAGAGAAAAAAAAATAGAATTCTCAGACTTTCTGTTTGGGAAGAAAGGTTTTATGTTGGAAAACTGTCATTGCAAACAACTTTAAAATGGTAAAATTCATAAACCACAAAAATAGGGGGAAAATATTAGGTGCAGACGAAAAGAGGCCACATACTAAACCTGACAAGCTCAGGGGAGGTCTGCATGGCAGCCTTAAAAACTCAGAGACTGAAAGTAACCACAAAGGATGGTCTCCCTAAAATTAAGACCTTTTAACTAAAATCAGTTTATGGCAGGTAGTCGTGTCCTAGGCTAGAATCTTCCCTGACAAAATCTTTTTTTTTTTTATAAATATATTTTATTGATTTTTTACAGAGAGGGATAGAGAGTTAGAAACATCGATGAGAGAGAAACATCGACCAGCTGCCTCCTGCACATCCCCCACCAGGGATGTGCCCGCAACCAAGGTACATGCCCTTGACCGGAATCGAACCCGGGACCCTTGAGTCCACAGGCCAACGCTCTATCCACTGAGCCAAACCGGTTTTGGCCCTGACAAAATCTTTACCTTAATTGAGCCTGTCTACTGTCTTTTTGCATCTGCAATAACACACCTTTGCAATGTCAAAGTGATTTCCTTTTTCCGAAGCCCTCAAAGCACAGACTTTAATTCTAAGTTAAACCATGTATGCATTATAGTTTCTGTTGTTGTTTTGTTGTGTGTGTTTTTTCATTGACATGTTAGCATATTTTACCAAGAAGTACATCCTTGGTCTAGCACCACCAGGGACTTGCCAGACCTTTATTCTGTGGAATAGCTGTGTGAGGATATAGATGGTCTTGTTCGCATTTTATTTTTATTGATTGATTTTAGAGAGAGGAGGAGAGAGAGAAAACATCAATTTGTTGTTCCACTTAATTATGCATTCATTGGTTGATTCTTGTATCTGCCCCGATTGGGGATTGAACCTGCAACCATAGTGTAGGGGGGAGGGCGGGGGGAGGGGAGGACTTTAACCAACTGAGCTACCTGGCCAGGGCTTGTTCGTATTTTAACATAAACACATTTGTGAACATTCACATGCCTACTGAAGTCCACTCAGACCCCAGCTGACACCTGTTAACCTAAAAATAAAAGGCCAAAGTGAGAGGCAACAAACTTACATTTGAGATCCCAAAGAAATAGGTATTAGGGAAGCAGAGATTCAGGAGAATCCCAAATATTGTTCCCATTAGGGGACCAAGGGAAGGGGTGTTTATGAGAAAGGAAGGGGAGTAATTGCATGAATAGAAGGAAGGAATTTCTATGGGTGTTAATAAGCTAAGGATAGATTTCTGTAGGTGCAGATAGGATAACGCAGTGCTACTAATTCTAAGGAATGTCTGGGCTGGCCAGTTAGTTCAGGTGGTTAGAGTGTAGTCCCGATACACCGAGGTTTCGAGTTCAGTCCCTAGTCAGGGCACATATAAGAAGCAACTAATGAATGTGTAAATAAGTGGAACAACAAATCAATGTTTCTCTCTCTCAAATCAATAAAAATGAAGAATGTCTGCTTTCCTGCTAGCTTTGCAAACAGTTGTTTGAGATGCAGTGCTGCGTGTGGCCCAGTGCAAAGGTTACGTTGCCTAGCTGTGACATTCCAAAGGCTTGAGAAGTAAAACTTGAAAAGCATTTCCTCTGGATGGCTGCTCCGATTCCATTCTGAAGTGGATCTGTTTAAGTTACTTTTACACTCTAAAGGTTCAGTTACCTGAGCCAGGAGTTTCAGGAATCCAAGTAAGGTAAAAGGAGAGACCCAGACGAAATGAGACTACTTTATTGAGGGGCCCGAGGCCACGCTGCGTGTATACCTGGCATGCCTGGGGATGAAGGACTCCAAAAATAACATTGCCCCTCCCTTGGGGCAGCTTTCTTAGCACCTGTCTCTTCCCCACATGTGTCAACGGGTTGTTCAGTACATAGATGCTCTGACTACAGTCAAATGAAACACAGAGATGAGCAAAGTCTTTAGATAAATAATTTTAATTTCCACAAAGAAAAATGCCATAGGCCAGCTGGAGTATCTCAGTTGGTTGAGCATCGTCCTGTGCACCAGTTTGATTCCAGGTCAGGGCACGTACCCAGTTTACAGGTTCGATCCCTGGTCGGGGCATGTATGGAAGGCAACCAGTAAATGTTTCTCACATTGTTGTTTCTCTCTCTCTCTCTCCATCTCCACTCCTCTTCTCCCTTTCCCTCTCTCTCCATTCCTTTCTCTAAGCACGTTCTCAGGTGAGGATTGAAAAAGAATGTCTGCTTTCCGGCCAGTGTGGCTCAGTGATTGAGCATTGACCCATGAATGAGGAGGTCACCCCATGAACCAGGAGGTCACAGTTTGATTCCCTGTCAGGGCATATGCCTGGGCTGTAGGATCCATCCCCAATAGGGGCCATGCAGGAGGCAGCCGATCGATTTTCTCTCTCATCAATGTTTCTATCACTCTCTCCCTTTCCCTTCCTCTCTCTGAAATCAATTTTTGAAAATATGAAGAAAAAGAAAAACGACATACACAAAGTTATGAGACAAATAGGAGTGGGGGGGTGAAGCTGAGGATTTATAAATGCAAGAAAAAGGCTTAATATCCGCGATAGGAATCTTCCTCATGCGTGAGGATATGAGCAAATGAAATGAACAGGCAATATGTAAAAAAATATCCAAAGACGAGCTTTTTTTTTTTTTTTTTTAATTGATTTCAGAGAGGAAGGGAGAGGTAGAAACATCAATGATGAGAGAGAATCATTGACTGGCTGCCTCCTGCACGCACCCCACTGGAGATCGAGCCCACAACCCGGGCATGTGCCCTTGACGAATCGAACGCAGGACCCTTCAGTCCACAGGCTGATGCTTTATCCACTGAGCCAAACCAGCTAGCGCCAAAGATAATCTTTTTAAAAAGTTAAATAAATGCAAATTTTAAAAAAGAACTGTTTTTGTCATTTACTGAATTACCCAAGATTTAAAAAATAAGGTTGAGTTTTGGCTGGAGTATGGAGAATCAGAGCACTTTTAATCTCTCACAGGAAAAGTTAATTGGGATAATTGCTGTTATACTAGCAAAACAAAGGTGCATATTTTTTGGCAACACAATGGCCACTTGTTGGAACTTATCCTAAGGGAAGACCAGACCAGCTGGCTGAGATCTGTGTAAAAATACGTTGTGTGCAGCATTATCAATCATTTAAAAGTTTAAATTACTGCATTATTTCGTTATTTGGCATGGTTAAGCATATTCTAGATCATCACTTTGATGAAACACCTGGCAGCCCTGACGACTGATAGTAATAATGGTGGTGGCTGGCGTTTATTGTGTACTTCCTGTGTCAGGCACCGTCCTACATCCTGTACGTGTTCTCCCCGAACCCTTCCCAGGGCCCTGCGATGGCCCGTCACACACACGAGGAACGGAGGCATTGAGACGTTAGGTGACTGGCCCAGGGTGACAGAGCTAGTAGTGGACGGAGCCGTGGCGTGCGAACCGAGGCAGTTTGTCCCCGGAGCCTGTGCCCTTAACCTCGCCAAGAATGCCGCTGCAGTTGGCAGACACGGCATGTTCCCGAGGACAGGGAATGGATCACACACCTGCTCCTAGGGGTCCCGGACGCCTGTGCGACTGGCAGACGCTGACGAAATAGTGGTCCTGCCCAGGGAGGGAAGGAGATAGGCACGATTACGTACTGTGGAGTCTAAATTAACTCCGTTTTGTACAGTATCTGGCACTGTCCGTCTAATTGTAAGACATGTGCATGCCATGATTTAACAGTGACTGTTCTAGAGGCTTATTTATTTATTTATTTATTTATTATTGATTTGAGAGAGAGAGACATCAACTTGCTGTTCCACTTCTTTATGCACTCATTGGTTGATTCTTGTATGTGCCTTGACCGGGGATTGAACCTGCAACCTTGGCTTTTTGGAACGATGCTCTAACCAACGGAGCTACCCAGCCCGGGCTCTAGAGCAGTGGTTCTCAACCTTTCTAATGCCGCGACCCTTTAATACAGTTCCTCATGTGGTGACCCCCAACCATAAAATTATTTTCGTTGCTACTTCATAACTGTAATGTCGCGACTCACAGGTTGAGAACCGCTAGCAGGGTCGCCTAAGACCATCGGAAAACACAGATATTTACGTTACGATTCATTAACAGTAGCAAAATTACAGTTATGAAGTAGCAACGAAAATAACTTTATGATTGCGGGTCACCACCACATGAGGAACTGTATTAAAGGGTCGCGGCATTCGGAAGGCTGAGAACCACTGCTCTGGAGGCTTCATTTAACGACACAAAGGGCACCGTGTTAAATGTGCACAAGATTTTCCCATGTTTCTCTTAGTTTCTTCCTCTCCCTCCCTTTGTGGTGTGACTGTGGAAGGGGAGGAGGAGAAACTATACTAAAATGAGGTATTCGGGTCCCTTAGCGTCACCTGCTCAGGGCTGCCCTCCTCCCAGATGTGAAACAGAGGTTACCTGTGTTCGGTGTTGCAGGAGGCGGTGACGTTCAAGGACGTGGCTGTGGTCTTCACGGAGGAGGAGCTGGGGCTGCTGGACCCGTCCCAGAGGAAGCTGTACCGAGACGTGACCCTGGAGAACTTCCGGAACCTGGTCTCAGTGGGTGAGGACGGGTGCCCTCTGTAACGTGGCTTCGTCCATTGAGCTGGGTTTCTCAGTGACACGGTTGCCATTGTGGGCCAGATAATTACGGTGGGGACTGTCCTGTGCATTTTAGGGTGTTTGCTAGCATCCCTGGCCTCTGCCCACGGCTTCAAGGCTTCAGGACCCCGTGGAGACCAGTTTTCCAGTCTGTTTGGGACGTAGGGACAAGAGGTTTCTAGTCTTTGTTCCAAGGCAAACACTTGTCTTTTGTAAATTAACTGTAAATGAACAGTTGATCTTGTCTGTACCTGATCCTTATTTCACATATCTTTTTTTTTTTAATCCTTACCAGAGGACATGTTTTTATTGATTTTAGAGAGAGAAGAAGCAAGAGGGAGAGAGAGGAGAGAAACGTCGGTTGCACCCTCCCCACCCCCATATGCACAATCTTGGTAATGCCCTGACCGAGAATCGAACCCGTACAGGACGACGCTCCACCGCCAGGGCTCGTATATCTTTTATTAAACCTGTGAGTCATGACCCATTGGTGAGTCATGAAATTATTTTAGTAAGTTGCATCAAAATGTTTGATAAACACTGTTTTGGAGGAGGGATAGAGCCTTCCATCATAGGATTGGAACCCCAATTTTTTTTGGTGCTTTTTACCTTTAATATCCCACTTAAATCTTGACTTTTCACAGGGCACCTGTCCTCTAAACCAGATGTGATATCCCAGTTGGAGAGAGAGGAGAAGCTTTGGATGACGGAGATACAAACTCAAAGAGGTGGGCATTCAGCGGAGAACTGTGCAGCCAGAGTCCTTGAAGGTAAGAGCCCATTATTCTGTCTCTCTAATGGGTGATCTCTTCTCCACACAGCGACCTCAGAGACCCTTTGAAAACACTAGTCACAGACCCTGGCCAGGTAGCTCAGTTGGTTAGAGCATCGTCCGGAAACCCCAAGGTTGCAGGTTCAATCCCAGGTCCGGGCATATATAAGAATCAGCCAATGAATGCCTAAAGGAGTGGAAAACAAATTGATGTCTCTCTCTCTCTCAAATCAATAAATAAAAAACAGACATCAGTCACATCATGTCTCTCCTCTGCTTCACAACCTCCACTGGCTTTCCATGTCCCTCCGAACAAGACCCGAAGTATTTAAGGGGCAGGGAGGCCCTGTCGTGTCGGCCTGTTCACCTGGCTGTACCACTGTGCATTTTTCTCCATTTCCTCCCTTGGTGCTGCCAGCTTTGCTTGTTCCTAACATTTGGCCATTATGCTTCTGCATCAGGATCTCTTCCTTTCTTTCCTCTGGCTGGAATGCTGCTTTCCCATAAACCCCAACCACTCCCTTACTCCTTCACGTCTCTGCTCAGAAGTCATTTCATCCAAGTCCCGTGACTGCTCCACTGGCCGTGTCCCACCCTGGCCGGTGTGACCCAGTTGGTTGAGTGTCATCCTGCCAGTTCGATTCCCAGTCAGGGCACATACCCCAGTTGTTGGCTCGATCCCCAGACAGGGAAGCAACCTCTTGATGTTTCTCACAACGATGTTTCTCTCTCTCCCTCTCCCTTTCTGTATCTCAAATCAATAAAAAAAATCTTTTAAAAGTAAAATAAAGCCCTGACCGGTTTAGCTCAGTGGGTAGAGCGTCAGCCTGCGGACTGAAGGGTCCCAGGTTCGATTCCGGTCAAAGGCATGTACCTTGGTTGTGGGCACATTCCCAGTAGGGGGTGTGCAAGAGGCAGCTGATTGATGTTTCTAGCTCTCTATCCCTCTCCCTTCCTCTCTGTAAAAAATCAATAAAATAGGTTATATATAAAAAAAAAAAGTAAATTACTGTCTTCCCTTTATTATCCATATCTTTAACTCGCATTAATTTGAGTTTAAGCATTAAAACACTACTAGACTTGTGTGTGTGTGTGTGTGTGTGTGTGTGTGTGTGTGTGTATTGTGGTAAAATATACATAAAATTTATCATTTTAACCTTTTTAAGTGTACAGTTCAATAGTATTAAGTACATTGATATTGTTATGCAACCATCAGTGCTATTCATCTCCAGAACTTTTTCCCAAATTGAATCTCTGTATTCATTAAACAATGACTTCCCATTCTCCCTTCTCCCCAGTCTCAGTAACCACTGGTCTACTTTCTGTCTTTCTTTATATATTTGACTATCCGATGTACCTCATTATAAGTGGACTCATACAGTATTTGTACTTTTTTTGTTGTTGTTGTTCCACCCATCCATGTATTCATTGGCTGCTTCTTGTATGTGCCCTGACCAGGGATTGAACCTGCAACCTTGGTGTATCAGATAGCGCTCTAACCAACTGAGCTACCTGGCCAGGGCTAGTATTTGTACAACTTTTGGGTCTAGTTTATTTCATTTAGTGTAACATCTTCAGTATTGTAATATCATATTGTAGCATGTGTCAGAATTTCGTTTTTAAGGCTAAATAATATTGCATTGTATGCATATTCCACTTTTTTTTTTCATCCATTGATGGACATTTGGGTTTGTCTAATACTCAGTTCCCAAGTATTTTATTTTTCTTGATGCTGTTGTAAATGGATTTGTTTTCTTAATTTCCTTCTGGTTATTATGAATAATGCTGCTGTAAATAAGGGTGTACAGATATCTGCTCAAATTCCTGCTTTCCTTTCTTTTGTGTATATTCCCGTAGTATTGCTGGGTCATATGGTAATTCTATTTTTAATTTTTGAGGAACCTCCATACTGTTTTCCACAGTAGGTGTAGGACTTACCTTCCCACCAGCGATGCACAAGGGTTCCAATTTGCCACATCCTCACCAATACTGGTCTCTCCCTCCCCCATCGCCTTTTTGTATATAGTAGCCATCTTAATGGGTATGAAGTGGTAACTCATTGTTTTGTTTTTCATTTCTTTAATGATTAGTGATGTTGAGCATCTTTTCATGTACCTATTGGTCATTTGTATATCTTTAGGGAAATGTCTATTCAAGTCTGGTGCTCACTTTTTCTAATTACAATTTACATGCAGTATTATTTTGTATTAGTTTCAGATGTACGGCATGGTGGTCAGACAATCCTACATTTCACAAAGAATTCCCCCATATATTTTGCTCATTTTTGAATCAGGATTTAAAAAAAAATTTTTTTACTTTTTATTATTATTTTTTAAATATATCTTTATTGATTTCAGGGAGGGAGAGTGAGAGAAAGAAACATCAATGATGAGAGAGAACCATTGATCAGTTGCCTCCTGCACGCCCCCCACTGGGAATCAAGCCCGCAACCTGGGCATGTGCCCTGACCGGGAATCGAACCGTGACCTCCTGGTTCATAGGTTGATGCTCAACCCTGAGCCATGCCGGCCAGGCAGGATGTATTTTTGTTGTGGTTGAGTTTTAGGAGTTCTCTGTGTATTCTGAATATTAATCCCATAGCAGATATATGATTTGCAAGTATTTTCTCTCATTCTGTTTGTGGCCTTTTTACTGTGTTTATAGGCCTTGTTACTCTTTTGATGCATAAAAGTTCTTCATTTTCACGAAGGCTAATTTGTTTTTCTTTTGTTGCCTGTGCCTTTGGTGACATATCTAAGAATGCATTGCCAAATGCATTGTTGTGAGGTTTTTGCTCTGTTTTCTTCTATGAATTTTCTAATTTCTTTCAATATATATCTTTTATTGACTTCAGAGAGAAAGGGAGAGGGAGAGAGAGATAGAAACATCAATGATAAGTGAGAATCATTGCTCGGCTGCCTGCACGCCCCCCATTCGGGACCCAGCCCACAACCTGGGCATGTGCCCTGACTGGGAATTGAACCATGAGCTCCTGGTTCATAGGTCCACACTCAACCACTGAGCCATGCCTGCCAGGTGAGTTTTATAGTTTTAGCTCTTATGTTTAGGTCTTTGATGCATTTTGTGCTAATATTTGCTTTTTTAAAAAAATTTTATTGATTTCAGAGAGGAAGGGAGAGGGAGCGATAGAAAAATCAATGATGAGAATCACTGATTGGCTGCCTTCTGCACGGCCCCCACTGGGGACCAAATCTACAACCTGGGCATGTGCCCTTGACTGGAATCGAACCCGGGACCCTTCAGTTTGCAGGCTGCCACTCTATCCACTGAGCCAAACCAGCAAGGACTGAGTTGTATGTAGTGTAAGGAAGGGTCCAACTTCATTTTTTTTTAAATATATTTTTATTTCAGAGGAAGGGAGAGGGAGAGAGACATCAATGATGAGAGAGAATCTTTGATTGGCTGCCTCCTCCACACCCCCTGCTGGGGATCAAGCACACAAGCTGGCATATGCCCTCACCAGGAATTGAATCGTGACCTCTGGGTTCATAGGTCACCACTCAACCACTGAGCCATGCAGGCTGGGCCCTGTAAATTATTCATTTCAATTAGTGTATCCTTCATTTCTGACTGGTGCTTTTTCTTGCTGTTGAGGTTCTCACTAGGGTTTTGAATTCTGCATCTAGTAGCTTGCTTGTCTCCATTTTGTTTCATTCTCTTTCTGGAGTTCTAGTCTGTTCTTTCATTTGGGACATGTTGCTTTGTCTCCTCATTTTGGCATCCTTCCTGTCTGTTTCTATGTATTAGAGCTGCTCTGTTTACCTCACTTGGTTGAGTGGCCTATGTATTAGGTGTTCTGTAGAGTCCAATGGAACAGCGGCCTCAATTGCCCAAGGTAGGCCCTTGGGGTGTGCCCACCATGTGTGCTGTATACACCTTCCTCTTGTAGTTGAGTCTTGATTACTATTGGCACATCAGTGGGAGGGGTTTACCCCCAGGCTGATCAGCTGCAAAGACTGGGTGCAACCACTGATCTCTGTACCTCCGACCTCAGATCTCCAAGGAGTATCAGCTATGCAGGGATCCACCCATAGAGCAGGACTTACCTCAGCAGGGATCTTGTGCCCACCATGCCATGTCTTGTGGAGGTGGTTGAGTGGGGATGCATGCCCTTCCTACCAGTCTCGATGTGGCTTCTTTAATTCCCTTGTTGTCGTACTTCCATTCAGCCAGATTTCAGGTGGTTCTGAATGATGGTTGTTCTGTAGTTTAAATTTTGATGTGGTTGTGGGAGGGGGTGAGTGCAGCATTTATCTGTGCCACCATCTTGATCGGAAGTCATACACACTGTTTTTTATACCATATTTTTACTGTACCTTGTCTATTTTTAGATATACATATACTTACCATTGTATTATAATCACCTACACTATTTAGTACAAGAACATGCTGTGCAGGTTAGTTGCCTAGGAGCAATAGGCTATACCATACAGCCTAGATTTCGGTAAGTGCACTCGATGATGTTTGTATAATGACATACCCATATCTCAAATATATCCCTTTAAGTGTGTGTGTGTCTTGGAGACCTGTGTTGTGTATAAATGCCCCTTTAAGTACTCTTTTAGTAGCAAGTCACAAATTCATTATCATTTAGTTCAAAATGCCCTTTATAATGTCTCTTTGTTTTGTGGTGCAGTTTATTTAGTAGTGTGTTAATTCTGATTTAATTCAGTTGTGGTTAGAACATGACTTGTATGACTTGAGTCCTTTTGCAATTGTTACAACTTCTTTCATGACCCAAAATACGGTATCTTTTGGAATAGGTTCCACGTGCACCTGAAGAGTGTTTTCTGATGTTGGTTGATAGTATTGTTCAAGTTTTCTGTATTTTCACTCGTTTTCTACTTATTTTGCTAGTTATTGAGAAAGTAAATTTGAACACTAATTCCAGGTGTGCAAGTTGTACAGTGAAGGGCTGTCATTGAGGCATATATTTAGCCGATTTATGTAGATACTATGAATCAGTAGCTATAGCTGAAGAAGAGGAGACTTTTAATTTACTATTTTTATAGGCAATAAAGTCAGGTTCTCCTTTTCTAAAAACTTCCTGGGATGTTTTTATGTTGCTCTGCAGCTGGCTGATATCTGCCTCCTACCCTATTAGACCTGTAGTTCTAAATGAACCTCATCAATGCTCAGCCAGAGGTGGTACCAAATTTAATAGCATTTTAAATGTGGCTTTTTCTCAATTGGATGCTCTCTTGTTTGCTTTGACCATTTTTGAGAAACCTCGCAGTTATTTTTGCTGGTCTCATTGTTTTTTTATATTTCAACGGGGGAGCAAGGACTTGGTGCTTCCTAGCCCGCTTTCTTGCTGATGTCACTATCTGTCCTTGATTCTTTCAGGAGGCAGGAATGAAAATGAGATGGAGACTCTTGATGAAGCAGGAGTCAGGTGCCTTTCTTTGGGAGAGCTTTCATGCTGGCAAATCAGGAGGCATGTTGTGAGTAAATTAAGGAAAAGTCAAGTCTCCATGCTACACATTCAAGAAAAGACTTCTCAGTTCCCCAAACAACATAATTCCCCTGGTCAGGTGGGGGCAGGAATCTCCATTCAGGAAAACAGCGGCATAATGAGTCTTATAGAGAATCATTCCAGTATTAATGAAAGTCAAGCATTTACAACAGGGAGAGATCAGGATTCTTGGAGTAACATATATCTGAACGAGACACAGAATTATCAGAGAAGTTGTAAGCAGATGCCAATGAAAAACAAGTTATGTATATTTGCTCCATGTGCTAACATCTTCAGTTGTAATTCACACCACCGTGATGATGACATAGTACACAAAAGAGAGAAAGCTCACAGCAACGAAGATTGTGGTGAAGACATCTCAAATGTATCATCTCTTGCCCAGCTCAGTATAATCCACACGGGACAGAAGACCTACCAGTGTGGTGAATGTGGAAAAGTATTCAGTGATAGCTCCAGACTTGAAGTTCATCAGCAGGCACACTTGGCAAAGAAGTCCCTTCACTGTGGTACACGTGAGGATACCAGTTATAGCTCAGCCATTCCCCTTCAACAGTATGTTCACGCAAGAAAAAAACGCTATTGGTGTCATGAGTGTGGTAAGTGTTTTAGCCAGAGCTCAAATCTGCAAACTCATCAGAGAGTCCACACGGGGGAGAAACCCTATTCGTGCGTAGAGTGTGGGAAGAGCTTTAATCAGACCTCACATCTTTATGCTCACTTGCCTATTCACACCGGAGAGAAGCCCTACAGATGTGAAAGCTGTGGGAAGGGCTTCAGTCGTAGCACAGACCTTAATATTCACTGCAGAGTCCACACGGGAGAGAAACCTTACAAATGCGAGATATGCGGAAAGGGCTTCACACAGAGATCACATCTCCAGGCCCACGAGAGAATCCACACCGGAGAGAAACCATATAAATGTGCAGACTGTGGTAAGCGCTTTAGTTGTAGCTCAAATCTTCATACCCATCAGAGAGTGCACACTGAGGAGAAACCGTACAGATGCGATGAGTGTGGGAAGTGCTTTAGTTTGAGCTTCAATCTTCACAGTCACCAACGCGTCCACACAGGAGAGAAACCGTATAAATGTGGAGAGTGTGGAAAAGGTTTTAGTTCGGCCTCAAGTTTCCAGAGCCATCAGAGGGTTCACACAGGAGAGAAACCGTTTCGATGCAATGTGTGTGGGAAAGGCTTCAGTCAGAGTTCATATTTTCAAGCCCATCAGAGAGTCCACACCGGAGAAAAACCCTACAAATGTGAGGTGTGTGGGAAGCGCTTCAATTGGAGTTTGAATCTTCACAATCATCAGAGAGTCCACACAGGAGAGAAACCCTATAAATGTGACGAGTGTGGGAAGGGCTTCAGTCAGGCTTCAAATCTTCAGGCTCATCAGAGCGTCCACACTGGGGAGAAACCATTCAAATGTGAAGCATGTCAGAAGCGATTCAGCCAGTCTTCACATCTTCAAGCCCATCAGAGAGTCCACACTGGAGAGAAACCATATAAATGCGACACCTGTGGGAAGGCCTTCAGCCAGAGGTCCAATCTTCAAGTCCATCAGATAATCCACACTGGGGAGAAGCCGTTTAAGTGCGAGCAGTGTGGGAAGGAATTCAGTTGGAGTGCTGGGCTCAGCGCTCACCAGAGGGTCCACACGGGAGAGAAACCCTATACGTGTCAGCAGTGTGGGAAGGGCTTCAGCCAGGCCTCACATTTCCACACACATCAGAGGGTCCACACTGGAGAGAGACCTTACATATGTGATGTATGTTGTAAGGGCTTCAGCCAGAGGTCACATCTGGTATATCATCAGAGAATCCACACTGGAGGGGACCTGTAGGAATGCGAGGTGTGACGTGGCCTTTAGTTCGAGTTCACATCTTGAGCCCCATTAGAGAGTCTGTGCTGGTGCGTGTGGAAAGCTCCTTCAGAACTCGGAAGCTTCGAGGCATGGCCTCAGCAAAGCAGCTCTATAAAACAGCTCAGCTGGGGGATGCGTTCTTTATAAACATCAGATTTCACGTGAGAGAAAACTGGTTTTATGAAATGGTAAATGGTTACACCAGAGTTTTCAATGTCCCAGCTCCAAAGAACACAACAGAAGGAGCTTCCACTTCATTAGAGTCGCCCAGAAGAGAGGGCGTAGGAATGGAGATTATGTGCGGCGCTCGAACAAAAGTGTATTTGGCAGATTTGGCGGACAAATAAAATTTAAGTCAACTACGATGTAACTTCATGTAATAGAGGTGTTTTTCACCACTACCAGTATGTCTCCCTTGTAGAACTGCTTGGCTTGTACTAGGTGCCCATCAATTACTGAACAAAGTAGAGAAAACCACTATAATTAGGACAGGTATGTGAAAATTCTAGTCAGTTCCCTACCTTAAATTCATAACAGCATATGCAGAAAGAATCATGTAATGCTGCCATCCACAATAATACAAATTAATTTCAACAAGACTTCGGAATGGCTCCCATCCCCCATTCTGCCTCAGTTTTTTGTACAGTGTATTATCTGTGTGTACAGTATAATACTTAACCATTAGTTTGTATTTTATAGACTAAAAAGTACTGGTTTTTATTAATCTAATAACATGATACTGAATTTACACAATTAGAAATTTTGAACCCTAATTCGTTAGGGTACGGTTTTACTGTAACTCTCTGAAAATGTTAAAAATAGTTACTCATGACAAAAGGTTTTAGTAAACTTGAATTGTGAATAATTGGTTTCTTCTCATTTTCATGCAAACTTAGGTCAACGTACCTGTGCATGGTTCTTCATCCATCCCGACCTTTAAGCAGGGGCCCTGGCAGATTTCATGGACCTCGTTTTGTCACATTCCACCCTCATTCTTCCTGCTAAAATGGGGAGGGGGACGCAGGATAAGAAAGTTTTTAAATTTTTATTGAAATTTCACTAACAATTTAGGTAAATTTTCATTTTCACAGCATTCTGTGTTCAACGCTTTCTCTTGGTAGAAGTGGACAACATTAGCTGGTCTATATGTATCAAAATACACTTCAACCCAGCAACCCTAGGTTTTGCTTAGGAGACTATAGAAAAAGTTAGATCGTACACAAAGATGTTTATATTGACTTCAATAAAAGGAAATAAGTATCTATAATTTTTAAATTTTGTTTGAATATTATACAGCCACGAAAAATGTGGTGTGATGGTGGTCTCCTCTTTAAGTTACAACACGCTGGACCCCTATAATTCACAAAGGATTTCCTGCTCAGTGTATTCATGTCTGAGAGCTGCACACTGAAATGAGTGGACACATCTGAGTGAACAGTGGAGATGGTGGGGCGGGGGGGTGGGGGCGAAGGCTAGGGACAGACGCTGTGCCCAGTCTAGCACTTGCTGAAGCCCCCAGCAGACACAATGGCGTTCAAGGATGGGGGTCAACCCCCACTGGGCAAACCAGAGGGGCAGGGACAACGATGGGGCCTGGGGGGCTGGCACACATTGAGACTGGCTCAGGGACAAGATCAGAGAAGCAGTGCAGAGGGCTGCCGCCTTCCACAGCCTGCTAGCACCACCAGACAGGATCTCACAGACATGAGAACCCACCCACCCCATCCCCGTGGCCTGCTGGGTAGACAAAGTGCTGAAAACTCCATCCAAGGGGTCTGTACTCACTGTGGCTAAACCCCTCGGAAGGACAGAGCTGCGGATGTGTGATCCTTCTGCCCCTGCCAGCCTCTCCCCACCCGTCAAGGTGCAGACTGGGGAGGCAGCCTGGCCCACTCGGTGTGGCTCTGCCAGCGGCTTCTGGCGAACAGGCAGGCAGTGCTGGGGATACACAGGAGACCCAAAGCCCAACACTTCCGTCCACAGGAGTGGTGGGCTGTCACCTTAGACGGAGGTGACTGGATTGTAAAAAGGACCCTCACCTCCTCAGGGAATATGGGGCGTGTTCCATGGCAGAGCCAACACCGCCCCTCAGAGATCCCAGAAGCCCCAGCAGAGCAAGTAAGAGGAAATAAAAGCTGCTTCAGCACCACCTCCTGGAATGGAAACTTCTTCCCATCAGCCTATACACTGAAGTGTCAAATCCTTCAAGTCTTCACTCCCACAGATGTCCAGGCAGAGAAACATTTCAGGCTCAATGAGTACATGCTACCTCTGCCCTGGCCGGCTACCTCAGTTGGTTAGAGCAGTGGTCGGCAAACTCAGAGCCAAATATCAACAGTCCAGCAATTGAAATTTCTTTTGAGAGCCAAATTTTTTAAACTTGAACTTCTTCTAACGCCACTTCTTCAAAATAGACTCGCCGAGGACGTGGTATTTTGTGCAAGAGCCACACTGAAGGGGCCAAAGAGCCGCATGTGGCTCGCGAGCCACAGTTTGCCGACCACAGGGTTAGAGCATTGTCTCAATACGCCAAGGCGGCAGGTTGGATTCCCGGTCAGGATACATACGAGAACCAACCAGTGAATGCATAAATCAGTGGGACGACAAAGCAATATTTACCTCCCCCCTCCCTCTCCCTGGCACATCAATCAACATATCCTCGAGTGGTGTTTACAAATAATAATAATAAATACAGAGATTTCTAGAATACGTACATAATATGTTAATCCTCACCAGAGTATATGTTTATTGGTTTTAAAGAGAAAGATTGAGAGAGAAAAACATCGATATGAGAGAAACACGGATTGGTTATCTCCTGTATGTGCCCCAAGCGGGGATCGAACCTGCAACCTTTTGGTGTACAGGACAACACTCCAACCAGCTGAGCCGCCCGGCCAGGGCTAGAATCAAGATTTTTTTTAAAGTGAAACAACTATGTTGTTTACAGGGGAAGCTTTAATTATGATACAGGTAGGCAAGGCTCCAGACCCTCCCCCCTCCTTTCCCGTTACACTCACAGCCCACAGCCTCTTCTCCCTCATCCAGCCAACAAGGGTGGATCAGAACAGAATTCCAGGATGACCTGCTGCTCTCCCCATACTGGCGGCATCATTGGCATCAATGCTCAGATGTGATCCAACCCTGTGTCTGTGCTTCATTCGGCTCAAGTAGTGACAGGCAGCCTCAGACCCATCTAGTATCAACACTGGTGAAAGTATTGATTATAAACCATCGTCTATCACAAGACCAATCATTAGTATCTGAGCTATAGTATCAAAAAATACAGTAACAGGTCTGTCAGCAGAGATTAATCTGTGCAAAATTGCTGGGTCTTCCGTTCCCCTCCAACCCAGTCGTCCTGTAAGTTACCCTATGATAAATTGTCATTCTGTGGAGTTGCCTGCTTCAATTGCTTTTCTGAAGGCACTCACTCATTACGGTGGCCATAACACCTTTGCCCCGCTATCAGACACCATGCAAACATTAATCAAAGGACAGCTGTAGCTGTTAGAAAAATGCAAATTAAGATCCCACTACCCAACCAGCAGAATAGATAAAATTTAAAAATACCGACAATACTGTCCTGGCCTGGTGGCTCAGTTGGATGGGGCGTCATCCGATACACTGAAAAGTGGCTGGCATGTGCCTAGATGGCGGTTCCGATCCCTGGCCAGGGCATGTACGGGAGGATTGATGTTTCTCTCACATCGATGTTTCTCTTTCTTTTCCCCGTCCTCTCTCTAAAAAGCAATAGAAACATATCTTTGGGTGAGGATTAAGAAATAAAAATGCGCCCTAGCCGGTTTGGCTCAGTGGATAGAGCGTCGGCCTGCGGAATGAAGGGTCCCAGGTTCGATTCCGGTCGGGGGCACATGCCTGGGTTGTGGGCTCGATCCCCAGTGTGGGGCGTGCAGGAGGCAGCCAATCAGTGATTCTCTCTCAGCCATTGATGTTTCTATCTCTCCCTCTCTCTTCTCTGAAATCAATAAAAATATATTTTTTAAAAAAGAAAAGAAATAAAAATGCTGGCAATAATATCAAATGCTAGTGAGAATGGGGAGCAACTGCATCTCTTAACAAGTTACTGGTAGGAGTGAAAATGGTACAGTCACTCTAGAAAAGAGTTTGGGAGTCTTTAAAAACTAAACATACAACTACCATATGATCTGGACATCGTGCGCCTGGGAATTCATCCTGTAGAAATGAAAATGTAGCCCTAGCCGGTTTGGCTCGGTGGATGGAGCATCGGCCTGTGGACTGGAGAATCCCGGGTTCGGTTCAGGTCAAGGGCATGTACCTTGGTTGCGGGCACATACACAGGAGGCAGCTGATCCATGTTTCTCTCTCATCGATGTTTCTGGCTCTCTATCCTCTCCCTTCCTCTCTGTAAAAAATCAATAAAATATATTTTTTTAAAAAGAAATGAAAATGTATCCACACAAAAGCCTACAGACAAATGTTCATAGCAGCTCTATTTATAATAGGCAAAATTCTAGTAAGAGAACATATTCAGTGGGTAGGGTTGGAGGAAAGATCTGACTCGTCCAAAGGGGGGACACAGGTGGGCCAGTTCTGATTTCTGATTAGAGTCACAATTACCAAAATCTATACAAATCTATACAAGGGATAACATTTCATAGTCACATACTAGTACACACACACACACACACACACAGTGCATGCAAACACTGATGAAAATATGCAACTACCATCTGACCTTCTGACTCAGCATTTGCATTTCTGGGCATGCATCCCAGAGAAAAGGAAACCCATCTCCATACGAAAACCTACACACACATGCTCACAGCAGCTTTATAACAGCCAAAAATACAACCAGCACGAATGTCCTTCAACAAGTGACTAATCAAATCGCGACACGTACATACCATAAAATACTACTCAGTAATAAAATGGGCAAACTAAATACAATTTGGGTGAATATCCAGAGAATTTTGAGGCTGGGCGGGGGGTTGGTGGGGTGAGCCAATTCCAAAAGGTTTAATGTGGTAAGATTCTATTTATGTAACATTCCAGAAATGACAAAATCATAGAAATGGACAACAGATCAATGGTCATAACAGGTTAGGGGTGGGGTGAGGGAGTGGCAGGAAGGTAAGTGTGGTTACAAATGGGCAAGAATTGTCAGTATCTTGACTGGTGTAGTGGGTACATGAATCTACGCAGGTGATAAAATTGTATAGCACTTAATTCACAACTGAGTACAAGTAAAACTGAAGAAACATGATTAAGATCAGTGGATTGTATAAATGTTAATGCCTTGCTTATAATATGCAAAGCATTTGGGGAAGGCCGGCAAAGTGTACAAGATATATGTCTTTATTATGTCTTACAACTGTATGTCAACTTAAATGATCTCAATAGAAATTTCAATTAAAAAATGGGTGAAAACAAAAAAAGATTTGTAGTTTAGTTGATAACATCGTGTCAATGCCAATTTCCTGGTTTTAAAACCAGAAATGTACAGTGGTGTGAAGGTTACTTATGAGTACACATTGTTTTTTTCCAATGTCTTGTGTCTTAAGACATAGTAAACTTCAGAGTAAAGAAAATTACCAATGATAAATTTTATAATGATACAGGATCAATTCATTAAGTGAACACAATTCTAAATGAATAAACACCCAACAATAGAATTTCAAAAATAGTTAAAAGAAAAAGCTGGTAAATCTGAAAGGAGAAATAGACAAATCCACAATTATATATGGAGACCTCAATACAGACCTCTTTCAGCCATATACAGAATTATTAGGCAGAATATCAGCAAAGATACAGAAGAACTGAACTACTGGATATAATAGACATTTATGTAGAATATTCTACCTGGCGACAAGGAAAATGACAACAGAACAGACATTCTTTTGAAGGACACATGTAACAGTCACCAAGATAGATCATACTCCTGGGTCATCAACAAACCTCCATGAATTTAAAATAATTAAAACCATATAACATATTTTCAGAGCACAAAAGAATTAAACTAGAAACCAATCAACAGAAAGAAAACAGAAACATCTCTAGACACTGGAAATTAAACAAAATACTTGTAAATAACCCCTGGATCAAAGAAGATGATTCAAGGGAAGTTAGAAAAATATTTTAAAGAAAATAGCCCTGCTGGATAGCTCAATGGGTTTGAGTGTTGTCCCCATACGCCAAGGTTGTGTGTCTAGTACTTGTTCGAGGCATGCACAGGAGTCAACCAGTGAGTGCATGGACAGGTGGAACAACAAATTGATCTCTCTCACTCTTTCTCAAATAAAAACGTTTTAAAAAGAAAATATAAGATAATAAAATTTGTGCAGTGCAGCTAAGCAGTGGCTTATAGCATTAGATGCTTATATTAGAAATGAAGATAGGACTCAAGTCAATAATCTAAGTTTGCATTTTAGGAAAGTCAAAAGAACAAATATCAATGAGAAAAATCAAACTGAAAACTGTGTTGTTGTTTTTCTCAAAAAGATCAATGAACTTGATAAACCTCTACCAAGAATGGCAAAGAAAAAAATAGAAAAATAAAAATCAGGAATGAAAGAGAGGCTATCACAACAGACACTACAGACATTAAAAGGATATTAAGGCTATAAAATGAAAAACTGTACATATAAATCAACAACTTATATGAAAGGGATCGATTCCTCCAAAACCAAAAACAGTCTTTCCCTAAAATAAAACAGATAATCGAAATAGTTCTTAAGTATGAAATACACTGAAACCATAGTTTAAAAAACACTTCTAAACAATATGCACTCAGATGGTTGTACTAGTAAATTCTATAAACATTTAAGTAAGAAATAACACCAATTATCTACATAATCTCTTCTTGAAAACAGGAGACACTTCCCAACTCATTATATGAAGCTAGCATTACCCTGATCCCAAAACCAAAGAGTATAAGATACAAAACATCACAGATCAATATCCCTCATGAACAAAATTAGTAAGAGAAATCCAGCAATTTGTAAAAATAATAATATACCATAACCGACATAAAACTTGCTATATCGTGGATCATAAGTATCCAGTGTCTGGAAGTGAAGGTCCAAGAAAAATAATTGTGGGAGACTGTCCCCTACCTCTAGTAAACATACACCTGTTTGAGTAAACCACTTAAACAAGCAAACCTAAACTCCACTGAGGCACCTGAGAAGTATTGGGCGGGATTAAGAGTGTAGTGCGCCTTAAAAGCTTAGTTCCACATCTATTCCCCCCACCTCTTTGTAATGAAGCTGTAGGGAATTAAAATCAAGTTTTCCTGTTTTCATGCTATCTGCTCCTCTCACAAAATAAGGGAAATTTATGCTGTTAACTCCTGATGATACATGGCACAGAGAACGTCTTAAATGATAAGCTAAACGCTTCAGTCCATTACTGCTTGAAAAGTAAAGCTGAGAGCAGAGGTCAGGAGCCAATTGCAAAAATCTTACATTCAAATTGCACATTGCATGATTTTGTGTATTTCTAGTAAGTGATCATTTGCTTGAATTAATATTTATGGTTTCTTACAAAAGTCCTTTTCCTAGCACAATTATGACTAATTGGGGTTGAACTCATTAAATTTTTCAAGTAGTTGTTCTATTTATAATAGGTATTCTTCTCCACCAAGTTAGACATTTCCAGGCACCTTCTATTTGTTAGGCAGTGGTTTGAGGTCACGGTCAGTCAGCAGTAAATAAACTTCCTGACCCCATGGAGCTTCCATTCTCATGGACATGGATTTCCATCATTTTAACGTTGCTAAGGTGCCTGGTCTTTATTTTTAAGGCCTCTATCCTGTGTAGATTTTAGTGGAAGTGGAGGTTCTGACAAATAAACAGTACTACTCTTATAGGGTTTCTCTGGGGTGCATTCTCTTAAGAACTGACATTTTAAGCTCTGCTAGAATACTGACCACGTTCATGTAACAAAGAGGTTTCTTCCAATGGGATGCAGATGACTGTAAAAAACAAAACAAAACTCAACTCATGCCTGAATTCTTAAAACACAACTTTCTCTGCAGTGTAGATTATCTGATGGAAGCTCGAAGTCTAAGTTCTGAAGGACACTTTTATCACACTCATCACTTGTAGTGGACGTATCTCCATTATATATACTATGATGAACCTGAAGACTTGAGGTCTGACTGAAGCCTGTCCCCCACACAGCACATTTGCAGGATTTTTTCCCATTGTGCACTTGTTGATGTTCCTGAAGACGTGAAGTGCAACTAAAGCCCATACCACATGTCTCACATTTCCATGGCTTCTTCCCAGTGTGAACTTGCTGATGAACTTGAAGACTTGAGATCTGACTGAAGATCTTCCACACACATTTGTAGGGTTTTGCTCCTGTGTGGATCCTCTGATGAACATGAAGACACGAGCTCTTCATAAAGCCTTTCCCACACTCTTCACATCAGTAGGACTTCCTGGCAGTGTGGACTTGCTCATGGTCCTGAAGATGTAACCTCCAACTGAAGCTCTTTCCACACAGCACATTTGTAGGATTTGTCTCCTCTATGGACTCGCTGATGGGCTTGAAGATGTGAACTCCGTCTGAAGCTCTTCCCACACACAGCACATTTGTAGGGTTTCTCTCCTGTGTGGACTCGCTCATGGTCTTGGAGATGTGAACTCCAACTGAAGCTCTTCCCACACACAGCACATTTGTAGGGTTTCTCCCTAGTGTGGACGCGCTGATGAGCTTGGAGACTTGAGATTCGACTGAAGCTCTTCCCACACACAGTACAATTAAAGGGTTTCTCTCCTGTGTGGATCCTCTGGTGAACATGAAGACACGAGCTCCACATGAAGCCTTTCCCACACTCATCACATTTGTAGGTTTTCTCGCCAGTGTGCACACGCTGATGGTACTGAAGTTGTGAGTTCCAACTGAAGCTATTCCCACACATACCACATTGGTAGGGTTTCTCTCCAGTGTGGACTCGCTGGTGAACTTGAAGATTTGAACTCCGACTGAAGCTCTTACCACACACAGAACATTTGTAGGGTTTCTCTCCAGTGTGGACTCGCTGATGGGCTTGAAGATGTGCACTCCGACTGAAGCTCTTCCCACACACAGCACATTTGTACAGTGCGTCTCCTGTGTGGACTCGCTGATGGTCTTGAAGAAGTGAACTCTGACTGAAGCCCTTCCCACACACAGCACATTTGTAGGGTTTCTCTCCTGTGTGGGTTCGTTGATGAGATTGAAGAGTTGAGGTATGACTGAAGCTCTTACCACATACAGCACAATTGTAGGGTTTCTCTCCAGTGTGTACTCGCTGATGGACTTGAAGTTGTGAACTCCGACTGAAGCACTTACCACACACAGCACATTTGTAGGGTGTGTCTCCTGTGTGGACTTGCTCATGGGCTTGAAGATATGAACTCCGACTTAAGCCCTTCCCACAAACGCCACATTTGTAGGGTTTCTCTCCCGTGTTGACTCTCTGATGAATTTGCAAATGTGAGTTTTGACTAAAGTCCTCACCACACTCATCATTCCTATTGCATTTCTCTTCTATGGGAATACTTTGATGAGTGCAAAGCATTGAACTATAACTGACACCCTCCCCACACTCACTACAAATATGGGGTTTTGCTCCTAGGTGCAACTGCTGATGAACTTCAAGACTGGGCCCAAGGCCTTTTCTATTCTCATCAGAGGTTTGCTTTCCTGAGTTGATCACACTATGATGGAACGATTTCTTCATGAAGTCTTTTCCACAATTCTTGTGGCTACAAGACTTCACGCCTTTCTGTACTTCCTGATCATCATCGTGGTCATGAGAGGTCCTTCTCATAACACAACGATCACACTTGTACAGTTTACATCTTCCATCAATCTGCTGACACCTATTCTGATAATTCTGTGACTCTCTGAGATACATTTTCTTCCAGAAATTCATGTTGGTCTTAATTGGAAACTCTTGACTTTTTATACTATTAGAACTTTTAACTTTCCCTGGAAACTTGATTGCACAGTTCTCATCTTCAGAAACTTGAGTAGATTCTCCAGCCCACAAATGAAAGGAGGAATCATCTTGTTTGGGCAAATCAGACATCTTGCCTTGCAGATTTTTTATCAAGTCTTGATTTCTGGTTAACTTACTTATAAGTTGTTCCCATATTTGCCAGCACACATGGTCTTCATGGAAAAGATACCTTAATCCAACTTCTTGAAGAGTTTCTATCTCATTTTGATTCCAGTGTCCTGGAAGGATAAAGAGATTTCAGAAATGAAAATGAAGACAAATAAATGTCTGTTTAAAGATAAAAATATTTCTCAGGTCAACTACTTTGGGAGACCATATTGAATCAGCTGGACTTTGTCATTGGCTTTTACATGCCTATGAAAACAATGATGTGATGAATAGGCATCTAACTGCTAAGTGTTAAGGAGAATTGTTTGGAACTATACCAAGACTTACATATGAGGTCAAAATGAGAAATACATGGCTATAGACCAGGGATTTTTCTCAGCAAAAGGGAAAATATGTAATATTCAATTGGAGAACATTATAACTGGAAAAAGCTAGAAAATTCATTCCCATAACTGACACATCTTATGGGAGTAAAAATCCTATGATAATTGTTGCCACTTAATTTGGCTGAATTTTATGATAAATGTAAATGGCTAATATTATCTTCCATGCTTTGTACATATGTATTTGTACATATGAGAAGGTGCCCTGGTAGCCAGCATACAGATGGTCCCCAATGATCCCGCCTCCTGACGTCCATATCCTATCAAATCCCTTCCCACAATGTATCGGGATTGGTCTGTGAAGGCAATAGAATATGGCGAAAGTGAAAGGACATCACTTCCAAGGTTAGGTCATAGAAGACATTGTGGTTTCTGCCTTCCACTTTCTCAGGTGTAAGCAGCTGGGGGAAACCAGCTGCCTAAGTTTTGAGGTCACTCAGGAGCTCAAGGGAGAGGCCCACGGCAAGGAACTGAGACCTTCTGTCAACAACCATGTAAATGAGTCCATCCAGGAACTCAATACTTCAGTCCCATTAAGCCTTCAAAGGCCTGAAGCTCTGCTGGATTCGTTGACAGCAACTTTATGAGATCCTGACCCATATCATCCAACTATGCTTCCTCCAGATTCTTGACTCACAGAAGTATAAATAAACTAGAGGCCCGATGAACGAAATTCGTGCAAGGGGCTCAGCCCTCGCAGCCCCGGCTTTGCTTGGAAGGTCGCCTGGAAGGACACCCGGAAGGACATCCGGAAGGTCGTTCGGCTGTCTGGTCTAATTAGCATATTATGCTTTTATTATTATAGATGCTTGTTGTTGTAAGCTGCTAAGTTTAAGAGTAGTTTGTGATACAGGTATAAGTAGCTAATACAAGTACCATAAAAATTACAATTAGGTTAGAAATTCATCAGAAGAGTAGTAATGTTATGAGATAATCATTTCGCCACACTGTTTCTCCCTCCACTTGTGAGCTATCTCCAGGAGGAGTGAAAACAATGAGATCCGACTACCACCATTCTCAGTGAGCTTTTGTTTATAAGAATCCTTAAGGGAGAAGAAACCCTTTAGTTTGTGTACCTGTGGAGGGAAAACAGACCTGTTGGGACATTCTCCATGGGTGGAGCAGGGCAACTAGATGGACAAAATATAAAATCGTGGGATATTTTGATGTTGCCAAGAAGAACTTTTTAAAAATATATATATTTTTATTGTTTTCAGAGAGGTAGGAAGAGGGAGAGAGAGATAGAAACATCAATGAGAAGAACCACCGATCGGCTGACTCCTGCATGCCCTCTACCGGGGATTGAGCCCGGAACCCAGGCATGTGCCCCTGACTGGAATCGAACTTGGGACCTTTCAGTCCACAGGCCAACACTCTATCCTCTGAGCCAAACCGGCCAGGGCCAAAAAGAACTTTTAATAAGGGAGATGGAGTTGAATATGCTATAAGATTTGTTCAGCTTCCTGAGAGGTGTATCAATTTGTCAAAATTCATCAAATTGAATGCTTAGGTGTGCATATGGAAATGTTACCTCAATAAAAAGAAGTTAAACAAATAAGAAGTCATTTCAGTCCCTGAAAATTCACAGAGGCATAAGTTTATAATCTATGCAGTTTTCTGTATATATTTCAATAAAATGTTAGCCCCAAATTTAAAAATAATAGTAAAGATTTGTTCAAGAAGGCAAAGCAGCCCTGGCTGGGGAGCTCAATACACCACAGTTGTGGGTTGATAAATGAAGGACACCTGGCCCATGTGGCTCAGTGGTTGAGTGTCAACCTGTGAACCAGGAGGTCACAGTTCGATTTCTGGTCGGGCACGTGCCCGGGTTGCGGGCTTCCTCCCCAGCAGGGGGCGTGTGCCGGGGTCTTTCTCAGCATCTAGAAGGGTTCAGGAATCTGGAGAAGGGCTGTGTGTAAATTAATAAAGAGACTAGAAATATAAATTTGGAATACATGGGGGAGCCAGAGGAGACCTAGCTTCAGTAACCAAGTTCCCTGAATCTCTGGACCCCTAGCTTTTTTATTAACACAAATTGCCCCAAAGCAAGGCAGATATACATATCGAAGGTTAAGGTTTGGTATACAGTAGGCATTGTCAGGTTGGGGAAACTGCCTTTGGCTGTTCTAGTGACAGGCAATAATATATGCAAATCCTTAGGTGTGGGGAAATGCTTCCAGCTATTCCAGCAGCAGGTGATATGACTTCAGCCCTGCTGAAGCCTTAAGTTCCATCAACCTTTTGACGAAACTTCTTGCATTTAAGACATGCTGGAATTAGCCGCCAGGAGGCGTGCAGGCGGCAGCTGATCAATGTTTTCCTCTTATCATTGATGTTTCTGTCTCTCTCTCCCTCTTCCTTCCTCTATGAAAGCCATAAAAATATATGTGGGGGGTGGGGGGGAAGATGCATGAAGGAAGAAGGAAGTGAAGTGAAGTGAAGTGAAGTGAAGTGAAGTGAAGTGAAGTGAAGTGAAGTGAAGTGAAGGGGAGGGAAGGAGGAGAGAGGGTGGTAGGCAGGGAGGATGTCACTGGGCAAATGGATGGGCCACTGCTCACAACGATCATCCTTTCCTGATTTACTCACAATTCTGGTTACACTGTCTGAGGGTCCGACCAGGAGCGATGCTGTCTTTATTCTATTTTGTTCAATATAATAAAGATGTAACCAAACAACTGATTTTAAACGCCACCAAGATGTCGCTCCTGCCATTTTCAAAAAAAGGGAAAGGTACAGACAGGATATCTCACAGGACTTGGGAAACTGAGATCCCAAGTTTGGGGACACATTTCAAGAGTCCCAACGTCTGAAACATTTGAAATCAAAATACTCCTGGGAGCTGACGTTCAGTGGCAGAGGGCGCCTGTCCTCACCCACTGAGACCAGGTTCCGGAAGTTCTCCAGCATCACGTCTCCGTACAGTTTCCTCTGGGACGGGTCCAGCAGCCCCAGCTCCTCCTCCGTGAAGACCACAGCCACGTCCTGGAAGGTCACCGCCTCCTACAGCACCAAACACAGGTGACCTCAACTTTACGACCAATGGCCACGGGGAGCGGGGCAGCACTGAGGGGCAGAGGGGATGGGGGGAAGTTGTCCTGGATTCTGCCGGCCCTGAGTCTATTTTATGTAGTTTCCCCCTCATCTCCACCCAGCATGTCAATTTCATACACTAATTTTCCACAGTCCCGTCCAAAGTGTGCGCAATTTACAAAACAACCCGTTTCTTTCACTTGGTGTCATCTGTGGGTATTTCTACAGGAAGCACCCTGAACTGTAAGTCTTGAATCATGGGGGATGTACTGTACATTTCATATATTGATTAGCACTACCCGATTGTTCCAGAAATGTTAGGTCAATTTATTCCCAACCGGGTCTGATAGCCCTTCTCTCTCCTTCCTCACTCACACAGTCACTAAGCCTGGGTTGTGTCACTTTGTGACAACCTGACCAACCAGCAGGGCCCCCTTCCTGAGGAGCAATGAAATGGGTCCTCTGTGCCCTCAAGGCACAGGCCACCTACCTGTGACATTATTTGTGAGAGCATTCAAAGTGACGGTGTTCATGCCAGCACACCTCCGTTTAAATCCCAAAGCTGTGCCCCTCCCAAGCTGCATGACTTCAGACAAATGCCTGGATCTATTTCCTCATCTGTATGATGGTGCTCATACCAGAGATTACAGCGTGGCCCATAAGTCACGTTACCATTTAAAAATATCATAACTTTTATGGCCGTAATTTTAAAAAATATGCTTCAGATTGTAAAAATGTCTTTTGTGGAAATCTATTATGGAAAAATTCACAATGGAACAACGCGTAAGAATCACTGAATTTTATTTCAGAAATCAGCACTCCATTGTTCTAACACAGAGAGCAAGCATGCACTATTTCCATGTCAGGAGTCCGCCCACAGCATCAGCAATACATCCCTTTGCTCAGCGTTTGCAGCAGCAGGCGGCTGTTAGTGATCTCCACAAGCCGGAGATCACACTTAGTGCCTAACACAACAGGATTTCATGCAGCAACGCCTTCAGGAAGAACCAAGAACATCCACTTGAAGACATTCTGGCAAGCTCGGAGTCTCACGGACTTCGCTGCAGCGCATGCAAACAAATTTACACATGGACCGCCCCGCCCGTGTGGCTCAGTGGTTGAGCACGGACCTATGAACCAAGAGATCACTGGTTCGATTCCCGGTCGGTGCTCTTTAAAACGACTTTTTAAAAACCTTAAACCAGTTTTCCCCCTCCCTGGCTGCTTGAAGATTAACTTTCATCATGAATGACACAGTAACCATCTGGAGCAGGAAGTTCATGACCAACAGACTCCTTCAGTGGAAGCAAATGGTCATTGATGTCCTTCACCCAGGGAAGGCAACACTACCCATGACAGAAATTCGGGAAAAACTAGCCAACATGTATGAGACCACACCTGATGCCATCTTTGTGTTTGGATTCAGAACCCACTTTGGTGGTGGCAAGACCACTGGCTTTGGCATCATTTATGACTCCTTGGATTGCGCAGAGAAAAATGAACCCAAACACAGACTTGCAAGACATGCCTGGATGAGAAGACGACGACCTCAAGAAAACAGAGAAAGGGACGCACGAAGAAAGTGAAGAAAGTCAGGGGGGTTTCCACGGCCAACGCTGGTGCCGGCAGAAAGGAGGAAAGATTCCTCGCTGACTTTATCTGTGGTGATGGTGCAGGTTTTTCATGAGAGGATGAATACACTAAACCTTTATGTGAAAAAAACCCACAACCCCACAAAAACCTTAAACCACATAAATACATAGAAATAGGAAACTTTTTAAGAAACATTAATCTATTGAAATACGATGTAGTCATTAAAAATGCAGGGGAGGGAAACTTCTGATTCTGGCTAGAACAGGGGAACGGGTGCTGAACATCCCCTCTTATCATGAGTAAGTAGGAAACACAGGGACAAAATATATGAAACTGTTTTCAACATTGAAGCACACTCCTTTAATCCCTGAAATCAAGGAAACAAATGAGATGAGCCCTATGATGACTGTAAATTTCTGCTTGTATATAATTTTAAAAAATATATATTTTTATTGGTTTCAGAGAAGAAGGGAGAGAGAGAAAGAAACATCAATGATGAGAGAGAATCATTCACAGGCTGCCTCCTGCACGCCCCTGGGGATTGAGCCTGCAACCCAGGCATATGCCCTGAGCAGGAATCGAACCGTGACCTCCTGGTTCATAGGTCGACGCTCAACCACTGAGCCACGCTGGCCGGGCTGCTTGTAGATAATTTTTGAGCTGCTGGTAGAGGACAGGGGAACCCAAACAGAGCCTCTCTGACTTGGAGGCAGAAATCAGAGAATTGGGAGGCCAGGGGAGTGGAAATTCCAGGCGGAGTTCCAGAAGGAAGGGAGCTATGCAGAGCAAGAGCGCTGCCGACCTGCACAGGCACCCTGCATCCCTTCGAGCCCCCCCCCAAAAACGGAACGGAGCAGGCACAGGATGAAAAAACACAGGCCCGGCCTAGAGTGGCTGGGGAGCCACGGGCTGAATGGTTCCCAGAGCTTAGCAGGACTCAGAGGTGTGTGAATTCCAAACAGCCAATGTGGAAAGCCCTCACTGATCACTAGGGACGAGCAACAGCAGCCCCTTTAGTAAAGGCTTTAGTGAAAGGGCTAAGCTATCTCTAGAAGGGAGGTTCTCATCAGTGGCACTACTGCATTGGACACCTGTTTGTGGCGGGGGGTGGGGTGGGGGTTATCCTGAACATTGTAGGACATTCCACAGCTTCCCTTGCTTCTGTCTAGTAGTTGCCAGTGGTACCCACCCCTCTAGTCATGACAGTTAGAAATCTCTACAGAATTGCCAAGTGTCCCACGGTGGGGCAAAAACAATGACTTTGAGAACCACTGCTCTAGGATAAAGGTCACTCTAGACTCACCCGAAAAAAGCTTAAAAATAACGCTCAAAAGAATCAAACTGAACCAATGGAACACACAACCATCTGAGTATAAACAGAAATGGGGTTTTACAAAATTAGACACTCATTCTTGATAAAAACTCCAAGTAGAAACTTCTCAACCCCAATAAAGGCATCTACAAAAACCCATCAGGTAATGGCAAAAGACTGAATGCCTTCTCCCCGATATTAGGAGCAAGGCAAGGCAGTACAGCAAGCATGTCAAACTCAAAGGCTAACACGGGCCAAATAAACAAGGTTTAAGTGTATGTGGGCCGCAAAAAAACCCAAAAGCTTCCATTTTCATAGAAACGTAGGTTTATTTCGACAAGAGACATGCTGAATACAAAGGGCTGAAATAAATGAGTAATCATTAACATAAATAGAACATTTTAATAAAAATTAATATTTTTTCTTGAACATTAACTTACCAGACACTGCATAACTGCACAAATTAATAAGCGTAATGCAAATAAACCTATTTTTCTTGTTCTCCGAAAGCTAAATATTTCCTGTTGTGCACACCAAACAGCTCAGTTCAAGACTAATGACGTGGCCATCAGCTGCTAAAATATTCGCTGCTAGTATTAGTGGAGAGAAATGGTGTGCCTGCGCATAAGGTGTGTAAGGGAAATGAATGCAACACAATTATAGTAATCAGTCATTAGCGAACGTTGTAGTTCGTTAGTAATAATTACGTGTAAGAGGATATTGTAAAAATTAAGTTACAAAATTTTTATTAAAACGTTTCTTACATACTGTTATATTTGCTGGGCTGCAAAAATACTCGTTGTGGGACGCATGCGGCCCCCGGGCTGCGAGTTTGACATGCTTGCTGTACATGGTAGTACTTCTATCCTGAACTGTTCTAGCAGTCCTAGCCAGTGCAATGAGAGAAGGAAAAGAAGTCAACAGAATGGAGATGCGGATGGGAATGGAAGAAGGACAAATCTTTATTTACCGTCTTTGCAGAAAAATCTGTGACATACAAAATGTTACTAGAATATGCAAATTTAGTAAAGTCAAGATACAAAAATCAATTAAATAGAAACTTAATTTCAAAAACAATATCATTTAGAATAGCTGATCCAAAACATCACTTAGGGATGAATATAACAAAATATGTATAAGAAATCTACACATTGTAAACCATAAAACATGGCAGAGAAAGGAAATAAGACTCAAATAAATGAAAAAGACATAAATGAAAGATCTAAATGTTCATGGGTCAGAAGGACTTGTATCCACAATCTAAAAAGAACTCGTAAAATTCAATAGTAAGAACACAACTTAATTTAAAAATTGAACAGGAGAGCTGAACAAACAATTCCAAAAGAGGACATACAAATGGTCAAAAAGAAAACAAGATATTCAAAATCCTCAGGCATCGGGGAAATGCAAATGAAAATCGCACTGATAAAAAAAAAGGAAGAAAATCACATGGATATACCACTATACTACTGCTATTACAACAGCTAAAATTTAAAAGATGGAAAATATCTAACGCTGGAAATGAGGTGGAAGCAACTAGAACTCTCACATATTGCTGGTGAGAACGTAAAATATACAACCACAGTGGAGAATATTTGGCAGTTTCTTAAAAAGCTAAGCATATGACCCAGAGATTCGTCTGCTAATTATTTATCAAAAAAAGAAAGAAAACCCATGTTCATCCAAAAGTCTAGTACACAAGTCCTCATAGAACTTTATTTACAACTAGAGGCCCGGTGCACAAAATTCGTGCATGGCGGTGTGTGTGTCCTTCAGCCCAGCCTGCACCCTCTCCAATCTGGGACCCCTCAAGGGATGTCCGACTGCCCGTTTAGGCCCGATCTGGATTGGGCCTAAAGGGGCAGTCGGACATCCCTCTCACAATGCTGGCTCCCAACCACTCGCCTGCCTGCCAGCCTAATCACGCCCTAACCACTCCCCTGCCAGCCTGATTGATGCCTAACTGCTTCCCTGCCAGCCCTATTGCCCCTAACTGCCCTCCCCTACAGGCCTGGTCACCACTAACTGTTCTCCCCTGCCGGCTTGGTTCCCCCCAACTGCCCTCCCGTGCAGGCCTGATCACCCCCAACTGCCCTCCCCTGCAGGCCTGGTCCCTCCCAACTGCCCTCCCCTGCTGGCCTGATCACCCACAACTTCCATCCCCTGCTGGCCATCTTGTGTCCACATGGGGGTGGCCATCTTGTGTGTTGGAGTGATGGTCAATTTGCATATTACCTCTTTATTATATAGAATAGCCAAAAACTAAGAACCGGTGATTGGATAACCAAATTGTGGTATATACCCATACAATGTAATACTATGCAGCAATAAAAACTATTGATATGTGTTCAAAACCATAATGATGAACAAATGAAGCAAGACATACTGTATAATTCCATTTGAACTTTAGGAAAGATTAATCTGTCGTGACATAAAGTTAATCAGGTGTTGTCTACAGCCGGGGTGTGGCAAGGGGCACGAGGGAACCTTTTGTGGTGATGAAATATGTAAAGAGCTCCTTCATTTAACAATAAAAATTAGGAGCCCATTTTTAAATTATATTTAATTATATTTCATTTTTAAAAGCCCATGCAAAAGTGTTATAAATAAAAATAAATTTTTTTCAGAGGCACAGTGGAGTGTATGGTATGCTTGTTTGTAGCTTCTCAAGTTCACACACCAAAAGTAGAAACCTTCTGAAACGAGTATATAAAAGAAGGCCGAATCACAGAAAACTCAAGTGAAAACATAAGATTGAAAATTGTTCATATACTCTGGCTGAAATTATATGTAATATTGCATAGGGGAAAACAGCTGACGTAGCAGTGTAGTAATGTGGCTTTTAAAACTTATTTTTATATCTATGAATCCCTGCACCATTTATTTGTGAAACGAAGATGGTAAAATAAAACAAAAACAAAAACAGAACCAATATAAAAGGCCAGCTAGTTACAGGCACATAACAAACACCTGTCTTTTATCCTTCCCCAGGAAGAGAAAGATGCTGTGTCTAAGCTTTGAGAAGAGATCTTTAAGAGATCAAAATAAAAACTCAACTCACCTGGAACTTGGCCATTTCTCCTGCTCCTGGAGAAGCACAGAACCCTGGGAAGGCAGAAGTGGCAAAGGAGAAAGAAGCCATGAGACACGGGCCCTGGCACACACGGCTGCTCTGTGTGGATTTTAAAGTGACCCCCTCCTTTGGCCCACAGCAGTACCTCTCAGCCAGGGGCCCTGGTGCAGTGAGCTGCCCGCCGGCTCCACGCAGTAAGGCTAGCACAGAGTCCCTTGACGCTCCCAGGGTTAGCACTCCCAGCCTGGGTACCGTGGGAAATGCAGGGCACTGGGATGTACTGGCCATGACAGTGAAAGCAAACTCGGAGGCCCAAAGGTCTGGGTGGGGCATATCGCCAGGATCCCCCTATTGATCCTTTGGACCCACTAGCTCTTTGTGCCTATTCCACATCTATCAGGTGGGGATAGCACCATTATCTAGCTCACAGCGTTGTTAAGAGGTTTCAGTGAATACATTCGACTAAGCATGCAATGCCTGATAGCTACTCATGTTCATGGGCCTTCCTACTTCAGGCAGAAGCAGTCTAGTCGGAACGAGAGCAATGCATCCACTTCTCAAAGTCTGGAAGCAATACCCATTCGTAACGCCCAATTCCCTTGCTCTGCCTCTTCAGTTTGCTGCTCTCTCCTGCTCTGCTCCGTAATGGAGCTTTACAAGGAGACCTGACATTTCACAGTATTTGGTGAGAGAAAGCAAGCAAGTTGGGGCTGGGGCACCTGGCTAGCTGGCCACCTGCCCGCCACCTGCTCACCTGCCTGCTGCCTGCCAGCCACTCTGAGAAGCCTTCCATCACCTGGAGATCATGAACACATCTTTTTATCCTTAGATTCTAGCATAGAATAAATACCGTATTTTCCGGCGTATAAGGCGACTGGGCGTATAGAAGATTTTCCTGGGTTAAAAAGTTGTCTTATACGCCGGAAAATATGGTACTCAAAACCCATGGAATCAGAGACTGACTGAAAACGCACTCCACTGGGTAGCCGGGGAAGGACTGGATTAGTCTATGTCTGAGGTTCCTCTGAGCTGAGCCATTCTAAGCCTGTAGTTCCCAAATGGGAGGAGGAGAAGATGACCTACATTTTCCAATTCCTTTTTCTGGGTTTCTTATTTTACTGGCTTTGCTCAAACAACATCAAGGTCATCTGTAAAAGTGACATATTCATAAAAGGGTCAATCATGGGCTTCTGGATAAGGCAAAGCCTACTGATTTATGTAATTTTAAAAGTGATGTTCTGATTGGTAGATCTCACAAGAGGTATTTACTGAAATGTCATTCTCCTCAAAGAGTTCTTCCATGGACATGCTTTATATCATTTAAATCCCCCACCCCACCTCTTCCATCCCTCTTCCATTCACTCCCTTTTTATGTTTAGTGTCATTACTTTCTAACGTACTCCTGTATGTTTTAGTTTTTTACCTTCCTTGTATTTATCCATCTTTTTAATGAAGGCCCATTGTTTTGGTCACTACTCTTTCTCCAGCTCATTGGCATGTAGCAGGCACTCAAGACAGATTTGTTAAAAAAATAATAATAATGAATGACTCAATCTATAGCTGATAAAGATACATCCTGTATCACATTAGCTGAGAGCCTCCTTACTAATCACCAGAATCAACTCATCCATTCAACAAATCCTTATTGAGCATCGAACATGGGCCCGGCGCATTAAAGTCCCCGATCTCATGAAGCTGATATCACACTAGAGGAGGCAGGTAGGAAACATAACTATAGAATGCATCAGCCAGTCACAGACACTATAAGAAAAATATGGCAGGAAAAAAGGGAGACAAGCAAACGGGAGGTGCTATTTCAGAAGGGATGGTGCAGTGCCAGTGCTGTAGTGACTAGTCCAGTCACATTTGCAGGTCAGTTATCATCCTGTGCCTCGTCTGTATGTTGTTTTGAGGAAGAAATGAGTTAATACATGGACATTCTGTCTGACTCATAATATGCTCCCAAGAAATGCTAATTATCATTGTCATTATGTAATGATAAATGATGCACTTGTCCGGGTTCGTTCGTAAGTGAACCTGTGCTAGGACATGAAACTATGGTCAATAACTGTACGTCAACTGTACAGCCAAGAGTGAGTGAGATAAAGGGCCAGAGATACCCATATGGATCCTTTTCACAGTTTTGCCACCTAATCCGCCTTCAGGAAACCAGAAAACAATCTCTCGGGGCTGCAGGCCCTGGTATCCAGCTGCCAGTGGACACACGCACCAGCCACCAACACTTATTGAGTAACTTCCCTCTGCCAACCTCGTCACAGTGTTGGGCACGCTGAAAAGAACGACACAATCCCCACAATAAGGAAATCGACAGCTTAGGGGGAGACACCGGCTGGAAACCAAGAGCAAACTAAATTCCTAATAAGCAAACAACATTCAGCGCCTCCCCTTTAACTGCAACTCTTCAGGACCCCAGCTTTCTCACCTACCACCATTCTCCTGGTTACCAGGTGAGGACTTCAGAATTGTTCATGTCTTCTCTCCCTTGACCTCCATATATTTATAATAATCCAACATACATCCTCTTGCCTCCATGTCTGGTGTTGGCAATAAAACACTAAGGCAAAAGTAAAGAGAGGGGAGGACTATATAACAAGATGGACAAAGGGTTGGCAACAGTTGAAGGCTGTGCTGGCAATGTGGGAATTCATTAGTATATTATTTCTCTCCACTTGTGTTTGAAAAGGTTCATGATCACAAGTGACCAAAGCACTACAACTATGACAATGTGTGAGACGCAGAGAAAAAATAAATAGACACAGAAACGACTAAAGAGAAGCACATTCACATCCTTATAGTTATCTCTACATGTGGGATCATGGATAATTTTTGGCTTCCTTCAGCTATTTTTCAAATTCTCTATGATAAGCACAAATGAACTCTATAATCAGAATAGGAACATAATGCCATATTAAATAACAAGGAATTAATTAAATGAGCACAGACTTCAAGGGCCCTAAGGTCCTAATTTATTACCAAATGACCCTCCCTCCTTCAGTCCTCGGGATTACCATTTCTTAGGGCTGAAGGAGAGTATGGCGGGAAGGTCAAGAACCAGGCTGCCTGGGTTCAAATTCTCAGTTCTGTGTCTTCCCTGTTCCCTTAAACTCTTCACCTATCAACATTCTCATCTGTAAAATACAGATAATAGTAGTATCTTTGTCTGTTATGAGGATTAAATAATTAAAGCATATAAAACCTATAGAAGACTATGTGCCACTCAACATGTTAAATATTGTTACTCATTCATCAGCACTTGTCTCATCCAACCTCCCCTTCACTCTATAAATATTTGAACGTTTGCCCAATAGAGAAAACTTGGTAATGAGTGAAGGAAGTCTGCTTCCCTATTGAGAACAGAAATGACACACACTTTTGGGACAATGTTACCAGGAGCCAGGGGTCACTCCCTCCTCTCTGCACCCTCTTTGAGAAGTCAGGGCTGAGAGAGGAAAAGAGGTTGGAAGATGGCACAACTGAATCTCTGGTCCAGGATGAATCACAGTGGACATCCTCCAGGCACCAGCTGGGAGGACCCACTTCTTCCTTTTAAAAAGGGTGGGGGGTCATTAGCCATCCAGGAAGAGCTGCACTCCCCTGGGGGCAGAGAAGGGCCAGTGGGCTGCAGCTGGAGCTCAGGCTCATCACAGAAGCTTTCAGGGACGGAGTGCTTCTCCAACAGAAAGAATCCTATATAATACAGAGGCGATATGCAAATTGACCCTCATGCCCTCACAAGATGGCTGCCTACGACCAGGCCAGCAGGGGGGTTAGTGAGGGATGATTAAACGACTGAACAAGCAGGCTGCGTGGGGCAACCAGGTCGGCGGGGAGGGGGGGTGCAGTTGGGGGTGGCCAGGCCAGCAGGGGGTACTGTTGGGGGCGATTAGATTGGCAGGGGGGGCAGTGAGGGGCGACTAGGCCGGTGGGGGGGCAGTTGGGAGTGATCAGGCCAGCAGAGGGGGGCAGTTGGGGGTGACCTGGCTGGCAGGGGGGGCAGTTGGGGGCGACCTGGCTGGCAGCGGGGGGCAGTTAGGGGCGACCAGGCTGGCATGCAGAGGCAGTGAGGGGCGATTAGGCCAGTGGGGGTGGGTGGGGGGAGAAGTTAGGGGCAACCAGGCAGGCAGGCAGATGAGTGATTAGGAGCCAGCGGTCCAGGATTGTGAGAGGGATGTCCGACTGCCGGTTTAAGCCCGATCCCAGTGATCAGGCCTAAACCGGCAGTCGGACATCCCCCGAGGGGTCCCAGATTAGAGAGGGTGCAGGCTGGGCTGGGGGGACCCCTTCCACCCCGTGCACGAATTTTGTGCACCGGGCCCTCTAGTAGATTGATAAGGTTTAAGCATTTTTACATCTTTTTACTTCACCTAAATCTCACAACACCCCTCCTAGGGAGGAACTACCGAGGCAAGGTAGTAGTGGGAGGGTAGGAAAACTCCTCAGCAAGTAGAATGGGGATACAGACAGATACCTCCACAAACTATGCACCGAAAGGGCCACACGCTCACCTGACAAGCTCAGGGAAGGCCCACGTGGCAGCCTTGCAAACTCAGAGACCTAAAGTAACCACAAAGGATGGTCTGAAATTAAAACTTTAAAAATATATGTTTTTATTAATTTCAGAGAGGAAAGGAGAGGGAGAGAGAGAAAGAGAAACATCAATAATTACAGAGAATCATTGATCGGCTGCCTCCTGCACACCCCCTACTGGGGATCGAGCCAGAAACCTGGGCATGTGCCTGGGATCAAACCTGGACCCTTCAGTTCACAGGTTGATGCTCTATCCAAAGAGCCAAATCGGCTAGGGCTGAAATTAAAACTTTTTAACTAAAAGCAGTTTATGGCTTGTCCTAGGCTAGAATCTTCCCCGACAAAAGTCTATCTTTACCGTAGCCGAGTCTAAGATAACATTCCTTTGAAATGCCAGGGTAACTTCCCTTTTTCCAAACCCGCAGGGTTCAGCCAATGCACCAGAGCAGAGACTACAAATCCTCCTTGTTGTTTTTATCCTGTTAATTGTTGACTGGTAGGTATCCTGTACCCACCTATGAAAAGACGTGTCTATCATTTTACTTTTCACCCAATCCCGGAGGTTTCCCGTCTTGCTTTCTCTCACCTCCGTAATCCATCACCGAGGCATTTCAGGTAACCCACTTGCATCTTCTCCTGATTGTAATGTAATAATTAAGGTGCAAAAACTGCCGTTCTCGGGAGCCGTTGAGATTTTGCTTCCTGACAATTGTCGATAGTTTGGCTCAGATAAACTTATATTCTCTGTAAGTTTGAGTTTTTCTTTTGTTGATAAAACTGATACCACAATTAACAGCTAGATATAGAAGGTCACCCAGGTGGAAAGCAGGGTCATGGGTTTAGACCTCCCCCCTGACCTTTCCTCTCTAGAGATAACATATAGGATTCAGTTGTATTTCAGCTCCAGGCCCAGAAAAGCTGCAAAACCAGGGCAGGGAGGCCAGGGCCAGCTGCAATGACTAATGACCCCTGCCCTGGCGCTGACCAAGCAGTGAGACCTAACCCTGAAAGGGCACACCTGGAAAAGCTGAGGAATATTCTATTGAGACCCTCAGCGAGGCACCCCCTCCCCCCACACAAAAAAAAATTCCGCCTCTGGAAAGCAGCTAAAACCCAACAGAAAGGAAGCCAGCCCCAGGCTCTCTTTGGAGTGTGCCCACACCTTATATCTGGCATGGACTTTTTATTTCCTTTCTCCTAAACTCTTAACTGTCCCCAGAATTAATAAACAGACTCCTAAGATAACCTCCACTCCTGCTGTGAAATCTCCCCCGCAGGGAGCCACGAACACACACACTACTGGCTGGCTGGGGGGTGACTGGGCCGGCCGCATCCAGTGCCACTAGTATTAACTGCACTCAAGGTAGCAATAGAGCAATTACACAACTCTTCCAAGGTATCATTAGGAGGCGGCAGAGCGAGCAGAAGTAAGGGAGGCGAGGGAACCGGGCCCAGAGACCTCCACCCTAGAATCGGGACCCCGGCCCGCCCCCAACTCCATCCCAGGAGCAGGCACAGACCTGCCAACGCGGCTTCTACTCCTCCGAGCAAGACGGCACCTGCGGCCCCCGCGCCCAGGCAAGCCGGGAAGGGACCGAGGGCTCCCGCACTCACTCACCTCCAGAAGGCACTGCGAACGTCCCGCGTCGCTCCGCACAATCCCCCAGAGAAACGAGGGCTGCAGCGCCCCCTTCCTAGAGCGGAAGTGGCTCTGACTGCCCTGGACTACAATTCCCAGAATCCTCCACAGGTAGCGCTTTCCTTAGGTCACCACTTAAAAAAAACACACTGTGGCTTGGCTCAGTGGGTAGAGCGATGGCCTGAGAACTGAAAGGTCCCAGGTTCCATTGCGGCCAAGAGCACGTCCCCAGGTTATGGGCTTCGATTCCCAGTGGGGGACTTGCAGGAGGCAGCCAATCCATGATTCTCCATTATCATGGATGTTTCTATCTCCCTCTCCCTCTTCCTTCCTCTCTGAAATCAATAAAAATATACCTTTAAAAAATGTTGTGGTGTGTGTTGTTTTTGTCGATAATCCTCACCTGAGGGTATTTTTCCCATTGCTTTTCAGAAAGACTGGAAGGGAGAGAGGGGGAGAGAGAGAGAAACCTCCACTGGTTGCCTTTCCCCGGCGCCCTGAAAGTGGGGAGCGAACCTGAAACCTAGGTACATGCCCTTGACCTGGAATGGAACCCTCCACCACAACGATCTAACCACTGAGCAACCAGCCACTTTAAAAAAAAATGCATAAGATGGTTCACTTCAGTCAGTTCTCAGGCGCTATTGGCACATGACCTCTTTTTTTCTTTATCTTTCCCTTCTTCCTTTTTCCTGACTTTTAAAAATCATAGCACATATAAGTGTGACTGAAAAGTAACTGTGGCTGTGCCCTGGCCGGTGTCCTCAGTGGTTAGAGCAGCAGCCCTCAAAGGAGGGGTCACAGGTTCCATTCCCAGTCAAGGGCTCTACCTGGATGATAAATGGGATCCCCAGAGAGGCAGCCAATCCTCAATCTCTCTCTCTTTCCCTCTCTTTCTCTCTTTCCCCTTCCCCTTCCTCCCTCCCTCCCTTCCACTCTCTCTTAAGAATCAATGCAGCCCGGCCAGTGTGACACAGCGGTTGAGCATCCACCCAGCAACCAAGAGGTCACGGGTTTGATTCCTGGTCAGGGCACATGCCCTGGTTGCTAGCTCCATCCCCAGTAAGGGGTGTGCAGGAGGCAGCTGATGGATGATGTTTCTCTCTCATCCATATTTCTTTCTCTCTCTATCCCTCTCCCTTGCTCTCTAAAAAAACCAATAAAAGCATTTTTTAAAAGAATCAATGGAAAAAAATCCTTGTGTGAAGATTAACAAACAAAAACAGTAACTGTGGCTGAATATCTTACTGTCGGTGTGATGCTGTTGCTTTCTTTAGTCTGCTTGTGCCTGGATGCATCTAGACCTCTGACAGTTTATCTTGTGGGAGCTATTCATTCCGAAATGCTGAAGGCACACAAATAGGAAAAGTAACCTCTCATCAACCCACAAAACAAATACCTAAAGTTTCTCTTTTTCTTAATTTGAAATGCTGGTTTTGAAATTAGTTTTCTGGCAAATGAAAGAACATGCACTGTCAAGAAACTGAAGGAAATACTACACTGTACTTCAAAAAGAAAAGCCTACAATAAACATTGAAAATGCTTCTTCTTTAGCTCACCTTCAAATGTCTCATCATTTATCAGTCTGCTCTTGACATCGTAAATATGATAGGATGTTTTATTTTTATACAAAGTGGTTGAAATGAGCCACAGTTATTCAAAAAGCAGGTGTGGCCCTAACCGGTTTGGCTCAGTGGATAGAGCGTCGGCCTGCGGACTCAAGGATGCCAGGTTCGATTCGGGTCAAGGGCATGTACCTTGGTTGCAGGCACATCCCCAATGGGGAATGTGCAGGAGGCAGCTGATCGGTGTTTCTCTCTCATCGATGTTTCTAACTCTCTCTTCCTCTATGTAAAAAATCAATTAAATATATATATTTTTTAAAAAGTAGATGTGGAAGTCTGAGATCCTGCTCAGATAACTATAACAAATTAAATTCTTTCCTTTTTGCACATTTATTGAAGTATAATTGACAAATAAAATTGTAATATATTTAGGCCCAGGCCAGGAGTCTCATTGTTTAGAGCATTGCCCCAATACACCAGGGTTTCGGGTTCGATCTCCTGTCAGGGTGCATACAAGAAGCAACCAATAAATGCTTTATGGATGGAGAAACCAGTCAATTTCTCTCTCTCTCCCTTGCCCCCTCTCTCTAATATTGATAAATGAAAAATTTTTAAATTATAATATACTTAAAATGTATGTAATGAATTGATATGTGTACAGTAAGTACATTGTGAAAGGATCCCCACAATCTAATTCATCCATCACCTCACATTGCTTTTTTGTTTTTTTAGGGTGAGAACCTTTACAATCTACTCTGTCAACAAATTTCAATTATAGTCAACATAGGTTTGCACCTTTTCACCAATCTCTCTCCATTTCCTCCACCCCACCTGCATCCCTCAGGCAACCACCACCATTCTACTCTGTTTCTGGGAGGTTGGGGAGGTTGTTTTTTATTCCCGCCCCTCCACTAGATTTCGCATATACTTCTACCATGCAGTATTGGTCTTTCTCTGTCTGGCTTATTTCACTTAACATAATGCCCTGCGTTTTCATTCATGTTGTTGCAAATATTTCTCCATATTTTTTGAAACCAATGGTTGGAATTAGAGGCTCAATTTGATTAATTTTTAAGAAAGAATACTTTATGGGTGTTTCTTAACCTGCCAAGAAAACTTAAAAGAGAACAAAATGAGAAGACCTCCTCTACCAAATAGCAAGACTGATTGCAAAGCTATAATTAATGCACTATGATATTGGTAAAAGTATTGAAAAATAGACCAATCAAAGAAAATTGAGGCCAATACAGACCTGTAATTATGTATAGACTAGAGGCCCGGTGCACAAAATTCGTGCACGAGTAGGGTGCCTAGGCCTGGCCAGCAATCAGGGCCAATCGGGGCCCTCTTGCTGCCGGCCAGGGCCTCCCTTCCCCGGCTGCTGGCTGCCAGCCGGGGTCTTCCTTCATTCCATGCTGCTCCCTGGTGGTCAGTGCTCGTCATAGCGAGTGATTGAACTCTCTGTCTCCCAGTCGAACTCCCAAGGTGACACTTTGCGTATTAGCCTTTTATATATATAGATAACTGATTTTCTTTAAAGGTGGTACTGCAAAGTAGTGGGGAATGAGGAAAAATTTTGGTAACTGGCATAGGAACAACTAGTTATTCATATGGAGAATAATTAAATTCTGCCAAAGGCAATATACACCTTGAAGATTCCATAAGTTGATTTTAATTCTGTCACCTACCAAAAAGCAAATTTCAAAAAAAAAAGAAAAAGGAAGGAAGGGGAAAAGGGTGGAAAGAGATTAACCAGGCTTTGAACTGGCTAACTTTTGGTGCAAAGGACAATGCCCAACCATCTGAGTCACTCTGGCCGGGGCAAATGTTCTTCTATATATATCTGCAGTAGACAAAAATTTACTTCTGAAGAGCAAAGGTGAATCTTCCTTAACTTTAATATATTCCTTAATTTTAATCCACTGTACTGTATGAAATAAAGGAATCATATTATGAGTTCTTGGCCACAGGAAATTTTTAGTCAGTTATTTTATTCATTTAATTTTTCATAGCTTTTAAGCTTTAATACAAATAATGGTCACTGTAAATACATATAACTTGGAAGTTTATGAGAAAATAATCCAAAACCTTCCCTGTTAGCCCCCAAACTAGCTTGTATATGTCAAATATCCTTTTCACACATTCTTTTTTGGCATGTACTCATTTTGAAAGATCATTTACATTAACTGGATTTTACAAGAGGGTTACAACATATTTCTCCCCTGAATATCAGTCCTATTCCTGGACTTATGAGATTACAAGTTAAGAAACCCCTTTCCACTCTCACAACATTATAGTGTTTTATCCCCAGCATGGACTCTCCAAAAACTAGATGTACAACCTGACTGAAATGAACACATTTCTCATTCTTTTTTTAAAAAAATATATTTTTATTGATTTTTTACAGAGAGGAAGGGAGAGGGAATAGAGAGTTAGAAACACTGATGAGAGAGAAACATCGATCAGCTGCCTCCTGCACACCCTCTACTCAGCATATGCCCACAACCAAGGTACATGCCCTTGACCGGAATTGAACCTGGGACCCTTCAGTCCACAGGCCGACGCTCTATCCACTGAGCCAAATCAGCTAGGGCTCAGATGTCTTTTGAAAGTGTTTTTATCTATTATCCACAGGTATTACAAGCCATTTTTATTGTTCTGCCTTAAGATAAGCTACTTATCACACAGCCCTGGTTCCACATCATTGCTGCACAACTAATGGTTCCTCAGAATGATGTATTCAGCCTTTAAGGGTACAAATTGATGCTGCTATTTCCAATTTACTTCTTGTTTGAACCTAGAATCCATCTTTTTTATTTTTAGTATGTTTTTATTATTGATTTTAGGGAGAGAAAGAGAGAGCTAGAGACACTGATGAGAGAGAAACATCAACATCAATTGGCTGCCTCCTGTACACCCACTGCTGGAATAGAGTCCACAACCCAGGCATGTGCTCTGACTGGGAATCAAACCTGTGACCTCTTGATGCATGGCTTGACATTCAACCACTGAGCCACACGGGCCAGACTCTATCTTTTACTTAAATGCGCAGAACCTGGGCAAGAGAGGCATACAATGTCCAAGGCTATCCAAGTTTCATGAACTTGAACCAACAGCTAAATTCCAGGAATCCTCCCTGAAGAAGAGAGGCCATCAATGATCATGAAGATTGTCATGACTTCAGAATGAACAGGCAATGAACACAGATGTTAAAGAGCCCAGACAGGTGATGTGACTGCCATGGAAAGGTTTGTCAATCCTGGTTATCAACCTATGTCCATTGAAATGCCATGCTAAGTGGATTACAAATCAATGCCACATTGGCCATAAGATACTTGGAAAATCCAACATTACTGTTCCAACATTACTGTTCCAACATTACTGATCCACTTGGCAAATGCCCAAAGTGGTATTTTTAAAAGTAACAATACTGTTTTTACTGCAAAGTAGATGAAAGTCGCTGATGAACCCAAATGAATCCAAATAAGGATTAAATTATCCTAAGCAGTAAAAACTGTCTATGCCACCAACTTGGTGGTTTCACAAAAGCAGTTTTAGAAAACTTTTGTGTATCTCCTGGCAACAACCAAGGTTACTGAAATTAGCCAGGTAAAACGGCCTGGTTTTATGATCTTTTTTCTAATGGCCAGCATCTGAACCATCTTTTTACATGAGGAATTTTTCGTAAGAAAAGAAATGAATGCTACCCAGAGATCCCAAACTTGGAACTGGATGCCTTTGTGGGGAAGGGAGTACAGATGTTTTTGGTTGTAAGAGAAATAGCGGTATTATTTTAAGTAGGAGGTTACATATACATATTTAAATGAGAGTACAGAAAATGTTGACATATGGGCTAGGCAAAAGGGTAGGCTATACTAGAAACCTTTTTTCCTTTGCTGCTGCTTAGCAAATGAATAACAGTTCTATGAATGACAAATGGCCCATGTTGGAAGCCGCCCATTGTCTTCACTAGCAGAGAGCTGTTGACAAGGAACCCGGAAGGTTGGAGACCTTGAGCTCTGAAAGGTCAGAGCTCTGCACCCACTGTTTAGTTGAGACAATGGTAGCTGAAGCAACTTCCACCTTTTAGTTTTATGTAAATCCTTGCTGATTGGCTATTATTGCAATTGCCTGCCTAAGAGCTATGGGTGCATCCCAAAACCTGAATAAAAGGGATAGCAAGGCCAGAGCAAGCAGAGTCCTTCCTCATGAGCTGGGCTCCCGCATGGCCCCCAATTCCCAAATTTATATTTTCTTGTCTAGTCTCTTTCATTTGTGTGCGGCCTCCTCCAGAACCCGAACCCTGAACCTGAACCCTGAACCACGCGGGACGAGGGGGGACACTCACAACTGGGCGCCTTCAACGTGGGACCTCTGGAGGGGATGATATTTCATCTAGAGCGAAGAAAGGAAGAATACACCAAAAAGGTGGGGAAGAATTCAACGTATAGGTGAGGGAAATTCACCGCACGCAAAGCCCACAATCAGCTGCAGAAATCTCGATCTGTAAGTAGGGTGGGAACGTCTTTTTCAGCCAGGCTAATGGGACAGAATTAGGTTATAAAGTAAATTTTATTATAAACTTTTGGTTTGCATGCTTAAGGAATTAAAGTTTTAGAAGGTATTCTCTTACAGTGTTTGTTTGATGTTATAGAACATAACCCTTGGTTTCCTGAAGAAGGTACATTAGATCTTGAATGTTTGGCAAAAAGTTGGTCAAAACTTAAAAAAAAGCTCAGCAGCAGGGAAAAAACTTGCCTCCAAACTGTTTTTCCATGGGGAACACAATATTGCGTTTGCTAGAGCCTTTTACAGGAGAAATTATGAATAATATTTCTGAAGCATTCTTAGCTCCTTATGATTGGTATTCTCTGGCTCGTACAACTCTGGATGGAGATTATTTACTATGGAAGGGAGAATATTTGGAGAAATCTTGAGAGCAAGACCAAGCAAATGGAGGGCAGAATGCTCAAATAACCTATGAAATGCTGGCAGGACTGGGACAGTATATGGATGTACAAAATCAGCTACATTATGTGCAACAGGCGTATGAGCAAATTAGACTTTGTGGAAGGAGATCTTGGTGGGCTTTACCAGCAAAAAGGGACCCTCAGGGCATGCAGGGGCCTATAGAGTCATTTTCTGATTTTGTGGCTTGTCTCACTCGAGCAGTGAGACGACAGATTCAACATGAGACAGCAGGAGATATTTTAATTCAACAATTAACTTATGAAAATAACAATGCCGATTGTAAGAAATGCCTGACGCCTCTGAGGAAAGATAGTACCATTACAGAGATGATTCGAGCGTGTCAGAATGTGGGATCAGGCACTTTTCAAGCAAATTTACTCACTGCTGCAGTAACAGTGGGAAATAAGAGGTGTTATAAGTGTGGAAAAACAAGACATTTCCAAAAGGAATGTAGGCAACCGAGAAGGACACAAGGTAGCGCTCTAGGGAGAGGCATGAACACTCCGCCTCCAGATTTAATCTCTCGGTGTCCTAGATGTCAGAAAGGGAACCACTGGGCCAGTCTGTGTAGATCGAAAGTTCATAGGAACTGGCAGCCGCTAGATCAAGACATAGGGCATGGTCAACCGCCGGGAAACAGCCAGAGGGGCGCCCCCTAGCCCCGTCATCAATAGGGGAAATCTGCCCTGCAAGGCCCACAGTGGATTCCCTCATCCGAGCAACTCCAGGAAGCGCAGGCCTGGATCTTAACAGCACTATAGCAGTCACTTTGACCCCCGATATTGCTCAGCAAGCTATTCCTACAGGAATTTGGGGAACTGTGCCACCGGGAACTTTAGGATTAATTTTAGGGAGGAGTGGAAACACTCTAAAAGGACTAACTGTTCTGCCTGGAGTCATTGATTCAGATTATGAAGGAGAAATTAAAGTTATACTAGAATGTAATCATGTTATGCAAGTTACTCCAGGACAAAGAATTGCTCAGATACTACTTCTACCTTATGTTCAGCAATGTGAGGCTATAAATAGGAAAAGAGGAATGCAAGGATTTGGAAGCTCGGACATCTATTGGATACATGAAATTAGCAAAACCCGTCCTGGGATTAATTTAAGAATAGAGGGAAAACAGCTCCCCTTAACCCACACCAGGCCCCCACCTGCCCATCGGGCTTCCCTGGCCCTCTCCGCAAACTGTTCCAGGGCAAAGACACGGATTCCCCAAAGGCCTCTAGCGTTAAGGAGGCAGACATGGCATCATCGTCCCAATGAAAAGGGGTGAGTCCTAAGCTGGAGCTTTCTAAGGAGCAGATACAGGAGATCCGTCAAGCTTTTGATCTCTTCGATACTGATGCAACTGGGACCATTGATGTTAAGGAAATGAAGATGGTGATGAGAGGACTGGGCTTTGAACCCAAGAAAGATTACGAAGATGATAAGTGAAATTGATAAGGAAGGGACAGGAAAAATGAATTTCAATGACTTCTTGGCTGTGATAACTCAAAAAATGTGTGAGAAAGATAGCAAAGAAGAAATCCTGAAAGCTTTCAAGCTTTTTGATGATGATGAAAGTGGGACCATATTGTTCAACAATCTCAAACGTGTAACCACGGAGATGGGTGAGAACATCACTGATGAGGAGCTTCAGGAAATGATTGATGAAGCTGATCGAGATGGAGACGGGGAAGTCAATGAACAAGAATTCCTGCACATCATGGAAAAGACCAGCCTTTATTAAGAGTATTCTCTCCTACTCTAAGCACACACAACTAGTTTTAGTGCCTATTATTGTGTGAAACCTGGTTTTTGAGAACACAAATGTTTTTCCCCACTAACCTCACTGTTATACTTTAGTAATAACCTCACATCCGTTTTCAACTTTTGCAAGTGTTCTTTGACAATAAGTTCTTTGTGAAGGGACCTGCTACTTCCTTTAATTCTCCAAAAAAGAACAAGAGCACGTTAGAGCTTTCACCCACTTGCCATTCTACCTTGTATTGCTTCGCTCTTGTCATGCAGTCCCACATTTATGCCACCACAGAAAGACTTCTCAGGAAAATACATGTAACTTTGTCACCACAAACAGCAGGCTTATCTCTACGATGGTTCTGGTTTTAATTGACACCTTTCTCTTTTAAAAAATCCAGTGAACTTTTTCACTTGCATTTGGATGTGTTTTTCCTAGTTGTTTTGTCTTAAAATAAAGCATTTCTTACTTTGAAAAAAAAAAAAAAGAATAGAGGGAAAACAATTTAGGGGTCTAGTGGACACTGGAGCGGATGTCAGTGTTATCAGTAAGGCCCTTATTAATCTGGCTAGTTCCTCTCTTGAGGACCTTGCGCCTGGAGCCACACCATGCAGCTGCAGACAATCAACTACCTTAGCCACAGAGAGCAGCGACTCCAAGCAATCCACTGAAGATGAGGAGCAGGAGAAGGACGAGCCGGACAACAAACAGCCCGGAGGTCACCTGGGGCATGGTAAAGAAGACAGTACAGAAAGCTGAGCGAGTTTGTGAGGAGACCAGAACCCCAAGAATGCCTGAGAACATCTTTCTTGCCATGCTAGCAGTAATCAGCTGTGCAGTAATATTACCTGGGCAAATGGGGAAGTATTTTGGACTTATGTTCCTGACCCTCCATGGCTGATCCCCCGCCTAATGTAGTCACCAATAATACCAAACACTTTGGTCATCCAGGAGGACCACGGGTGGGGTAAGGAAGTATATGGGCAAAGTATAATTACACAGGTGTCGCCACCCAGCTTCCCTTTTGTATGACACAAAATCAAACCACTGCTCCTTTGTGTGTAAAATTAAAGAGAGGCTTCTGGCTTGCATGGACACCAAAGGAGGGGGTGGCAAAAGTCCAAATACGTCTACCATCACCTCTTGCTCCGGGGAGAGGTGCAGAAAATGTAACTAAGACCTTGTCTATACAAAAAGGAATTGACAGCCAGTTTGAAATTGAATTGACGGCATTAAGGTCTACAGTCTTGTGGATAGGTGATAAAATCCATGGCCTAGAGCAAAGAATATCCTTACAATGTCATTATAATTTTCCCCAGATTTGTGTTACCCCTGTTACCTATAATAGTACCTTGCACCCTTGGGAATCAATAAAAAATCATCTTCTTGGTGCTTGGAGACAAAGGTAACACAACTCTTGATATTTTAGAATTACAATTATCCCAAGCAAACTTACAAACTAATTCTTTGAATGTATAGCAGCAATTTAAAAAGGACATGAAATAATTTAATCCCTTTCACTGGATGTCCTTGCATTTGCCTCTCAGCATAACAATTGCTTATCTCATTTTTGTTCTCATATGCTTATTTCTAGTCTGCAGATGCGGAATGAAGAGTCTTAAGAGGACTGGAACCCTTCAGGCGGCATTCACCATGCAAGATTTACTAAAGAAAAGAAACGGGGGAGATGTTGGAAGCCATCCATTGTCTTCACTAGCAGAGAGCTGTTGACAAGGAACCCAGAAGGCTGGAGACCTTGAGCTCTGAAAGGTCAGAGCTCTGCACCCAATGTTTAGTTGAGACAATGGTAGCTGAAGCAACTTCCACCTTTTAGTTTTATGTAAATCCTTGCTGATTGACTATTATTGGAATTGCCTGCCTAAAGGCTATGGGTGTATCCCAAAACCTGAATAAAAGGGATAGCAAGGCCAGAGCAAAGCACAGTCCTTCCTCTTGAGCTGGGCTCCCGCCTGGCCCCCAATTCCCAAATTTATATTTTCTTGTCTAGTCTCTTTCATTTGTGTGCGGCCTCCTCCAGAACCAGAACCCTAAACCACGCGGGACATGGGAGCGAGGGGGGGGGGGGGGGGGGAAGACTCACAGGCCCACATTGAGTGAGTGGAAGGTAGAGCCCACCTACCACTATGGACTCTCCAGGAAACACCAGCACCAGTGTCCCTGGCTTCCCAACCTTCCACCAGACCTAGGTGCCTGCCCCAGACGTGGAACTAGAAGTAATCAAAGCAGAGATATATTAAGGAACTTACTGCTTCTTAAGGAACTTTTGGAACATTAAGGAACTCTCATAGGCTCTGTAGCATGATTCTGCCAATTGCTTCTGTCTATAAAACTCTGAACATAGTCTTTCTTGCCAATTCTTGGAGCCACCTGCTATCCTTTCAATAAACTCCTTTTTGAATCAATTTGCTAGAGCTGGCTCATGTGCTTTCCAACTAAGAACCTGGGCTGCTATAATTTTTAAAGAGCCAAATGCTATTCATTGATGTGACTTATCAAATCTTCTAAAGAGAAAATGAGTCCACATGCAACCTATTTCAACAAACTGGAAAAATGATTTTTTAAAAAAAGATCAAGTCCTAGTTACGATTAGCTTATCAAGATACTAAATAAGACATATGGAATATATGATATTGAGTACAAAATCCAGAAGAAATAAAAAAATGCAAAAGGTGTATATGAAAAAAGCATTGCTGTGTGGAATAAAATCATAAGCATTCCCATCACAAGGAAAAAAACATTTTGTCCCTTTTTTTGGTATCTGTATGAAATGATAAGTGTTAACTAAGTGTGGTAATCATTTCACAATATTGGTCAAGTCATTATGCTGTACACCTTAAACTCCTACTTGTCAATTATATCCCAATAAAACTGGGGGAAAAGTAAAACACAATTGGTTCTAGGAGAGTACTTCTTAACATCCAAGTAGTTGAAAACATTTTGGCCACCTTTCATTTATTTCTAATTTTACTAGAGTATGGTTAAAAAATTTGGCCTACAAAAAAGAAATTAAAAAATTATATATTTATGTATAATTATATATGTGCAAAATTATATATATGTACAGAAATTATATATACATATGTAGATAAATGTAGATATATAGATATGTATATGTGTATATACAGTGTACGCCTCTGGCAAAGTGAAATTTTATTTTGTGAATTTTACACAGACCATTTTAATGCAAGGGAGATATATCACGTTATATATGTCATACATATCAAAGGAAAGTTATTAATTTCCTTTTTGAACCCTAAGTTTTAAGTTCAGAAGTTAAATTACGTATTTTTGGCATGTTGTCACTTTAACTTTTTTTCATTTTTGGTTGACCGTTTTTTAATTAAAAGACTATCTTTCGCCCTGACTGGTTTGGCTCAGTGTATGGAGCGTCAGCCTGTGGAACCCGGGTTGATTCCAGTCGGGGGCATGTGCCTTGGTTGCGGGCACATCCCCAGTGGAGAGTGTTCAGGAGGCAGCTGATGAATATTTCTCTCTCATCGATGTTTCTAACTCTCTATCCCTCTCCCTTCCTCTCTGTAAAAAATCAATAAAATATATATTAAAAAAAAAGACTATCTTTCTTATAAAGGGATATTGGGAAAATGACAGAAATTAACATTTTTGTTTATTTACTGAATTTATCTTAATCAAAACACTTGGCAACCACAAATCACCATCTAAGAACTGATATATAATAGACACTGATGACTCACATATTCAACCTGGCCAGTAAAACACACACATAGCCAAACACATACTCACTTCAAAAAATTTTTGCCATTTCAGAAACTTCATTTTCAATGAAATTTTAACATTTACTCAAGAGATTACTTTGCAATAAATCACTTCCCAAACTTGAAATCTTCAGGGTCCTCCTTCTTAGGCCATCTGGCTTTAGATGTATTTGTAAAATCATAGTTCCTTGCCTTCAAAGTAAAATTCAATGTGCCCAGAGAAAATAATCCACTTGTATGTAGCATTGGCATTAATTTTATCTAAACCTAGTGCTCCGGTGCACAGATATGTGCACATTAAAAGGAAATTAATTAGAAGGTGGACGGTGGGACGGGACTGAGCAAGAGGGGCTGGACACGCCCTGGAGCCAACCTCCCGAAGCCCCTCTCCAGCTGGTTGCACCTGGGGCGGTACTGCAGCTCAAAGGGCGTCTGCGGGGTGAGCGAGGTCCCTCCGACAGGTGGGGTACCTCAGCCTGGCCTGCGGGGATCTAGAAGAAACTGGCTCTCCAACATCCCCTAAGGGTTCCCGGGTTGCAAGAGGGCGGTTTTCGGGTGACACACCCCAGAATAGAGCTCCCTCCTCTCTGGTTCTGGGGTGCATCACCTAAGAACCGCCACTGCCAAGTTACTGCAACTCGGCAGCTCCTGTGTTGAGCGTCTGCCCCCTGGTGGTTAGTGTGCGTCATAGCTACTGATCAGATGGATGGTCACTTAGCCTTTTATATGTAGAGAGATAATAATGGGGGAGGTGGCTAATAATGCCCCATTGCTAACTTAGGATTTTTTTTTTCTAACTTAGAATTTTCATTGACGTGAGGGGAAAAAAAAAAAGAATTTTCACAATTTTATGTTCTCTCCAAAAGGCAATGCATGGAGAATCCCTGCTGTCCCACTATCTGTACAGTTATGGACTAACTGAAGATTCTCTTGGGGTGAGGAGCCAGTTTTCCAGCCATTAACACTTGTTCTCCCAGAAATTCATTCACTACCAGGTGTGTTTCACCCTCTGACTTAATCCTCAGAGATGGCTCCAGTTAGAGTCATGTCTTAGGGACATAATTTTACAAGGAAAACCCCTTATTAGATGTCACTTTAGCCTTTTCTTTCTCCAGGGAATTTACCTCTATTCTCACTTCAACTGTCAAGATCATGTTTTTAATTAACTCTGGGATTAGAGATTCCAGGTCCATAATCCACAGAATTAAAATTCATGATTTAGGAGGAAAGGCCAGAAAGACATGTGAACCAAATCTAAGGGGGAAAAAAATAAATGAGAAGCTACCAATCTTACCTCGCTTAATTTAGGTGATGAGCACTTAGCCAGGGCAGTGCCTTCACATTCAGAACACTCTCATATTAAGAAACATATTTCGGCCCAGCTGGTTTGGCTCAGTTGGATAGAACGTCGGCCTGTGGACTAAAGGGTCCTGGGTTCGATTCTGGTCAAGGACACATGCCCGGGTTGCAAGGTCAATCCCCAGTGTGGTGCTTGCAGGAGGCAACTAATCAATGATTCTCTCTCATCATTGATGTTTCTATCTTTCTCTCCCTTTCCCTTCCTCTCTGAAATCAATAAAAATATATTAAAAAGAAACATATTTCAAAGAAAAAAGACAATCTATATGGGGGTGGAAGGGAGACAGAGAAGCCCACCTGTTCTTACACTGCCCATGCAACTCAGTCCCAATACATAAAATCCTTCCTGGCCTAAACTTCCAGTACCATATTCCCATGAAAATATTTTATTTTCAATGAGGAATATTCCTGAGAACTCTAGGTTCTACCCAAGTGTCCTAATCATAGTAATCCTATGGAAACTTCAGAACCCTGAGGAATCTCTGTTATCTGGCTGTCTGGTCTTTCCTAAATGGTCAAAGGAAATGAAAATAAATCTTTCTTGCTTGCTTTTGACCAATTTTTACTCATCATATCATTTATCAAAATAGTATGCATTCAAAAACACCAGGCAAAAACCTAAAAATTAAATAGACACACCTAGAATCCCTTTTAATTTTGATCCACACACAAATATCTTATCACAATGGGTTCTAGAAATAAATGTTCCAAACTCCTGTCCTACATTTTTCACTTTGCATCATAGCCATTTTCCTAATTTTTACAAAATCCTCTGTATGAGACAAAGTGCTGCATAAAAGAGAATATAAAGTAGTTAGTGAAGAAGTCATGTTGTCAGATGATACACTGAACTACTGTTTTCCAACCCAATTTCTAATAACCACAGTAATTTTTCAACCTTCTCCACACCACTACCAGGGCTAGCATTCTCATTTACTCTTTATTGGAAAAGAGGTCTATACCATTGGCAATCACTCCACAGCATATTGTCCATTTAATGGCAATTCTCTCTAAGTGCTTTCTGCAAGGAAAAGTGCCAAAATGGTTTCATAAAGACTGTTTGATTTTGTATGCAGAATTTTTAAATAAAATGTGAGAACCTGACCAACCGGAGTGGCTCAGTTGGTTGAGCACTGTTCCATGAACCAAAAGGTCACCTCTTCAATTCTAGTCAGGGTGCATGCCTGGGTTGTGGGCTCAATCTCCAGTAGGGGGTGTGCAGAAAGCAGCCAATCGATGCTTTTCTAAAATCAATAAAAACACATTTTTTTTAAAAAAAAGTGTGATCCATAGTCCCTCCTTTCTTCTCCAAAACAAATTTCCAGATACATAATAATAGGGCTAACGGAAAGCTTTTCTGCATACATTAATCTTATCCATGTTTTTCCATATATATATGCTTCCTTGGAAGGGAGGAGGGATGAAGGAATATACTCTGGCTAAGAAATTTCCAAACTAGTGACATTCATAGGGTTTCTCTTCAGTATGAGTTGCCTGATGCCTAATAAGTTTAGAGCTGTTAATAAAAGCTTTCCCACATTGATTACATGTAAAGGGTTTCTCTCCAGTATGTGTTCTTTGATGTACAATAAGTCGAGCACTCAAGCTGAATGTTTTTCCACATTGATTACATTCGTAGGGCTTCTCCCCAGTATGAGTTCTCTGATGTTGAGTAAGGCATGAACTCTGCCTAAAGGATTTCCCACACTGACTGCATTCATAGGGCTTTTCTCCAGTATGAGTTCTCTGATGTACAACAAGAACATAACTCTGGCTGAACGACTTCCCACACTGATTACATTCATAGGGTTTTTCTCCTGTATGAGTTCTTTGATGCATAACAAGGTGTGAACTGCGGTTGAAAGATTTTCCACACTCGTTACATTCATAGGGTTTCTCTCCAGTATGAGTCCTTTGATGTGCCACAAGCTGAGAACTCCAGCTGAAAGATTTCCCACATTGATTACATTCAAAGGGTTTTTCTCCTGTATGAGTTCTCTGATGGGCAACAAGTTTATAACTCTGACTAAAGGACTTTCCACATTGGTTGCATTCATAGGGTTTTTCTCCAGTGTGAATTCTTTGATGTGCAATAAGTTTATAGCTCTGGATAAATGATTTCCCACATTGATTACATTCATAGGGCTTCTCTCCTGTATGAGTTCTTTGATGTGCAATAAGCTTGTAGCTCTGTCTGAATGACTTTCCACACTGACTGCATTCATAAGGCTTCTCTCCAGTATGAGTTCTCTGATGTACAACAAGGACATAGCTCTGGCTAAAGGATTTCCCACATTGATTACATCTATAAGGTTTCTCTCCAGTATGAGTCCTCTGATGGGAAACAAGGTGAGAGCTCCGGCTGAAGGATTTCCCACATTCATTACATTCATAAGGTCTCTCCCCTGTATGCGTTCTCTGATGTGCAGCAAGATGAGAGCTCCAGCTGAAGGATTTCCTGCATTGGTTACATTCAAAGGGTTTCTCTTCAGAATTTTTCATGTTTGGAGCAAGAAATGAATTCTCAGAGATTTTACTACAATTATATTCAACAGGAATTTTCTGTTGTTCATTATGGGATATGCTATGGTTTAAAACTTCCCCACATTCCTTAACATCAAAGGGTTTTCCTCTTGCATGTATTTTCTCATGTATATTTACCGGTGTACCATGGCTAAAAGATTGAATATTGTTGCTAAACCCACAGGATTTATCTTCTGTTTCAGTTCTTGTAAATTGAATAAGGTGAATGCTCTGGTTTTTTCCATATTCATTATTTTCACATAGTTTCTCATTGTCACTAATCATCTGATGACTGCCCACAACAGAATGATGTAATTTTTTAACACGAGAGACATGTTTATGGAAATGGTTTCTTATGGGTATCATCTGGGGTGAAAGAAAACTGGAATTCAGACAACTCTTTTCCTCAAGTTCATCACTTTTACAGACTCTCTCATGAGTAACAGCATTCTTTTGAATGAATGCCACTTTCTTAAAAAGTCTTTCTTGTTTTTCCTGTTGCTTCTCCAACTGGTCCTTACAAATACAAACTTCTTCACATGAAGATAACCAAGGATCATCTCTTGTCAGCCTTTCTAATTTCACTCCATGGGATGGTTCATCATCAATAATTCTCGGCTTTATTGTTGATTCTCTTCTTCCAAGTGCAGTTGCCAAGTCTGGAAGAAAGCAAAATAAAATAACCTAGCCAAAAAATGTTGGAATAGTGAAATAAAGCTGACAAGAAAGGATGCAAAATACATGTAGATTTGTCTTCAGCTATTATAACCTGGATTGAGAATCAAGAGGGTGGGATGAAGCAATAAGCTGAAAATTACCACAGCCCAATAGTATAACACGGCATTAAAATGGAATAATTTAATCATAGTTTTACTGAATATCTAAGACTTTAGATACCAAATCAAAATCTCCATGTTCCAAAATAAGATCACTTATATAAACTAAAAGAATCACAAAACAATTTTGCAATTCTTAGCAAAGTAATAAAGGGTCCTTTCTATCCTCTTTAGTGCTAAACACATGTTCAATGAAATAGAAATTAGTGTCTACATTTCTAGGAATTTCTGAAAGCATGAAACTTGTTAGCATAGCCTATGTCAGTAAGACATGAGCAAACTACAACAGTGAACCAGAAAAAAGAACTGGGGACACTGTTATCCCAGAGTTCCCTAAATGCCTTAGGGTTAATATGTCCCCATGGATTCCTGTGATTCCGAATAAGAGAGAATGGAGGTTAGCTCATAAGCAGAAGCCTCGCTGGCTAAGTCAAGCATTAGAGAGTATCTGGAAAAGTGGTGATGTATATAATCCACTAGGAGATGGGAAATGAAGAAAAATGTGGCATGCCCTATGGGGATTTTTCAATCTAACCTTCTATACCTATGATGACTTATTTGTGTCTGTTTCTCACCAGGATATGTGTGTTGGAAAATTCTTTTTATACTCATCCCGTTGCTCCAAGTAGGAAATTGTGTCTGTTTTGAAAGATAAAGGACTTTGGGTGCCTGGGTTGGAGACAAGGAAAATTACTGCAGAATTTGGTCTCAGTTTTTGACCTTTGGAAATCATAAAGATTAAACAAGCTCAACCCAAAGAAACTGTACCTTTTCTACCCTACAAATTTAAATTAAATTAAATTTTCACCGGGGAATAAAAAGCACAAATAAAATCTATGTGTGGCCAAAGCCATTTTTACCTCTGGACTGCAAAATTCTCAATCAATAAGAAATAATTTCAACATACAGACTTCTTAATAAATTGGGGACCATATTCTTACCCCAAGAGACCAAGTCCCTGTGGTTCTCAAGGATCACATCTCTGTCCAGGGTCCTCTGAGCAGGGTTCAAAATGCCCTCTTCCTGAGTGAAGTCCACAGTCACAATTTTGAAGTTTACTCCTTCCTAAAACAGGACACACATTCCTGCTCAGCTGGGCATTATTTCCCTTTAATGTTCATAGAGGAAGAAAAGTTTGACAGATGGCAGAAAGGAAACTTGATGTCCTGGAAGCTGTACTGAAATAGTCAGCATTCAAAGAATTCTAGTCAAGGAATACATGTGTCTTCTAGGTGAGCCCTTTTGGGTTTTGGATGCTAGATCTGTTTTTGCAACCCCAAAAAGAAACACCAGAGAAGAACTAATATACAATTTCTCTCTTGGTCGCCTTAAAGAAAATGCTTACTTCTATTTTTGCACCGGTATATAGAATTCCCACATAGGAATTCCCTCCAAATTACCAAGAAACTAACAGAACAAGGATCAGTAATCTTTTTCTATCAAAGGTCAAAGAGTAAACATTTTAGGCTTTTCAAACTATACAGTCTGTTACAACTACTCAGCTGTAGCAAGAGAGCAGCCATAGAAGATAAACAAATGGGTGTAGCTATATCACAATAAAATGTTATTTACACAAACAGGTAGTAGGCTGCATTTGGTTCCAGGCTCTACCTTGCTGATGCCTGAAGTAGAAGATGAAATGTAGACCTTAATGAAACAGAGGTTAAAAGCACTGGATTTGGAAAAAAAGAGACTTGGGTTTTCTCACCTATAAACAGTATATGTCTGAATTAAAAAAAATAAATCTAATGTGACAATCTGTGTATTAATGGTGAGTTTACTCTATTTATTAGGCTTAATCATACCCAATTCATTGGGTTGCTGAGTCAACTGTGATGATGAATATAATCACATTAGCAATTATTATTGTCTGAAAACTCTGAGAAATTCAATGACAGCCAATGTGACCTTTAGTCTTCAGATGACAGTTCTATTTGTCTACACAGACCTGCACTGTAGAGCCTTCAGGAGATGTTCAGGCATTGCTGCCATATAAAAAGCACTGCCTCCTTTGAGCAGGAAAGGACCTATTTCCAAAACTACTGGCGAGGAACTTTGATCCAAAAAAGAAGTGCTGAGGGTGACCTGTCTTTACCCAAAGGCAGCAAAAGCCAGGGAAATTGAATGCCACTAGCCACTAAAGGTTTTTAAAATAGACCAGATTTTATTAAGCTGTAATTCATGAATAGGACACAGGGTCTGTGAATCCCAAGAAACTCCAAGCGAAATGCTACGGTACTGCATTTTTCTATGTTGGGGCCATAAATTTCACCAAAATCTCAAAGGTTTTCATGATTAGCCCAAAATGGGATTGAACCTCTCTCTGTAACCTCTGTTGAATACGGATCTATTCTATAGTACTGTTTTCCAACCTCTATTCCATGCTTCCTTTTAATAAATATGTACTCCTTTTTGCCATTTAATGTAGGTACCTAATCAAGCTGGTTCAAATATCAAATAAATAATACTAGACTAGCACCTCCCACTCTATCCCAGCTATATGTTCTCGAAGTTCTACATTTTCTTATCATCTGCATAATGGTCATTTTTGTCACTAGGCTACAGTCCATGAAAGAAAGTAGAAGGTATTTATAGTTTGCAACTGTAACTCCAGTGCTTAGCATAGTGTTGGTATATAGTAAATACTAAATACATATTTGGTAAATTATGTCAATACATCAATCAATAGAATTAATAGACTTTATAATATATCCAAATAATCCTGGTCCAAAGTCTATTTTTGAAATTAAATCTTTATTGTTGAAAGTATTACGTAAGTTCCCCACCCCCCGCCCCATTAACCCTTCTAGCCCACCCCAGGCCTTCACCATCCTATTGTCTGTGTCCACGGTATATGCATATATGCATACAAGTTCATTGGTTGATCTCTTGATCTCTTCCACCCACCCACCTACCCTCCCCGTCTTCCCTCTGAAGTTCAAGAGTTTGTTTATACTTCTATGACTTGGTCTATTTTTGATCATCAGTTTATTTGGTTCATTAGATTCCATATATGAGTGAGATCATGTGATACTTATCTTTCTCTGACTGGCTTATTTCACTTAGCATAATACTCTCCAGGTCCCTCCATGCTGTCTCAAAGGGTAAGAGATCTTTCTTTTTTTTTTTTTTACTGCTGCATAGTATTCCATGGTATAAATGCACCACAGCTTTTTATCCACTCATCTACTGATGGGCACTTGGGCTGTTTCCAGATCTTAGCTATTGTAAATTGTGCTGCTATGAACATTGAGGTGTATACATTCTTTCTGATTGGTGTTTTGGGTCTGGTCCAAATTCTGATTTAGGTCTTCTCCTCTCACCTGAAACGCAAAGGGCCTATCACATACCTATTTGAAAAAAGTCCTTCAATATGTGGATACTGGCTTTTCTATCCCCACTTACTCTATTCTGCCTCACCTGGACCCAAATCCCCACTCCTCCAAAGTCCTTCTCAAAACCTTCAACTGCATCCTTGGGAACTCATCTGCTATAATAATGAAATCCTACGGCTTCAACATCTTCACTGAATATTCCCTCTACATCCCTGTGTTAATGGAAACCTACCTTCCCCCTGTGGACTCCTTCCTCCACAGACCTCCCAGGCTTAGGGTGGTCATGCTCTCCCATCCAAGGGGGGGAGGGTGTGAGTCCTCCCAGTTACACTGAAACCCTTATCACTTACCATACTTCTTAGAGTTTTGTCCTACCAACCTCTGAAACCACCACGCCCATCCCCTGAAGACTTATAATACCCATGGTTCATTCCCCATTTCAAGAACTTGAATTGTTTTACCTTCCATTGTCTATAGCAGCGATTTTCAATATTTTCCATCTCATGGCACATATAAACTAATTACTAGAATTCTGAGGTACACCAAAAAATATACTACATTTTTGCCAATCTGACAAAAAAGGTATAATTTTATTAACTTACAAAAAATAATAGTAATTACCTACCCTTTTTGCTACAAAGTGACTTTTTAAAAAAACAACAGGTGCATATATTTATTAACCAATCACAACCTTACTGCGCGACGTGACCAATAAGATATAGCTCTATTATATGACCTATATATTTATGGTTCAAGATAGGGCATTCACACTGGATGGCTATTGTTTTGGCTGTTGTCAGTTTTTAATTTGACAATCTAAGGGAAAAGAAGTCAGTGCCCCCGACTAAATAGTCAGATATTGTAAGTTTTAAAAATTATTATGGCACACCAATGAGCCTGCAGCAGCACCCTGGTTGAAAATCACTGGTCTATAGCATCCATTTGTAGAGTTCTCTGATAATACTATAAAAATAACTGACTTTAAGGAAGCACTTACTGTGTAGTGCCAGGCAGTGTGCTTATCCATGACACAAATTATCATTCAATTCTCACAAGGTCCTTGTGAGAAAATTCTATTAGGAACACCATTTTCCAGATGAAGAACTAGAGAAATTAACATATGCCTAAAGTTGGTAGCTGGTCTACAACCTCATGGTTGCTTGACATCAGAGGTTGTATCCTCAGTCATCAATTCACATGGCTAGCCAAACTCCCAGACCCTAAAAGTGCTCTTCAGCACCCCACTCTTAGGGTGATACCCCAGACCTAACATAAAGTACTCTACCTCTCAAATCAAACACATAGAACGGCCTACTCTTTGATTACATCACATTACTATTTTTTTACTACAATATCAGATTAAAAATTTTTTTCAATTACAGTTTATATTCAATGTTGTTTTGTATTAGTTTCATATGTACAGCATAATATTTAGACAATCATATACTTTTCGCAAAGTGGTCCCCACAGTATTTTCAGCACACACCTACCTGGCACTGGAAATACATAATTGTTACAATATTATTGACTATATTCCCTATGCTGTACTTTACATCCCCATGACTATTTTGTAACTACCAATCTGTTCTTCTCAATCTCTTCGCCTTTTATACCCAGTCCCCCAACCACATCTTCTCTGGCAACTTCTCCACTTTACTTGTTCAATTACTCCCTTTACCTTTCTCATCCTTGGATGGTTTGGGGCCATTACTCTGTTGACATGTCTACTATTACTATCTATCAATAGTCTATATTCTTTTCCTTTCTAGTTAGTATCCTCTTTTATCTTTTCTATCTTAATTATTCAGTTTAGAGTCTGGAGATCATTCATTTTAATCCTATTTAATATTAAAAAATTCTTTTTCAAATATTACCTTGACCTATGGGGCTTCCACTGAATGCTTGTGGCTACAAAAACTAAACCAATCTGAATGTCAATCTACCATCTATGGAAAGTAGGTTACAGAATGCTCCCCTCTGGGAGAGGGGAAACATGTAGAAGCAGCTGGTTAGAGTGTTGTCAATTAATGGTCACTACCTTGGATAATCCCTTCAGATCCTCCAGCAACCCTAATGTGTTCTCCCATAATCCAAAATTACTACTTTAAGACTTCTCTACACATGTCAAATGTCTCTCCATTCCAATCCCCACCCTCACAGCCAACAGATACAGGAACTATTGTTCAGAGGCAAATCTAAGCTTTCACATAACTCAATCTCATTCGTCCTTTATGCGTCCTTCTTCCTGTGGAGAGCCATTTATTCACATACACTCTGAATTAATTCCCCTGGCATTGATGAAGGACTCTGCTTTATAGTTTTATCTTCTCTCTCTCTCCTGACCATTAACTTCTTTTTCCCCCACTAACTCCTTCCTGCACCTGTGAGTCATATCTTTTCAATCCTTTAAGGAAATTTAAAAAAAGCCCTTCAACTTCAAATGTCCTGACAGCTATCACTCTCTTCAATCTTTCACATGATCACTAAGTTTCTATAAATTTACCTCCATTTCCATCACTTTCTACTCACTTCCCAGTTCACTTCAATCTGGCTTCTGCCACCAACCAGCCGCACACATTTCTCAATGTAAAGAGGCCATGTGTCCAACTCACCTGGGATGGGACGGCCATTGGCCCAGAATCTTCTCTCTCGACCTTGATGATAATCTCTTGAGGAAGGAGAGAGTCCTGAGAAAGTAGAATAGGTGAGAGAAAGGAAATTAAGGGAGTTCCATCACAGCTCAAAACTCTCACTGTGAGCAGGCTAGGATTTGACATACCACCTGTTTTAATGCATCCCACCAACCAAACTCCTGCTCCCTCCCTTTGGTAAGCTCAAGTGAGCCATGTGGGGGGTGGAGCGTGAGGGGGTGCATCTGTCGGGTCACTGAAACATCAGACCTGTGTCTCTGTGGACCTTCCAGGCCAGCCCAGCTGCCAGCCGAGTGAGTGACCCCAGGCACTATGTAGAAGAAAAGAAATGTCCAGCTGGTCCCTGCCTGAATCCCTGGACTTCAGAATTGTAAGCAAGTAAGACAGAATACAGCATGACCAAAGAATGATCGAGGGGGGAAAATCAATAAATTAACTTCACGAAACATTTGGCATAAAGCACCACCAATAGAAAATCTACTGTGAAGACTTCTTACAAATCGGTAAGAAAAAGGTAGCCTCCACAGAAAAATGGACAAAGGAAAATACAATGCAGCTCAACTATGAAGAAATAAAACTGCCAGTGAATATAAAAAAAGATGCTCACCTCGTTAAATCAAATAAAACCAAACTTCTATTTCTATAATTATCTCTCTATATATTAGAGACCATCAATTCACACTGGTACCTCCAATTATAATTCAACACATTTTATTCTAGCTTTCCTGTTTTCCATATTGGCACCTTCCTTCTCCTGCATCCAATATTCACTTAAATTTACTGATTTGCTCAAAGCCCCTGTATGTAACCAAAATCCCAACCATGTGGAGTGTTTCTTTTGTCTGTTGCTTACAATTCCTCCTGTGGCCCACTGGTCAAGAGCTTCTTATACTCTTAGTGGAAGTTTAACTTGACTCAACCTTTCTGCACTGGCTACATATATATATTAAGTCCTCACTTGAGGATGTGTTTTTACTGATTTGAGAGAGAGAGAGAGGAAGGAAGGGAGAAAGAGAAACATTGATGTGAGAGAGAAACATCAATTGGTTGCCTCCCGTTCATACACTGACCACAGATCAAATCCATAACCTAGGTATGTGCCTTGACTGGGAATTGAATCTGAAACCATTTTGGTGCACAGAAAAACGCTCCAACCAACTGAGCCATCTGGCCAGGGCTGGACTGGCAAAAAATAAATAAATAAATAAATAAATAAATAAATAAATATTAATATTTTTAGTGACTTTAGAGAGGGAGAGGGAAGGAGAGGGAGAGTGAGAGAAACATTGATCAGTTGCCTCCCATATGCACCCTGACTGGGGATTGAACCTACAAGCTGAGTATGTGCCGTGACTGGGAATCGAATCTGCCACCTTTCAGTGTATTGTACGATGCTCGACCAACTGAGCCACACCAGCCACGTTAGCAATATATTTTTTAAATAACATTTTATTTGGAAATAGTTTAAGACTTGTAAGAGGTTGCAAAAATAGAACAAAGAATTCCTATGTACCCTTAGCCCAGCTTCCCCTGATGCTAGTATTAACACAACCACAGTACAATATCAGTTTTCTAATTTCTGTCAAAATTAGAAAACTGATATTGGTACAGTATTTTTAACTCAGGCACAAACTTTTTTTTCCAGATTTTGTCAGTTTTTGTAGATACTCTTTCCTTTTATTTTTGTCTTTTTAATAGAAATATTTTAATATAATATACTATCCAATAAGTCTACTTATATTTCATTAGCAAATAACAGAAAGTACACTTAGATGTATATATGTACAAGAAAATTCATTAAAGGGTTACATTATCCTAGCTAAATGGGAGGATGCATTAAATAATGTCCATCAGTAAGTGCCTGGTTAAATAAATGATGCTTCATCCAGATAAATGAATACTATGTAGCAGTCAAGAGAAGAGACAAATTTGCCTAAACTGATGTGTATAAATGACAGACAGATGTTTATAATACATTGCTGAATGAAAAAACAATCTATAAAATATGAACAGATTTCTATAGAATACAAACATACACAGAAAAGTAAGGACAGTCTCCAAAGCATTAAAAGCAGTTATTTTTGGGAGGGAGACAATTGAGGAGCAGGTTCACAGTCTATGTTTTAATACTGTATCTATTTTTTAATAACACTTATTTCCCTTAATCAGAAACCAGAAAAAATATTTTTCTCTTGAAAAATCACTTTGGAACCAGATAATTCCTAAGAGTGTTGTGTGTGTGTGTATTTCTTATACATATACTAGAGGCCTGGTGCATGAAATTCGTGCAAGGGGGGGGGGTGACCCTCAACCCAGCCTGCACCCTCTCCAATCTGGGACCCCTCGAGGGATGTCCGACTGCCCGTTTAGGCCCGATCCCACCAGATCGGGCCTAAACGGGCAGTTGGACATCCCTCTCACAATCCAGGACTGCTGGCTCCCAACTGCTCACCTGCTTGCCTGCCTTCCTGATTGCCCCTAACCACTTCTGCCTGCCAGCCTGATCACCCCCTAACCACTCCCCTGCCAGCCTGATTGATGCCTAACTGCTCCCCTGACAGCCTGATTGCCCCTAACTGTCCTTCCCTGTTGGCCCGGTCGCCCCCAACTTCCCTCCTCTGCCGGCCTGGTCACCCCTAATTGCCCTCCCCTGCAGGCTTGATCGCCCCCAACTGCCCTGCCTTGCAGGCCTGGTCCCTCCCAACTGCCCTCCCCTGCTGGCCATCTTGTGGTGGCCATCTTGTGTCCACATGGGGACAGCCATCTTGTGTTGGAGTGACAGTCAATTTGCATATTACTCTTTTATTAGTTAGGATAGAGGCCTGGTGCACGGGTGAGGGGCCAGCTGGTTTGCCCTGAAGGGTGTCCCAGTTCAGGGTGGGTGTTTCCTTGGGATGTTGGGCGGCCTGGGTGAGGGGCCTGTGGTGGTTTGCAGGCCGGCCATGCCCCCCAGCGACCTAAGCAGAGGCCCTGGTATCTGGGATTTATTTATCTTCTATAATTGAAACTTTGTAGCCTTGAGCGGAGGCCAGGGCGGGGCGGGAAGCTTGGCTTCCTCCATCGCCGGGGGCAACCCAAGCCTCCTGCTCTCTACAGCTCCATGGCTGCTGCCATTTTTGTTGGGTTAATTTGCATACTCGGACCTGATTGGCTGATGGGCATGGCTTGTGGGTGTAGTGGAGGTACGGTCAATTTGCATGTTTCTCTTTTATTAGATAGGATACAAAAGCCTAAGCAACTGTCTGACCGGTAGCTATGATGCGCACTGACCACCAGGGGGCAGATGCTCAACACAGGAGCTGCCAAGGGACAGCAACTTTGCAGAGTGCCCTCTTGCACTCCAGGACCCCTTGGGGGATTTCAGACTGCCAGTTTCAGCCTGATCCCCGCAGGCCAGGCCGAGGGACCCCATCTGCTGGAGGGACCCCACTCACTCCACAGACGCCCTTTGAGCCCCAGCACTGCCCCAGATGCAGCCGGCTGGGGAGGGACCATGGGAGGTTGGCTCCAGGGCTTGTCTAGCCTGTTTCACCCAGTCCTGCCCTGTAGGTCACCTTCTAATTAATTTACTTTAAATGTGCACAAATTTGCACACCAGGCCTCTAGTATACATATATTTGGTCATCCAGATGACTAAAATATATGTCTCAGATATAGCTGGTCTTCACCCACAGTTCCTAATTCACGGCTCCTTAGGATTTTCTCTCTTGCTCTGTTAATGAAGTGAGTTTTGAATCCTACCCAAGGGTGGACTCTGGTTGCCAGTAGGAGCCAACAATGTCATTAGAGAACTAGAACTTTCAGTCCCACCGTGATTTCCAGGGAGAGGAGAGGAGCTTGGGGTTGGATCGATCATGACTATGTAATGAAGCCTCATAAAGCCCCCAAAGAATAGCTTCCCAGTCCCTGTTTTGGACAGCTTCCACACTGGGAACTAGAGCGCTTCCGAGAGCCACCGTGCCAGGCCCAAGGGCCACGAGGACAGCAGCTCCTTCCCTCAGGACCTGGCCCTACGTGTCTCTTCATCCGGGTGCTGACTCATATCCTTTAGCATGCTCTGCAGCAAATCGGTAATCTAGTAAGTCAATGGGTTTCCCGATTTCTGTGAGCTGTTCTAGCAAAGTAACTGAACTTAAAGAGGGGTCATGGGAGCCTGTGGTTTATAGTCAGTTGGTCAGAAAAAGCCCAGATAACAACGTGGCTTGCAGCTGGCATCTAAAGTAGAGGGTGGCGTTGTGGGACTGAGCTCCTTACCTATGGAATCTCTGGGTAGATAGTGTCAGAATTGAGTTGAATGACACCTTGCTGGAGTTGGAGAATTGCTTGTTGGTGTGAGGAAGCGCGCGCGCGTACACACACACACACACACACACACACACACACACACGTTGGTATTGGGTCCGGGAACCCCATTCAACCTCAAACTGCTAATGGACTCAACCATATTGTGGAAACTCACTGCAAAGAGAAATCCCATTCGTAACATGTGACAATGCAGACACATCTTTTCTTGCCACAAAAGTGGTTGATGTTGAATTCTAACAATTTAAAGGTCAGAAGTTAACTCATCCTATAATAATTAAAAACAAAAACAAAAAACTTTGGAAATGAGAAGTTTCTCAAGAAAGGAAAATACTAGACTCTAGTTTAAATTATTACACACACTTTCAGTTTTTGTGTTTTGTTTTGAAACAGCTAAAATCAGTTTCTCTCTGTCTCTCCTACTCCTTCCCACTCTCTCTAAAAATCAATGGAGCCCTAGCTGGTTTGGCTCAGTGGGTAGAGCATTGGCCTGTGGACTGAAGGGTCCCAGGTTCAATTCCAGTCCAGGGCACATGCCCTGGTTGCGGGCTTGATCCCCAGTGGGGGGCATGTAGGAGGCAGCTGATCAATGATTCTCTCTCATCATTGATGTTTCTATCTCTCTCTCCCTCTTCCTTCCTCTCTGAAATAAAAATGTATTAAAATAATAAAATAAAAACCAATGGAAAAATATCCTTGGGTGACAATTAACAAATAATTAAATAGCAATAAAAACATATCCTTGAGTGAGGATTAAAATTTTTTTCCGCAGGGAAAATAAAAGAGAGATGGGTTCTGCTCACAGTCGTCTGCATCAAATATCCTTCCTTGTCCCCACCAAACAGTCCATTCTGCCACTTGACCTGCTTTTGTTTCTGTACTTTTGTTTGTGTGTGTGACTTTTAAAGTAAGATTCTTTAAAAAAAATTATATATATATATATTTCAGAGAGAGAAAGGGACAGGGAGAGACAAAGAAACATCAATGATGAGAGAGAATCATTGACCGGCTACGTCCTGTACGCCCCCCACTGGGGATCGAGCCTGCAGCCAGGGCATGTGCCCTGACTGGGAATCTAACCTTGAGCTCCTAGTTCATGGTCAATGCTCAACCCCTGAGCCACACTGGCTGGGCTACCTTTTTTTTTTATTCCACTTCCACTAGAATGGGTTTGGTAAAAGCTGAGCTCTCCTGTTCACTGTGTTTGCACTGGGCTTAAATCAGTACTGACACAGAAGGAACTTCATAGATGTGTGTTGACAGTAAAACCACCACCAAAAAAAACAACAGGGAATGTGCCACATATTTGTCCCCATGGGTCCCGGAGTCACCAAGTCACGCTGAGCTCAAGCCCCTCCTCTGGCTACAAGAAACCTTTTGGAAGTCCTTCCTTCTCAGAAAACTCAAAGCATCCTCCTCCAGAACCCACTCCCAACTTTCTCAAGTAACTGCTCAAAAACCATCTTGTCACAAAAGTGTGTGAACACACACACACCTACACCTACACACTTTGGATTACTGGCTGTTTTGGGAATGTCTCCTGTATTTACATCTTACTTATATCTGAGCTCCGTCCATTTATCTTTTGCCTACTATGTTTAACAGTACACAGAGTACTTCAACATGGACTATCTCAGACAATTATCTAAATTTTTTTGAAGGAGTGAAGTCTATTTCACCAACATAGAAAATAATGGTACTAAAGTTTAGTAAACTCATTTAAGTCCATGGAGTTCATCAGGGATGGTCCACACACTGCCTGCCTGATCCACCCTCCCCCGCTTTCCACTGCCCCACAGCTCAAAGTCTGATCATTCAAGCCCCCATCAAATGCCACCTCTTCCAGGAAGCGGTCCCAGATAGCATAAAGTCTGTCTCTTCTTTCCTTATGATTTCTTGGCTGTTTCTTACCAGGCCACTAAAATCATTCTCTGCGTATTACTTCTATCTATATGCCTCTTCCCTGGGTCATGAATTCTATACAGTAAAAAACTGTAGCCCCACCAGGTGGGGTTGAGCGTCGATCTATGAACCAGGAGGTGACGGTTCGATTCTGGTCAGGGCACATGCCCAGGTTGCAGATTCCATCCCCAGTGGGGGACATGAGGCAGCCAATCAATGATTCTCTCTCATCAATGATGTTTTTCTCTCTCTCTCTTCCTCTCCCTTCTTCTCTAAAATCAATAAAAATATATTTAAAAACAGAACAAAAACTGTATTTTTCAACTTTGTACTCTTCTCAGTATTAAGTTATCTGAATTTGACAGGACTAGAAATGTGTGCAGGTTGGGATATATGAATGGAATTAAAAGCCTTTACCCCCACTTCTGGGTGCTCTGGACCACCACGACCACCACCACCACCACCACCACCACCACGCCCCCACACACTATTTTATTTTGCAACTTTGGGGGCATACTTGACAAATAGAAATGTCTATATTTGAGGTGTACAATGTGACGTCTTGATTATACATACACACTGTCAAATGAGTACCACAATCACGCTAACACATCTATCACCTCACACAGTTACAGCTATTTTGCATGGTGAGGACACTTAAGATAAACTCTCTTCGCAAACTGTAAGTTCACAGTACAGAATTGTTAACTGTAGTCACCAGGATGTACATTTGGCTCCAGAACTTACTCCTCCCACCTAGCTGAACCTCTGCACCATGTCCCCAGCCCTCAGCCCCTGCAGCCACCACTCTTCTCTCTGTTTTCATGCGTTCGACTGTTTTAGACTCCACATATAAGAAAGATCATGCAGTATATGTCTCCACGTCTGGCTTACTTCACTGAGCACTTTAAAATCATGCTTTCTGTCCAGCAGTCACCTCTCCACGTAATGAAGGAACAGTCTCCTTTTTCCTTCGCCTGCTTCACAGAATGGGAACAGGAGCTAGAATGTTGACTTCCACACAGAGAGGAGTCCTAGGCAGAAGGTACCAACTGCTCTCTGTGTGAGACGGGGAACCACGTGACCCAGAACAGAGGAACCGAGACTAGCCAGGTGGCATGGAGTGACCTGCTCGCTGCACGTCGGCCTGTAGTCAAAGCAGACCCAGGGAGGGCTCTGCTATGTCCTCACCTGTAAATAAAACTGACCAAATATACCCCTCCCACCTTGGGGGTAGGACGTTTTTGGGGCAAAACAAAGCTTCCAGTCAAATCACAGAACTGTTGCTGAACTCAGTTCCCAGAGCTTTGCATTTGGGGTTTGCGGGCTGGAAACCCTCAATGTCTGTGAGGGGGTTCGGAACATGAATCTGATGGGCATCATGCAGGAGACTTCCCCTCTTTTGTGTGTTTCTCTTCTTGCCCACAGGAGACGAAGGGCAGAGCTCACATTTCCGTGCGAGGGATGTCACACACGGGGCCCTGGAGTAAAACCAGCCCCTGCCCAAATCAGAGAGCTGAGGGTTCCCTGCCTGATGTTCTCAGGTCCTCCTGACCAGAGGGTCTCGCTAGTTCTCATGCACAAGAAAATTCCCTCTCCATCCCGCAATCATCATCACGAATAATTCTCACTTAACTCAAATAGACAAGACAGACCCTCCACCATGCAGTCACCCACTCACCGACAGCCTGCCCGTCTATGAATGTTGAGAATGACAGGGGACAGGTGAGCTTCTACCACCCCCTTGGCAGGATTTCTGGTCTCAGCCCCTGAAGGCAGGCAGGGCTCAGAGTTGCCTCAAGGCCTTCCCCGGGGGAGCGGGGTACGGGGGGGGGGGGGGGGGGGGGGGAGGCTAGCTACTTCTAGGTGTGGACGCTGCTGAAATACCTCAGGCAACATTCCAATACGTTGTCTTCCTAGGCCAGTTCACTGGACTCACGTCCCTCATTCAAAGCCAAGACTTGGGCTCACTCGATTTTTCTCCCTGCCAGGGCTCTATTTAGTAGCCATCAGGCCCAAACAAATTAACTAGAGGACATTCAGATCTGAGAAGTATGGTACCCAGCCTCCAAGATGGCCCCCGGTGACCCCGCCTCCTGGTAGGCACCCCCTCATGTCGTTTTTGCCCACATGGCACCGCAGTGGGTCTGTGTGACCAACAGACTGCAGAGGATGGGATGGAGTGCCGCTTCTGAGATCAGATGACAGGAGACACTGTGGGTTCCATCTTGGGTGTGTGTGCATTTAAGCTTTCGGTGGTGCGCTCTCTCTCTCTGCCTGTCTCTCTCTCTCTCTCTCTCTCTCTCTCTCTCTCTCTCTCTCTCTGCGGCCCTGGGGAGAGGCCTCCTGGTGAGGAACGGAGGCTTCTCGCCAACAGCCACGTGAGTGACCTTGCCAGTGGGTCCTCCTACACAGCAGCCTTCTGCGGGCAGCGGCCCGGCAGCAACACTGCACCCTCGCCAGACACCAGCGCCAGAAACACACAGACTAGCTGCTCCCAGGGGCCTGGCCCTCAGAGAACGTGTGAGATAATAAATGCTGGCTGCTTTCAGCTGCTAAGTCCTGGGGTATGCGACCATAGGTAGCTAATACAAGGTTCCTATGTAACCTTGGGATATATAAGAAGCACAATTCTGTCTATGAGAACGAAATCATCTTTCTGCCCAGTGCCTCACTTAGGGCTTTACACTGGCTAGGCCAGGCGTCCTCAAACTACAGCCCGCGGGCCACATGCGGGTGTTTTTGCCGTTTTGTTTTTTTACTTCAAAATAAGATATGTGCAGTGTGCGTAGGAATTTGTTCATAGTTTTTTTTTTTTAAACTATAGTCCGGCCCTCCAACGGTCTGAGGGACAGTGAACTGGCCCCCTGTTTAAAAAGTTTGAGGACCCCTGGGCTAGGCCGGGAGGAAAGTACACATTACAAAGAACAGACTGCTAATTCCATTGTATGACATAGAAGAAGGACCATTAAGATTCCCAGGGCCCTGGCCGATGTGGCTCAGTAGGCTGGAGTGCCGTCCTTGCACCGAAAGGCTGTGGGTTTGATTCCCAGTCTGGGTACGTACCTACGTTGCAGGTACGATCCCCAGTTGGGACACATGTGGGAGGCAATCAATCCATGTTTTTCTCAATCTCTCTCTCCCTCTCTCTCTCTCACTCCCTTCTCCTCTCTCTAAAACCAGTAAGTATATCCTCAGGTGAAGATTAAAAAAAAAAAAAAGAAAAGAACGAAAGATTCCCTGAAAACACATGAAGTCACTAGCTTATAGTAGAATGCCAATGGTCACATCAAAATGCCTTGTACCTGCAATTTTGATAAAAAATATGAATATAAATTTATATTTGCTTAACTCTTTTCAAAAAACTCTTATGCATGTATACAAGGAAGCATATGCAAAAAAACATTTACAGCAGTGCTATTTGTAATAGCAAAAAACCGAACACTAAATAGCCATTAACAGTGTGTCCATAAACCCCACAGCATTCATGTAGAAGTCCAAATCTGGGCACCAGGTGTGCACAATGGTATCAAAGTGTCACTGCTCCCAGCCCCTCAGAGTGGCCGGAGTTAGGGAACATAGGAGTATGTGCCTGTATACACACACACACACACACACACACACACACACACACACACACACACACGGCACACACACATTTCTACGTATTTCTGTATCAACATTCTGAAAGCCATGAGCCACATCAATACCTCCAATGCCCACTGAACACCAATTCATTCCAGTGTTCTCTGTCCATATCTGATGGAGAGACCCTGCTGGATGCTCCTCGGCCCACCTGGGCCCTGCAGCCCCATAGGAAGCCACCCTGTGCCGGGGGGCCCCCCACCCTGCTTGGGCTCTGACTCTGCAGGCCAGGTGGCCCCTCCTCATGGACCCACTCGCCTGCCCCCAGACTTGGCTCCATGGGGAAGCCCTCGACATCCTGCTTGGGCTCTGATACTCCATGCCAGGCCACCCTCGTGCATGGATGATCTCAACCTGCTCAGGCTGTGACACCCCAAACGAGAAGTATGCGCTCCCCCTCCCCAGTCCCAACATGGTGCACAGGTCACCCTGCTCTGGCTCTGATACGCACGCTGGCACCCTCTCTGCACTTAGCTCCTCTCTCTGGATGCCCTTCTCACTTGCTTTGGCCCCGTCACCCCAAACGAGATCCCCTCTTCCGTATGGACACTTACCGCACCTACTTGGGCTCTGACTCCTAACACCCTTCCTTGCCCCGCCTGATGCCTCCACACAGAGATGCCCTCCTCACCCCATCAGGCCGTGACCCCCCACAGCTGGGAGCCCTCCCTCACGTGCAGAGGCCTGCCCGGCTCTGCCCCACCTAATGGCTTCGGGACTGCATTGTTCAGGAAGGTGAAAGCGAAATCCTAATTTAACATTTTAAAGAAATTAAATATTTTCAAAGAATATTTGCTGTAGGAAAAGGATTTAAATTGGTAATGTCTTAACCTTAAAATGTGCTGTACAAAAGTACAACCATGTAGATAAATAAAAACACAAAGTCACCTGGAAAGTAACATACAGATAATCTTTGTTAACTGATATATTTACTGTCTTCTAACATACCTTTTTCTTTTTTCAAATCCTTGCCCAAGGATTTGATTTTATTGATTTTTTTAGAGAGAGAGGAAGGAAGAGGGAGAGAGAGAGAGAGAAACATTGATGTGCGAGAGAAACAACCATCAGCTGCCTCCCGTATGCGCCCTGACCGGTGAATGGAACCTGCAGCCCTCGGAGCATGGGGTGATACTCCAACCAACGGCGCCTCACCGCCAGGGCCTACCGTATTTTCTATGCACACACAAACCGCACCCCTTTTAAAAAGGGGGTCATTTCTAAATGCTACTGACTTAATGTAGGTCATAAACAAACATCCTTTTACGTTGGTAAACATGCATTATCACATCAATGCCTACAGTGTACCTCAGGTCATGGTCTTACCATAACGCATCGAACGCTCCTCTTGCGTTGCATATTCTCAAACATTCTTTCAAGCGCTCATTCTCAGGCAAAGCCATGAGTTGCTGGTCAAGGGGCACTCCGTATTCTAAGGGCTTTTGATACAGGGTGCCAAGTTCCTCCCAGAAGGAGTTATATGGGTGAGAAGGGTGAGGAAATGCAGGGAGCCTCATTAAATGCATCGTGTGTAAGTGTTAGGAGCCTGCTAGTCAGGAGGGGCCAAAAGCCCCCCAAACACTGCAGGGACAGCTCCCAAGTCCAGAGGGTTGGGCTGCGGGGCCTGGGCGGGACCCGGCTCTGGGTCTCCGGACGAGGGGAAGGGAAGCTCACTCACCTGCATACAGGCCTCCGTCAGGGGCCCCGGGGGCTTCTCCTCCGGCTCTTCCATGCTCTCCTTCCCGCGCGGGCAGGGGCCTGAGGTCCTGAGTTGCAAAGGGAGAAACCCTGAGTACAACCCCGTCCTGTAGGTCCACCTTGGCACCCCGTCCCTGGTTAGTCTCTGCTTCCGGGGTGCATTTCTCAGGAGAAGTGTGCTTCCAGAGCAGTGGCTCTCAACCTTCCTGATGCCGCGACCCTTTAATTCAGTTCCTCATGTTGTGGTGACCCCCAACCATAAAATTATTTTCGTTGCTACTTCATAACTGTAATTTTGCTACTGTTAATGAATCGTAATGTAAATATCTGTGTTTTCCGATGGTCTTAGGCGACCCCTGTGAAAGGGTCGTTCGACCCCCAAAGGGGTCGCGACCCACAGGTTGAGAACCGCTGCTGTAGAGCCTAAGACCATCGGAAAACACAGATATTTACATTACGATTCATTAACAGTAGCAAAATTACAGTTATGAAGTAGCAATGAAAATAATTTTATGGTTGGGGGTCACCACAACATGAGGAACTGTATTCAAGGGTCGCGGCATCAGGAAGGCTGAGAACCACTGTTCTAGAGGGTCCTGCCCAGATTCCAGCCTGGAAGGCTGTGTGTGTACCTGGAGATCCTTGGTCCCTCTCCCAGGCCAAGACTGCAGCTCCAAACTGGGTCCTCTCCTATCGGAGGCCTCTGGATCCCGCACCAGTGAGCCCATGTCATGCCCAAACACAGCCTTCACCACCACCACCATCTGCAGCGCAAATCAGTCCCTCCCCATTGGGTTCTGAAATTCCTGCAAACACCTAGCCCATCGAGGACCCCGTCCTCCCCAACCTGAAATCTGTACCCCAAACCAGCATCTCTTCCTAGGGCAAGCAGCAAGGCTCTGGGAGTCATGGCCCCAATCACACTCCCTGACTACGTGCAGGAAGCCAGCAACCTGTCACGATTGCTTCTAACTTCCTGCTCAAATAACCAAGCATATGCACAGAGCTCAGCTGCACCTGGGCCTTCCACTCTTCTGGGGTTGGCCAGCCCCTGCCAGCGCTAGCCCAGGTTCCCATCCCAAAACGCTCCTAGGCCCTGAATTTGTAGTTCTGACCTGGTCCCTCCACCAACCTGGATGTCCTCAGGCCTGAAGTGGCAACCGAGACGGCATGGCACTGGTCGCCTCCTGACAAACCCCAGCGCTTACCAGCCCCTCCCTGGCCCATAACGTGTGCTTCAGTTGTCTTTGTACCAACTAGATGCTTCCGGGCTGGAGAATGGAATAGCCCCTGGCAAATCCCACCCTATGCATCCCACTCCCACCCTCTCTCTCGCTCTCACTCACCCTTTCATTCCTACAGGGTTCTCATTCAAACACTTCAGTACGGGTCACAATGCGCCTGTACCCCGAACCTGCACCCAAACCGTTTCCTCCACCAACCTCCACAGGCCCCCTAACACACAACAGTAGCTTAGCACAGAGCTCCAGAAGCAGCCCAGGACTTGAGCGCTGGCCTGGGGTGGTCAAGCCCATGAGAGACCAGCTCCCATGGGAACTGGACCTTCCACTTCCCCCCCCTCCCCACACCCAAACATGAGCACCTAAGTCTGCAACACACACCTTGTCCCTCTACCAACCTGGGCCTGCTCATGCCTGCAAGCAGAGTAGCCCCTGAGCAAAGGCAGGGACACCTACTTCATAATCATGTAGGCAGCATCCTGCTTCCCCCGCAACCAGCTGCCCATCTGATGGCAGCTGCTGCAGCTCTGTCCTTCTGGGCTGCGATTCTGTACCTCCAACCCAGCATCTCCACCAAACCCGAATGCCCTCGGGCTCTGCACCATCCTACAAGAGTCCCAGGATTACCAGTCCAAAGTCCTGCCTCCCACTGAGAAACTGCCCCCAAGCCCAAGCCCAGCACATGCAGGGAGCTCTCTGCCTAGATACTGCCTCTAGGCCAGTGGTTTCCAACGTGGGCACATGCCCCACACGGGGGCAATTTGATTTTTAAGGGGGGCAATTCGAGAACGAGTTATTAACAGTGAATTTTTTTCATTTCTTATGGTTCTAGGAGCCTCGTATACAGTATAGACATATTTATGCATTTCAGTTCTCTATTATATGTTTTGAAACTTTTTTGCTATTTTTTTCATATCACTTCATATTATTATTATTTTTAAACAATGTCTTAGTGATTTCTTCCTCTGTACTTCAACTGTCCTTTCGTTCTTTTATTTTTCTCTTTCATGGATGCCATGTTCTTTGGAAGCTTGTTTAGACCAAGTTACCGTACTTTCTGGCGTATAAGACGACTGGGCGTATAAGATTTTCCTGGGTTAAAAAGTCGTCTTATACGCCAGAAAATACGGTAGTCCAATATATCTAACCCACTATATCTAATCCCATCAATATAGTCCAATATACCGTATTTTCCGGCGTATAAAACGACTTTTTAACCCAGGAAAATCTTATACTCCCAGTCGTCTTATACGCCGGAAAGTATGGTAATGGCCTTTTAGGCTTCCTCCACGTGAATAGAAGTTCATTTTTTGAATAATAAGAATTACATGTCATGGGGGGGGGGGGCGGTATCAGGATTTTAGAGACGCTTAGGTGGGGCATGGCCCCAAAAAAGTTGGGAACCACTGCTCTAGGCCCTCCTCCCTCCTCAGCGTCTGCAGTCCATCAGCCATTCCCACTGAGAGTTGGCTGAAGCGACGCTGTCTCTCCAGGGGCAAGAATCTGCAACTCCCACCCAGTCTCTCCACTACCCAGGGCGGCCCCAGGCCTGAGAGAAGGGCAGTGTCTGCTCCAGGGTCCAAACCAACTGCCCAGAATCTCGCTTCCCACTCCCTGCTTCCTACTCAAACACCTGCTCGAGGGTATGGGGACGCTGACACAGCCCCTCTCCTCCAGGAACCAGAATCTGCAAGTGGGTACTTCATCAACCCAGTGGTCCTCGGGGCCTCCACTACACAGGCCCGGCCTCGCACGAGGGGGAGGAGGGGTTCTCATGATGCCCCACCCCCAACACCCGAGCTCAGGGCTGGTCGCCCATCCACCTGAGCATCCTCAGAACCGAGACAAGAGCCCCACCGGACGCAGCGCTCGCGCACGCGCACGCGCACGCGCGCAGAGCACAGTCCGGAATCGGCTGCGCCACCAGTACCTCCAACTTTGGTGACCTGAGTGAGGCCAAAGGGCCGCCCGCGCAGGTCCCAGATCGCCCACCCACACCCCCAATTCCAGCGGCCCGCCTAGACAATGCCGTGCGCGCACGGGACACCCAGCGCTGCCCCGGCTGGCACCAACCGGGGCGTCTAAGGGCTCGCGGCCCAGGACAGGCCTGTCCCAGCCTCAGGTGTCCGGGACGAGCTCGGTGAAGCAAACACGTACCCCGATTCTGCTTACGACGGACTCCGGTTACGGTTACGCTAGTTCTGTCCCCGCCCCAACCCGGTATTCGCAAGGCCGCTCGGAGAGACCCTCGGAAGGGCCGAGGTGCGATACGACAGCGAGCGTCCGAGCCTGTGGAGGGGGGTCTCGGGGGGAGACAATGGCTGCGCTTCTGGCCGAACCCGGAAGTGCATGCGGGCTGGGGAGGTCCGAACTACAACTCCCAGAAGCCTCGGCGGCGCGACCCGCGTAGAAGGTTCCAGTGCCTCTGGGCAGGTGGACCGGAAGGGGGCTGTACGCGTCCGGCTTTGTGTGCGGCGCCTAGAGGAGAAGCGGGACCCGAGGCCGAGGTCGAGGCAGACGTGCGTGAGGAGTGGCTGAATTGGGAAAGGCTGGCCCTGGGCCTGGCTTAACGCCCAGGAGTCACCGAAAAACCAGGATCCCATGGAAACCACCCGGATCCCTAACCCAGCGCCTGCTAGTCCCAAGCTTGGCGCGCGCCGCCTCCTTTGGCCCTGAAGGCCAAAGATAGTTGCTACAAATCCATTATAGTGTCGGGGAACTCATATCAAGCCCTCAAGAATCTGATACGTTTTCTACCTTCCCCTCCCCTTTTCCCTTTGCCTGCATCTCCGGACTCTCTTTTTGGCTCAGCTTCAGCCATACTGGCCTTTCTACCTTCTTCAGCTCAAGCGGACGCCCACCTCAGGACCTTTGCATGTGCTGTTCATGCTGCCTGGCCGGCTCTTCCTTTGAGGACTCCCCCCACCATCCAGACTTTCAACCGATGTCCCATTTTCATGGGGGATGCCCCACCAACCAATGTAAACTTGCAAACAAAACCTTCACTCCCACTTAATCCCTGTCTCCCACCTCATCTTTACTTTTAGAGAACTTTTCACTATCAAACACACTACTTTAGGTGCTTATGGGAGTCTATTGTCCATCTGCCCTCACCACTAGACTGTAAACTCCGTAAGAGAAAGGGTTTGTATCTATTTTGTTTCCCGCTGTATCCCCAGGACCTACGGTACCTGGCAGGTAATAGATGCTCAAAAAATACTTGTTTTGTTTAGAATAAAGAAAGGTTCCTGGCTCTATGTGAAAACACGTTAACAGGCAGCATCTCTTTAACCAGCCCAATCACCCCACCAGGGAGGAAATATGGTTTTTTAAAAAATATGTATCTTTTAGCCCAACCTGCGTGGCTCAGTGGTTGAGCATCAACCTATGAACCAGTAGGTCACTGTTTGATTTCCAGTCCTGGCACATGCCCGGGTTGCAAGCTCGATCCCCAGTGGAGTGCGTGCAGGAGGCAGTCAATCAATGATTCTCTCTCATTGCCCCTCAGGGCTTCTCCACTTCCTCCTGAGGGGCGATAGGGGCCAGCAGCCGCCTCTCACACCCCCTGCCAGCACTGGAGCCGCCACTTGCACCCACTACTGATGCTGGCTTGGCTCGCACCCACAGCCAGCATTGCAGCCGCCACTTGCACCCACGGCCGGCGCCCGGCGCCGGTCCAGATTGCTCAGTACCAGTGGTGGCTGCCACCCCTATCACCCCTGAGTGCTTTCCCACCTCCCCCTGCTCCTGAGGGGTGATCGGGGCAGCAGCCACTGCTCGCACCCACTTGACAGCACTGACCCAGCTCACACCCGCTGCTGGCGCTGGCCCCAATAGCTCTGCACTGTCAGCGGGTGGGTGCGAACGGGGGCTGGCGCCATCAGCACACAGGAGCGGTGGTGGTGGGAGCGGGCTGCTGGCAGACAGGAGACTGGGGGGCCTTGGCAGAAGGGGCCAGGCGGGGGTGCGGAAGATGGGCTGAGACCCGCCCCTGTGCCCACCGCAGCCTTGTGCCCACAGTTCCTTTCAAGGTGCGCGGATTTGTGCACTGGGCCCCTAGTATTAAAAATAAAAGAAGCTAACTGAGACATATTACCACACAATACATTCTCTTTTTTTTAAGTGTATTTTTAAGTTTCTTTAAGTGCTTCCATAACACTCCTATAGTTTTCCTCACAGAAATGCTAACCTTTAATGACAAATAATAATAATAATAATAATAATAATAATAAGAAATACTGCTTGTTGCAATGTAATCTGTACACTCAAAATTTCTTATAACTGGTTGTTGTGGCTGGCTTTATATAAAACATTTATTTTGTATTTGATTAACCTACTGAAATGTTATGAATTTTTATAATGTTCCATTTGATTCTCTTAGCTTTACTAATGAGACAGTTATCTATAGAGAATAATTTCATCTCTTCAGTATTTTAAGCCAGATATAACCTTTTATGTTGGGTTGCATTGGCTACCATTTTCAAAACATTGTTAAAAGCCTAAGATTTCTGGCTGAGTCACACACTTCTCCCTGAATGCTGTGTTGAGATTGATTCTCTCTGTCTACAGCCATCAACTAACAAAGTTTCCTGAGATTGTGGGAGGAGGGAATGGCCACACGGTGCCCTAGTTTTGCTATGGCTGTTGGAATAGACAGAACTTGTCAAAGATCTCAACTCCAATCTCACCCATTTTCCAGATGGGACACTGAGGCTCGGAAAGTGCAGGGCTTGCCTGTGATCACAGGGGGACCTGGCGGCAAAGCTGGGAGCAGGTGGGCTCCCAGCACCAGCCTCTTCCCCAGCCCTCACGGCTGCCCTGGGCATCTGTTACAAAGTCACTTACCGGAACTGGGCTGGGCAGGGTGCTCCTCCTCAGAGGAGGGTGTGATGGCCTCATGGGTGGGCCCTCTGCTATTTTCCCTGAGGGCCTGAAGCCCCAAAGCCCTCATAGTTCTGTGCATCTCGTCCTTCCCATCTCCACAGGCTCTGCCCATATCCCGCGTCCGTTCTCAGGCAATGCCCCAAACCCTCTGAATTCCCCAGGTGCCAGGGACACCGCTCAGCACCATGGTCAGCAACACCCCTGCTAGGCAGGCCCGGGGAAGACCACACCCCAAACTCCTTCCTAGCTTTACTATCTGGAATTTCTGACGGAGAGGAAACAGCCCAGCCTACGGACAGGTCGATGACAGGCAGGATCCCGGTGGCAATGCCAGCAGTGGGCCCTGCAGACAGTGACCACTGGGGCCTGGGCCTGACACACTTTCATCCCCGCCCCCAGCCCCATTCCCAGCTTGTGGCTTTCTCTCCCCTTCATTTAATGAGCATGGGTTTTCCATTCACTGAGCTGCAAGATGTTTGGTATTAATAGGATCATTTCTGGGGTCAAACAGCCTAAGTTCACATATCAGCTGTGTGACCTTGACCATTTCTCTTAACCTCTCTGTGCTTCAGTTGTCTCTTCTGTAAAACGGGGATAATAGGGCCTACTTCTGTGGTCGGCAAACTGCGGCTCACGAGCCACATGCGGCTCTTTGGCCCCTTGAGTGTGGCTCTTCCACAAAATACCACGGCCTGGGCGAGTCTATTTTGAAGAAGTGGCGTTAGAAGAATTTTAAGTTTAAAAAAATTGGCTCTCAAAAGAAATTTCTATCGTTGTACTGTTGATATTTGGCTCTGTTGACTAATGAGTTTGCCGACCACTGGCCTACTTCATATGGTGTGATGATACTGCTCAGAACAATGGAACAAATACGGCTTTCACAGGAGAAGCATGGCTTTCCCCTGAGCCACCTTTCTCTCTCTGGGGCCCTGTGACCATGAAAGTCTTATTGCTTCATCTTCAATGGCCCCTGCATAAGGCCATTTTAAAGATGAAGTGAGGTCATGAACGCTAATGCTGGGCACATCGCAGGTACTGATGAATAAATGGCAGGTGTTGGCCTGGCTGGCGTGGCTCAGTGGCTAGAGTGTTGTCTTGCGCACTGGAGGGTCACGGGTTCAATCCCGTCAAGGGCACGTACCCGGGTTGCAGGTTTGATCCCTGCCCCTGATTGGGGCACGTGCAGGAGGCAACCAATCCATGTGTCTTTCTCACATCGATGTTTCTCTCTCTCTTTCCTGTCGCTCTCCCCTCCCCCCTCCCCCCTCCCTTCCACTCTCTCTTAAAAAAACAATGGATAACATATCCTCACTCGGTGGGTGAGAATTTAAAAAGTAATCATAAATAAGTAAATGGCTGGTATTATCATTAATATTGGCCTACTGTTTGCCCATCCTGCTTCTGCCCAGAGCCTTTCCCAAAGGGGTGAAGCCTAGCCATAGGATTGAGAAGGCAGACAATAGAGTCGGGATATGAGGAAGGGTCTCTGCATTAGAGGGGCATGCGGGCTTCCTGGGTGCCTGGGGGGTTCTTAGTTTCATTCGCTGAGCCTCCATTTCTTTATATGTCAAACAAGCATAGCAATTCACATTTGTCCACCATCCAGAGCTGAAAAGTCAGAGCCGACATGTACACATAAGGAACTGTTGGACATTGAAATTGGGTCTCAAAAAAACTGTTGGCCCAGAAAGAAACTCACTACAGACTGATTCATTTGCCTGTCACCATAACCATTATTGCTTGTCTCATTTTCGGTTCTTATAAGTGTATTTCTAATAGCACATGATCTCACTCATCTAGGGGAAATGATGAACAACATAGACTGATGAACAAGAACAGACCCAGAAACAAGGAGGCATCGATCGGACTGTCGGGCTTCAGGGGGAGGGTAGAGAAGGGTGGGGGTAAAGGGGAGAGATCAACCAAAGGACTTGTGTGCAAGCATATGAGCCTAACCAGCGGTTAAGGACAACAGCGGGGTGGGGGCATGTGTGGGGAGGGGTGTGGGATGGGAATGGGGGGTTGAGGACAAATATGTGATACCTTAATCAATAAAGAAATTTAAAAAATAAAAAATAAATAAAAAAATAAAGCCTTTGTTCTGGCAAGAAAAGCTCTTTTTACCCGGTGATTGCTGGAGATGAGAGCTCGTGCTAGCATGAATAAAGGTTCTCTTGCATTTACAAAAAAAAAAAAAAAAAAAAAAAAAAGCATTGCAATTCATCACCCTATCGGTGTTTTGAGAGATGAAATGAGATCACACAGGAAAGTACCAGCATAGTGCCTGGCTTGATAAAAGGTGGTGGTGGTGATGATGATGATGATGATGATGATGACTATGATGGTAGTGGTGGTGATAAAAACTGCCATTCAATGGGGGAGGGCTGGGAAAGGGGTCATCTATAATACTTTCAACAATGAAGATAAACTTGAAAAAAGAAACTGCCATCCAATGTCTAAGCTCTAAGAGCTTTCCACACATGATCTCGTTCAAGTCCGACATTCCGTGAACATCAAGCAGACTCACTGCTTCCTCCTCTGAGCCTGCTTCTCCATCTGTCAGACCGTCCTAACAAGGCCCGGGGCTGTTCTGAAGATCAAATGAGGTAATTTGGGAAGCCACTGGGAGTCCTCTGCTTAGTGGACAGCTAAGGCAATGCTCCAGAGACAGCCAGCCCGTGTGTAACCCTTTGGGGGAGGCAAGGGAGATCTGAGAGGGGGCCTGGCACAGCATGGCAGACCTGGAGACGCCTGTCCACGCACAGCTACTACCTGAGCCCCTACTCTGTGCTGGGCCTTGTGCGGGGTGCTGGACAGCGGCAATGAACACGACAGAGTCCCTGCCCTCGGGGAGGTGATACGGGGCAGTGGCAGTCAATGAACATAGCGAATAAGTAAATGCCTGGGGAGGTGAGTGGGTGATCAGTGCGGTGCAGAATCAGCAGGAGGGGAGGGGAGTGCTAGGAATTCTGGGAGGTCGGGGCGGGCTCTCTGAGCCGGAAACACTGGAGCTTCTGTGCAGGAAAGTGAGGAGCGAGCGCAGATCCGGGGGAGGGGCCTGGGGACAGAGGGAACAGAGGGAGGAGCCACAGCCCACAGCCTGCAGAGCTGTCTGCCTTGCGCTGGGGCCCGCCCTGCCTGGTCAAGGAGCGAACAGCTGAGACAGGATGTGGCTGGAGAGAATGAGTGAGGAATAGTGGGAGATGAGGGAAGAGTGGGGTGAATATGTGGCGGGTGGGGATGGGGAGACTTTGGCTTTGACTCTGCTGGAGACAGCGCAGAGCAAGGAGAAGGCATGATTTGGTTTTTTTTAAAATTTCTTTATTGATTATGGTATCACATAATTGTCCTCATCCCCCCATTCCCATCCCAAACCCCTCCCCACGTATGCCCCCACCCCCCTGTTGTCCGTGACCACTGGTTAGGCTTATATGCATGCACAGAAGTCCTTTGGTTGATCTCTCCCCCTTTCCCCCACCCTCCCCTACCTTCCCTCTGATTTGGGTTTTAATGGAATCCCTCTGGATACGTGTCGAGGAAAGACCAGGGAGGAAAGAGACCAGGGAGGGAGAGGTGGCTGCCACCATCCAGACCACAGGTGACAGTGTTCAGACCAGGGTAGTCCCAGTTTCTCAGAACTGGAACAATCCGGGGACTGGATGAACAAACTGCGGGACATCCACGCAAGGGGCTACTACGCAGCGACGGGAAGGAATGGCTATTGATAAGGCAACCACATGGCTAAATCTCAAAAGAATTGTGCTGAGGAAAAGAAGCCAGACAAAGGCAGAGTGCCTGCAGCGAGATCCCGTTTCTATAAAAGATGACCACATGCAAACTAAGCTATAGTGAGAGAAGGCTGACCAGTGGCTGCCTGGGGGCGGGGTGGGGTGAGGCCGGGAAAGCTGTGGGCGATTTGGAGATATTCTGGATGTGCTGACAGATTGGATGGGGGTGTGAGAGACAGAGGGGAGTTGGGGACGATGACTCCATGGTGTGGGGAGGGCTGAAGGTGGCAGGGTGAGTGGCAGAGACGGCGTCACCACAGAGGTGCTGGGGCAGGGCAGAGTGGAGGGGACACAGTTGAGTGCCCAAGAGAGGGTTGGGGGGCCTGCGGGTCTGCACATGGGAACGTGCAGGAGACAGTTGAATGGATTGTTCTGGGTCTCAGAAGGGAAGTGGGGATGAGAGGAGGACAACAGGGACACACGGAGCAGGGGGCAGTGGGGTGCTGGCAAGCCAGCTCTTTGGGGGCAGAAATAAAAGCCCTGATGTGTGCTGCTTGTCCATTTCTGGGCTGTGAATCCTCCTCCCCCTGGCCAGTTTCAAGAAAGAACCTTGAGTGATGCACTTGCCTTGACAGGATGCTCTTGCGTGTCTACTTCCTGAGAGAGCATTGTGGCAAGACTAGTTTCAGCGGCAAGTAACAGAAAGACCCAAAGTCAAATGGCCTAAACAAGATGGAAGTTGTGTGTGTGTTTTTTACAATATATTTTTATTGATTTCAGAGGGGAAGGGAGAGGGAGATAGAAACATCAATGATGAGAGAGAATCATCGATCGGCCGCCTCATGCACACCCCACATTGGGGATCGAGTCTGCAACCCAGACATGTGTCCTGACCGGGAATCAAACCATGACCTCCTGGTTCATAGGTCAACGCTTAATCACTGAGCCATGCCAGCCAGGCAGGAAGTTTAATTTGCTTTTACATAAACGGAGTCTGGAGTTAGAGTGTCAGGGCTAATGTGGCACCTTCATAATCATGGGGACCCTGCCTCCGTCCATAACTTGTGGCCCAAGATGGCTGTTGACGCTCCAGCCATCAGATCCATATTCCATCCAGTCAGCAGTGAAAAGGAAGAAGGGGTTAGAAAAACTCTCTTTAAGGCCAATCCCTGGACGTCCCATGCCACACTCCTAATTGTTATCTGTTGGCCAAAATGCTGTCACCTGGCCACACTCAGCTCAGGGGCACGTGGAGAGTGTGATGTTCGCTGGGCTCCAGTGTATCCACTTAAAAGCCAAGGTTTGCATTAACAGGAAAGGGAGGAGCGTGGAGATCAGGGGGAGCCCGGCCAAAATCTTATTCCTTCTGCAGAGAAGGCTGGTGGCCTGGACCTGCAGACCCTGAGGCTCTGTAACCTGAGAAGGTTCCTGACAGACATCTGGAGAACTGACTCCACCAAGAAGAAACTACCAACAGTGTGCCAGGGGGTACAGCTCGCCTGGGACAGCCGGAGGCCTGGGGAGCCGTCAGTCTCTTGTTAGAGCCCAGCCTTGACCTTTCTTATCAAGAGAGCGCCCTGCCCTGCCCAGGTGGAAGTGGGCACGCATATTCCATTCTTATCATTGGAAGCCACGGGGAGTGCTTCCCTGTGATCCCCAGAAACTGTAAATGGGGTGGGGCTGTGATCTCCTCCACCCCCCAGAGACCCAAGGCCCATTCCACCACTGTCCTTGGCAAAAAACACGCACCTCCATGGCCGGGTGGCTCAGTTGGTTGTACAAGTTTGATTCCCAGTCAGGGCAGATGCCCAGGTAACCAAATGATGTTTCTCTCTCACATGGTGTGGCGAGCCGGCACGGCCATGGCATGCTCAGCCCCAGGGCACCTTATGTGCCGCGTCAGCTCAGCCAGGTTCAGTCACCCTGAGAGGGGGCGGTGAAGGATTGAGAAAAGACAGACAAGAGAATGAAAGCTGGGTCTGGGGGGGATGTTGCTCCTGGATGGAGACCCAGCAGCGCCACTGACTACAAGCCGTGCCTTTATGTTATAGCAGGTGCCACGAGGCAAAGTAAGGGCGTGGTCAAAACGTTTACAATATTCTCGTGGGTTTCAATCCTACTCAATTACATGCACCTGATCAAGCTTTGTTTACTTGCAGCCTGTATCACTTAGGCACGTGGGGCCACATGTTCGGACCATAGGTTCAAGCTGACAACTACAGCTGTTGGCTCTAATTGTGCTGGGAGGGCTCTGCCCTCCAAGCTGGGACTTGCACGTGGCCAGGAGAGGACTCTGCCCTCTCATCAGTCCGAGGCTTGAACCTGTCCAAACACTGTAGCCGCTCTCCACACAATTCTCTCTCTCTCTCTCTCTCTCTCTCTCTCTCTCTCTCTCTCTCTCTCTCTCTCTCCCCCCCCCGCCTTCCTCTCTCTCTCAAATCAATAAAAACACATTAAACAGAAAAAAAGAAATTTATTTTTAAAATAATTTTTAAAAGGAACTAGATGGAGAGGGTGTATCCCGCTGTATCAGCTTCCAGAGAAGAGCGTGGCAAGGTGGAACAAGTCGGGGTGCAATACATGGGCCCCTGCACAATGCGGGGGTCAGGGGCACCGACCCACACACCATCAAAAATCCATGTATAACTTCTGTCTCCCCAAAAACTTAACTACTAAGTTAACAGCCAACGGTTGGCAGGAAACCTTACTGATACCGTAACAGTCGGATAACACATATTTTGCACGTTATATGTATTATATACTGTATTCTTACAATAAAGTAAGCTAAGGAGAAGAAAATGTTGTTGAGGAAATCATAAGGAAGAGAAAATACGTTACGGTACCATAGGTATCCCCCCCCCCCCAAAATAGTCAAGTATAAGGGGACCCACAGGGTTCAAAGCCCCGTTGTATTGTTTGAGGGTCATCTGTAATAACAATAGCTTGATACTGTTACAGCCCAAAGGACAGGGCCATGGCCAAGCCACAAGAAGAGTTTGGGGGCAAGCGGAGGATGGACTAAGGATGGCGGGATGGGGAGACCAGGTGGAGGCCTCTGAGCCGCTGGGGAAGGAGCAGAGGGGGCCTGGACCCGCCAGCACATCCTCAACTATCAGAACTGTCCAGTCCAGTGATGGCGAACCTATGACACACGTGTCAGCACTGACACGCGTAGCCATTTCTGATGACACGCGGCCGCATGCCGAGGATGAAACATTTGCTGCTCCTGAGGATGAAACATTTGCGACTAGAGTCTTGGAGTTAGTTTTTTCCTCCAAGTGACACACTACCTGAGTTATGCTCAGTGTTTTGGCGAAGTTTGACACACCAAGCTCAAAAGGTTGCCCATCACTGGTCTAGTCCTTGGCCACATTTGTTAGCGTTCTGACCAGTTCTAGGGAGGAGGGGTTGGGGGCTGAGAGCAGACACCCCTGGGTCCTTTAGATGCCGGAGAAGGGGTGAAAGGTGCTCCAAGCAAAGGGGACAGCGGGGGCACAGGCATGGCTGCGCCCTCTCCTTGGTACCCCCAGCCCACCAGGCAGGCCCAGGCGGAGAGCACTATGTTCCTAAAAACACAGGCTGGGTCTCATCACTCGTCCCGTCTTTCCCACACTCCGCAGTTGAGGTCATCAGTATGGGATTCTATTTCCACCGGACGGCTCGGCGTCCGACTGTGGTGATGCCCACTTGCCAAGGGCCGGGGCATGGCTCGGTTCCGCCTGAGAATCCGTGGAAAAGGACTGATGCTAACCTGTTGGGGGGAAAGGTGGATAAACGGCAGTAAAAATTAAAACAGTAATAATGAGGCAGGATAGCAGAAAGCTTGGGAAATTCCTGGACGAGTGGAATAAGGGAAACGGAGACAAAATAATTAAATGAGGCCAAACAATGTGAGCAATTGACATCCAGCCAGTGAATCACAAGGTCTTATCTTCCCTAACCAAGAGCACTTAGGAGCCAATTGTTTACACATTGAATGGTGATGAAAAGAAACCAAATGTACCACCTTAAATGATTTTGAAGGAACAGCCGGCGGTGTTAAGGATCTTCATATTGTGCAGCGGATTGAGGCTCCTCTTCTTTTGCACCATTATGTAGACAGAGCTATTGCGTTTCTATCATGATGTTTTTGTTTTTATCTGCATGAATGTAATTAGCAGACCTATTTTATTTTCTCTTTTCCATCACCACTTGTCCCCTCTCTGCCCTCCACCCCCCCTTCATCCCACAGTCACACACTGTGGTCCACGTCCATGAGTTCTCGCACTCTCATTTTTTCCTTTTTTGCTGAATTGCTCCACGCCTCCCCAACACATACACCACCACCCGAGCTGTCTTCCTGCTGTCTTTCTATGAGCCTGTCTCTATTTTGCTTGGTATGTAATTAGCAGGTTAACACATCATTTTGTGGATGTTATTGTTTAGAAATTGCTTTCAGCCCTAGCCGGTTTGGCTCAGTGGATAGAGCGTCAGCCTGCGGACTGAAGGGTCCCAGGTTTGATTCCGGCCAAGGGCACATGCCCCAGTTGCGGGCTCGATCCCCAGTAGGGGGTGTGCAGGAGGCAGCCGATCAATGATTCTCTCTCATCATTAATGTTTCTATCTCCCTCTCCCTCTCCCTTCCTCTCTGAAATCAATAAAGATACACTTTTTTAAAAAAGTCCTTAAAATAAAATAAAATAATAAAAACTGATTTCAGGCCCTAGCCGGTTTTGCTCAGTGGATAGAGCGTTGGCCTGCGGATTGAAGGGTCTCGGGTTTGATTCCAGCCAGGAGCCCACGCCTGGGTTTCGGGCTCTATCCCCAATGTGGGGTGGGCAGGAGGCAGCCAATCAATGATTCTCTCTCATCACTGATCTTTCTATCTATCCCTTCCTCTCTGAAGTCAATTAAAAAAACTGATTTCAGCTTATTTTAGATGAATTGTATTAAAAATATTAAGTAAATATGTAAAAGTGGAGGTGGAGTGTGCGTATGGGAGGGATTATGATGTGGTGTGAGAAAGACTGAGGTTTGGAAGCACCGACATGCTAAATCCTTCTCTTCTCTCAGGGTCAGTTTAACTGTCTCCTCCCCCAGGGGGGCGGCGGCCCTTTCCCATCTTCAGTCTTGGCTGGATGCCAAGTCATATGCTCTCCAAACTCTGTTTTCCACCTGTCCTTTCTATCAAAGTTATTTTGGAGGCAAGTAACTGCATCCCAAGTCAAACTGTTCTGGGAAGCTCAGTGGGAATATCTAGAGCTCTCCTAGCCAGCTTCAGGCACAGCTGGATCTAGGTGTTTAAATGATGTCATCAGACATCGCTGTCCATCAGCTGGCTACCTTTCCCATGCGTTGGTCTCATTCTTAGGAAATCTCTCTACTCCTGGTAGAAAGAGGGCCTCCGCAGCTCCACGCTTAGATCCCTTAGCAAAGCCAGCAGAAGGACACGGCTTTAATCCCCAGAATTCTAATAAAAGTCCTCAGAATGCTCTTCCTTGGTGTGCTTTGGGTGGTGTGCCCAGCTCTCAAACAATCTCTGAAGGATGGGATGGAATGGCTCTGATTGGCCAGGCTTGGGTCACATGTCTAGCCCTCACCCAATCACTGTGGTTGGAGGATGAAGTGCTCTGATTGGTCGGGCTTGGGTGCCTGGCTTCTCTGGACCCATGGAGGAGGTTGGTTTCGCAAAGGAAGCCACAGGGGCTGTTAGATAAATAAAAGAGATGAATGCTGGGTGAGCAGAACCCACAGAGTCCTCATCCCCATGACGGATGGTTATTAAATGTGTTGTAATTATTTGCTTACCACCCATCAATGATCCCCTGGCCTGACTAGTCGCCCCAGCAGAGGCAAAATCATAAAGGAGGCACGACTGCTGATGCCAATAGAGACATAACCAAGTCCCTTGACATGGACCCTTTTAGAGACTCGTGGGTGGAACCTTGCCCCAGGGTGGAACTTGGACCTCTCTGGGGAAAGCGTGAGCTTCTGAGTCAGATCTGCATTCAATCCTCAATGCTCTCATTATCCACACTCGCTTATTAATTCACCAGGAAGGTATTTATATAGCACTAACGGCGTGCCAGGTACTTACAGTTCTAGACGCTGGGGACACCGCTGTGACCGACAAAATCCCTACCTTCCTGGATCTGAGGTGGACGTGGGGGAGGGGAGAGAGAGCATTAAGAACAGGATAAAGAAGTAATTTCAGGTAGTAGTAAATACTGTAAAAAAATCAAATAAAACAGTGTATCTAGCTAGTGTAGATGAAAGGGGCCACATGCTAACCTGACAAGCTCAGGGGAGGCCTGCATGGCGGTCTTGCAAACTCAGAGACCTAAAGTCACCACAAAGGATGGTCTGAAATTAAACTTTAACTAAAAGCAGTTATGGTGGGCAGTTACATTCTAGGCCGGTATCTTCACTGACAAGGTCGACCTTTACCTTAACTGAGCCTATCTGTCTTTTTTTTATTATTTTTTAAAATATATTTCTTTATTGATTTCAGAGAGGAAGGGAGAAGGAGAGATAGAAACATCAATGATGAGAGGGAATCATTGACTGGCTTGGCTGCCTCCTGCACGTCCCCCACTGGGGATCGAGCCCGCGAACCTGGGACCCTTCAGTCCGCAGGCTGACGCTCTATCCACTGAGCCAAGCCAGCTAGGGCGAGCCTCTCTGTCGTTTTGCATCTAGGATAACATGCCCTTGAAATGTCTGGGTAACTTGTAACTTCCCCTTTTCCGGACCCCTTGAGACACAACCTAATGTGCCTGGGCGCCAGGACAGATACCACAAATTCCTTCATTATCATGTTAATTGTTCCTGCACCCACCTAAGTATGTGTCTATCATTTTACTTTTTATCCAATCCCAGAGATTTCCCCCGCTTTGCTTTCTCCCGCCCCTCTAGTCTATCAGCAATGGATTTCATGTAACCCACCTACGTCCCTTCCTTTGCTTGCAATGTATAAATACAGCTGTAACCCGCCATTCTCCGGAGCATGATCTCAGTTCGTTGAGGTTTTGCTTCCTGGCGATTGTCGACAGTTTGGCTCAAATAAACTCACAAAAATTCTTCACAGGTTTGAGTGTTTTTTTTACGTTAACACTAGCACGGAGCTGGGGGCCGGCCTTGCAGCCAGCCTTGGGGAAGGCCTTTTCGAGGCGTTGATGTTTGATTTGAGACTGGACTGTGTCAGCCATGAGATGCTTTGTGCACAGCTCTCAGGGGAGGGAGCCGCAAGCACGTGCTAAGGCACCGAGGCGCTCCTCCAGGAACGGACAGAAGCCGCTGTGAGTGGCTGCGTGATGGTGGGTTACTCGGTCTCTGTGCACCGCTGGGCAAGAGGAAGATCACACCGACCCCTCAAGTTGCTCTGAGGCTTCCAGGGGTCCTCAAACTTTTTAAACAGGGGGCCAGTTCACTGTCCCTCAGACCGTTGGAGGGCCGGACTATAGTTTAAAAAAAAAAACTATGAACCAATTCCTATGCACACTGCACATATCTTATTTTGAAGTAAAAAAACGAAACGGCAAAAACACCCGCCTGTGGCCCGCGGGCCGTAGTGTGAGGACGCCTGGACTAGACGAAGACTGTAAGAGCTCGTGCTGTGCCTGGCCTACGGTGGGTGCTGGGCTCCACCACCATCAGCTATTCGGGCAATGCAATTGTTAATTTGAGGAGGAAAGCATGGACTTGGGGAATCCAAGGATGAGAGAAAGGTGTTTCCGTGGCTTATCCTTCCAGAATCCAAAATGCAAGGTACAGTGTGAGCAAGGCCCTGAGATCGGGCTTCTGAGCAGCCTCAGGACATGCTGGAGGCCGACAGGAAGAACTAGTGCTGCTGCAATAGCTGCCACCATTCACCGAGCACCTACCGCCGGGCAGGCGCTCTGCTGAGGACCTGCTCTCCGCGGGCCCTCTGACTCTGGGGTGGGCGCTAGGAACAACACCCCCACTCAACAGAGAAGGGAAACTGAGGCTCAGAGCTGATATCACTGAGTCTGGAGCAAAGCCAGGAAGCAGCGAGGCCTCCCGGCACCCCCCCCCCCCCCCGCACCCCTACCTGATGACCTTTGGCCATTACTCACCTCTGACTTGGGGTGATCATCTGCCCCACCCTCTGCCTTTATCATTTTCCCAGCGTGGAGGGGAAGGGTGTGCAGAGAGGGAGGGGAGCAAAACCTCAGAGCCCCTAATCCAGGAGCCCTGCTCCCCAGCCTACTCCCCACCCACCACTCCCACTGACCCCCTGCTGAGAAGAATGCGGGCCTGGAGGTGGCTTCCCAGTTCGCAGCTGGAGGCTGGGACTGGGGGTGGGGGGGTGGGGGGAGGGAGTGGGGGTGTGGCCAGGGCAGGGGCAGGGCCAGGGCAGAGTACTTGACTGTGCTGTCCAGGAAACCCCACTCCTGACAGGGCGACCTCCCCGCTGTGCCCCTGAACAGAAGTCGGCATGAGGCGCCCCCTGAACGCCGGCTCTGCCCACGGCCCTGCCTGGAACAGACTGCTGCTAACAGGTGCGTGCGAGACCGCGGCTCCCCCTCGGCTTAGGGACCAGGAAGGGACGCCCCTCGGAGAGTTTCTATCCCAGTTAGAGTCGCCCCGCTCAGAGCTGCCACTCTGGGCAGTGCCCATGGGGCACGGGCACCTGTGCTATGGACCCCTCTTCTAAAGGAGGAAACGGAGGCTCAGGCAGGCCCGGGGCCCTGCAGGAGATCACAGGGCTGGCAAGGACGGAACCAGAACCCAGGACCCCGCCCCAGCCCCTTTCCACCAGCGCACCCTGTCGTACCCAGCTCTCCCCCTCTAATCATAATTTTTAAGTAGTGATAGTGTCCATCGTAAAATAACAGCAATCCCGGTACAAAGAGGTCGTTGTGACTGAGTACCAGCCAGCCGGCTCAGGTGCTCTCACTGAGCAACATTTCCTTCTTAAACCCAAGGCGCAGGCCTTGGATCGCGTTCCACAGAGGGGAAACTGAGGCACGGGAGGTAACGTTCCCTCCATGGGCCACACAGCTGGGAAGTGCAGAAGGGGGGATTTGACCCACGTGGAGATCCTCACTCATCCACCGCTCAGATAATACGGGATGGGCCTGCTTCCCCAGGTCTTGCCAAGTCCGGTTCTGTGTCATTTCAAAACCCCAAACTTCACCCGGTTTAATGCTTCTGTTTGCCCCCAGCCCGGCCTGTGTCAGACGGTAGTGGGGACAGCACGGGACATGGTGGGCCTGTCTCACGGCCTTTCTCCCAGCCCAGAGCTGTAGTCTGTGCGCCCCCCCTCCCCACCCCCTCCCCCCATCCAGGGCCATAGGCAAAGGGGAAAGGAAGTGGGAAGGTTTCTGCTCGCTGATCACAGTTGTAAGAGGGTGGGGGAGGGCGGTCTGTGTGGCTGAGGCACTGTTCGTGACTGGAGCTTTCAGGGTGAGGGGAACTTTCTGGGGGAGGGGCACTTCCTGGGGGAGGGGTACCATGAGGACACTAGGCCCCGGAGAGTGTGTTTCTAAGGCTTCCATGCAGGCCTCCTGGCCTCCTCCAGCCTCTTTCTGCCACGGTAGGTCGCGGGGTCACAGGCCAGCAAGCCCTGCCCCGTGAGGGTCTCTGAAGGACAGCCTGCAGCTGGCCCGCTGCACATGGGAAACGCGGGGACACCTTTGTTGTTCCCTCAGTTGTTGCAGGTGGGCCATGTCCACCCGGCCCTCTACTTCCTCCGTCACAGGCCACTCCTCCCCTGGAGGCTTGGAGGGCTAGTTCCCACTTCTCCGGGACGCTTCCCTCTCTCTCTGAGGGGCCCCTAGGAGCACCCTCCCCTGGCTTGGCGGGGGGTCTGGGGGCAGCCCTCACCCCTGGAAAGGATTCAAGTTCATTCTCAACTCTCCCCTTCTCCCCATTCTCAGCTCTGCGCCCCTTCTCCCCATGAGCTCTTTCCTTGTTGATGTTATTCTGTGTTAGTTTCAGGTGTACAGCTCAGTGGTTAGGCAATCGGATACTTGACAAGTGTCCCCCGATATTTCCAGCACCCACCTGGCCCCGTACACAGTTCTTACAATATCCCTGACTACCTTCCCTGGGCTGTATCTGGTGGGTCAGGGAGAGCCCCTGACTCAAAGGTCAGAGATGAAATAAAAGAACCATGTCCATGGCTCAGCGCCGAGATGCCACCCTTCATCTGACACACCTAAATATTTACCTACTGTTTTATTTACTTACTTAAATGTATAGTATACAGCAGGCGTCCTCAAACTACGGCCCGCGGGCCACATGCGGGTGTTTTTGCCGTTTTGTTTTTTTACTTCAAAATAAGATATGTGCAGTGTGCATAGGAATTTGTTCATAGTTTTTTTAAAACTATAGTCAGGCCCTCCAATGGTCTGAGGGACAGTGAACTGGCCCCCTGTTTAAAAAGTTTGAGGAGCCCTGGTATACAGGGTGGGACAAAAGAAGGTTTACAGTTGTTCAAACTGAAAATAATACGATAATTAATAAATAATAAAAGAATAAACTGTGTTTCGTATACTCACAACAGTAAACCTACTTTTGCCACACCCTTTATAGAAATACATTTTAAATATATGTAAAATATAGTTTCTGTTTATTAATATAATTTATACTTTTCTTTGTACTTATGTATTATTAAATTATAAAATTGATATATCATAATCTTATATATATAACCATGTAATATATGCATAATTATTAAATTAATTACATATTATATAACATATAATTATATAATAATGTTAGAATAGTTATGTATGATAATTTTATTAATTTTTTGTTTATAAATAGGTTTTAATTTAGGTATAAAATACCAAAGTTAGACTCTCCTCAGCCCTGAAAATTCATGGTCTCACTGAATCTTAGGCACTCCTGTGAAATGGTTACTAATCAACCACCCACCTTGATAAGTGGGGAAACTGAGGCTCGGACCCAGGTCCAGAGGCCTCCGAGTCCGCAAAGGAAGGCAGACTCCGCACCAGCTGGAGGGAGCTGCTCAGGTGCCGGGTCTTCTCCTGGGGGTGCTGGGGCGCTGCCTGAGTCGCCGGTGCCGCCGTCCTGTGCAAAACTGCTTCCCGCGCGGAGGCCGCAGGACTGCAAATCGGCCCCTTTGGTCCCAGAGTCAACCAACACCGTCCTGTGCCCAGCCTGTGCTGGGACAGAGCCTGCTGGGGCTCACGGCCCAGAGGGAAAACACACCCTCCCAGGCAGAATGCCCTGCAGTGTGCGGGGCAGGAATGGGGTGAGGAGGGAGACCCGAGGGCTCAGGTGGGAAGCTGGGGAGACGGTGACCAGGAGGGAACCTGTCAAAGCTGTCCAAATCGACATATGGCCTCAGACAGGTCTGACCTCAGTTATGCAGATGGCTTCCTTGTGCTCTTGTTTCATAAAAGCCCAAGAAAGCAACTTGTGTTCATCAAGACAAGAAAGCAAAACCCTGGGCAGGGGACTTGGGTCTAACACCTTATTCCTGTCACTCTGTGGCAAGAGCTTCCATCATCCCATCCAGTCAGGTGAGGGCTCTCCCCAAACACGGCAGCACCTGTTGCCAAGCACAGCTGACGTCAGGGAAGGCGTGAGGAGAAGGTGCCTGCGCTGAAGCTTGAACCACAGCTAGAAAAAGAGTTGGAGGAGAACAGCATTCCGGGTGGGGGAACAGCGTGGGCGAAGGCCTGGCGGCCAGAGCACGGTGTGGAGATCAGAGTGACGGGTGCAGACACGAGGGAGGAATGGTGAGAAGAGCAGAGACATGTGGCAGGGGTGCCAGGCCAAGGAGTCTGAGCAGTGTCCTGAAGGCACTCGGGAGCCACGGAAGGCTTATGAGCAGGGGCGTAGATAGGTCACATCAGCTACCAGCTCAGAGGTAAGGTCAGTGAAGGCGGGAAGTGAGAGCCCCCTGGATTCTGGGGCCTGTGGTGGGACTACTCCCAGCTCTACACTCCTGACCTTGGGTCTGAGATGCAAGTTCACTGTGTCTCAGTTTCTCAGCCTGTAAAACAGACTAGAACAGTGGTTCCCAACATGGGGAACACACCCCACAGGGGGGCAATTTGATTTTGAAGGGGGGCAATTCGAGAATGAGTTATTAACAGTGAACTTTTTGCATTTCTTATGGTTCTAGGGGCCTCAGATACAGCATATAAGTATATATTGTGACATATTTATGCATTTAAGATCTCTATTATGTTTTGAAACTTTATTTGCTATTTTTTTCATATCACTTTATATTATTGTTATTTTTACAATTTCTTGGTGATTTCTTCCTCAGTCCTTCAGCTGTCCTTTCATTCTTTTATTTTACTTTTTCGTGGATGCCATGTTCTTTGGAAGCTTGTTTAGACCAACTTAATGGGCTTTTAGGCTTCCTCCACGTGAACAGGAGTTCACTTTTTGAATAACCCTATATAATAAAAGGGTAATATGCAAATTGACCCTAAAGGCAGAACGACCAGAACGACCACCTGACCAGTCACTATGAGGCACACTGACCACCTCTCGGTCCCTTTCCCCGGCTGGCAGGCCCTGATTGCCTGATGGCGAATGGGGAACAGGGGGTGAGGTGGGGGGACATGGGCGGCACCAGGCCAAGGTCCCCGCCCCACCATTCGCCCCACACACAGAGGGCGACCTGTGGCGGAGATGGGGCCGACAAGCAGGTGGGAACGGCCAACTTCTCGCTCCCCCCCCGCCCCCCGCCCCGCCAGTAGACAGGCTCTGATTGCCCGATGGCAAATGAAGAACCGGGGGTGGGTGGTGGCAGGGGGTGGGGCCAGCTGCAGGCAGCCAGGGAAGATAGCCCTGATATCGTAGGCCAGGCCTAGGGACCGTACCTGCACACGAATTTCATGCGCCGGGCCTCTAGTAAGAATTATATGTCACGGGGGGCGGGGGGCTTCAGGATTTTAGAGATGCTTAGGTGGGGCATGGCCAAAAAATGTTGGGAACCACTGGACTAGAACCAACCTCAGTGGTTGAGGGACTCAGGGAGGTGATGGTTGGGAGAAGGTGGCACAGTCCCTGGCACTCAGCCAGCATCTGGTGTCAGACCCCCTGGAGCTGCCCCTGCGGCCTCGCTCACCCCTTCCAGGGCGCCGCACGGTTGTCTGTGCTGACGCTGCCTGCCGCGGGAGTCACCCCCAGCCTCTGCTTCTCACCCACTTTCCCAGGAGAGAGCTGACGTTTCAGCCTTTGTTCTATAAGCGGGCATTTCTGATCCTTAACATGTAACCACCTATTTTATGACTTTATATCTTTAAAAGGCATATTTACAGTACACCCAGTACTTGTCATTGTGGGGGCAAGAATAATAATAATGATGAAAATTACAGTTCTAATGTCAAGCGTCGTCTGGCAGTCACCTTGTTAGCACACCATTGTAAGCACTTGACATGCATTAGATGTGGGAATTTTTAGTCTTGAAAGACTTTGCCAGTCTGCCCTCTGCATGGGGTTGTACCAGTGGGTGTGAGCTCCCTGTGCCCTCAGTCTCACTGACACAACATCAGACTTTCGGACGTTGGCCAGTCTGCTAGGTGCAACGCATTCCCTGTTACCTCCGTTTGTTTTCATTTCCCCTTATCTTGCTGTGAGTACAGTTGAACCTTGTCCCTATGTCAAGAGACGTTGAATTTTCTTTTCTAGGAATCACCTACCCATCTCTTCTGTATATTTCCCTGTTAGGCGGTTGATATTTTTCTTACTGATTTCTAGGAGCACTTTACGTATTAGTGAAGTGAGCGCTTTGTGATATCAGTTGCAAACGCTTTTCCCTGGTAGGTCATTGTTATATTGACTTTGTGGATGGTGGGTTTTGGGTTGTTTTTTTTTAACTTTTGTAGAAGTTTCTTTTTATTTTTGTCAAACTTTTCCGTCTTTTTTGTTGTTGTTGTTAATCCTCATCCTGGGATATTTTTCTGTTGATTTTTAGAGAGAGTGGAAGGGAGAGGGAGAGACGTAGAGAAACATGGATGTGAGAGAGACACATGGATTGGTTGCCTCCTGCATCCCGGTCAAGGTACGTGCCCTTGACCAGAATCGAACCCGGGACCCTTCAGTCCGTGGGCTGACACTCTATCCACTGAGCCAAACCGGCTCGGGCAAACTTGCCAGTCTTTTATGGAAGGAGCTTGTGTTCTTACTGCACCCGTCGCCATTCCAGGGAGAGGTCACCAAGTGGGGTGGGCAAGAGCAGAGGTCTGGAGACAGACTCCGAGGGCTCGGCTTCAAGCTCTAAGCGACGCGGAAATTTAATGAGAGGAAGTGAGAGAAACTGAGGGCCGGGCACTCACTCACTCCACCATGTACTTTAGTGGTTGAGAATTTCGACTCCGTAGGTGCTGCTTACCACCTATCCCATCCTGGGAAGACGTCTTGAACCCTCTTGCACCTTTGTTTCTTCGCCTCACATAGGGGTGGAATAGTCGGATCAGTCAAGGTGGGGGCCAGAAGGAGATGGTGAACTCAGAGGGAGCAATGAGAAGGGTTTGACAGAGGGACCATTTGCAGAGGTGAAGGCAGGGTATTGGTAAAGCGACCTGGGACCGTGCAGTGCCCAGGGGCTAGCAGCAGTGCAAGAGGGCGAGATAGATGGCCGCCCACTAGGAGCTTTAGTAGAGGGACGCAGCCCACCGGTGCTGATGGAGCAGGGAGGGAGCTGTGGGACCATAACCGCAAGGTCACTCCCACGGTCAGAAGCAAAGGGCAGGGTGGGGGGAAAGGGGAGAGATCAACCAAAGGACTTGTGTGCAGGCATATGAGCCTAACCAGTGGTTAAGGACAACAGGGGGGTGGGGGCATGTGTGGGGAGGGGTGTGGGATGGGAATGGGGGGATGAGGACAAATATGTGACACCTTAATCAATAAAGAAATTTAAAAATATTTAAAAAAAAAAAAAAGAAGCAAAGGGCACGGGGGACACCAACCAGGGAGCTCCGAGAGGCCAACCTTCCAGGACACCGCAGAGCAGAGGTCAGAGGGCAACCGACCCCAGTGTAACGTGTGCTTTGTGGGGCCGATGTATAAGGAAGATGTGCGATAACACGTATGCGGTGCTTAGAACCGTGTCTGGCTGACAGGAGGTTCCCACTGAATGTTCCCTTCCCGTTCTACAATATTTTTATCATGATCCCTGTGGTCAGCGCCAACTCTCCCTGTGCCGGGCTCATTCTCCCCGGCTCGGGAAGGGCTGCTGGGGGCGGCATCTCACCTTGGGTCCCACTTGCTCCCCTCTTCTCTCCTCTCCTCCCCCCCGCCCTCCTCCAGGCACCCTGCTCGCGTCCTGCATCTGCCCGGCCTCCTCGGAGCTGCCCTCCTCTGCGCCTCCAGACATCGTCGTGACAGAAGGAGCCGGTGCTCACCTTCCCATCCCCAGGAACCACGATGGCATTCTCTCCACGTCTCGGTCCCAAGGGCACGAGGCCCAGCAAGAAAGCACGGTCTTCTCCCGTGAGGGTCTCCGGGGGCCCGGCCACCCTGGCCGGGAGATGCCGGGTGCCCAAGGCACCAGGAGGGGACGCAGGAGTGTGACAGAGCAGATACGTGCCAAGGGTGAGTGGGGCCCCAAAGCTGGGCCCGTCAGAACCCCTTCTGTGCCAGCAGTCAGTTGCTCCCGAACAAGCCCCCTCCAACAAAACCTTAAAATAGTAACCATTTCTTTAGCTCATGATTCCTCTGGTCAGTCCTGGTCTCACGCGTGTGTCTGTGGTCAGCCAGGGAGCTCCAGGGCCCTGACGGGTCCAGGGTGGCCGTGTCCCTATGCCTGGCAGTGTCCTGGTGGCAGCTGGGGCAGCCGTGGTAAATGGGCCCCTTGGCCTCCCACCCTCCAGCGGGCTGGCCTGGGCTGTTCTCTTAGCAATGGGACGAGAACAGGAGCAGAAGCTGCAAGGCCTCACACCTGTCAGAATGGCTATCCTATATAATAAAAGCCTAATATGCAAATTGTCCCCTCTGGTGGTCATTCCACCAGGAGACTGGAAGTTTGACCACTCGCTATGAGATGTGCTGACCACCAGAGGGCGGTATGGAACATGGCGGGCGTCGGCGACGCCCTGCAACCTCTCACTGGCTACCTGGGGGCAGGGGTGACGGGGACGGAGGTGCGGTAAGAATGCGGGGTGTCTGCCGAGCTCACTCTCACACCCCCTGCTACTCTTCCCTGGAACACCAGGGCTCATTTGCTGGGAGCTCCCTCCCGCCCACCCCCTCCCCCCACTCAGGTGCTGGGTGCCCACGAGGAACCTGCCCAGCACCTGCGCAGCCTCTTCCCGGTGAGCCGGGCTGCAGCTGGGACCACAGGAGCTGGTCAGGCTCCCGGTAGGTTCATGCAGGAGCCAGTCTGGGAGGCCAGCCGGGAGAGAGCGCGCTACCCACCTGGATTCTGTGTGGCGCCACTAGGAAGCCCAGAGGCCCAGCTGTGCCCTGGCCCGCGGCATCCGGCTGCGCTCACCGCATCTCCGTGTGGGGACTCGGGCACGGTGACTTGGGCTGAGGGGAGCGCATGGGGGCCCAGGGGCCCATGTCCTACCCAGGACCCAGAGGTCAGCTGGGACCTGCCCTTCCTCACCAGATGCTTACGCCGGCACCAAGCGGCCTGCCTCCCAGGGACAGGCGTCCTCGGGAGCCGGGCCGCTCTGAGCCTGTAGGCCTGTGCGTAGGCCTGGAGTGGCTGGGGTCCCGGAACGACCCCCCCCCCCAACTTCCCTACTCCCCCCCCCCCCCCCCCCCCCCCCGCCACTCTGGGCCTACCCGTGCAGGCACGGAGCAGCTGGGGGTGGGGCGGGAACGTCCCCCGCAGCAAGCGAGCAGACAGCAGAGCCAGCAGAGCCATGCTTTCCCCTGGCTGTGGCAGCAAGGGGAAAGCAGGTCCCCACAGAGAGCAGACACCAGGGCCTGCAGGGGGGTCAAGCAGACAGGTCCGCAGAGAGCAGAGAACCACGGGGAGCAGGCCTAAGCCGTCAGTAGTACATCCCCTGAGGGCTCCCAGATTGGAGAGGGTGCAGGTCGGGCTGAGGGACACACAAACCCCCCCCCACCCCCTGTGCACGAATTTCGTGTACCGGTCCCCTAGTGGGAGTCATATAAATATCCCAGCCCCACTGCCCCAGCTGGCCCAGGGTGAGGCGAGGAGCTGGGGGAGTGGACCCCCCCCACCCCCCGTGCACGAATTTCGTGTACCGGTCCCCTAGTGGGAGTCATATAAATATCCCAGCCCCACTGCCCCAGCTGGCCCAGGGTGAGGCGAGGAGGCGAGGAGCTGGGGGAGTGGTTGCATTCTGGATTATTTTGAAGGCAGAGCCCCCCAGGATTTGCTGATGGATTAGATGTGGGTGGGGGGAGAAAGAGAGGAGTCAAGGAGGCCTCTGAGGCTTGGGGCTTGAGCCTCTGGCTCCTGGGGGATGCTCTTTACAGATGGACACACACAATTCTCCCCCTCGTCCAATTCCTATTTTATTTTACTTTATTTTATAGCTGAAAGACTGTGAGGTTTGGGTTTCTTAGGGTCAGGTCTAAGGGTCAGAGAGAACACAGCTGGGATTTGAACCTGGGGAGTGTGATGGCATGGTGAATGCTGGGAACCTCCACCTGCGGCTCATTTAAGATTTCAGTGCAATGCCAGAGAGCTCACAGAAGCTTCCTGGAGCAGGTGACGCCTGAGCTAAGCCTTGCAGGAGGAGAAAGAGCTCACCAGGCGTAGAAACAAGAATCAATGTCACAGACGCCTAGACTGGGTTCTTATATGAGCCAAACACCATTCATTCTACACGCTTGTTAACTCCCAGTTTGTTATACTGCGAGGGAGACCCAGGCTTGGGGGAAACCATTTCGTAGATTGTTGCATTTAAAACCCAAATGAAACATAATACGAAATGGCAGAATGCATTACTCATAGCAATGATTGCTATTTCATGACATTTGTCTTTTAGTTACTTGTGGTGTGTGTGTATATGAACATGCTGGGTCATATTTGAAAGGCATGTCTTACTGTGGGTCATGATTGAAAAAGCTTGAAAGGCACTGGATTTACTCATCTCTCCAAGTCCTCTCCACCCACATGGCCTACCTCCCTGTTCACACAGCCGGCGAGGTGCTGCTACACACGTTCCCAGAGACTTCCCTGGGTGTCGTCCGGAGTGAACTCAACTACTCGGTGGTCCTGGGGTGTCTGGCTTGGACCACACCCACACCCGTGATTTACTGGACCTTCAACGGGCAGCCCCGAGGGACAGGGGAGAAGCTGATCATCCGGCAGTTGTCCAGGGAGGACTTGGGTACCTACATGTGCGTGGCCAAGGACAACCAGGAACAGTACTCCTCCCAGTCTGTAGACGTCTCCCTGCCGGGTAAGTCCCCCAGCCCTACCCCAACCCCCTGCACCCTAGCTGGCCGGTGGCCAGTTTTCCTGGTTCCACTGAACCCCCTTCTATGAGCAGTCTCCTCTGAGACGCTTTGTAGCCAAGTGGTCAGCACGGCACATGGCACATGGGGCGTTATTGGCCCCTTGTACAGACGGCAGGCTGTGGCTCAGCTCTAATGGAAGCTCAGCTCATGGTCTGGAGCCGGCTGCCTGGGTCCCGGCTCCCACCACTTGCTGGGCGTGACTTTTGGAGGCCCTTCGCCTCTCTGAGCCTCAGCATGTGGCAGTGGGAAAGTGCAGGTGCTGATGGAACACGTGGTTCTGAGCATGGGCGTGGAGTTTGAATTCTGGCCCCACTTCCTGGCCATGTGACTTTGGACCATCTCTGTGCCTCAGTTTCCCCACCTGTAAAACTGGAAAAATAAGAGTGCCCACCCAAAGTATAGTTGTGAGCATTCAATGAGATAAGCAGGTGAGCAGCTTAAAATAACAGTGCCTCATACTACTGAACACTAGTGAGTATTCGATACGCACTAGATAGTATCATTGCTACAATTAGCATTATCAGTATTATTAACTAGAGGCCCAGTGCAGGAAATTAGTGCACTGTGGGGGGAGGGGTCCCTCCGCCTGGCCTGCACCCTCTCACAGTCTGGGAGCCCTAGGGGGATGTCCGACTGACAGCTTAGGCCCACTCTTCATGGAGAGCGGGCCTAAGCCGTCAGTCAGACATCCTTAGTGCTGCTGCAGAGGTGGAAGAGGCTCCCGCCATTGCCGCTTAGCCCACCAGCCTTGAGCCCGGCTTCTGGCTGAGCAGCGCTCCCCCTGTGGGAGCACACTGACCACCAGGGTGCAGCTCCTGCATTGAGCGTCTGCTCCCTGGTGGTCAGTGCGCATTATAGCAACTGGTTGTCCCGCCGTTCGGTCAATTTGCATGTTAGCCTTTTATTAGATAGGATTTTGTGACAATTTCCATAGGCAGGGTGGCGCATGGAATCCTGGGCAGCAATAACAAGAACAGCCGGTTGTTGGGATAAGAAAAGGGGTTTGGGAGCTTGTTGAAGCCGGTTTCAATTCCTGCCCCGGTGCCTTCCTGGCCAGCTTTGGGCTCATTCAGAGAGGATGGCATTGACCCCGGATGTGGCCGTCTGCCTCCTCAGTTCCCACAGTGACTCAGGACAGGTGACTCCCATTCTCTGAGTCTCACTTTCCTCCTGTGTATACGGATTGTTATAAGGAACTGAAGTAACGCCATGTATGACGGCGACAGAATGGTGCTTTAAATAGCAGCAATGAGCATGAATATTATTTTTCCTGCTTTTATTCACGGAGGACAAGTGGCTTGGAGTGGGCTAGACGGACTTGAAGGAGCTGGCCAGCAGAGAACTGGGGGAGGTGTTTGGGCAGCAGAGAACACATGCGAACAGATCCAGAGCGTGGAGAGGCGAGGGTGATAGAAAGCCTGGCTTGGCTGGGTCCCAGAGGGCTGGAGTCCAGGGGGGCTTGGGGAAGGGGTGGTTCAGGATTTGGATTTGAGATGATTCACTTGGGGGGGGGGGAATGTAAAACTTGTAGCACCTGGTGACCCTGAGATGTTCACTGAGAATGACAATACTTCCGAGACCTCCTTGACTCGTTCATCAACTATTCAGGAGACGTTCATTGGGCACCCACGAAGTACGGGAGTGGGGGCGAGGGCAGGCTGGGGTGGGGGAGCCTAGAGTGCTGTGGGACCCACGGGGATGCCTGACCCAGCATGGGGGTGAGGGAGGGCTTCCTGGAGGGAGGACCTCTGAGCTGGTACTAGAACACACAGCAATGACCCAGGCCAAAGGGAGAGAAATGGCATACAAGGGATCCCGGGGCCACAAACAAAGGCCCAGACGCAGGAGAGAGAGAGCGATGAGCTTAGCTAATTTAGTAGAGTCCAATGGGGGTGGCTCATAACGTGGGGTGAGGAGAGACGAGGTTGGCCAGGTGGCAGAGCCTTGGAGGCCACGGTGAGGGGTGCTTCCTCCCTAGGAGTTGGGGAGTCCCGGCAAGCTTTGGAGCAGAGGAGGCACGGGATCAAGTTTGAGCTGCAGAGAGGACACTGACTTCCGTACGGTGGGGCGATGGGTGGGGAGAGGCTGGGGCAGGAGAGCAGGGAGGAGGCCTGGGGCAGAGACCTAGAGGATGGGGAGGAAGGGAGGGGTTGAAGCGACATTGAGGAGCTGGGGTGGGTGGGAGTGGGGGTTGTGGAGGGAGGATGGTGGCTCCAGTCTCACCCATTCTCGGTTTGCAGAAGACAACATGGATCCCACAGATGAGCCCACCGATCTGGACCCCATTCTCAAGGTGTCAGGAGGATCTGCCATCGCCCTCCTCGTGGCCGGAAGTGCGGGGTTGGTGGTAGTGATGTTAGGAATTGGCTCCGCCATCGCCCAGATCCAAAGGTACCGTCTGTCCCCGACGCGTGGGCGTGGTCTGACCTCCCCACCCAGCAGCAAAACAAAACGTAACGCCTCAGCCCAAGGAGCTTTGGGCTCATTCAGAGAGGATGGCATTGACCCCGGATGTGGCCGTCTGCCTCCTCCGTTCCCACAGTGACCACAAGGGTCAGAAGTGGGTTGTGATGCCGGTCTGTCTGGTGCAAATTCCAGTTCCATTACTTACCCGCAGTGAAGCCATGGGCAAGTCACGTCCCCCTTTTTTTTTTTTTTGCCTCAGTTTGCCTATCTGCAAAATGGGGATGGTACTAATAATACCTGCCTCACAGGACTGCTGTGAGGATTAAACAAGCGAATATTTCTAAAGCGTTTACAACAGTGTCTGGGATACAGTAAGCATCGTAGTCGTTCCTTCTGCACATGTCTGGTGCGCGCCTCGATGAGCCAGGCGCTGGGGACACGGTGGGAATTAATAGTGCGAAGTCCCTGCCCCCATGAACTTTCATCCTAGGCAGATACCAACAATTATGTGAGGACCCAGGGAACTACAGGCCGTATGTTGAGGGATGATGAGTGCTAAGGAGAGGAATAAGGCCGGGAGGGGGACAGGGAGTGTGGGGATGAGGAGCAATTGAGCAAACGACAGGGGTCTCTGCTGGCCCTTGGTGGGTGTGGTCGATGAGGGTGGGGCTCCCACCCCTGTTGTTTGCAGTTAAGGCCGTGGACCCCAAATGAGGCTGCTTAGGTTCACCCCAGCTCTGCCATGTGCTAGCTTACGTGTGACTTTCGGTGAGTCCTTTAATGCTCTGTGCCCCATCTAAAACAGGGATAATGGCAATACTTACCTCAAAGTGTGGGTGTGCGAGTACCTAAGACAGTGGGAGGAAAGCGCTGTTAAGAGGGCCTGGTGTATGGTCAGCCTTCAATAAATGTATTTGTTATTGTAGCGACTGTGATGGCAATTTCTCTTTATTTCATTGCAGGAGTGACCGGCGAAGAATACGAAGATGCTGCTGAAGTGTGAGTACGCGCCTGTCCGCCTGGGAGCTGATGCCACGAAGGGCGGGAAGAGAATCCTGTGTTCCGGGATGAGATGACGTTCCTGGGGGCTCCATAGGAGAGCTCCTCCCTCCTGGTTTCCTGATCGTTCGTTTGTGGGATGTTCCCCCTTTGTTGAGAGCCCTGGGGACCGATTGTACAAGACACCCCATCTGCCCATCTCACCAAACTCCTGGAAACCACCTCCACAAGCAGCGTATATTTCATAAAACTCATGGGATGCCAGCAAAAGAAACTCACTGTATGGCTCAATAGAAAATATAAGGAAGGGTTTAATATTAGGATCCAAGAAGATTTTCAGGAATCCAAGGGTGTATCAGTTAGCACTTGCTGTGTAACAAACTATACCTTCCCTACTTAAGCCTTGAAACCACAGCCATTTATCTAGCTTCCAATTCTGTGGGTTATCAGTTTGAGCTGGGGTTAGCTGGGCCGTTCTTCCGGTCTCTGTGGGGCTCACTCATGCATCATGATCAGTTGGTAGACTGCCTAAGGGGTGCCTGGCATAGGATAACCTCACCTGGGAAGACCAGCCTCTCTCTGCATCCTCTCTCATACCCCAGCAGGCCAACCCAAGCTTGTTCACATGACAGAGGCAGGATTCCAAGAGTAAGAGCAGAAGGGGCAAGGTTAGGGATTGACACATCACCACTTCCGCCACATCCTATTGGCCAGAGCAAGTCACATGACCAGCCCAGATTCAAGAGGCGGGGGAAATGGGACTCCGCCTGGTAATGAGAGGGGAAGAACACGGTGGCCATCAGTGCTTGGACCAGGGCGGTTGCCCCTCTCTGCCTCGCACCCCTCCCTTTGTAATCCTCTCCTCCAGGACCATGGATTCACAGTTCTCTGTCTCTTTCCACAGATGGCTGCTCAATGCTTCAATGGAGAAAGACACCATCCCCCAGTTTTCACGTCTGTTTCAGGGAACAGCCCAACTTTTAGCCAGAACCCCTTTGCCGTGTTTCTGAAACAGTGGGAAAGGCATCTGATGGGCTCCCTTGGGTCAGGTGTTAACCTTGGTCCCACCACTGTGGCTGGGGACGGGGCAGGTACAATCAAAGCCTTGGGAGCTCAGCGCTACGCGTGGGGGCTCAGTGCTCAGAAAATGGGGGAGCTTGGCCTTGCTGGGCAGGTACCCCAAACTGTGTCTGCTACGAAAGAGGAAGACTTCCGAAGGCAGGGGAGTGGGGCGGTGTTCACCACCCCCAACAATCACACAGGATTGACCACGGGCTTCTGAGCTGCTGGAGGATCCTGGCAGCCGGCAGGCAAGGGGGAGATGAGAATGGATGAAACTCCCATGTGGAAATACCTGATGTTTGAGGAACATTCAGCAGAAAGCCACTTACCGTGTCATTGTGATTAATAATAACAGTAGCAGACCCAAACAGGCGTCCGTGTGCCAGCCGCCACACTCTGTACCTCCTGTGATTCGTGTCGTATGTCGTCCACACGGGTCGCACACGGTGGAGCTGGTCTCCGGGGCAGGCTGCCTGGAATTTCTGTTTCCAATCACCCCACTCCCCTGTTGCTCCCTCCCTGAGGCCAAACCCCTATCCCATTTCTCTGGGGTCCCCCCTTATGCCAGATAAATATCATTGTGCGCATGGACAGAGGGTACAAGGGAGGCTCAGAGAGGGCAAGTGACTTGTCCAAGGTCACACAGCTATACGTGATGCCAACTCAAGTGCGCCCAAAGCCTGTATCACAGACCAGCACTGTCCCATAGAATTCATTGCACTTAGGGATAAGTATACACTGAGTGGCCAGATTATTATGATCTCTGAACACATAATAATCTGGCCACTCAGTATATATATATATATTAGAGGCCCGGTGCAGGAATTTGTGCATGGGTGGGGTCCGGCCAGCCTGGCCAGGGGGAGGGGACATGGGTGGTTGGCCGGCCTGCCTGCTGGTCGAACCCCTGGTTGAGGGGACAATTTGCGTATTAGCCTTTTATTATATAGGATATACACTGAGTGGCCAGATTATTATGCGTTCAGAGATCATAATAACCTGGCCACTCAGTGTATATCTGCACTGCCCAATACATGTGGCTACTGAGCTCTGTCAATGTGGATAGAGTAACTGAGGAAGTGAATTTTATATTGTATTTACCTTCAATTAATTTGAGTTTTAATTTATGATACCACCTGGGGCGGTGGGCTGTGGAATCAGATGGTGCAACTCTGACTCCTTATTGTTAAAAATAAATAAACAAATAAATAAATAAATCGCCCAGCAGCCCTCCGTGCAGACCACTGGCTGTGTGGCTGTTCTGGGTCCTGGCCCTGTTCTGTCCAAAGATGCAGCTGTGCTTGGAAGCCCCTACTATCTAACCAGCACCTTTCCCACCGAGGCGTCCTTCCGAACCCCTTCCCTCCTCCCGCTTACCTCACTGACGGGGAGGAACTACATTTCCTGCCTGGGGGCGTGGGGGGGGGGGGCTCAGGGAGCTGCTCCCGCTGCTCCCGCTGCTCCCAGGCTGGCTGTGTGTCAGAGGTGACACTGGAGCCAGCAGCCGCCGTCCCTGGCCCAGGACGCAGCAGCACCCGTGCCCTCGGGAACGGCTGAGCATCATGAGCTTCCTCCCCTCCGGAAATGGGCAGAGTTCCTCCGAGAAGCCTGCTGACCGCCCCCTTCTACATCAGTCCCGTGGTTAAGCTCTCTCCTAGCACTTTCTGCTTGGTAACCCTCACCGCATGGCGTCCTTACGTATTTGTGGGTGTAATTATTGAACAGTTATCTCATCCATGAGGCTGTCAGCTCCATGCCAGCAGGACCCACACGGGTCATACAATGTGAGCTCGATACATGTCTGTTGATTCCAGGCTCAGGCCTGGAGTGCCGGGCCCCCTCCTCTCACAGCTGGAGCACCTTGAGCTGGAGACGGAGGCACCAGCTCCAGAGAAAACTCTGAATCACCTCGAGAGCTGGTGCCGGCCCAAGTCGACTGCCCGCAAAAGCTCAGAGCCAGAGGATGCTGCAGCCACCGCGCTCGCTCAAGCTCCAAGGCCAGGGCTAGAGCAGGCTCCAGCCGCAGCTCTCATTCCAGCTGGGGAGCTGGGAGCCCCCGCACCGGCGTCAGCTTCGCGGCCAGGGCAGGCCAAGTTCAAGAGCTAGAACAGCCGCCTGTGCAGGCTCCCACTCCAGATCCACACAAGGTTCAAACAACGGCTCTCCTCACCCCCTCTCCGGAGCTGGAACCACCGCGGAAAGCTGCTCCGGCCCAGGCTGGCTGCAGCCGGTTCCGTCATCAGCCTCAGCTCCAGAGCTAAGCCACCCCGCAGAGCACCAGCGCCTGCTCTGGAGCTGCCCAGGGCTCGGCACCAGCTGTGATCCCGCTCTGGCTCCAGATCGAGAGAGAGAACACCAGACCCCATTCTCACAGCAGCCCTGGGGCCAGGGCCAGGGCCTCCCGCAGGATACCCGGCACCAGCTCAGCCCTGCCAGGCCTTCAGTGCCGGGTGACGAGCTGACGTTCGTGCATCCACAGCACCAGACGTCCTACCCCTTCCTATAAAGTGCATGTTCTTTCCTGCTTGATTTTCCTTATGTATACTCAAGGGCTTACTCTACTCCAGCATATAAACTTAAAATAAAAAATAAATGTTTATTGGATGAATGAATGAATGAGTGAGTGAGCGAGAATGTAAAGTCACACAACTAGGAAAGCTCAAAAGCTCAGAAATGGAACCATTGATTTGTGTGCAAACCCCTCTCCAAGCTGGAGTTTAACTGGAGTAACTCAACCCAGGCTCATTAGCAAACCTTTACGGACACATAGTGTGTGACACATACAGGTCCCTGCATCGATGACCGATGACTGCTGAGAGCTCGGGGCGGAGAGCGGTAGGTGGTGAGTCCCACGTTTGCTTCCCTGCTCTGCAGCAAGGTGCCGTGCCCTTTCTGCTCCCTGAGGGGTAGGGACCAAGACATGTCACCCCTGGTTCAAGGCCTCAAATACTGCGATTTACCATTATAGAGGCACAGCGTGGTGCCGAGTCTGCTCCAACAATGCCTGCTTCATTCATTCCCCCAACAAATGTTCACTGAGCACCTTCTCTGTGGCTGGCTCTGTGCTAGATGCTGGAGGCACAGACGTGAGCAAGACAGACATGGCCTCTGCCCTCAGGGCAGTAAAGGCTTGATCTCCGAAGGCAGCCATTCCCTGCAGCCCTCCACCCATCCCCCCCACCTCCCTAATGCTGCCTTTTTTAAACACGTGTAAGTTCCCTTCCTCAAAATCTCTCAAGATTGTTCTCTCTGTAATAGCTGTCAGGGGGGACAGGTGTTGTGGGGCTGGGTGAAAACGGTGAATGGATTAAGAGAAAAGCTCCTCAAAGACAAAGACTATAGCATGGTGATTACCAGGTGGAAAGGGGGTGGGAGGAGGTAGAAGAGGGTAAAGGGGCGATAAATGGTTATGGAAGGAGACTTGACTTGGGGTCGTGAACACACAATACACTGTATAGAGGATGGATTGTAGAATTGTACACCTGAAACCTATTAAATTTTATTAACCAATGTCACCCCAATAAATTCAATAAAAAATAAATAAAAATTTTAACAAGATTCCTCTCTCTCTCTCTCTCTCTCTCTCACACACACACACACACACACACACACACACACATACACACACACACACACACAACTTCATGAGTAAGTTTTCTCTAAATTCCAATATTTACGGAAAGCATAACTCTATATGTTAGAGTTGGAGAGGGGACTAATGGAATGTAGCAATCAGAGATCATATAATTGCCAAAGCCATTATTCATTCATTCATTCAGCATGGCTTCCTCTGGTGTCTGGTCAGTGTGGAGGCCCGTGCTGGGCAGCACTGGGGGCGCAGAGGTCACCACGACAGCCACAGGCCTGCCTCCCAGGGCTCACAGCCCAGTGGGAAAGGCCGGACCACCCCCAGAGCGACAAACCAGAGCAGTCAGGGCTGGGGCGTGGGGTCCCAGATGGAGCTCCCGGCCCAGCCTGGGGACTCCGGAGGGCTTCCCGGGGGAGGAGTCCACTTTCCTGCAAACCTGCTAAGATGGTTAATAACAAGAGCAATAGTGTCTCCAGAAGGAGATAGGTATCAGACGTTTTGCAAAAGACCTATATAGTGCATCAATTTTGTTTATTTCCCCAAACCCCGGAAAGTGGACACTCTTATATGTAGCTCCATTTTACAGAAGAATACATTGAATTGTCACGGTCTCTTCTCGCTCAGAAAGGGAAAGAGAAAGTCAAAGGAGCAAGGGCTATGCCACGTGGGCTGCAGCCAAGGGATGCCGGCGGCCTCTAGAAGCTGGAAAGGGAAGGGTTTGTCCCCTGGAGTCCCGGGATATTTTACCATTGATTTTTATTATTATTTTTAGAGAGAGTGGAAGGGAGAGGCTTGGACCAATCAGGAGATGGGGAGAGAAGGGGATGAAGGCTGCAGGACAGGAGAGGGAAGCCCCGAATATTAGCAGTGACTCTCTCTCTGGTTAATGGGAAGATGGATGACTTTTACCCTCTTCTTTTTGAGTCTAAGTTTCTACAATAAACCTATTCTTCTTTAAAAATTGGAAATGGAACCAAAGTCATTCTTGGGACAGAGAGAGAAGATTCAGCAACTGAAAATTCAGAAAAGCTGGCTTTATGCACCGCCGGGCCCTGCTTACAATGGCAATAGGGCTGCATTGGGGTCTGTGTTAGTTCAGACACCTGGACACCCTGCGGCCCTCCAGGTGGTTCAAAGTCGAGATTTCTCTCTCACTCCAGCCTGGGGGTTAGGGAAAGTGCTGCGGTCGCCTACTATCTGATGTGTGTCAAGGACACACACACCCATTTGGTGTTCCTTCTTCCGGCAACACAGAAATCTCACCTGGCACTGCCCTCCCCTCCCCATCCCCCCTTTCCTCCCCTCAATCCTAGGCAAACGCTGTTTTGTAGAACTTCTACGACAATGATGGAAATGTTCTATATCTTCTCTGTATAACGTCATAGCCACGAGTCACGTGGGGCTATTGAGCACCTGAAAGTGGCTGGTTTGGGGGAACTAAGTTTTTGAAGGCATCGGATTTAAAAAACTATACATATATTATATATGATATATAGTTTTGTCTTGTTGTTGTTAATTCTCACCTGAGGATATTTTTCCCATTGATTTTTAGAGAGAGTGGAAGGAAGGGAGGGAGGGGGAGAGAAAGAGAGAAACATCACCCTGAAAGAGACACATCGATTGGTTGCCTCCCACACAAACTCCAACCAGGGCCAGGATCGAACCTGCAACACAGGTATGAGCCCTTGACAGGGAATGGAACCCGAACCCTTTGGTATATGAGCCGGTTCTCTAACCACCTAGCCACATGTTCCAGGGCTAAATTTATATTACAATAGCCATATGGTATTAGCACAACCCTGGACTCTCCGTCACCCGGACTCTGTCCCAACAGATTGACCCCTCCCACTTCTCCAGCCACAAGCCCCCTCCCACAGGCTGCCCTCTCCCACTGGGACCCCAGCTTACCCAGGATTTAGCAGCTTCCTCAAAGCACCGAGCCTTTGCTCGCTGGCGCTGTTTACACTCACCTCACCCCTCCCCACCCCACTCTGCCTCATCCCTTCTCCTACTCCAGATCTCAGCTGTCCCCTCCTCCAGGAAGCCCTCCGTGCCCCTCAAGCTGAGTGAAGCATCCCCTTGGGTTCTCCCAGCCCCCAAGCTCCTCCATCCCAGTGCTGACCACTCCGCATCATCCTTATCTGGAGATGGGTCTGTTCGCCCCCCCCACACACACACAGACATGTGAGCCCCACCGTGGACTGAGAGCAGGGCAGGAGTTGTCTTCATCATCACTGTCCCCGGCACCACCCAGCGTGGAGCTGGCATAGGGAGTGTGTGCTGGAATGAATGAATGAACGAATGAATGCTTTTGAAAAGCCATGCTAAGAGCTTTAGCATGAGCCAGCCACAAGTCCAACCCCATCTCCCCCTTCCGGGAGACCTGCCTCTCTCCTTATCCTCGGTTTCCTCATCTCTAACATGGGAAAAGTGACTCATGGCGGATGTTGAATGAGGCAGGAGTGCGTGTCAGGCCTGGGGGCGGGGGGCATTGCTCAACCAGAGGCCGCTGTCACTGTCGTTACAATGACAGTCAGGCTGAGTGGGGAAAAGATGGAAGGGGTCAAGGGAGGGGTGCTGGGAAACCCCAGCAAGTTCCCCAGTTGCTGGGAAACAGGTCCAACCGGTGTCTGCACATTCATCCCAGGGAGCACAGGGGAGGCTCCGGAGCCTGAGGACAGGGTGCTGGGTGCTGGGGCTCGGCGGCCGCACCGTGTCTCAGAGGCTCCCCCGGGGTCCTCCTGAGCTGGCCCACTGCAGACGGCCCGGGCCGCCCTCCGGACCCCTCGGTGTCCAGCAGGTGGCATCTCCACAGGATGCCAAGATGGAGATGCCCACGGGGACCCCGTGCCCCTTCTCCAAGGGCCTCCTGCTCTCAGGTAAGGAGGAAACGCGCCCCCAACCCCGAGGCGAGCAGCTGAGGCTCAGCCCAGGCGGTGGGGTTTCCCCTTGTCAGGGAGGATGAACATCTTAGAGAAGGATGAAAGGGGGAGGAGCAGAGCCACAGCCCCATCACCATCTTATCTATGGAATTTTCTAGAATATTGGGACCAGGAGGGCAGGAATTTATCTGTGTATTCCGTTCCCTGCTGCATCCCCAGTGCCTAGATATCAAGGGAATTTTAGACATACCATGTATAATTGGCATTTTAGCATAAATAAAATATGTGCTTATAAGTATTGGTTAGATCAAGCATGTCAAACTCAAAGGCTAACACGGGCCAAATAAACAAGGTGTAAGTTTGTGTGGGCCGCAAAAACACACACAAAAGCTTCAATTTTCATAGAAACATAGGTTTATTTCGATAGAGACATGCTGAATACAAAGGGCTGAAATAAATGAGTCATCATTAACATAAAATAATAGAACATTTTAATAAAAATTAATGTTTTTTTCTTGAACATGAACTTACCAGACACTGAATAACTGCACAAATTAACAAGCGTAACGCAAATAAACCTATTTTTCTTGTTCTCCAAAAGCGAAATATTTCCTGTTGTGCACACCGAACAAGTCAGTCCAAGACTAATGACGTGGCCATCGGCTGCTAAAATATTTGCTGCTAGTATTAGTGGAGAGAAATGGTGCGCCTGCACGTAAGGCGCATAAGAGAAATGAATGCAGCACGACTATAGAAATCAGTCATTAGCGGACTTTGTAGTTCGTTATTAATAACTAGTGGCCCGGTGCACGAATTCGTGCACATTGAAAGGAAATTAATTAGAAGAAATATTTTAATATCGCTATTCACCCTTTCTCTATAATAGAAGTGTCAACCAAATTCATGATCGATAATGACAGATCGAAACACACGCGTGGGATTGGCACCAGCAAGAGCTTTATATGTATCGCGAATGTGCGAGTCAACTTAGCCTTTTATGTGTATAGAACAAACTTGCTTAATTAGACCTGCTTTGTGATGTAGCTAAACTTTTTCCAGTCCAGTGAAGCACCCCAACTTCTCTTTCAGGTGATTGTCAGCAACACAGCTGTAAATATCAACACGAAGCAGGTTATTATTGTAGATCACGCAGGGAGAACAAAGGGTAAAATATTTAACTGCAGCAGTGTTTTGACTATATTCTGTGCAGTGAGAAAACCTGAAGTCATTTTCAAGGTCCACCATTTCTTACTTCTTTTCAGTCCGGTCAAGTTTCTAAGCTTTCTAAATCTCAGTTTTTCGGCTAATGAAAAGAAAATAGGATTACAATGAGTCTCATATCTACCTACTCCAGGAGTTCTGTGAGGATCAAATGAGATGAGGCACAGGAAAACACTTCACAGACATTTGGTTGAAGTGTAAAATGTTTTCTCCTGTGTTCCTGGAACTCCAAGGAGGCTAGTCGCTAGGGAGAGAAAGCCGGGTGTTGCTAAGTGATGTCATTACCCTGCACCCACAGCGACTGTTTCCAGACTGGGCTATGTATGGGCTGCATTTTGTGCCATGGGGTCTCGGCAGCATTGGCTGTGATTGGGTTGTTGCTCCAGGGTGGTGGCGGGGCCTGTGTCCCACTTGGGGAAAGCCGAGTGTTGCTTTGTGGGTGCCAGGTCCACGGTGCCATTTCTCTGTGCGCATCACAGCAGCTCCTGCATTGAGCATCTGCCCCCTGGTGGCCAGTGTGCGTCATAGCAACCAGTTGGAAGGTGGGAAGGACACTTAGCATATTAGCCTTTTATATAGATAGATTATGTATAACAGGATATTGTAAAAATTAAGTTATGAAATTTTTATTAAAACATTTCTTATATACTGTTATATTGGCTGGGCCGCAAAAATATTCGTTGTGGGCCGCATGCGGCCCATGGGCCGTGAGTTTGACATGCTTGGGTTAGATGAATGAAGTAATGAATTCAGAGACTCCCAGTGCTTAGAAGCAGGCCACACAGCATCTCAGGGCAGAAAACCTTCTGGACCAATGGAATGGCAAATCTGTGGCATCCACACCCAGGTCTCCACTCCTGAACCCAGGGCAGACATTACTAATCAATTCCAGCACTGTTCCCAAAGAACAACACTCAGAGAGAGCGCTTCCCCTCAGATGAGGTCTTACAGGGCAGAGAATGCTATGGTTCCTGCCCAACACACCTCTGATCTCAGGCCTCCCTGTAACTCCCCACAGCCTCAGTCCTGGCCCTCTGGGTCCCCCAAGGCTCCTGGGCGGCCCTCCGCATCCAGAAGATTCCAGAGCGACCTCAAGAGAACCAGGACGTCCTGCTGTCTGTCCAGGGCATCCCAGACACCTTCCAAGACTTCATCTGGTACCGGGGGGAGGAGACAGACGGAGGCACAAGGCTGTTCACCTACATCCCGGATCTACCTCGGCCCCAGAGAGACGGCAGCGCCATGGAGCAACGTGACATCGTGGGCTTCCCCAATGGCTCCATGCTGCTGCGTGACGCCCAGCCCAAAGACAGCGGCACCTACCACGTGGAGGTCCACATCAACCCTTCGTGGACCATGCGGGCCAAGACTGAGGTCCAGGTGCCCGGTGAGTGTTGGGGGCCGGGGGAGGAAGTGGGAAGGCTCATGCACAGCTACCACGTGCTGAGCCCGGTGCAAACACTTCCTCTATTTAACACACATGGATTGAGCACTTCCTGTGTGGCAGGCTCTGAAGGTATTTACTTCCCACATGCATCAGCTGATAAAATATCTACTGAATGACAAACACAGAGACAGACCTGGCGAGGGGACCATCTCACTTACTCCTCACATGCACTCATTAACGTAACACTTATTGAGCACCTAGTGTATGCCTGATCCAGAGGGATACACTATATCAGTCTTCATGTTCATATATCAAGTGTTTTTGATTAATCCACTCTGGACAAAACACAAGAGACAGGGTAATGGACAGCAGCAATGGCTACCATTTCTTGGGCACTTGTTACGGGCCAGGTACTGTCGTAAACATGCCCTAGGGCAGGGGTGGAGCATGTATGGCCCGAGGGCTGTATAAGACCTGTGAAATCATGTGGTCTGGCCCTGCCAAGGCACTAGGGATGAGTTAATTAAATGTTTGACAAAATACAGCAGGCTATTTTTTTAATGGGTGGATCTTTTTATTCAATATATTTTTATTGATTTCAGAGAGGAGATGAGAGAGAGATAGAGAGATAGAGATAGAGATAGAGATAGAGAGAGAGAGAGAGAGAGAGAGAGAGAGAGAAAAGCATCAATGATGAGAGAGAATCATTGATCGGCTGCCTCCTACACGCCCCCTACTGGGAGTCAAACCCAAAACCCAGGCATGGGCCCTGACTGGGAATTCAACTGTGACCACCTGGTTCATAGGTCGATGCTCAACCACTGAGCCATGCCGGCTGGGTGCTAATTTTTCAGTTGATGATTTCGTATGGCCACAAATGATGTTATAAATATCCAAATGGCCCTTGGAAGAAAAAAGGCCCCCCACCCTAGCCTAGAGCAGAGCTTCTCAACCAGGGCACTGTTGGCATTTTGAACCGGTTAGTTCTCTACCGCAGGGGCTCTCCTGTGCCCTGTGGGCCACTGAGCACCACCGCTGCCTCTCCCCACCAGATGCCAGGAGCCCCCTTCCAGTCCTGACAACCAAAAATGTCTCCAGACGTTGCCAGATGTCCCCCAGGGGCAAAGTCACCCCAGTTGAGAACCACTGCCCTAGAGGAACTCATTTTTACCTGTAAAAAACTCCATGATATGTTATAGTCGCCCTAGCCTGTTTGGCTCAGTGGATGGAGCATCAGCCTGCAGACTGAAGGGTCCTGGGTCGATTTCGGGTTGCGGGCTCCATCCCCAGTAGGCGGTGTGCTGGAGGCAGCCGATTAATGATTCTCTCTCATCATTGATGTTTCTATCTCTCTCTCTTCCTCTCTGAAATCAATAAAAATATATATTTTAAAAATGTTATATGTCAATTATATTTCAAAGAAGCCGGTGGGGGGTGGCCAATAATAAGCAGACTCAATTACTCATCATCTATGTCCCCAAAGTTACCTTTGCGAATTTCATAATGAATTCTAATTTATCAGTTCACATATTGGTCTCCCTAGGAGAGTAAGCCTTCAAAATGACAGAAATAGAAGGTACTCATCCTTTTATCACCCAACATCTACCACCGTGTGTGGAACATAATAGGTTCTCAGTTAATGTTTGCTGTCTAAATAAATAAATGAATGAAAACTTTAATTAAAATAAAAACAAACTCCCACGAGGCAGGTGCCATCATGGTCTCCATTTTACGGATGGGGAACTGAGGTACAGAGAGGTTACCACTTGCTCAGTAAAAAAGTTAAACAGAATGATGTGATCTGGGATGGGAGGTCATCAGGGAGGCCTCCCTGGAGACGGGACCTGGAGCAGAGATGACAAGAAGGCCAGGGAGGCGGGAAGCCTGGCAGATTTCTGGGGACAGAGTTCCTGTTAGAGGGAACAGCAAGTGCGAGGGCCCTGAGGCGAGACTAGTTTGGTGTGTTCGGCGCATAGACCGCACGACGCCATGGCTACACGGTGGTGAGCAGGTGGGGTGTTCTAGGCGAGGCCTGAGAGGCGCACAGGGAACAGGCTTGTCGGCCATGGGGAGCTTGACAAGAAACCATACCAGGTTTTAAAAAGGGGGTGATCGGAGTCACAGTGTAGCCCATCCGTGGGACCAGTGCGGGCTGGATTTCTGTTTTATCCTGGAGGAACCTGAGCTGACGGGAGACCAGCATGGCTGAGGCAGGAGGAAGGAGAGTCTCCTGAGGATGTATTTGCATCCAGGCTGAGACTGTAAGGACAGACGCTCCTCCAGCCAGCGCCAAGGGGGGCGATCTTGTAAAGCCCCAGGGGTAGCCCCTGGGATGTGAGTGCCAGGAGGTCTGGGTTCACAGCTGTCTCCCTGGAGCCTAGAGCAGGCAGGACACCCTGTTGAATGAATGGGTGGGGCCCACAGGGCTTGGTGGGAAGTGAGTTGTCAGGAAGGCAAGTGCTCCCTCGTCCTCCAGAGGGCGCCATCGCTGGTCTCATCTCTGCTCAGGGGCTCCATGCTCCTCTCCGTGAACTGGGATTCCCATCAGGACACTAAATAGTGTGTGAGCCCAGGCTTTATCTCTCCTAATCATGAGGGGATCTGGCTGTAAGGGAAGCCCCCCCAGCGGGCCTGTGCAGAAAGGGGCTTAATAGAGTCCTGGGTGCTCATGGGGCCTCCAGGCTGGGAACCAGGAACCAGCAATTCCTCAGCAAAACTGCGCCTGCCTGCCTGCGTGCGGGGCACTGGAAAGCTGCATTCGATCATTCATTCATTCATTCATTCAACAAACATCCATTGCCCACCTGCTGTGTGAGAGGCACTGAGTTCACGGAAGAAACAGGACGGAGATCTCTGCCCCTGTGGCGTTTCTACGTCAGTGGGCATGTCGACCTCGTCCTCACCATCAAAGGCCTGGCCTGGGGTCCCTGCCTGCGCCTCTAGCTTCTAAAGCCGAGTCTCACGTGGGTACAGCTAAGCCTGGATCGGCTGCCTCCTGCACACCCCACACTGGGGATCGAGCCTGCAACCCAGGCATGTGCCCTTGACCGGAATCGAACCCGGGACCTTTCAGTCTGGGTCACATGACCGTGCAAGGTTGAACAGGAAGCTGAGAAAGGGAGTCTCTGGAAGGAGTCCGAGGCGAAGGATTCGCAGGCCCAGGGCGGCCAGAAAACAACATGGCAGCGGGTCCTGAGGGAGAGAGAGCACGTGGAGAGTGAGTATTCCAAAACACGAGGCCGAAACGGAGGGCTCTGACCTGGCCTTGGAAGTCACACAGTGCCACCTGCACGGCATTTTTTTTTTCCTTTTCTTTTTTTTATCCTCACTTGAGGATATGTTTACTGATTTTAGAGAAAGAGGTGGGGGGAGAGAGAAACATCGATCTGAGAGAGAAACATCAACGGGCTGCCTCCTATACACACCCCAACTGGGGACGGAACCCACAACCTAGGATGTGCCCTGACCAGGAATTGAAGCCGCAACCTTTTGGGGGTACAGGACGACGCTCCAACCAAGCGAGCCAGCCGGCCAGGGCTTCGCTGCATTCATCCTTTTGATTGCAAGGGAGTCACCAAGGTCGGCCGGGATTCAGGCCGGGGTGTCAGCGCCTCCCGCTGGAGAGGAGAGCAAGGCCGGGTCGCAGAAGCGCGTCCCGTCGCAATCAACTTTGGAAAATACAGCGACTCGAAGGTGAAAGATGAGACAGAGGGCGGGAGACCAGGATACCAGGACACAGGCTTTATTGAGGAGAAGACCCCTGACGGGCTACCTTCCAAGGAGAAAGAGCACAGGTGCAGGGGTGGAGACGCCTTTTGAGGGGAGGAAAGGGAAGGGATGGGGCTTAGGGTACTCAGCACACGCTGATTGGTGGCTTCATATAAGGCACATAATTAGGGACTTAGGAATCGGGGGGCTTAGGGTATTTGGCAGGTGCTGATTGGTGGTTCAATGTGCAGTCCATATAAGGTGCCTGGTTAGATGTTCAGGAATGTCCAGGCCGCAGGTGGAGTTTACGTCATACTGCGCCCATCAGTTGGGGAAAGGGAGGATCTATCAGCAGGCTCCCTGTTTACATGCTCGCTGTCTATAATAAAAGGCAGCAAATAACAGCGCGTTCTAAAAAGAGGACGCCTAATCATGCGAACCGGGCAGGGTTTTTGCTGCAGCAGCGGAAACTGCTTCCGGCTGATTTAAGCAGCAAAGGAGCAGATGGAGAATCCAGAGCAGCTCAAGGACTCTGCAGGGTGACAGGCAGCCAGGCTGGGGCGGTGTTGTGTGTGGAATTAGGTCCCCTCAGAAAGATATGCTGTCCAGCCCTAACGGGTTTGGCCCAGTGGATAGAGCGGTGGCCTGCGGACTGAAAGGTCCCAGGTTCGATTCCGGTCAGGGGCATGTACCTTGGTTGCGGGCACATCCTCAGTAGGGGGTGTGCAGGAGGCAGCTGATTGATGTTTCTCTCTCATCGATGTTTCTAACTCTATCCCTCTCCCTTCCTCTCTAAAAAAAATCAATTAAATGCATATTAAAAAAAAAAAGATATGTTGTCCTAACCCGCAGCCCTCAGAATGGGGCCTTCTTTGGAAACAGGGTCTTCACAGAGGTGATCAAGTTATCCTGAGGCCAGTAGGGTGGGCTCTGATCCAACATGACGGGTGTCCTTATGAAGCGGGGAATTGTGGACACAGACATCTGTATGTGCAATTGCCCGGGGTTTCTATGTCAGAAGCAATGTGGCGTGTTGTTTGCTCCACACGGTGCTTTAAGGCATACGCTGTTCACGCAGGAGGCTGGAAAAATGCCTTTATTGGGGGCAGGCTTCTGCCCAGCGAAAACTCAAGGTTCTCTTTCCGGGGAAGAAGGAGGCCTGGAGAATGCCTTCCTGGGAGCAAAAGGACTCGCGCTCACGGGCCTCACACCTCCAGGACTTCCGGAACAAGGGAAGTCCTTTTCCCAGACTCTCACGACAGCCCTTCGCCTCACTCTGATGGGATCAGCCTGAACCAATCGCTTAGGCCAAGTGAAGGAAGCGTTCTGATTGGCTTACATCTGGATTGCTGCCCACCCTGATCCAATCAACTGTGACAAGGGCTGGGTCTCTACTGATTGGAATCTGTTAATGAGGCCCAAGGCAGAACTGGGATTGGGGTCAATCCCTCCGAAAAGCCTGTGAAGTACTATTTTTCCCAAAGTTGATTGCACCGTATGCTCTTCTGTGATATGACCTTGTTATTCTCCTGTCCACAATGGTGGTGTGGTAGAGGTGCTGGGAGACACCCACATGCCCATTCTACCAGCATGAAGGCACTCATTGCATAGCTAAGTAAGCAAGCCATGAAGGAAAGGTGTGTCAGGAGTCTCCTCGGCCTGGGTTATCAGAGACAGCTTCCAGAAGAGCTGGGAATGGGGAAATGAGGAGTTACGGCAAGTTGGGAAGAGCATGCCAGGCAGAGGGAACAGCATGGGCAAAGGCTGGACAACCAAGAGAGTGAGGAAGGGAGTCGGGGGTGATGAGAGTGGGTGGGTGGGCTGGGCAGCAGGTGGGAGAGCAAGCAGGTCCTGGCCGAGGGGGCTCTGGATATTGTGGGAAGATGGGGCAATTAGTGAGAGGAGGGGGAAGGGCAGGCGCCAGGAGGGTTCCCTGAGCCAGAACACGGCCTGTCTTGCCCCACCTCCTGAGTGACTCAGGGAAGCCACTGAGTTTTACCGGCTGTTGTGGGGATTGGATAAGCTAGAAGGTGCAAAAGTTGATGATACAGTTTCTGGAAAAGGGACAGCTTTCGGTCCTCTGCCCAAAGTGACCCCCTGGGCCTTGGATTGTACGTCTGCAAAATGGGTCTAACTTAGCCAGTTCCCTGGGGATGGAGACTACTACTGAGTATGCCCAAATAGCAGGCAAGTCTGGACACGGGCTATCCCCTTCCCCCGGTGACAAGAATAACGTTTAAAATGGGTTTTGAGCCCTGACTGTTTTGGCTCAGTGGATGGAGCGTCGTCCTGTGGACTGAAAGGTCCCAGGTTCAGTTCCGGTCAAGGGCATGTACCTTGGTTTCGGGCACATCCCCAGTAGGGGGTGTGCAGGAGGCAGCTGATCAATGTTTCTCTCTCATCGATGTTTCTAACTCTCTATCCCTCTCCCTTCCTCTCTGTAAAAAATCAATAAAATATATTTTAAAAAATGGGTTTTGAGCACTTTGAACAGATAAACTTTTAGGGAGATGGATGAAATAGGCAAACATTTATTAATTTGAATATATATATATATATATATATATAGAGAGAGAGAGAGAGAGAGAGAGAGAGAGAGAGAGAGGCTCTAGTTCATTTGGAAATAACAGTCTACCTGCTCAGAGCCTGACATAGCTCGTTCCCACCATTCAAGGGCTCTGAGGACTCAGTCATCTTTTAGAAGCCACACAGAGCGGCTGTTAGCTCAGGCGGCCCCGGTGTGATCACGTACCGTGAGCCCTCAGGAAGGCCAATTCACCTCTCTGGGCCTCAACTGTCAATGGCATAGAATCTGCTTTGTTGGAGAATTGAGGTGTGTGTGTGTGTGTGTGTGTGTGTGTGTGTGTGTGTGTGTGTGTGTGTAAACTCATTCAGTCTTCACAACAAACCTATAAGGGAGGTATTCGTATTATCCCCATTTCTCAGGTGGGAAAACTGAGGCACAGAAAGGTTGAGCAATCTGCCCCCGTTCAACATAACAAGTAGGAAGCAGGGACTAGAACCCCAGGATTCTGACCTCGTAGTCTATGAACTCAGCTGCCCAGAAGGGTTGGGACCTAAGTGTCCAACTTGAGATTAAAGGCTGGGGGCCCTCATGGTGGGTGTTAGAAGTCAGGTAGGCTTTGTCCCAAATCTGGCATGCTGAGTGTGAGAACCCTTCAAGTTGGGTCCCCTGTAGTCCCCGCCAAAGAGAGAAACATCGATGTGAGAAACATCAATCGGTTGCCTTCCATACGTGCCCTGACGGGGAATCGAACCCACAACCTTTCTGAGCCGCTCCAGCCGGGTGATGCGCTGGGTTTTCTGTGCAGTGGAATCAGCTCAGGTCTGAAAAGCGGGAGAGAGCCCTGGGGTGGGAAGTTGCAGTGACACATCGGTGCTCTATAATCTCTCATCCTCCTCAGGAAAGTTCTCGGAGCTGCCCGTGACACACCTGCCCGTGAGCACTGGGATTGTGGCTGCCATCCTCATCGGATCTCTGGCCGCCGCGTCCCTCCTCGTCGGCAGCATCGCCTATCTCCTGGTGACAAGAGGCTGGAGGGGCCAGAGGCACAGGTACAGGGGCCCCGGGCCACTCTGCGTCCCTTCTGTCTCCTCCCCAACCCCGTCTCAGTCCATCCCATTAACTGATTCCTCCACAAGTCACTTCATCTGGCTCATACACAATCTCATCAAAGCTTGGAACTCCTGAGGTGAGAGAACCTTTCTGTCCGGTATTAGGCAGAATTCTGCTTTGCAGGGGACTAAACCCCGACGCTTCAACTGGCTTACGGGGAATGAGAAAGAGTTTCGGTCCTACATGAGCTTCAGGTATGGCTGGATCCAGGGACTCAATTTTGTCAGGAAACTCCTCCATACATCTCCCAACTCTGCTTTCCTCTGTGGCGCTTCATTCCCGGGCAGGTGCTTACCTTGTAGCGTGACGAGAAAGGCCCTGGTGGCTCCAGGTTTATACCCGCCAGCTCAGCGGCTGCAGAGGAAGGACGGGACCTCGCTCCTGATAGTCCCAGCAAAGCCAGAGGGCGGCCCTGGCTGGTTTGGCTCAGTGGATAGAGCGTCAGCCTGTGGACTGAGGGGTCCCAGGTTTGATTCCGGTCAAGGGCACATGCCTGGGTTGCGGGCTTGATCCCCAGTGGGGGGCATGCAGGAGGCAACCAATCGATGATTCTCTCTCATCATTGATGTTTCTGTCTCTCTCTCCCTCTCTCTTCCTCTCTGAAATCAATAAAAATATTAAAAAAAAAAAAAGCCAGAGGGCGGCGGCCTTCAATCTCAGGTCCTTGCGTGGACCAGGCCCTGTGGCCGGCTGCTGCGATGCTCCAATTGGCCGAACCTGGGCTATTCGTGCAGCCCTGGAGTGGGGAATAGACCCAGCTTCACATGATCAGACGGACTGAGCGTGGGGAGGGGCTCCCCAAAGGAAAACCAGAAGCTATTGCCGAAGAAGTGGAGTGGGTGGTGGGCAGGCAAAGCCACCAGATGTTGCCTACCTCTGCATGGGGCCGGGGGAGAGGGAGGGAGGGGGCGGGGCCTGTTTCCCCAGGAGACAGTCTGTTCATGAAAAATTCCTTTCTCGTAAGAGCAGTCTCCTCAGAGCTGGTTCTGAGCTGGCTGCTGATAGATGCCCAGTGTCCGGCCGCTCCGGGACCCCTGGGAAGTGAAGGTAGCAGTCTTCTCTCTCCCGCAGCTCCTCCTCATGAGTGTGCTTTGACCTTCATCGTTTTACTTGTCTGTCTCCTGATACGTTCTATGCGGGGGTGGGAAAGAGCTGTAAAAAATAATATAAGCTGCCCTCGCCGGTTTGGCTCAGTGGATAGAGCGTCGGTCTGCGACTGGGTTCGATTCCTGCCAAGGGCACATGCCCAGGTTGCGGGCTCAATCCCCGCCCCCCCCCAGTAGAGGGCATGCAGGAGGCAGCAAATCAGTGATTCTCTCTCATCACTGATGTTTCTATCTCTCTCCCTTCCTCTCTGAAATCAATAAAAATATATATTTTTTAAAATAATAAAATAAATAATAATAATAATATAATCAGAACCACCTTAAAATGTAGCCAGAGCAACAAACAAAATAGAAACAGAGCCCTAACCGGTTTGGTTCAGTGGATGGAGCGTCAGCCTGCGGACTCAAGGGTCCCGGGTTCGATTCCGGTCAAGGGCATGTACCTTGATTGCAGGCACGTCCCCAGTGGGAGGTGTGCAGGAGGCAGCTGATCGATGTTTCTCTCTCATCGATGTTTCTGGCTCTCTATCCCTCTCTCTTCCTCTCTGTAAAAAATCAATAAAATATATGTTAAAAAAAAAAAGAAACAGATTCATAGATACAGAGGACAGACTGGCAGCCGTCAGAGGACAGCGGGGAGGGGGCTGGGGGAGAAAGGTGCCTTGAACATTTCATCCCTCAAAGCTTTGGATGTTGAACGGGGCAAGGCAACCTCTGGGCTGGGATTAAAGCCGCGTTGTGGCCAAAGTACTGTTTGCAAAGTAACAAGGAGGCAGCATTATAACCATGGCTACGGGCTGATGGTGACTACCAGGCTGACCACCTCAAGCATTTTTTAGAATTAATATCACTGTGTCCCCTTATCTGCACTGAGGAAATGCCTCCTTCTCTTGATATCACTGTATCCCGCCCCTTTCTCAAGATTCGCCTCCGAATCGGAACAGTATTTGGATTTCTGCCTGAGCCAGTTGTTTGCTGAATCGCTCTTCTTTTTTTATCTCAGAGAAGAGCTCATTGCCTCTCAGTTTGGCCTCAGATAAAAGCTGGTTGCCTCTCCGTTTGGCCTTTGATTTTGAGGTGAACACAGCTTTAGTCCCTGGGCAGGGGACCTGGCCCTGAGCGGGTCTGCCTAGGGCCAGCGGGGGTGTGTGTGGGGGTGTTGGTGGGGGGGCGGAGAGGGGCCAGGGGTGTGGGAGCTTGACTTTCTGCAGAAGTTTAACAGCGCGAGTCCGGGTGAATTTTATTTTATTTCATTTTATTTTTTAAACTTGAAAAACATTTATTTACGTTCCCACATCACTAATCATTGAAATGAGTAGCTAAACCTTCATCTCCTCAGGAAAACAAGGCACTGTGGAGTGTGTTTCATCCTGGGGAGAACTTCCATCTTAGGTCCCAGCTGAGAGCTCCGGCTTTTGGTCCCGTGAGCTCTCTTTGAAACGACCTGTCAGGGGAATTTAGAGGACGTTTATCAAAGCGGGGGACAGTGGCACGAGAAAGGGCTGGGGAATGAGACTAGGCTGGGCTGCTTGGGGGCCTTGGGGGCAGGTTCAGGGCGTTGTCTGGGATGCGCTGCTGCTGCTGCCCATTGCTGCCCTGGTTGCAAGCCTCATGGGGTCCCTTAGGGTTTAGGGGATGCAGGCCTGTGGGGGAAGAAGGAGGAGGCACCGGCATGCTCCTGGGAAGGAGACTGTGCTGGGTCCTTTGTCTTGAGGCTTTTATTTCTCTCTGGCAGGCAGGAATTTCCGGGGAGGTCTCGGGGAGGGTTTCAGCAGACTATTCATCAGTTTTCTAGGTGGGCTCCTCCAGGGGCGTGGTCTCCACTGACGGGTCAGTGTCAGGGCGGGGCCGTCAGTCATGGCAGCTGGTCCTGGTGTGGCCCACCTGGTTCTGCTGCTTTTCTGGGTCTGGAGCTGAAATACAACTGAGGCCTAGATGTTATCTGTAGGGAGGTGACCTACTGGATCTGCTGTAAATTGCTGTCAGTTTGCTCAGCCATCTGTCTCCCTGAGCAGGTGATTTAAGCTACCCTCTGGTTGGGGAGAGGAGTGCAAGCCATTTACTCCTCTTAATTGCGGACCAGTAGTTTTATTGCTCGCTTTACCCAGTGGCCAGATAAGTTTCCATTGAATGAGTACAAAAAATATTCTATATAATAAAGATGTAATATGACCTCGTAACAACCAGATCATGGATCAGCAGGTGGGTGGGGCAGTGAGCTACAAGTGGGCGGTGGAGAGCTACAGGAGGGAGCAGGGCAGCAAGCTATGAGGGGGGTGGGAGGAGCTACAAGAGGGAGGGGCAGGGGGCGGAGAGCTACTGGAGGGCTGCAGTGAGCTATTGGCGAGCTACTGGCACACGGATTCATGCGCAGGGCTACTAGTTTTACATAAATGTTAAAAGGCACGCTTTAAAATTAAATACCCATTGCATTTTGAGGTTATTTATTACATGTTCTTATAAGCTAATATCTTTTTAAAGTATGATACTTTGTAAAACACTGTGTAATATGAAGCGAGAATTCTCATGATCCGTCTGCAATGTGTTGAGTGTGCCTGGGTTAGGGAAGACAGGATTTACTGGATGGCTGCAAACTGCTGTCTAACTATCTGTCTCAGTTTCCCGATTCCGCTTGTCCTGGCTTACTAGCCTGTCTTACTTTTCAATTCTGATCAGTAAATCAGTCATCACGTATTTGTTGAGGGCCTACTCTGTGCCAGGCACGTTCCAGGTACTAGAGAGCTCCGCGCAAAGGGGTTGGAGGCGCATCTAAGTTTAGTGGGGAAGGATGCTGGGATTGATTAATGATGTCTTCATAATACTTTTCTCTCTACTGCTGATGGTTTATTTGAATTCTCTATCATCTATCTATCTATCATCTGATCAATGCTCTCTCTCTCTCTCTCTCTCTCTCTCTCTCTCTCTCTCTCTCCCCACTAGTGTGTCCACTCCAGGGGTCTTTGTTGGTCTGTATCCCCAGTGCCTTCAACAGTACCCGGCTCATGGGTGGTGTCCCATAAATATTTATTCAGTGGATTTACGAATTTGTGGTAGTGAGGCCAAGGGTACTTTTTAAATAAGAGTATTCAAATGAGCCAATTTAAAAAGAATTTTTTTTTTCAAATACAAGGGAAAGTTTATTTAGAAAGTCACAGGGGTAGAAAGAGTGAGCCAGCCGGGCTGCATGGGCTCAGGAAACAATTACAGAGGCCAAAGAAGGGCTCTTGGAGCTTGTGGGGATATATATATATAATATATATATATATATATAGAGAGAGAGAGAGAGAGAGAGAGAGAGAGAACGCCTAAAGAGAAATATTAAGGAAATCATGAGCAGGTAGATGGAGCAGAATTGCTCAGATAGTCTGCATAAATGGTGACTTTGGAGGAACATTGCTCGTTGGCATAAGGTGGAGACTGGGGGAACTGAGGAAGGGCTGTGTGGCAGGGGATTATGGGGGAAGAGACGTGGGCAGGGACAGGCCTCGTCCTGGCTCACTCGGAAGCAGGGACCATGGCTCTCTGGGGCCTGGTGGGCTTTCCGGCTCCCCTGGGCCTCTCTCCTCCCCCCTGACGTCGCTGTACTAACGTTGGTTCCCTCCCCACGCCCCCAGGATGGCGACCACAGGGAAAGCGGAGCTGGGCCCCAGCCACAACACTGGTAAGCCAGGGCCCGTCTTGCTACCCGGCATTCGTGCCTCCTTCCTCTTCTCCCCAGCAACAACCCCCCTTGCCTTCCCCTACTTGGGGCCTCCCAAACATTTACCCACCAGCCCTCTCTGGGGTCCCCAGACTCAGCCCACAGATGCTGAGGGCATCAGCACTCACCCCAAACCTGTTTTTCTCCTCTGCTCAGTGTCTGCCACTCCCTGTCCCCAGGCACCACACTCACCCAGCCACCAACAGCCACAACCCACCTCCGGCTCCACCTCCCACACCCCCACACCCAGCTCCTCGCCTCCCGCCAGCCCTCACTCCTGGCAGCGTCCTTCTCTGACCATGTCACTCTACTCAAAGACCTCCCATGGCTCCCCAGTGCCGGAGGATGAAGTCCGGGCTCCCCAACATGTCTCTCAAGGACTCCCATAAACCAGCCCCCACTGACTTTCCTGGCTTCATCTCTCACATGTTACATTCCCATCCTCAAACAAACAAGCAAAACAAAACAAATATATATATATACATCCAGACTGAGCAAACATATTACAGTTCCTCAAACATGGCAGGCTTGCCCTGACCCAGTGGCTCAGTTGGTTGGAGCGTTGTCCTATACACCAAAAGGCTGCAGGTTCGATTCCCGGTCAGGACACATACCTAGGTTTTGGGTTCGATTCCTGGTCGGGATGTGTACGGGAGGCAATCAATGGATGTTTCTCTCTTCCTCCCTTCCTCTCTTTAAAATCGATGTAACGTGCCCGGTTGTGGGCTCAATCCCCAATGTGGGGCACGCAGGAGGCAGCCAATCAATGATTCTCTCTCATCATTGATGTTTCTCTTCCTCTCTGAAATCAATTTTAAAAATTAAAAACAAAATAAAAATAAAATCAATGTAACATATCCTGGAGAGGGAGGGGGATTAAAAAAAAACAACATGGCAGCCGAAACCGGTTTGGCTCAGTGGGTAGAGCATCAGCCTGTGGACTGGAGGGTCCCAGGTTCGATTCCGGTCAAGGGCATGTACCTTGGTTGCAGGCACATCCCTGGTGAGGGGTGTGCAGGAGGCAGCTGGTCGATGTTTCTCTCTCATCGATGTTTCTGGCTCTCTATCCCTCTCCCTTCCTCTCTGTAAAAATCAATAAAATATATTTAAAAAAAAAACAAAAAACAAAAACATGGCAGGTCTCTCACTGCTGGGCCTCTGCATGCACTTCTCTGGCCTGTGCATAGCTCTCACTTCCCTGACAATCTCAGATGTCCCCTCTTCCAGGAAGCCCTCCCGATACCCCTCCAGGAGCCATCTGGGCTCCCCCACTCCAGCCCTGCCCACTCAGGGTTGTCCCCTGTCTGCGGGCAGGTCTGTCCCCCCACTGGACTGTGGCCCGGGCTGCCTCCTCTCTGCTGTGTCCCTGGCACAGGGCGGGGCAAGAAGAGGGGTTTGCACAACTGTTCGTTGAATGAATGAGTGGATGCCGACAGCAGCGGAGTGGGCCGGTGGGCCATCTGTCAGCTGTTCCTCCCCTTGCCCTCTGCTTCAGGTGACGACAACATCTATGAGGCGATTCGGTCTCCGGTCCTCCCGGCGTCCCCGCTCCGTGGCCCGGGGTCCACGAGCGCCGCCTCGGTGAGCCCCCCCTCTCCGCCCAGCCCGCTCGCCCGGGCGCCTCCCCTCCGGTGGCTGTGGCGCCCGCTGTGCTGCCCCCCAGCATCCTCCTTGTTTAAAGGCCAGAGGAGCCCTGGCCGGTGTGGCTCAGTGGGTAGAGCGTCGGCCTGCGGACTGAAGGGTCCCGGGTTCGATTCCGGCCAAGGGCACATACCAGGATTCTGGGCTTGATCCCCAGTAGGGGGCGTGCAGGAAGCAGCCGATCAATGATTCTCCCTCATCATTGATGCCTCTATCTCTCCCGCTCCCTTCCGCTCTGAAATCAATAAAGAAACATTTTTAAAAAAGAATAAAGGCCAGAGGAAAGGCGGCTGGAAGGAAGCAGCGCCAAGGCCACTGTGTCCGGGCCCCGAGGCGGAGGGCTCCGTTTCCCTCTGGTCTCTGCTTCCTGCACGGAGCATCGATTCCCTTTCCCCTCAGGGGGCGGCTGAGAAAATAAGAATGGCATTAAATAAGAGGAGAAACCTGAGAAGCTAAGGCTGAAAACGTGGAGCCACGTGCTGGCGGGGAGGCTGGGCCGAGGCGGTGCCCTCACTCCCATTTCTCAAAGGGGAACACTGAGGCGCAGGGAGGGGAATGACACCACCGGGCAGAGGGTGGGAGAGGGGAGGGAGGAGGGGGGAGGGGCCGGGGCCTGGCTCACCTGTGTTCTTCCCCTGCAGCCCCCGCCCCTGCAGCCCCCGCCCCTGCAGCAGGTGCCGGAGGACCACCACTACCAGGTGCGAGGCTGGGGCAGGCGGGTGGCGGGGACCGCTGGGCGGGGCTGCCCTCACCACCAGTCCCCCCCACCCCACCCCCGGGGGCCTGTAGCCCGGGGAAGCCCGTCACAGCCTCCTGAGGCTGCAGTTTCCTCCTTCGTCACAGGGTCCAAGGCTGTGAGTTCCACAGGAGGAAACCAGGCCCAGAGAGGGAAGGGCCTCGCCCAGGGCACACAGCAGGTCAAGGCCATCCCTCCGCCTGGGCCTCAACCCCTTCAGACCCCACCCCCCACCCCCCACCCCTGTCTGCCCCTGGGTCTCTGTCCCTCTGAGTCTGTCTGCAGATCCCTGTGTATGTCTCCCTACCCGCTTTTCTCTCTCTCTCTCTCTCTCTCTCTCTCTCTCTCTCTCTCTCTCTCTCTCTCCCTCTCTCTCTCCCCATCCTTCCTTTATCTTTCTCTCCCTAACTATCTCCTCACACCTCTTGTTTCTCTGTGTCCTCTCATCCTTCTCTGTGTCTGCCTCTCCCGTTCCTTCATCTCTGTCGCCCCGTCTGCCCCTTTTTCTGGCTCTCCCGGTCCCTCCGTGTCTCTAAGTCTCTTTCCATCTCGGCCTGCCATTCTCTGTATGGGTGTGTCTTCCGCTGTGTCTCCCAGTCTCTAGCTGATTCTTCCGTCTTCCCCCGACTCGCACCCCAACAACAATCCCTCTCTCTCTCTTTCCCCAGGACCTGCTGAACCCCGACCCTGCCCCTTACTGCCAGCTGGTGCCAACCCCCTGAAGGATCCCAGCCAGGCCGGTGGAAGGGGAGGGCCTCAGGCCTCCCCAGGGTCCCAGCAGGACCAGGCCGGCAGGGCTATGGGGCTGATGGGTGGACTCGCTGAAGACACAGCAAGACCCCAGGCCGGCGCCCAGCGGGGACAGGAGACCCTGCAGGGCCCACCCTCTCGCTCACCCTCTGCGTGTGCCACCCGCCCATCATCTGGTCCTTCCAGCAGCCTGACCTAAGCCATGAGCTGGGAAAAGCAGGCTCCTCCCCTCCCCCCTCTCCTCCTCCACTGGGATATTTGGGGGTGAGGAGGGTGGTCTGGGGCCTGCCTCCAGCCAGACCTCACAGGCGCCCACTTGGGGGGACTCAGGACTGTCAGCCCACAACACCCCCCACACACTCCCTGGTTGCCCTCCCAGCCCCTTCCCCTGGGGACAAGGCAACCCCCCACCATACATGCAGGGGGGGCTGGCCTCACAGGTCTGTGGCCCAGAGGACAGTCCTGATCAGTTACTGTGGCTGCCACAGTCCTGCCCTCGCAGGCAGATCCCAGCCCTCTCTAACCCATCTCTCAGAACCCGTGGCCCTCGTCTGCCTGTTGCCCCCACCTTGGATCTCACCAAATCCCTCAGGGCAGGACTCCCTTCTCTACCCCACCCCACCCCACCCCACCCCACCCCCACTCCCAAATGGGAGCCCAGTCTCTGGCCCTTAACTCACTCATTCATTCGTTCAGCAATAAACAGACTGTATGGCCATGCACAGTTCCAGATCCTGCAGCTTTGGCAGCGAACAAAGCGGAGAAAATGCTCTCCTGGAGGGATGCTCTGACAGGGGAGAGAGTTGGGAAACGAAGAAACTAGCCCTAGCCGGTTTGGCTCAGTGGATAGAGCATCGGCCTTCGGACTGAAGGGTCCCAGGTTCAATTCCAGTCAAGGGCACAAGCCTGGGTTGCGGGCTCGATCCCCAGTGGGGGGCATGCAGGAGGCAGCCAATCAATGATTCTCTCTCATCACTGATGTTTTTTTCTCTCTCTCCCTCTCCATTCCTCTCTGAAATCAATAAAGATATATTTAAAAACAAAACAAAGAAACTAGAATAGGTCATCGGAAGTGTGTCAGTTGTAGATGTGTAGGGTTGTAATCTGGTTTGGTCTGAAGCCGTCCCCTGGGTGCACTGGCTCTGGGGCCTCCTGGGAGATGCAAAGTCAGCCACTGCCTGGGGCCACCTGGCAGGAGCTACGGAGAGATCTGCAGATGGCTGCTATTTGTATTGGGCTTGGAAGTGCCCAGGCAAGACCCAGTTGTGAAGCAAGACAGGCTGGTGCTAGTTCAGGGTCTTGGGCCTCTTATTGATAGGTTTGGGGCACGCTGATATCAGCTACTGCTTGTTTGAGAGATTTTAGAAAAGTCTGGATCCTGAGCTGGGACAGGCCATTCATATGGAAAAGCTGCTCAAACAGCTTGGGTGGGGGTGCAAATTGGATGGGGTGAGGGCTCAGGAAATCACCAGGGTGGAGCAAACAGTGTGGGCCATGCTGATGGAAACTCAGATATGGCTGCCAGTCAGTCAGCTCTGCTACAGGGGAGGTCCCAGCACAGGAACAATGACCTCCTGTCAGCACCCCAACTGGGAGAAAACCACCCCCAAGTTCCTGCCCTGATGCCAGACAATCCAGTTCCTCTCCAGTGTCTCTGGATCCCTGAAAGCCACCACCCAGCACCGGAGCTCAGAGGCAGCTGGACCATGTAAGAACTGCTGGGTCTCCAGCAGCCTCCGTGTCACTCAGCCACAATCCCTGCTGGTGTTTTCAGCCCAAAGTTCCAGGGACGTCTTCCCAGCTCTGGAACCCTGAGGTGTGGGGCTGGGACCCCTCGCTTCTCAGAGGAGGCCTCTGAAGCCAAGCTATCCCTCCCGATTCAAGACTGTCCTTTCCGAACACGCAAAACACAGACTGGTGTGTACACCTACCCTAAAATGTAAAAACATGTATGAGAATGATGAAACAAAATCTGGCTTGTTTCACCTCTGGAGAGGAAAATGGGGTGGACTGTACACAGGAGAGCCTTGTATCTGTAATGTGCCCATTAAAATACATCAAATGTAAAGGGGAAAAAAAAGTTAAATGAGGCCACGCACCCCTGGGTCCAGGTGAAGCTGGATCCCGGGTCCGGGTGAGGCCGCGCCCCTGGGTCTGAGTGAGGCTGGATCCCGGGTCCGGGTGAGGCCGCGCCCCTGGGTCCGGGCGAGACCAAACCAGAGGGAGTCGGACCTGCATTACCACCATTTGTCCACCATCCAGAACTGAAAAGTCAGTGCTGACATGTACACATAAGGAACTGGTGGACATTGAAATTGGGTCTCAAAAGAACTGTTGGTCCAGAAAGAAACTCACTACAGACTGATTCATTTGCCTGTCAGTATAACTATTATTGCTCGTCTCACATTCGGTTCTTATAAGTATATTTCTGGTAACACATGATCTCACTCATCTAGGGGAAATGATGAACAACATAGACTGAGGAACAAGAACAGACCCAGAAACAAGGAGGCAGCGATCGGACTGTCGGGCCTCAGAGGGAGGGTAGGGGAGGGTGGGGGTAGGGGGGAGAGATCAACCAAAGGACTTGTGTGCATGCATACGAGCCTAACCAATGGTTAAGGACAACAGGGGGGTGGGGGCATCCATGGGGAGGGGTGTGGGATGGGAATGGGGGGATGAGGACAAATATGTGACACCTTAATCAATAAAGAAATTTAAAAAAATAAAAATAAATAATAATAAAAAAAGTTAAAGGAGGTTATAGGGTGGGGCCCTAATCCAACAGGACTGGTTTCACATGATGACGAGGAGGCCGCTGTCTGAAAGCCAGGGAGAGTGGCCTAAGGAGCAGCCGCACCTGCTGACACCTTGATTGTGCACTTCCAGCCTCTAGAGCGGTGAGAAAATAACAATGTGTGGTTCAAACCACCCAGTCTGTGGTATTTCGTATGGCAGCCATCGCTGACTAATACAGGCTCCTCCTACCACAGCCCCGGGAAATGGGGCTACCAAACGGTGTTTTCTTTCTTCATTATTATAAAACCAGAATTAAATATAAAAATAATAATAACAGTGGCTCCAGTGAGAAAGCCTGGCCACGTCTGAATGTCTCGAATTCTCAGATTTGCCTTGGGAGGCGAGTCCCATTTTGCAGATGGAGAAACAATCCCACAATCTCCATGGCTGAAACATCCAAGACTTATTTCTTGCTCGTGCTACGTGTTCATGTCAGGTAGGGAGGTGTGAGCAGGATCAGGAGAGCTCTGGTTCACATCTATTCATCCAGGAGCCAGCGGACAGAGCCCACCACGGCGCAGGGAAAGGGAGGGACCACGGCAAAGCACACCCTGGCTTCCAACCATTTCATTGGCCAAAGCAGGTCACGTGGTCCACTCTCATGTCAAGAGGGCTGGGCAGGTGCAATCCTACCAGGTACCCAGAAGGAGAACTGAAATACGTATTGTTGGGTCCGAGCTCCTCTGCTAGGGGCTGGACCTCCGTGGACGCCGGGAATGGAGGAAGACTTGAGTAGCCGGAGGTGTATGGGGCACGCTTTATTGCACACACAGCAGCCCCTGCACACACAGCAGCAGCGCATTTTACACCAACTCAGACAAAAGAGGCTTCTTGCCAAATAGTGACATCAGTGTTGCCTACGATAAAGGTGCGCCTGCGCAGTGCGTGCAGTCAAACTGCCGTGTCATTGCCTTTGCACATGTGTATGGCACACGGGCCTTTAACATCCAGCGTCCTCTGGTCAGGGTCCCCACCTGTAGGAACAGCTCAATCGACACACCCCTGAGATCGACACACCACTGAGATTCACGCCAGAGCCCACACTCTCAACTATTATGCTTTCCTGAGGGAAATTCCCAGGCAGGCCTGCCCTCCTCCGTGTATTCATCCAATAACTCATTCATTCCCTTGGCAGGTGCTGGGCCAGGGTGTTGGGGGGAGGGGTACAGAGAGCCAAAAGATATTTAGAATGAAGCATTGATAGAATTTGGTCCTGGGTTAGCTTTGGGGGATGCGGGGGGGGGGGGGGGCGTGCCAATCATTTGTCTGCTCCTCCATTCAGCATTTACTGACCACCTGCTCTGTGCAGCTGTTCTAGGCTCTGAGAAGACAGCTGCCAACACACAGAGATCCCTGCCCTCGGAGAGCTGACGACGGAGTGTCGCAGGTGCTGTCCCCGGGGAGCCGGCGTTAGGAGGGAAAATGAAGCAGGTGCTGGGAAAACTGAGGTACTAGAGTCAGGGAACCCCCAGATATCTGGTTTGTTCGACAGGATGACAGGGGACAGGGATGGGGTTCACACTGCAAAAGGGCCAGGTTTGCAAGAAATGAAGACATACATCCACACAAAAAGCTTGTACACAAATGTTCACAGCAGCATCCTATATAATAAAAGGCTAATATGCAAATAGACCGAATGGAGGAACAACCGAACAACTGAACAACCCGTTGCTGTGATGTGTGCTGACCACCAGGGGGCATGTGTGGAACATGGCAGGCGTTGGCTGCAGCAGGATGGTGGAGCAGGTGAGCAGGGGTGTCAGACCAAGGCAGGGCACCAGTTGCTGTCATCGGGGTGAGGCTCTGGTGGTTACTGAAAATTCTTTGTTCCCGTGCGCTGCAGTCCCGCCAAGCACTTGCACCTGCTGCTGGCACCGGCCCCGCTCACACCCACAGCTAGTGCCGGTCCCGATCACTCAGTGCCATCAGCGGGTCCAGCGCCATCAGCACTTGGGAGCGGCAGCAGTGGGGCTGCTGGCAGACAGGGGACAGGGCCCCTGTGGTGGGAGGGGCCGGGCAGGGGCTCGGAGGATGGGCCGAGACCCGCCCCTGTGCCCGCCGCAGCCTCTCAGCCCACAGTTCCTTTCAAGGTGCACGAATTCGTGCACGCGGCCCCTAGTTACTCATAATAGCCAACAGATGGAGATAGCCCAAATTTCCACCAGGGGATGACAAGATAAACATAATGTGGTCTATCCGGACCATGAAATATTACTCAGCCATAAAAAAGGAATGGAATGCTACAACAGGGATGAACCTTGAGAACGTTACGTTAGGTGAAGGAGCAGACACAAAAGGCCACATATTGTAGGGTTCCGCTTACATGCGATGTCCAGAATAGGCAAACCTATAGACAGAAAGCAGACCGAAGGTTTCCCAGGGACTGCGAGCGAGGAGAGGGGAGTGTCTGCTAATGGGCACAAGGTTTCTTGTGGGGGTGATGGGAAGGCCCGAAAGCTGGTTATGCTGCCCTGGCGGGTGTGGCTCAGCCGGTTGGGCAGCCTCCCCTGCACCAAGAGGGGGTTGCAGGCTTGATCCCCAGTAGGGGGCGTGCCGGAGGCAGCTGGTGGATGCTTCTCTCTCCTTCTTCCTTCCTCTCTCTCTAAAATCAATAAAAACATATTTTGAAACAAAATAATCATAAAAATAAAATTGATTGTGGTGATAGTTTCACAGCCCTACAAATATGCCAAAAACATTGAACTGTGTACTTAACATGAGTGAATTATATGGGAGAGGTGAATTATATCGTAATAAAACAGTGCTTGTTTTTGAAATATGAAACACAGCACGCATTTGTCTGTCATCCTTGCGCAGGGGCCAGGCCAGTCTTCTCTGTATGTTCCGATTGTGGTACATGTGCGGCCTAACGGCGCACCCAATAAGACTGTTTTTTGCAAAAGAAAGAAGAGGGCGGGGTTTGGGACGCCAGTTGGAGTTCAGTTCGAGGTGTTGGCAGGAGAAGGCAGCTGGAGACCTAGGTCCGGGGTGTGGGCGGGATTCGGGACAGTGAACGTGAGTGCGGCTGCAAACACGGTGGTCTTTTACCCCTAGTTGGGGTTGGGGCTTATTGGGTCCGTTTTTTTGTTGTTGTTGTTGCCGCCAGACCTGCAGGCAGCATGGGAGCCAGGAGGGGGCAGCAGAGGACCGTGCAGACCCGCAGACAAGACTGGCTGTGTGAGGCCAGCTCTCCATGCACCTGTCCCTTTCCACACACTCCCACTGCATCGGCCCTTTCTTTACCTTTCTAGGTATGCAGAGAGTTCGCCCAGCTGCACAAACCTAACACACAGGCACCCCCCCTCCCTCAGTGTCCCTGCCACTGGAACCTGCCACCTGGGTCTCCTGAATTCAGTGCCCCGTGGTCTCTACAGCCCAACCCCGGGCCAGGCTGTTCCTCCCCATCCTCTCCCCAGCCTCCTACCTGGTCTCCTGCCCCCTGCCATCCTCCCACCACAAGACAAGCCAAGGCATCTTTCTGAAGCCCAAACTCAACACTGCCCTTCCCTGCTCAGAACCATCCATGGCTCCCCAGTGCCCTAAAAGAGTCCAGACTTCTCACCACAACCTCCAACTCCCCACAAGGTCTGGCTCCTGGGGGCCCCTCAGTCTCACCTCTCAGCACCCCCTGCCCCTCACCCCCAACCTGTGGTCTTGATCCCCAGTAGGGGGCATGCAGGAGGCAGGTTCACTGAACTGAACTTCCTCCAAGCCCTTGCACATTCTGTTCCCACTGCCTGGAGCATGTCCACAGGCACACCACTCCACTCGGCCTGCCCTACCCCCAATCAGCCTCCAGGTCTCAGTTGAGACGCCTCTTCCTCCAGGAAGCCCTCCTGGAAGCCCAAGCTGGCTCAGTCTCCCCTGAGTTCATCCACCTCAGCCCTGCCCACTCTGGGTTGTTGCTGTCTGAAGACAGGTTTGTCTCCCTGCTGGACTGTGAGCCCTAAGAGGGCAGGGCCTGTCTCAGTCACCAATGGGTCCCAGCCCCACCTAGCATGGGGCAGGCACAGGGTAGGGGCTCAAGAAATGGATGTGGACTAAGTGAATGTGGGTAGATTCTCAAAATCCAGATCCTTCTCTTCGGTACCTAGCAGTCTCCATTCATTCACTGACAAACGTTTATTGAGCAGCTACTGTACACCAAGCTCTGTTGAATGAGCTCAACTGGGCACCAGGAACATGAAGAGAAACCAGACCAGCTCCTACTCTCAGAAAGCTTGCAGTCTAGTGGGGGAGGCAATCTGGGACCAATGTAATGATAAATAATAAACATTTATTGCTCTAGCCGGTTTGGCTCAGTGGATAGAGCGTCAGCCTGTGGACCAAAGGGTCCCGGGTTCCATTCTGGTCAAGGGCACATACCTTGGTTGCAGGCACGATCCCTGGCCCGGGCCCTGGTCAGGGCTCAATGCAGGAAGCAATCAATCTATGTGTTTCTCTCACATTGAAGTTTCTTACTGTCTTTCTCTCTCTCTTCCACTCTCCCTAAAAATCAATGGAAAAAAACATCCTTGGGTGAGGATTAACAAATAATAATAATAAACATTTATTGAGCATGTACTGTATACACCATGCACTAAGTGCTGTCATTTATTTACTTACTAGAGGCCTGGTGCATGAATTCCTGCACATTGAAAGGAAATTAATTAGAAGAAATATTTTAGAGTCTGGAGAGGGACCACAGGAGGGCTCCAGGGTGTGTCCATCTTGCCCAGTCCTGATTGGCCAGACCCCAGCAGCAAGCTAACCTACTGCTTGGAGCGCCTGCCCCCTGGTGGTCAGTGTGCGTCATAGCGACTGGTTGAGCGAACGGTCGACCGACCGGTCGGACACTTAGCATATTAGGCTTTTATATATATAGATCCTTGTGACAGTTTTGTGAGGGAAGAACTATATTATCCCTATTTTACTGATGAGGAAACTGAGTCAGGGTGTAAGTGGACAAACTGGGAATGGAACCAACATCTTTCTAACACCCGAGCTTCCTCCTCCTCTTTTTCTAGCCTGAAAGGGAGAAGGTGTAGCCCACGCCCACAGCCCACGCTGGGGTCCGTGTGTCCTGCAGAGGGCCCTGCCTTCCACAAGAGGGCGTGGAGGAGAGCACGAGGCTTAACCTCTGGGCTATTGCCGAGGGTGGATTTTGAGGCCTGGGGTTAAGTGTTTGGCCCAATTAGGAAGAGACCAGTGTCCTAGGCTGGAACTGGGAGCTTAGGAGCCCTCGCTCTGCCCACCCACGCTCTGCCCACCAGAGGTCACTGCCTGCCACCACCATCCCTTCCTCTGAGTCCAGAGCGCCCCGAGATTCTCAGGGCTGTGGCTCCTCATTTTGCAGATGAGGAAGTGGCTGTGTGGGGAAGGAAGTGGGCTGGGCCGTGACCAAGAGTGATTATGATTCATGGGGAAAACCCTTCCTCGGAATCCAACCCCTTTGTGAGCAAAGGGCATTGCCCTCTGAAACAGCGGCTCGTCAGCAGGCGCAGGGGGAGCGGCCATTGAAGGGGTGCGGGCTCTTTCCTGTGCCTGGGGCGGGTGAGTCTCGAGTGAGGGGTCCCACAGGAGGCCACTGCTGAAGCAAAGACGTCGAAATAGCTAACCATTTTGACCCCCTCCCCCACTCTCCCCCTCACCCCAGACCTTCAGCACCCTATTGTCTGTGTCCATGGGTTATGCATATACAAGATCTTTGGGGGTCAATGGGGGAAAGAGGGGGACATATGTAATACTTTCAACAATAAAGAATGATTTAAAAAAAGATAAATCAATGAATGGAAAAAAAACAATCATAACACATTAAAATAATCCTATCTAATAAAGAGGGAATACGCAAATTGACTATCACACCGTCGCAAAGCTGGCGGCGCCCATAGCCACAAGATGGTGGCGCCGAGTCCCCTCAGCCCTGCTGGAGTCCCCCAGTCCCCTCAGCCCCGCCGCTGAGAGCGGACAGCGGGGTGTGGCAGCTTGGTTTGAGCATTGGCGGTGAAGCCCCCAGGCCCCGCAGAGGGCAGAGAACCACGGGAGTGGGCCTAAGCCATCAGTAGGACGTCCCCTGACGGCTCCTGGATTGGAGAGGGTGCAGGTCAGGCTGAGGGACCTCGCCCCCCACCCCCCACCCGAGCTCAAATTTTGTGCACCGGGCCTCTAGTAATAGTAATAATAATAATAATAATAAACTCTGCCCTGAGGAAGTTTCAGGGTGATAAAAGTGCCCTGGAGCTAGATTTCAGTGATGGCTGCCCGAGGTGAATTTTCTGCGATGGGACCTAGGCCCCAGTGAAGCTGATAAAGACATTGCTTAGGAGACAAAAGTACATTTGAACACTGACTGGGCATTTGACGATAGATACTAAGGAATGGCTCGTTTTCACTGTCTTTTCACTTTCTAGGTGAACTAGTGACACCGTGAGTATGGTTTTTCTAACGAGTCCCTTACATTTTAGGGATACAGGCTGAGGTACCTGTGAATAAAGTTATATAATGGCTGGAATTTGCTTTCAAATAATATGGGAGGGCGGGGGAGGGGAGGGGAAACCAGATGCTCTCTCTCTAACCACCTCCCACTGTCCCTCCCCCCCGCCCCCCCCCCCCATCACTCAGCTCCGGCCACACCGCCTCCCAGCTGTCCTCACTCACCAACACCTTCCTGCCTCAGGGCCTTTGCTGTGCCTTCTACCACCCCTTTCCCTGGACGCTCCCTCCTCAGAGAGGCCCGCCCTGGCTCCCTGGCTACCCGAGCAGCCCCGTCCTTCCCTACCCTCCTGCCCTGTTGTTTGTTATTGCACTTATCTCTCCCTGGCGTGGTATGCTGTATCAGTCGTTTGATTGTTGCCCATCTCCCTCCAATAGGACTTAGCCCCACAGGGAAGGGATGTTGTCTGTATCCTTGACACAACCTGGCAGAGAGTCAACGCTCAATAAATATTTGTTCAGTGATTGAATAGCTTGGAAAACCCCCAGGTAAATGAGGCGAGAGGGGAGGGAGGAGGGGGGGGGCGAGGGGGGTATCCACGCACAGGGAACGGCCCGTGCCAAGGCCTGAGGCTGGCTCCGGCCGCCCACTGGCCCCTCGTGCACCGGGGGGGTCGGCGTGCTCTTCCCAGGTTAGGTTAAGGGGACATGGGGTCCCTTCTCCCCAAGAGCACGACCGAGCCCGGATCTGGCCAGGTGGCCCAGGAAGCCACTCCCTGAGGTCAGATCCGTGAGTAAATATTGCAGCAGCCTCAGCCTCGCCCTGTGAGATAAGGGGAGCGGGAGGGGGCGGTTCAGAAACCTGCCAGCCAACCCCTCAGCTCCAAGGTCGCTGCCCAGGGGGGACAGGCCAAGAGTCCTGCCAGGGGACACAGGCCACCCACCTTATCTACGCAGCAAACATTGATTAGGCCCGGTAGGTGGGGCCTCAGCCGGTGGGCTCCCTAAGGAAGGAATGAGGTGGCTGGTGAGATAAGAGGGCTGGGAGTGGGGGAAGGGAGCTGACAAAACAGGGTCAGGGAGCCTTGTCCCCAGCTGGTCGCCCGCCCCCGTGGAGGAGATGAGACGTATCCACTCCAACTTCTTGAGGCAATGAGCCTGAGCCTCCGTTTCCTTGTCTGCAAAACAGGCTCCAGCCTCAAGGGCTTCACACGCACCAAAGCACTGCTGCCCCAGGGCCTTTGCACTGGCTGTTCCCTCTGCCAGGAATGCTTTTCCCCCAGCATCACATGGGTCCCTTCTTGAGCCTAAGGCAGTGGTCGGCAAACTCATTAGTCAACAGAGCCAAATATCAACAGTACAACGACTGAAATTTCTTTTGAGAGCCAAGTTTTTTTAAACTTGAACTTCTTCTAACGCCACTTCTTCAAAATAGACTCGCCCAGGCCGTGGTATTTTGTGGAAGAGCCACACTCAAGGGGCCAAAGAGCTGCATGTGGCTCCCGAGTCACAGTTTGCTGACCTCGGGCCTAAGGAATCCATAAAATGGAGTTATTTTAAGCAAGCTGCTGAAAGTATTAACGTTATGAAGGTCCGGGCATGAGGAGAGACTCCATTCCTGCTCTCACTAGCCCGGGGAACTTAAACTTTCTGGAACGTTCCCATCCCGCATGAGTGCCTGGACCTCCAGGTAGCCCTCTAATTGTGCCCTGAAGGACTCACATATCCAGGCCACCTGACACCCATTATCCAGGCCTTGGCACAACGTGACCAGACCTCCTGGCACCCATCTCCCAGTCTCCCCGAATCTGACTGATAACCGGCCTGGACCAACCCCAGGGCGAAGAATGCAGGATTGATCATGCTCAAGAGTGTACTTTTAGCCCAGCCACGGTGGCTCAGTGGTTGAGCATCGACCTGTGAACCAGGAGGTCACAGTTCGATTCCCCGTCAGGGCACATGCCCAGGTTTCCGCTCGATCCCCAGTGGGGGCGTGCAGGAGGCAGCCGATCCATGATTCTCTCTCATCATTGATGTTTCTCTCTCTCCCTCTCCCTTCCTCTCTGAAATCAATTATTTTTTTAAAAAAAAAATGTACTTTTGCTTCTTAGGGACACGTCTGGGCTTTTGCCTGGCTGTGTTTCCAGTTTGCAAACTCCAAGACCCTAGAATAAATCTCTATCATTTATTTCCAGCAAAGCCTCTGGACTCTTTTTGAGTTTGCTCGGCAGGTGTCTACTCCAATGGCACCTCCCGTGACGCCTCCTCGCCGCCCTCCCTGAACCAGCCGCCGCCACTCCAGCTTCCCCATTCCACGGCGCAGGGATCGGGTCTGTCCTGTTCGAGGCTGCGACCCCACGCCCAGCACGGCGCCCCGCACAGCGCTGGCCTCAGTGCGTGTGAGCTGCGTGGTGAATGAACCGTGTCCACACGCGCGGGCCCTCCATGTGCTGCTGCTCTCCGCCACCCTCAGAGGACACCCAGGGAGGTCGATGCCCTGATCACCTACCACCCACTCTACAGAGGGACCGCGGGCCTGCCCAGCGCTGCCTGCTCCGCCGTCAGGCCTGGCACAGGTGCTCAGCCAACTGCAGCTCCTGGAGCGAGCGCCGGGCTCCTGCCGCGTCCAGGAGCACCAGGAGGGCCAGGGAGCGGGGCCGGAGCGGACAGCAGAGGAGGGTCCGAGGGATGCTGTGGGTGGCAGGGAGCATGGCGGAGGCTGGACACGAGCCGGGTTCCGCCCTAAGCCTCTGGGAGCCAAGTCCTTGTCGTGCTCCTCAGCCAATTCGCCAGAAACCAGGGCCTCCCTGGAGACTCCGGTCTCTGTGAGTCACCCACACCTGGTGTCCGGTTCCACAAACACGCCCTGTGCCCAACCCTGGGCTGGGCTGGGCAGTGCCGGGGACACAGTGGTGGCCACAGCACCCCTGGTCCTGCCCTCCCAGGACTCACAGTCCAGTCGGGGAGGCCGACCCAGCACCCTGACAGTGAGGACCCAGGGGGTCAGGGTTGGGATGGGGGTCCCGGGGCACACTTGGCCCCCAGCCTGAGAGCCAGGAGGGCTGCCTGGAGGAGGGGGAGTTGTTAGGCAGGTGAGGAGACAGTAGAGGGGAGCGGGGGGACATGCTGCTGGAGGAAGTGCACGTGAGACAGAAGAACTAGAGCAGGAAGTTCCACAAGGAAGGGGTGTCCCAGGAGGCTGGGGAGCCATGGCAGGTTCTACCCCCCATGGTGGGTGGGGGGCAACGACCACAGAAGAGTTGGGAGGGGCAGCCAGACAAGACCAGGGCCTGGGCCCCAGGGCGGGAGAGAAAGGAGCTCCTGGGAGAAACATTTAGGAGGCAGGTGCCATAAGGCATGGTGTGGGGAGGGGGGGCAGGGGGGGCGGGGCGTCAGGGGCTCGGCCTGTCCCTGTCCCAGTGACAGTGGACGGTGGCGCCGTCCCTGATAGAGGACGGGAGGAGGAGCAGATCTGGGGCAGATGCCAAGGTCAGTTTGGGACGAGGTGAGCGAGAGGTGCCCAGGGACATCGGGGAGGCATCCTGAATGACACTGGGATGCGGTCCCGGGCTCAGGGGAGGGGCCGGGCCAGGACAGAGAGGGGTGAGGTGAGGTCGCGGCGGGGTGGGGAGAGCAGGAGGCGCCAGGTCACCCACACCTCTCACTCCCCCATCAGAGCCCCGCCAGCCAGGGCAGCTCAGGACAGGGCTCTGGAGGAACAAACCGGGACAGGTGAGCCGCCGGTGGGCCCTGCCCCACAGCAGGCCACTGCGGCCCCGAGGCGCCAGGACCCAGCAGCCACCAGCACATGATCATCGCACGTCCGTCAGGAACGCTCTTCCCCCAGGACCCCCACCCCCCGCCCGCGTCCCTGCCCTCCCACGTGACCTCCGCCCAACGTCACCTTCTCAGGGACACCCTCCCTTGCCCCCAATTTAAAACTGCAAACCCCCTTCCTGGTTTTACTTTCCTAGACGTCACTTATCTCCATTCGACATGGAATAGATTTTACGTTTGATTTCTTTACCCCACGAACGCGAACGTCAGCCCACGAGGGCAGGGACCAGACCTGCCAGCACCTAGGACAGAGCCTGCAGGAGGAGCCGCTCCCTCCGTACTCGCCGAGTACGTGAATGAGCGACTTACTGAGCATCTGCTCTGTGCCGGGTACTGTTGTAAGTCCCCCAGGCATGCTGACTCATTTAACGCTCACCACAGCCCTGGGAGAGGGGCGCTGTCATCATTCCCATTTTACAGATGAGGAAACTGAGGCCCAGTGGGCTCCATAACCTGCCCAGAGACCCGGAGGTAGAGGACGGTAGCGTTCGGTCCAGGCCCACATTTTTAGCAGCAGCCACAGCCACCGGCCTCACACGCGGGGCCCACTTCTGCCAGGCGCCGGCTGGATGGCTAACGTGCGGCATCTTGCCGGCTGCTCGCCACAGCCCTGAGGAGGGGCTGCACCCCCATTTCTCCGTCCTGAGCAGGAGGCCAAGAAGCACAGCCCCAAAGGTAGTGTGCAGCCACCCAGCCTCGGGCCCTTCTGTGTGGCTTTGAAACCGAGCAGGGTTCAAATCCCTCCCCTGCCGGAACTTAGGCCAGTCAGAGCCCCTGCCCGGTGCCTCAGTTTCCCCAGCTGTAAAGGAATGGAGGCTCTGACAGCGCCCACCTCACAGGACACCCCCTGAGGCGACAGCTGAAGGTCACCCACAGCAGCGAGGCTGGGACACGGCAGCCTCGGTTGCTTGGTTTTACTCCTCACTGACCCCTAAGCCCAACAGAGAGGCCAGGGCCTGGGCCGTGGGTAGGAACTGCCCTACAATCTTCCCCCGCCACCCCCCCCCCTCCTCCCTGGCGACCTGGTTCTTCTCCCGGTACCAAACCCAGGCCCTCGGCACAAAGAAGGTTAGGCAGTGCCCCAGGAGGCCTGGCCAGGTCGTGGCCCCTGGCCCGTGCCTGCCACGCCTGCTCTGGTACCCAAACAGGGCCTCAGATCCTTGGTGACTCGATCCCTCCAAATTCAGGTGATCTCCCCCGGCTCCAAATCGCCGAGCCCTCCCAGGTCCTGCGCCAGACGGAGCCGAGCCCCAACCAGGAAGGGCCTCGGAGCACCGGGACGCCGCCGCCGCCGCCTCCAGGAGCCAGATCTGGGGCGAAAGATGGCGCTCGCTGGGTGCAGCTGGCTCCTCCTCAGCGGTGAGCGAGAATGGTGCCCCCAGAACCTCAGCCCCGATGGCCTCGGGGAGGGAGGGCTCCGGCCGCGGCCGGGAGAGGGAAGGTGTGAGCAGGAGCCCGGCATGCCGGGCAGGGAGGCAGCTCTGCTCACACGGGCGCGGGCTCAGGGCCTCTTCCCAGAGGCACCAGCACGGCCGTGCAGCCAGCAGTGGGGTAGGCAGGGTGGACCCCGGTGCATGAGCCTGGGCGAGGCAGCCACTGCTATTCCCTTGTTCACGTGACAAACCCTGACTGAGGTGTGGAAGCTGACGCAGGGTGAGTTCTCGCCAGCAGCCTGCCCCTCCCTGAGGACCTTCTCGGCCTCAGTTTCCTCACCTATGAAATGGGCCTCACTCGCAGGGTCGTTTGCAGGTCATTTAAGCAGCACGACAGGGCATATCCTGCACCTGGAGCTGCTCCGGGGCCCACTCCTGACCCCCCACTTCATAGACGAGGAACCTGGGGCTCAGGGAACTGAAGTCAGAAAGTGGCGGACACCCCGAGCCCCCCCTCCTCGCCAGGCCCCACTAGCCTGGAAAGTCCCGGAAAGCAGGCCGGGCGTGGGCACGCTTCTTCCCGCCATGGCCACCCGTTCCAGGGAAACACTCACACTGCACAGCCAAGCAGCCCTGACCAGCTCGTGGGGCCTGGAGTCTAGCTGTTGGGTTGAGAAGAAAAGGGGTGGGGGGGTGTCTTCGTTATGGGGAGGCGAAGGAAGAGCACTGTCCTGGGAGTCAGGGCCAAGGCCCGGAGGAGCCAGCCCCGGCCTGTGAGCTTCCGTCTGGTGGCTCTCTGAGTCCCATGAAATCCAAGGTCCCCTGAGCGGCAGGTGGGCTGTGGGCCTGGCACAGCCCATCCAATTCAACCCTCAGAACACCCCCTGCCCAGGACTGACTCTGCGCCTGGCTAACATGTACTGAGCATGTTACGACACCCCAGCAGCCCCTATGCCCGGAGCCCACGTCTCCTTCTCCCTCCGACGGGGCGACCGGCCACGCCTGCCTCATCCCCCGTCTCTGGCTCCTTCCCCAGCCGCGTTCCTGAGCACAGGGGCGGAGATCTCCATCACCCCCGAGCCCGACCAGCCAGCCGAAGGGGACAACGTCACACTGGCCGTCCGCGGGCTTTCGGGGGAGCTGCTCGCCTACAGCTGGTATGCGGGGCCCACGCTCAGCCTGGCTTACCTGGTGTCCAGCTACATCGTAAGCACAGGCGACGAGACCCCTGGCCCGGCCCACACGGGCCGGGAAGCTGTGCGCCCCGACGGCAGCCTGGACATTCAGGGCGTCCTGCCTGGGCACTCGGGCACCTACATCCTTCAGACTCTCAACAGGCAGCTTCAGACGGAGGTGGGCTACGGACACTTGCGAGTCTATGGTGAGATAAGCCCCAGCCCTCCTCTTCCCCAGCCGGGCCTTGCCACCTCCCTTCCAATCCCTCTTCTAAAAAAAAAAGAAGAAGAAAAAAAACCTCTAAACAATGTTAAAGCCATAAAAAGGCCTAAAACAACAGGAACATGCCCGCCTCCTTCAGGGTGGCCTCCAGGATTACACCTGCCTCTTATCCCATCCTTTGCCACTCTGGCTGGGGTTCCAGGGGCACCCCCAGGATCCAGCCATGCCCCCTGCCTGGGAACGGGGAGGCCCCGGGAGCAGGCGGTGCCCGGGGCCCTCCCCCTCTGTCTCTTGCCCCACAGAGATCCTGGCCCCGCCCGTGGTCATCGCCAACAGCACGGAGCTGGTGGAGCGCCGAGACACCCTGAGCCTGCTGTGCAGCAGCCCCAGCCCCGCCGAGGTCCGATGGTTCTTCAACGGCGAGGCTCTGCCCATCGCCCTCCGCCTGGGCCTGTCCCCTGACGGCCGGGTGCTCACCCGGCACGGCATCCGCCGGGAGGAGGCCGGGGCCTACCAGTGTGAGGTCTGGAACCCGGTCAGTGTGAGCCGCAGCGAGCCCGTCAACCTGAACGTGTACTGTGAGTCCTCCCGGCCCCGCCAGAGACACCAACCCTCACAGCTGGGGAAACTGAGGCCAAGGGCAGGCAGCGTGTCCGTAGGTGTCCTGGGGTCAGGCATCAGGGGCCCCTCTGAAAATGGGTCTGGCCCATCCGCTAAGGACTTAGGACCCTTTGGAGGTGGAATCACCCTCCGGTTTGAAGCCATTCCCGCAGGGAAGGAACAGCACTGGTTTTTGAAAGGGAGGCGGGAAGTAAGCGGCGGGCTGGGAAGGGAGATAAAATAAAAACACTAGCAAAGCCGAGAGTCGAGAGTCGTTGCCAGGGGCCGCTGATGCGTGGTGCGGAACCGGAGGGAAATTAACCACTGAGGTGCTCGAGGGCCAGGGCCGTAGAAAATCGTAGAACCTAGAATGCTACAACCAAGGAACTCGATTGAAGAAGGAACTGAATTCTAGACTCTGAGGATCCTGGTAACGCTAGAAGCAGAGATTCTTAGACCCGTAGCATCGAATGCTGCAACCTTAGAGCCACCCAACCCTAGAATCTTAGAAACCTAGACTTCTAGTCTCTTACCATCCCAGCATCTGAAACATCCCTTGAGCCTTAGCATGCTAGACTTTTAGGACGGCTTGTCGGAAACCAGTCGCTTAGACTTACTTTTTTTTTTTAATGGAGCCATCGATTTCAAACATTATCTTGAAAATCAGTCTGGCTCAGCACCCTCTTTTTCCAGAAGAGAAACTGAGATCCCCTGAGAGAGGAAAGTGGCTCGAGACCCTTCTTAGAGCAAGTTAGAGTCCCCGTGCGGGATTCGAAAAGGCCAGAGCTCTTTTTCCCTCCACCGGGCCCAGCCATTCCCGGGGGGGCCCAGCCCGGTGGAAAGAAAGCCAGGGGAGCCCCCCTCTTCTCCTCCCCTCCCCCTCTACTGCCCCGTTTCTCTCGCTCCTGCCCCCACAGTTGGCCCGGAACGTGTGGCGATCCTCCAGGATTCCACCACCCTCACGGGCTGCACCATCAAAGTGGACTTCAACACCTCCCTCACCCTGTGGTGCGTGTCCCGGTCCTGCCCGGAGCCCGAGTATGTGTGGGCCTTCAACGGGCGGGCCCTAAAGAATGGCCAAGACCACCTCAACATCAGCAGCATGACGGCGGCCCAGGAGGGCACGTACACGTGTATTGCTAAGAACCCCAAGACCCTGCTCTCCGGATCGGCCTCGGTGGTGGTCAAGCTCACTGGTGAGTCGCCCGGCCGCACCCCTGCCCGCGCCCCCCGCCCCCCGCCCCGGGAGGCCCCATGGACGTAAAGGTTTGGCTGCCCCACCAGCAGTTAGGCCACCATCTACCCAACTGAGGATGGGAAAGGGAGAGAGTCTCAACCCATCTGCTGGCCACGCAGCACCGTGGCCTGCCAGGTGGACCCCTCTTCGTCCAGGTGGCAAAAGGAGACAGTGCGTCCTGTCGCCTGGAAAACAGACGACAAACCTGAGTGTTCCCTGAGGGGTGACACCGGGAGAGCGGGCCACAGGTCCCATGATGCACGGCGGCAGAGGGGAGAGGGGTCCCTGCATGCGGGTGCCCCGTTCTTAACACAGTCGCAGCTGCTAAGGGGCTTGACCCACGCCCTGGGGGAGGCAGCTGAGTTTCTGGGCGGCCCGTTATCTGGCCCAGACGAAGGTGTGGGCACACTGGGGTTCTCTCTCTCTCTCTCTCTCTCTCTCTCTCTCTCTCTCTCAGAAAATCACAGCCAATTGTTGGCAAATGGAAAAACACAGCTGGGGCGGCCCTGTCTTGTCCTTGTCCTTAAATGCCCTGGGGGCTGGGCGCAGGCACAGCTGGTGTTTTCAGGCCATCAGGAGCCTCAGGGGACACCGCCTCATCCCCTGGGGGTGGCGGCTTTGGACATTAGGGTCTGATTAATTCCGTCTTGGTTCCTTCCCAAGTGGCCCCCATCCCCCCGGGGACAGTGGGAGCCGCCGTCCCCCCTCCTCCTCCCCTCCCTCCTACGAACAGGCTGGGTCTCCTCCCAAGGGTGGATCCTCTTTCACCCAGAGCAGAAATGACATCCCCAGAGGTAAGTGTACCTCCTGCCCCACCCCGCCCGGCCCGGCAGCTGGCCTGGGCAGGAGACAGGGGGGTGGACCAGTTGACCTCAGGTGGGGGTGTCCCAGGTGTGCAGGTACGGGCAGGGGGTGGGTCCAGGGCCACAAACGGCCTTCTGAACTGTCAGCAACCCGGTGGCCGGTGCCAGGAAAGAGACAGAGGAAAAGGAGACACCCATCCCCCTCCCCCTCCCCGGGGAGCCGCTGATCTGATGGAGGAGACATGCCCTTAAAGAGATGGCTCTGGAACAGGGAGGCGTGGCCTCCTCATTCAAGAAGCTGCCAGTCAGAGAGGAGAGGCAATGGACTTTTAAGCAGCAGCGGGGGAGACCTGCCCCACCCTCAATGGGCTTCCAATCAGGTGGAGGAGACCCAGTCCACGCTTGGGGAGATTTTCTATTCTGATGGAGGAGACATGACCTTGAGGAGACAGGGACCATTTATTTATTTATTTATTTATTTATTTATTTATTTATTTATTTAGAATTCCTAGTCTGATGGGGGAGACACAGTTCCCACCTTGGGGCTACTCCCAATCTGATGGGGGAGTAGAGGCCCTCCCACTTTCTAGGAATTTCCAGTACGATGCCCCAGTCCGGTCTCTGGGGTTCCCAGCCTGATTGGAAAGACCTAACCCCGTAATCGCGCACCCCCAGCCCGATGGAGGAGACATGGCCCCTGCCCCTCAGGAATCCTTCAACCTGACGGGAAACGCCAGCCCTCACATGGTCAGGCCTCTCCGCCTGGCAGTACAGCCCAGCCGGGGCACACACCTCCCCGCTATCTGATGGGGAAGACACGGTCCCCACGTTCTAGAATTTCCAATCTAATGGGGGAGACACGGTCCCCCATATTCTAGAATTTCCGATCAGATAGGGGGGACGTGGCCCCTATATTTTGGGAAGCTGTAATCTGATGGAGGAGACATGACCCTATTCTCTAGGGTCTTGCACTTTCGTGGGAGAAGGACCCCCCCAAAGGCTGGACATTTTTAGTCTAATGGGGGGGACATGGCCACCGCCCCCCGGGGCCGCCCAGTCTGACCGAGGAAAACAGAACCCCTGCAGGCATGGTCGGACCCAAAACCCTCCACCACGACCGCACAGGTCACCCCTTCCTCTGTCTCCTTCCCAGACCCTGCACGGGGGGGCACCAGCCACTGGGGGTTGGCAGAGCTGAGCCAGCTGGGGGCAGGAAGGCGGCACGCTGCCCGCTGCCCGCTGCGGGCCCAGCTGAGCCCGCGCCCTCCCTCTCTCCCCAGCGGCGGTAGTGGCCATGTCTATCGTGCCCGTGCCCACCAAGCCGACGGAGGGCCAGGACGTGACGCTGACCGTCCAGGGCTACCCCAAGGACCTGCTGGTCTACGCCTGGTACCGCGGGCCTGCCTCCGAGCCCAACCGGCTGCTCAGCCAACTGCCGTCCGGGAACTGGATCGCAGGCCCCGCGCACACCGGCCGGGAGGTGGGCTTCGCCAACTGCTCGCTGCTGGTGCAGAAAGTGAACCTCACGGACGCCGGGCGCTACACCCTCAAGACCGTCACGCTGCAGGGCAAGACGGAGACGCTGGAGCTGGAGCTGCAGGTGGCCCGTGAGTGTGCGGGGGGGCCGGAGGGCACGCGTGCAGGCAGGGGCTCCCGGAAGGGGACTTCTCTAACTCGTCCATGGATGGGCCTCCCCACCAGACTGCAAGAAGGGACCTGGCCTCTTCCATCTGACTTGGGGGGGTCCCCAAATGAGCTCTTCTGTCTCTTCTGTCAAACTGATGGCCTAGAGCAGGGGTCCTCAGGCCTCCTCTATCAGACGGGGGCTACTGGAGCGGGCCCCCATGCCTTCTCTCTCATACAGGAGGTACACCAGACTGAAAGCAGAGCAGGGCATCCTCTCCCCCGCAGATGCGTGGACCCTAAAACACAGAAGGCATTGCTTCTCCCATCGTAGTGACTGGGGAAGTTGGCTAATGTGGGGAGTTGACCTCCCCTATCAGCCTAGAGGCATAGGATGGGTCACGCCTCCCTCTTCAGACTGTCACCCTAGACAGTGGGGATCATGCCTCATCCTCTGCATTACAGTAGGAATTCAGACAGAATTTCTCCCAGCGGAGGGTGGAATTTCTCTCTCAAACGGAAATAGGAATAACCTACTCCATTACGATGGAGGGTTCTAGGTGGTGGGCATTGTGCCTCCTCTGTCTGACTGGGAATCTCCAGATGTTAGAGCCCACGACTCCCAGACAGGGAGTGCCCAGAAGTTGGGAACAATGTCTCCTCCATCAGACTGGGAGCTCCCAGGTGTTGGGGACCGTGTCTCCCCATCACACTGGGAGTTCCCAAAAAGCAGGAACAATATCTTCTCCACCAGACTGGGAATTCCCAAACGTTGAGGGCCATGTCTTTCTCACCAGAGTCAGGGACCATGTCTCCTCCATCAGACTGGGGGCTCCCAGAGTCAGGGACCATGTCTCCTCCATCAGACTGGGGGCTCCCAGAGTCAGGGACCATGTCTCCTCCATCAGACTGGGGGCTCCCAGAGTCAGGGACCATGTCTCCTCCATCAGACTGGGGGCTCCCAGAGTCAGGGACCATGTCTCCTCCATCAGACTGGGGGCTCCCAGAGTCAGGGACCATGTCTCCTCCATCAGACTGGGGGCTCCCAGAGTCAGGGACCATGTCTCCTCCATCAGACTGGGGGCTCCCAGAATCAGGGACCATGTCTCCTCCATCAGACTGGGGGCTCCCAGAGTCAGGGACCATGTCTCCTCCATCAGACTGGGGGCTCCCAGAGTCAGGGACCATGTCTCCTCCATCAGACTGGGGGCTCCCAGAGTCAGGGACCATGTCTCCTCCATCAGACTGGGGGCTCCCAGAGTCAGGGACGCTGTCTCCCCCACAGACTGAGCATCCCCAGAGGTCTGAGAGGCCATGTTCCAGAAACAGGGCCATGTTTTACCCATCAGGCCAGGAGCTCTCAGACACTCAGGTCATTCCCCAGGCTGGAGTCTTGCCTCCCCCATCAGACCAGACACTCTCAGAAGCCATGTCCCTGAGTCAGGGACAGAGTCGCCCTCCCTCGGACTTGAAGCTTCTAGGATCAGGGGCCCAATCCCTGGCAGGCACCCCGGACCCCCTCTTTCACCCACTCACTCACCAAGCCCTGGTTTTCTGGCTCAGTGTTGGGGGGACAATGTTGTCCAGTGACAGCAGGCCGTCCCCCAATGAAGCCCGGAATTCCCTTTCACCTGTCTCTCTTCTCACAGTCAACCTTCCTCCCTTGCACGAGGACCAGCGCTACCTTCCTGAACCTGAACCTGGCACAGGCTGAGCGTGGGGCGGGTGGGGCCGCCGGGAGGCTGGGGGTGGGCAGAGGAGCAGGAGGGGTGGGGCACGGGGGACCTGGTCCTCTACCTCCCTGACGGCCTCCTCTGCCCCTTTGCCCCATCCTCCCCACAGCCCTGGAGTAGCAACAGCGCCGCCCTGGAGACCTCCCGAGAGAAGAGCTCGTGCCACCCTCGCCATCTCCCCCCCTGAGCGGAAGATCTCCGTGGTCTCGGTCCTCGGTTCTCCTGCTTCCGCTGTAGAGTCAGAGCCAACAGGGCCCTGCTCCTCACCCAGCTGTCGGAGCGCCACAGAGGCCATAAACGTGCTGGTGAACACAGTGTGTCGGCCTCTCCTTCCCCCACCGCCAGCCCTGCCACCGCCCGGGTGCCCACAGGCTTCCTCTCCCACCCAAGATTCTTCTCGGTCTGTGTGTGTGCGTGCGTGTGTGTGTGTGTGCATGTATGCGTGCGTGTGTGCGTGCACAGGGGTGCCCAAACCACAGGGCTGCAAGCCCCCGCTGCTTAAGGTTCTAGCTGAGGGTCCTGCCTCCCGGTGGGCCCAAGGTTGACCCTGCCGTGGACACCAACAGAGCCGGGCTCTGCAGGACACGCCCTCCCCCACGCTGTGCTTCACTCCATCACCCAGGCCCGGAAGCAGAGCTGCTGGTGCACCGGACAGTTATGAGTTATAAGATCTGGGCCATAACCTCACATTTGCCACGGATTCACTAGCCCCTCAGTGTGGCCAGGGTGCGGGCTCAGGGTAAACTAGAGTTTTCCAAACCATTCTATTAGCCTCAGGGCTCTTTCTCTCAATGCAAGCTTAAACGGTCGGTCAACATGTTATTTAAAACAGCAATGCAGCCCTGGTCAGTGTTTCTCAGTGGTGAGAGCGTCAGCCCGTACATCAAAGGGTCATGGGTTCAATTCCTGGTCAAGAGCATGAACCTGGGTTGCAGGTTTGATCCCCAGCCCTGGTTGGGGCACGTGCGGGAGGCAACCAATCGATGTGTCTCTCTCACATTGATGTTTCCTCTCTCTCTCTCTCGCTCCCTCCCTTCCACGCTCTCTAAAAAAAATACATCAATAAATAAAATAGCAATGCAATAAAAGTAGGTATCAGTTCAAAAGCTATAGCCTTCTCTCCCCCAAAATTCCTACACATTTGAAAACAGTTCCTTAAATGTAAATAATGTTTAGATTATAGAGGTCATTAAAATATCAACCAGAATCAAACGGCAGTGAAAACACTCCGTATAGAAACCCGTGGGATGTGGCCAGAGCCACACTGGGAGGGGGCATGCTTAGCTGCATTGAACGTAATAAAAGAAAAGAACTTCCAAGTGAAGCAAATAAGCTTTCCACTCAAGAAACTAGGAAAAGCCCACAAAATAAATCAAAGGAAAAAAGGTAAGAAATGGAGAACGATCAAAGCAAAAATGGACGAAATATAAAACAAAATTGGAGTTCGTCAATAAAACCTAAAGTGGTTCTTTGAAAATGCCAATAAAATAGACAAACTTTCTGTGGTGAGAGGCAGAGGAGACTCATATATAAAAGAAAGGAGAAACTGCTCTGGTTGAAGTAGAGGGTCTGTCTGTCCCGGGTTAGATGCTCAATAAATATATATTGGGGGGCGGGGGGATACATAGCAGGTTTGTGAACTGCTCCCCAGCAGCTCTTCCCCTCTCCTCTTCCATGATAGCAAGCACTGACTACCATGTAAGAAGATGAAAAATGTCAGGTACTCACTTTCCCAGACTGCTTTGCAGCTACAGGAGGCCATGTGACCCAGTCTGGCCAATGAAGAAAGGAGAGAGCCAGCAGTCCTGCCCACTAAAAAGTCCAGGGGGCACTAAGCCTTTGGAAGCTATTACCTAAACCAGTGGCCTCTAATATGAGGTTTTTCCAGGCAATAACACACCTAGAAACCGAGGATGCACTTGAGCCCATACTCTTCATCCCAACGCTATTCCGCCCCCAAATGGGAAATAGCGTCCACATTCTCCCCACCCCTCCAAATTCACATGAGAGTCAGTGACAGCCCTCACCGGTATGGCTCAGCAGAGAGAGCGTCGGCCTGTGGACTAAAGGGTCCCGGGTTCGATTCCGGTCAAGGGCACGTACTTCGGTTGCAGGCTCCTCCCTGGCCCGGGCCCTGGTCAGGGCGCTTGCAGGAGGCAACCAATTGATGTGTTTCTCTCTCACATCGATGTTTCTCTCTGTCTTTCCCTCTCTCTTCCACTCTCCCTAAAAATCAATGGAAAAATATCCTCGGGTGAGGATTAACAACAACCAAAAAAAAAAAAAAAGAGTCAGTGACATACGTAGGGCTCGAGCCTAGGTATATCAGTGAGAATTTCCTTTCAGGGGCCAGTAGGAGAGACTGGAAATAACACACACAACCGAAGCAACGAAGAGAAAACTAACGTAAGATAAAAGAGGAACTGGCATATGTAAGAGTGGCCTGCACGGACGGAAGGTTGCCTCGGTCACCCATAAAAAAGCACTCGTAAACAAATTGCTCAGAGCTGGAATGGTGGGTCCGTGGTGTCATCAGGGACACGGCTCTTTCTCTTTCTGCTCCATTGTTCTGGGCTTGGGGCTCCCATTCTCTTCATCACCCCGTGGCCCACGACGGCTGCTGGAGCGGCAGCCGCCTCGTCCATGTTCCAGAAAGGAGGGGGCAAAAAGCAACAAGAGCCCCACACCAATTCACGGACCGTGCCCTTGTTCAGAAACCTTTCCCCAAGTCCCGTCCTACAACTTCCCCGTACGTCTGATTGGCCAGCTCTTAGTCACGTGATGACCCTAGCTGCAAGGGAGGCTGAGAAGTAGAGTCTTTTCCCTGGGCACACTGCTGCCCCCAAGAACATCAGGGTCCTGCCACCAAGGAAGACAGGAAGGATGGCTCCCAGGTGGGTAGCTGGCAGGCTCTGCCACGCCAGACCTTAGAACTCCTACCTTCACACGCTGGACAAAATGACCTTTCTCACCTGAGCTCAGTGGGAGCCACAGCCATGGTAGCAGGGAGCTGGGAGAGACTGGGGTTGTATTTAGCTGGGTCTTGCTTTGTGCACTTCAGAATGAGGCCAGTAGGAGGGGTGCTGGGAGCGACAGAGGAGGCAGCTCAGGTTTCTGGGTCAAGCAGATCCTGTATCCGTAGGGCGTTGTGGCTCAGATGTCCCCAAAACCAAGTCTCCCATCTCTCTCGATATCTCTGGGCTCCTTGACTGAATCCTTCAGGCCATCCAATTCCCTCCTGTCACAGAACAGCAACAATAACCACAAAATAATAATAGCTCCTGTATCTCGGGCACCGATTTTGTCTGGCACTATCTCAGTGAATTCCTACAACAACCCTTATGAATAGCTACTGCCAGTTCCTCCATTTTGCAGGGAGGAAACTGAGGCACAGGTCCCACCGTTTCCACGGCTGCTGTGTGGAGACCCTGGCTGGTGAGTCCCCTTCCTTCCTCAGCAGAGCAGGTGCTCAAGGACACAGGCTTGGGGCCCAGACGGAGCTGAGCTGGCCACACATCACTGCTTTGGACAGGTTGCCTGTAAAAATCCTATATAATAAAACCCTTATATGCAAATCGACCAAACAGCAGAATGACCAGTCACTATGACGTACACTGACCATCAGGGGGCAGATGCTCAATGCAGGAGCTGCCCCCTGGTGGTCATGTGCTCCCACAGGGGGAGTTCTGCTCAGCCAGAAGCCGAGCTCACGGCTGGCAAGCACAGCGGCAGTGGTGGGAGCCTCTCCCACCTCTTCAGCAGCACTAAGGACCCCTGGGGGATGTCTGACTGCTGGCTTAGGCCTGCTCCCCACCAGCAGCCAGACATCCCCTGAGGGGTCCAGACTGCGAGAGGGCACAGGCCAGGCTGAGGGAACCCCTCCAATGTTGTGCACCAGGCCTCTGGTAAGATAATAATAGTGGCCATCGCCTGGCCAGTGTGGCTCAGTGGTTGAGCATTGACCTACTAACCAGGAGGTCAATTCCCGGGCAGAGCACATGCCCGGATTGTGGGCTCAATCCCCAGTAAGGGGTGTGCAGGAGGCAGCCAAGCGATGATTCTCTCTCATTATTTATGTTTCTCTCCCTCTCTCTCTGAAATCAATAAAAATATACATTTTTAAAAATAATAATAATAGTGGCCTTTGCTGTGGCCAGGGTGGCTCAGTTGGTTGGAGCAGGTCCCGTGCACCGAAAGGTTGCTGTTTGATTCCCGGTCAGGGTGCATGCCCAGGTTGCAGGCTCAGTCTCTGGTAGGGGGTGTGCAGGAGGCAGGATGGATGTTCCCCTCTCACATCAATGTTTCTCTCTCTCCCTCTCTAAAAAAATCAATTAAAAATATATTTTTAAATAGTTCCCACCTCCTAGGATTGTTGAAAAGATTAAATGAGTCGAGCAAAGAATCCAGCACACATGTGCTTGGTAAAGGTCTTTGACCCCCATAACGTTTTGTTCGCTTTTGGAGACAGGCAGACAGGCAGAAAAACAATCATTTTTCTGCAATGCCTTCTTCCTAGGGGACTGAATTAACCCTACCGCACAGGTTTGCCTCATTTTATGAAATACATGATGTTCTTGAACATTATAATTTCAGAAAACTCCTTACAAGAAAATACCATAAATGTTTATGGGCTTTTATGATCGTGATTTCACTCATCTCGGGTTCAGGGGTAACATGCTCTGAGCACGGATTCTCTGCCTTGCTCCTCATCCTTTTGAAAAGGGTTCATCTTCCCCCAATCTCCTAGCTGCTTATTAAAAATTCACAAAGTCCAGTCCTGGCTGGTGTGTTCAGTGGTCAGAGCATTGGCCTGCACGCCGAAGGGTCCTGGGTTAGATTCCCAGTCAAGGGCACTGTGGGAACCACACCAGAGTCACCAGGTAGTCAAGGCAACAGAGTGTGAAAGGCCTTGTTGATGGTACGCCGGGAGGGCCAAGGCCACTCTGAACCCGGGAATCTTAATCAGAATGTTCAAAGCTGAGATACCGTAAGCAGCTGCAAGGCCACAGGGAACTCCTGGTACACGGTGCCCTTCTGAAGCCAAAATGATGGACGTCATTGCTGGCTAGAACCTCCTTTGTCTAAGTGGTATAAGGCATGGGACTGGCCAGCCAGGGTACGGGGGAGAGAAACTGAGGCAGACACCGAGGATGCAGCTGCCATGGGCTGGAGCGGCTGGAGAAGCTGCTGAGGCAGAGAGCTTCGGTGCCTCTGCGATGGGAGGCAGCGAGTCCGGGGGGCAGCGTGCGGCTGCTCAGATAGTAAGTGTGGCCACGGAGATTGCTACTCCTGTGTGGGACAGATATGTCGGTACCAGCCGGTGTGCGGCTGCCTGTACGGGATTGCTGGGAAGGGCTGTTTTGTCTGATGGCTGTACAGCCACTGGCTTCTGCAATAAAGACTCGTTTTTTTATACACCCACAACTTCTCATGGCTTCTCCGTCTGAGACCCGGCATCCAAGAAGGTCCAGTCCCTAGGCAGAGGGGCTCAGACCCAACAGTTAGAGCCCTGGGCAGGGTTTGAGAAGAAACCTGCCCTGATAGTTGGCGTAGTCGAGCAGAATTCAGAAGAATCTATGGACTCAAAGCAGCCGAGCTCTGGCTGCATCTGACAGGCACGTACCTGGGTTACAGCTGGGATCCCTGCCTCGGTGGGGCGTGTGCAGGAGGCAACCACCTCTCTCTCTCAACCTCCCTCCCTCCCGCCCTCCCTCCCGCCCTCCCTCCCTCCCTCCTTCCCTTCCACTCTCGCTAAAAATCAATGGGAAAAAATATCCCCAGGCAGGAGTAACAACAACAGAAGTACACAGGGCCCAGGAAATCTGCTTCTCCAGGAAAAAGAGCTGGAAGCTGAATTCTTTAAAGAAATAGCCTAGCCCTCGCCCAGTGGTCGGCAAACTCATTAGTCAACAGAGCGGCAAACCGCGGCACGAGCCGCACCACTGCCCTAGCGGGTTTGGCTCAGTGGATAGAGCATCAGCCTGTGGACAGAAGGGGCCCGGGTTTGATTCCGGTCAAGAGCACATGCCCGGGTTGGAGGCTCGGTCCCCAGTTGGGGGTGTGCAGAAGGCAGTCAGTCAATGATTTTCTCTCATCATTGATGTTTCTATCTCCCTCTCCCTTCCTCCCTGAAATAAATTATATATAGATATGTGTGTGTGTGTGTGTGTGTGTGTGTGTGTGTGTACATACATATATATTTTTTTATTTTTTAAAGAAAGCAAGAAATAGCCTGGTTAATTTTTGTCAGCTGGGAAGTGGGGTGACCCAGATGGAGGGACTGCTTAACAGAAAAAGGAAAGTGAGGCACAAGGAAGAGGAGGCGACTTGCTGGAAGTCACTCAGTCAGAAAGGTGCAGCGCCAGGAATTAGCCCAGAGAGGGGCAGGAACCGGCCCAGCGTCACACAGCAGGTTTCAGACTGAGGAGGCTGATAGCAGCTCCTCCCTCCCCCGCTAAAGCCGCAGAGTTGATGGTGCTGGGGGCCTGGGTTGCTACCAGCCGTGGCCAGGAGCTAGTCTGGGCCTCCAGGGCAGCCTCTGCCTCTCTCTGCCCCATTCCTCCCCCTCCCCCTAGATGCCTTTTCTCAAGTAACCCTTCTGCCGGGGGAGGGCAGGGGGGAGGGGCGGGAATGACCTTGAGGCCAGAACACACAATGGTCCAGTCACTGTCTGGAGCCCTGCCAGGGGGAGGAAGGAAGCCTGCCCTGTTTTTCTCCCCTGGGCTGGAATGTTGGTTCAGGGTGGAGAGGGGAGGAGGGTGGGAGAGGGAGGAGGAGGGAGAAAGTGAATAGAATGAATAGGAAGGAGGAGGAGGGATGAGAAGGAGCAGGAGGAGAAGAAGCGAGACAAGGAAGGGGATAGGTGCCTGGCACCAGGGTGCCAAGGCCAGACTTTGGGAACCCAGCGGGGAGTCTGGACAGCTCCTGCCTGTCCTGACTCACAGTGAAGATTCCAAAGAGGGCATCACACACACACACACACACACACACACACACACACGCACACGCACACGGGACTGCACAGGACCAGGGCAGCCATAGGGCCTCGCCTGTGCTGCTGATCACAGGCAAGAGCCCCCTGCGTTCCCAGAGTGACTTTCAGAAGCAGGTGTCAGCCTGACCCTTCCTCAGAAAAGGAAATCCAGCCCCACCCCCACCCCCACCCCCACCCCCACCCCGAGGGAAGGTCTCATTTCTGGAATTGGCTCCCCTTTGGATCACGGTCCACCCACTTCTCCTCTTACTCCCGGCCTCCTGGCTGTTGGAACAAAACCAACTCCTGCCCCAGGGCCTTTGCACCAGCCTCTCCCTCTGCCAAGAACGTTCTTCCCCTAGATCACGCCATTCAGGTTTCTGTTCAGATCTCTAGCCGTGTTCTTCATCGCACTGATGGCACCGCTTCCTCTCTTCACGACTTCCTTATCTGTCTTCTCCGCCAGACCGTGAGCTCCGTGCGGCAGGAATTTGATCTCTTCTGTTCACTACTGATGGTTCTATCCCCTGAGTCAGTGGTTGGGACGCAGGGCATGCTTGGTATAGAGTAGAAGGAGCAGCGATGAGAAGGAGACTTGCCCTACCAGCTAACAAAACACATTGAAGAGCTGTTATATAGACCACTGCACAACACATTACCCCAACACGCAACAGCTTTGTTATCTCACAGTTTCTGTCCGTCAAGAATCCAGGAGTGGCTTAGCCGGGTGGCTCGGCTCAGGGTGCCTCGTGGGGGCGCAGGTAGGATGGCAGCTGGGGCCGGAGGACCCACTTCCTGTCCCACGCGCAGGGCTGTTGTCAGGACCCTCCGTCCCTTGCCACGGGGACCTCTCCCTGGAGCATCCTCAGGACCAGGCCGCTGAGTCCCCCGGAGTGCGTGATCCGACGGGACGGCGAGGAGGAAGCCACGGGGCCTTTTACGCCTCGTCGGAGAAGTCACAGACCGTGTCACTAGGAGCGTGCCACTGCATCCAGCCACGCGGAGGGGAGGGGCACCCGGGGCCGCCTCTGCAGGGGAGGATTGTGGGCGAAGCTGAGGGCCTCGTTGAAAACCACCAGGGCTATCCTAATGGAACCGTTAACGTAAAAAAACCATTGAAACCTGTAAAGAATTTGTGTGAGTTTATTTGAGCCAAACTGTCGACATATGCCGGGAAGCAGAACCTCAATGAATTGAGATAATGCTCCGGAGAATGGAGGGTTACATCTATATGTATACATTGCCATCAAAGGAAAGGGACCTAGGTGGGTTACATGGAATTCATTGGTGATGGATTAAGGAGGTGGGACAAAGCAAAGCGGGGAAACCTCTGGGATAGGGTGAAAAGCGGAATGATGGACATGTGCTTCTTTTACAGAGTTGGATACAGGACACTTTAACGTAATTAACAGTTGACAATTAACTTGATAACAATAACAGCGAGGGAATGCCCCGGTGCCATTTGTTGTGCCCTGAGGGGTCCGGGGTAAAAAGGAAGTTACAAGTTACCCAGACATCTCACAGATATGTTATCTTAGAGGCAAAAAGGCAAATGGCTCAGTAAAGATCTAAGTTAATCTTTGTCAGGGAAAATATCGGCCTAGGACATGAATACCCACTATAACCTGTTTGTAGTTAAATATTTAATTTTCAAACCATCTTTTGTGGTTTTTTTAGGTCTCTGAGTTTGCAAGACTGCCATGCAGGCCTCCCCTGAGCTTGTCAGGTTAGCATGTGGCTCCTTTCATCCACAGAACAAAGGGACCAACAGGAACACAGTGAATGTTGGAGAGCGTCTCAGTCCGTTCGGCTGCCGTGACAAAGTAGCACAGACAGGGTGACTTACAGGACGGAGATTTATTTCTCACGGTTCTAGAGGCTGTGAGTGCCAGCAAAGTACGTTTCCTGCTGAGGCCTCATCTCGGGGCCTGCAGGTGGCTGCCATCTGACCACGGGCCCACATGCCCCCTTCCTTGTGGCTTCACGGGGACAGAGAGAGGGCAAGCTCTCTGATGTCTCTTCTTTTTTTAAAATATATATTTGTATTGATCTCAGAGAGGAAGGGAGAGGGAGAGAGAGAGAGAGAAACATCAACGATGAGAGAGAATCATGGATCGGCTGCCTCCTGCACGCCCCCTACTGGGGATCGAGCCCACAACCTAGGTATGTGCCCTTGGCTGAAATCGAACCCAGGACCCTTCAGTCCGCAGGCCAATGCTCTACCCACTGAGCAAAACCGGCTGGTGTCTTCTTATAAGGACACTAATCCTGTCAGACCTGGCCCTCATCCTCTGGACCTCACTTAACCTGAATGACCTCCCTATAGGCCCTATCTCCAGACAGCACATTGCGGGGTTCGGCGTCAGCATATGGATTTGGAGGCTTGGGCAACATAATAAGGGGCAATACAGGAGCAGAATCACTGCCTGCACCCCCAGCTCCGAGAACAGTGCCAGGCAAACAATCGGTGCTCAATAAACACTTGATAAGTAAATGGGTGGATGAATGAATGAATGAATGAGAAATATCTGTCAAGTGTGTACCCTAAGCATGTACTGTCTAAGGTCATGGGTGTGCACACGCTGACCCACATTGCCGGGTCCCTGGCCTCACAAGCCCACAGCCCAGCGTGGAGGACAGACACTAAGAGGCCAGTAGACAAAGTCATTACCAAGTGTCACGATGCCCTGACTGAAAAGCGTGGGTTCTAAGAGGAAAACACGGAGCACAAAGTACAGGTGGAGACTCCAAAGCAGCCGGCCCGAGGGTGACATTTAAGGTCTGTATCAGTTCCCTGTGGCTGCTATAACAAATGCCACCCACTTACTGACTGAAAAGAGCAGAAATGTATTCTCTTAAAGTTCTGGAAGTCAGGGGTCCAACCTGAGGCTGACAGGGCTCAAATGAAGGTGTGAACAGGCTGGTTGCTTCTGGAAGTTCCAGGCGGGAACTCTGTTCCTTGCCTCTTCCATCTGCTGGTGGCTGCCAGCATTCCTTGGCTTGTGGCTGCATCACTGCAACCTCTGCTTCTACCTCACCTCACCTTCTCTTCTGTAGTCCAACCTCCCTCTGCTTCCTTCTGACAAGGACCCTTGGGATGACAGGTAGGACCCACCCAGGGAATGCAGGGTCATCTCCCCATCTCAGGACCCTGAACTTCATCACAACTGTAAAGTCCCTTTTGCCATACATGGCAACATTCGCAGGTTCTGGGGATTCAGACTTGGATGGGGCGGAGGGGCGGGGGAAGGGCGGGCATTATTCAGCTAACCACAAGGTGAGACCCGAAAGATAAGATCAGAGGAGCTGGGTGGAAAGTTGGCAGGGAAGACATTTCAAACACAGGGCACAGAATGTGCAAAGTCCAGGAGGCAGGTTCAAGGCCTGTGTGGCTGGCGTGTGGAGGAAGCAAGGGGAGACTGGAGGAAGTGAGGGCAACGGAGGACAGGGATCGTGCAGGCCTTGTGGGCCATGATGAAGACTTCTGCTCTCACCTCCGTGAGGTGGGAGCCTGAGCCGCGTGTGCAGAGGCCGGGGGCTCCATCTCAGGCTCCAGCAGGATCCCTCTGACCACATGTTGGAAGCGGCTGTCGGGAGCAGACCTAAGGGGGATGCAGCCACAAGGGGACAGCAGTGGCGACAGGAGGCCATGGCAGCTGGGCCAGGGTTGTGGCCGCAGAGGGTGGGATAGATTTTGAAGGCAGAGCCGATAGCGCTTGCTGAGGGACTAGACGTGGCGTGAGAGCAGAGAGGAGTCCAGGGGTCTCCGGCTTTGGGCTGAGCGGGCACAGGGCGGAGCTGCCTCCACGGGGCCGCGGGACGGCAGGCTCCCGGGTGGAAGTTGGCAGCAAGTTGTGGACTGTGGTTTTCACCCACCTCAAGGGGCCCCTTATCCTCTCCCCCAACTTCCCCTCCCGCCGGGCGGAGCCGGCCTTGTCTGCTTCCCTCTGGTTATCCGTTTTATGGTGGGGAAAGCTGGTAGGGCTGGTTTTCCCCTAGCCCGGCAGACACCTCTTCCCTCAGCCTGTCCCTGACCCTCCCGCCCTGGGAAGCCCCGCCGGCCTCCCAAACTGTCCCGGCAGGATGGGGCCCCTGCCGCCCCTTTGTCCAGCCAGATGGGCCCCCAAAGGGGAAGTGGGCTACCCAAAGTCACCCGGCGTGTGGTCAGCTGAGGACTTCAGGGTCTCATCTCCTCAACCTCCCCCCCTCCCCCAGCCCTGGGAAGCTGCAGAGGAACCACCAATTCTTTCCACATTTCACACGAGAAAAGTGGGGCTACAGGAGAGGCCTCCACTCACCCAAGACGCTCCTCAAATGGGCACGTCGGGATTTAAACCCAGGTCCTGGCCGAAGGTTGTCTCTGCTGTAAGCTCGGAGGAGAAAGCAGTGGGTGACCCCTGTCTTCCCCCCCCCCCCCCACCCCAGAGCCCATATCCCAGACAGTGACAACCCAGCCCTGGTCAGGGCTGAGATGGGGAGCCCAGGAGGCTGAGTAGGGGAACACCTGACCCAGCTGGGGGTCAGGGAGGGCTCCCTGGAAGAGGGGACTCCTTGAGAGGATGAGTGAGCGTTAATAGGTGCAACTGTTTCTGGGAGAGGAAACAGTGTGTGCAAAGGCCCAGGATTAAGGGGGAACTTGGGGGCTTCTAACTCCGACCGTGTCTCCCTGATTCAACTCTCTGATGGCTGCCCTTTCAAACTCTTTAGCTTGACATTCATTCATTCATTCATATTCATTCATTCATTCATTCAAACGAACAAACAATCTGTGGAGTATGTTCGTGCCAGGCCCTATAGGGATAGAGTAGGGACTTGACACCTTGGCCTAGGGAGTCAGGTTGGGCCTGCAGGAGGACTAAGAGCGATGCTGGGGAAGAGACAGGGAAAGGTGCTCCAGATAGAGGGAACAGCCTGTGCAAAGGCCGCCAGGTAAGCCCTGAGAAACACTCCCTCCAGAAACAGCTCACTGCTCGGCGAAGGCACAGGGCGGCCGGGAGAGGCGAAGGGAGGCCCGTTTGCAGCCTGTGCGTGCGCGCTTCCTTCCAAGGCACTGGGAGCCGCGGGAAAGCCATGAGCAGCGGAGAGGCAGGGGTAGGTTTGTACGTCAGAAACACACCCCACCCCCACCCCCGGCTGCCACATGGAGGTTGCCTGTAGCGGAGCCACAGAATCACAGATGGGTTTGGGGGTGAGTGAAGGGGAGACTTGCATCCAGGTCTTCTGGGGGCTCAGCTCTCCTCCCGCGCTGGATGGGAGGCCTGGCCCACAGCGACCGCTAGGTGGCGCGAGTACACCACCAGCCAGGCTGGAGCGCGGGAAAGGGGGGTCCGGGGGAGAGCCCGGGAGGGGCCGGGGTCCCAGGAGCCAGTCCCACGTGCCCGCTGCCTCTCTGCCCCTGGGTCCTGGCCCCTCGGGAGCTGGGGTTTCAAGCAAACAGGGGCTCCAACTCCGGGCTCAGGAAAGAGCTGGCTGGGCTGCGGCAGACGCGTTCTTCACCTCTGGTCACCTGGGGCGCTCAGACTGGAGCATCTTGCCTCCCCCCTCAGGCTGGAAAGCCAGACTAGAGACGTGCTCTCCACCCATGGAGCTGGCTCTTCTTACCTTCTCTGTCCCACTTGGGAAATCCTGTCTCTCCCATCGGGCTTGGTGAGGGCTCCCAGTGGTCCCTCCCCATCAGGCTGGGGAAACCTGTCTCCCCCATCAGCCTGGGACCCTTGTCTCCCCCATCACGCTGGGCTCCCTGTCTCCCCCATCAGCCTGGGACCCTTGTCTCCCCCATTAGGCTGGGGCTCCCTGTCTCCCCCATCAGCCTGGGACCCTTGTCTCCCCCATCAGACTGGGACCCTTGTCTCCCCCATCAGCCTGGGACCCTTGTCTCCCCCATCAGCCTGGGGCTCCCTGTCTCCCCCATCAGCCTGGGGCTCCCTGTCTCCCCCATCAGGCTGGGACCCTTGTCTCCCCCATCAGCCTGGGACCCTTGTCTCCCCCATCAGCCTGGGGCTCCCTGTCTCCCCCATCAGCCTGGGGCTCCCTGTCTCCCCCATCAGCCTGGGGCTCCCTGTCTCCCCCATCAGCCTGGGGCTCCCTGTCTCCCTGTCAGACGCGGGGAAGAGCCCTCCACCCTAGCAAAGCTCTGCAGGTCCTTCTTCCGTCCACTCCACGGAAGGAGCCTCGCCCGGTTTACCGAGAGGGACACTGAGACACGGAGGAGGAAGGCAGCCTGGCCCTGGCGAACTGAGATGTTCCCCTTTTCCCTTTGTCCCCTCTGCACCTGCCCCCTCCCCGCCCCCCTGCGCCCTGGGTAACTCCCCTGGCACGAGGAGAAGGGGAATTCTGCTGGTGGCCCAGGGTTAAAGTCCTTCGCTGGGCTTGGGGCTCAGGGTGGGGAGGGAGCGAGGTGTGGCGGCCTTACCCCGCCCGGGGACTCCCAGGAGGTCAAGCCCTCTGGTTGGGGGTGAGGGATGGGCAGGGCCCATATCCCTTCCTGGCACTGAAAGGCCGGGTATGGGTTCGAATCTCTCAGCTTCAGTTCCTGACTGTGGCCTAGGGCCTGGGACCCCGCCTCCCCTCCCAGCCTCAGGCCCCCCAGCTGCGGAGCGGGGTACTCCTCCGTGTGGTTGTGAACACTCGGAGCGGGGTACTCCTCCGTGTGGTTGTGAACACTCGGAGCGGGGTACTCCTCCGTGTGGTTGTGAACACTCGGAGCGGGGTACTCCTCCGTGTGGTTGTGAACACTCGGAGTGGGGTACTCCTCTGTGTGGTTGTGAACACTCGGAGCGGGGTACTCCTCCGTGTGGTTGTGAACACTCGGAGTGGGGTACTCCTCTGTGTGGTTGTGAACACTCGGAGCGGGGTACTCCTCCGTGTGGTTGTGAACACTCGGAGCGGGGTACTCCTCCGTGTGGTTGTGAACACTCGGAGCGGGGTACTCCTCCGTGTGGTTGTGAACACTCGGAGCGGGGTACTCCTCCGTGTGGTTGTGAACACTCGGAGCGGGGTACTCCTCCGTGTGGTTGTGAACACTCGGAGCGGGGTACTCCTCCGTGTGGTTGTGAACACTCGGAGTGGGGTACTCCTCCGTGTGGTTGTGAACACTCGGAGTGGGGTACTCCTCCGTGTGGTTGTGAACACTCGCTGGGTTCGTGCAGGAGAACCCTGTGGACAGTGGCCTCTGAAGTCAGCAGGGACCCCACCATCTCCCTCCCCAGAGGGTTGCCTCCTCGATCTCTGAAACTGACCGGCTTCCCTTGCTGGGCAGCTGGTCTCCCTACACAGTCAGAGGGGTCTTTTCACAACTCAACCCTGCCCGCCAGCGTGGCGCAGTGGTTGAGCGTCAGCCTATGAACCAGGAGGTCCCGGTTCAGTTCCCCGGTCAGGACACACGCCCAGGTTGTGGGCTCGATTCCCAGTGTGCGGCGTGCAGGAGGCAGCCGGTCCATGGTGCTCTCTCATCATTGATTGTTTCCCTCTCTCGCTCCCTCTCCTTTCCTCTCTGAAATCAATAAAAAGATATTAAACAAAAAACAAAAACTCAACCCTGACACCTGCTTGGAACCTGCTATGGCCCCCCGGTGCCCCCCCCAGTGCCCCCGGGGCTCCCCTCCCCCCCCCCCGGGGCCCTCAGAAGAACGCCCACGGGCTGCGTCACAGCCACAGGCCGGGTGGGCTCTGTGCGGCCTGGCCACGGCTCGTCTCCGCCATCCTTTCTGTTTCCCTAGCAGATCCTTGCTCTCCTCCTGCAAACACGTCCTCACCTGCTTCGGGCCCCAGCATCGTCTTCCCTGGTCTCCACAAACCAGGCCTGGTCCCCTCATTCCTCCCTCTCCCAGTTCCCTGAGCCGCTCTGCTCTTCCCCTCCCACGGGTAGAAGTAAGACCTATCGGAGCGTCCACCTTCAAAGCAGCCTCTGCATTCAGCCGCTTCTCAGCTCCCCACCATCGCCTCCCCTACAGCCTAGAGCAGGGGTCCTCAAACTTTTTAAACAGGGGGCCAGTTCACTGTCCCTCAGACCGTTGGAGGGCCGGACTATAATTTTTTTAAAAAAACTATGAACAAATTCCTATGCACACTGCACATATCTTATTTTGAAGTAAAAAAACAAAACGGCAAAAACACCCGCCTGTGGCCCACGGGCCGTAGTTTGAGGACGCCTGGCCTAGAGTCTACCCTAGACCATGTGGTCCCCTCCTCCACTGGGCTCCCGGCCTCCGTCCTTGCCCCCACATGCAGTCAGGGGGACCTGCTAAGACAAGTCAGATCACGGCCCACCCCTGTTCAGAACCCTCCACGGCTCCCCTCTCCTTCTGAGCAAACGCCAAAGTCCCTGTAACGGCCCATGAGCCCCAAACCATCTCCTCCACACACACCCGCCTCCCCCATCTCCTGCTTCCTCACTCTGCTCCAACCACGTTGGCCTCAAGCAGCCAGTACAAACCACCTCAGGGCCTTTGTACATGCTGTTCCCGCAGCCTAGACACTCCTCCCCAGATGTCCTCCTGGCTCCCTCTCTCACCCCCTTCACATCGCTGCCCCCGTGTCACTCCTTAGAGGGGCTTCCCTTGGCCACTGGATTTTTTTAAAAAATATTTTTTTATTGATTTCAGAGAGGAAGGGAGAGGAAGAGAGAGATAGAAACATCAATGATGAGAGCACATCATTGATTGGCCGCCTTCTGCACGCCCCACATTGGAGATCTGGCCCACAACCTGGGCAGGTGCCCTGACCTGGAATTGAACCATGACCTCCTGGTTCATAGGTTGCTACTCAGTCACTCTTATCAATGGAATCCACCCGGCCGGGCTGGATTTTTTTTTTTAAGGTTTTAAACCACTCTGCACGCTCCTCCCAGTCCCTCACTGGCTTTATTGTCCCCTGCAAATACGCCACCCTGTCTCTGTTTCCCTCTGGCTGTGTGTTCCCCGTCGGAGCAGGGCCTGAAATACCTGTCGGCAGAGGGAACGGATGGTAGGCGTTTATTTTGAAGAGGTCAGACCTCCACAAGTTTCCAAATCCGAAAAGCACGAAACGGCAGTGAAAGGGGCCCACCCACCATGCCCTCCGCTCTTCCCCTCCCCGTCCTGCCCCCACCTCCCAGTTTCGCTCTCGTGTTTTATTCTAGAAGTGGCCTACGCCCGAACAAGAAAGTATGCACACACATTCCTCCCCCCGCCCCCTCTTTATGTCAGTGACACCCCTCTTCTCCTGTCCTGTATTTCCCCCGGCCTTGTATCTGGGAGGTCACACTGCGTCAGCCCAGGACGTCCCTCCTCATTCTTTTTTTTATTTTTTTAGTCATCACCTGAGGATGGGGGGGGGGGGCGTTTCCCCACCCCCTTTTTAAAAAAAAAAAAAAAAAGTTTGTTTTTATTGATCTCAGAGAAAAGAAGGGAGAGAAAGAGATAGAAACATCAATGATGATGCACACCCCCCACTGGAGATCGAGCCCACAACCTCGGGGTGAGCCCTGACTGGGAGTCAGCCCGACCAACGAAGCCACCAGGCCAGGGCCCGATCTTTTCTTTTCTCTTCTTTTCTTTTCTTTTCTTTTCTTTTCTTTTCTTTTCTTTTCTTTTCTTTTCTTTTCTTTCTTTCTTTCTTTCTTTCTTTCTTTCTTTCTTTCTTTCTTTCTTTCCTCATTTTTAAAGCAGCTGTTTGCGTGGTGACTAAGGTGGAGAGAGCTTTCGTTGCAATCTTTTTTTTCTTTTTCCCCAGAAGCGGCGTGGCTCCGTGGCCAGGAGCTCAGACCTGTCTTACTGACCACAGCAGCTTTGCAAGCACAGGCTGCTGGCGGGAATGCAAACCAGTGTCGCCACCTCGGCAAACATTTGCCAGTTTCCCCGGAGCTTAAACACACGCTCCTCCTGGGACCCAGCGACGTCAGGCCTGGGCACCCGCCCACGGCACGCACAGGCCTCTGGTCACACAAAAGCACGTCCGAGCTTGTGGGTAGCAGCTCTGCGCATAGTTGCCAGCAACTGGAAACAACCCACATGTTTTCCACCTGGAAGACGGATGAGCGAACGGTGCCCCCCTGTAACGTGGGACGCTGTGCAGCCATGACGAGCAACGAGCTGCAGCTCACACGATGGCGTGGATGGGTCTCAGGCGCATGCCGCTGAGTGCAAGACCAGATTCAAAAGACCTCGTTATTCCACTGCTAAGACATTCGGGAAAGGCCTCCCACTGCGGGCAGAACACAGACTGGCGGTTGCAGGGGGCAGGGGGGAGGGTATTTGGGGGGCGATGAAAATCATGTTCATTTGGATGCTGGGGATGACACACAACCGCACGCGTGTCACAGCCATGGCGCAGCACGGAAAAGAGTGAACGTTCCTGCCTGTGAGGGTGTTTTTGTTTTGTTTTGTTTTGAATAATTTTTTTAAGGGCTACATACTGTATCATCCCATTTCTATGACGCTCTGGGGGAAAAAATTATAGAGATTTTAAAAAATATATAACAGCCCTGGCCAGGTTGGTTGGAACCTCGTCCTAATATGCCAGGGTTGCAGGTTCAATCCCTGGTCTGGGTACATGCAGGGGTCAACCAATGAATTCATGAGTACGTGCAGGAGCAGGTCAATGTTTCTCTCTCTCCCCCTCTCTCTCTCTGTCTGTCTCTCAAATTAATACAATTTTTAAAAATATATTTTATTGATTTTTCACAGAGAGGAAGGGAGAGGGATAGAGAGTTAGAAACATCAATGAGAGAGAAACATCGATCAGCTGCTTCCTGCACGCCTCCTACTGGGGATGTGCCCGCAACCAAGGTACATGCCCTTGACCGGAATTGAGCCTGGGACATTTCAGTCCACACTCTATCCACTGAGCCAAACTGGGTAGGGCAAATTAATACAATTTTTTAAAAATATTTTTATTGGTTTCAGAGAGAGAAATATCAATGATGAGAGAGAATCATTGATCGGCTGCCTCCTGCACACCCCACACTGGGAATTGAGCCGCAACCCGGGCATGTGCCCTGATCCTGGTTCATAGGTTGACGCTCAACCACTGAGCCACCCCAGCCGGCAAATCAATACTTTTTTTTTTTTTAATTAAAAAAAACCACGCACACAGATCAGTGGCTTCAAGGAACTGGGCTTCAAAAGTTTGACTACAAAGGGCACAGGGTAATGTGGGGAGGTGGCAATGCTCTCTATCTTGATTGTGATATGATTATATGACTACACTTTTATCAGAACTCATCCAAAGTGCACACTTAAAATGGGTGTGTTTTATTGTATGTTCACGTTACCTCCATATGGTTGATTTTTAAAATTTTATTTCCCCTTGCCCTTCCCTGGCTGTGTGACCTTAGGCAAAGACCCTAACCTCTCTGTGCCTTGAATAAGGAGGAGGGAGATGGGAGAGGAGGGAATGCACAACCATGGTGGTTGCTGAGGTCTCAGGTCCCACGGCGGGTCCCACAGAAACGTTCACAGACGAGACAGAGGTGCTCTATGAGCCTGCAGGGTGGAGCTGATGACAGAGACCTGAGCTGCTGACAATGGCTCTGTGTCTCAGGAGGGCAGGTTCTGGGCTGGGCCTGCCAGGCCTCCCTGAGTCCCTTTGCACCACCCGGCACTCCTCTGTTGACCTAGAAAAGCAGGTAGAGCCATCCCTGGG